>NC_057861.1:665998731-666696731 GCF_019393635.1 Dromiciops gliroides
AGGTGAAGGAGAAAATACTCCAAGCAGCCAGAAAGAAGCAATTTAAATATCATGGAGCCACAGTCAGGATTGCTCAGGACCTGGCAGCTTCAACATTAAAGGACCGCAAGGCTTGGAATATGATATTCCGGAAGGCAAAGGAGATTGGATTGCAGCCGAGAATCTATTACCCAGCAAAAATGTGCATTTTCTTTCAGGGGAAAAGATGGACATTTAATGACATTGGGGACTTTCAATCTTTCCTGGTGAAAAGACCAGAACTGAATAGAAAATTTGATCTCAACATACAAGACTCAAGAGAAGTTTAAAAAGGTAAACAGAGGGGGGAAAAAAAGTTACCCTATTAGGTTAAACTGTTTATATCCCTACACAGGAAGATAATACTCATAACTCTTAAGAACTGTAAATGTATTTGGGCAGAGAGAAGGACTTTATATAGAGGGTATAAATATAAATTGTCTTTGATGTGATGATACAAAAGAATTAAGGAGATAAAAAGGGAGTCTATGGGGAGGAGAGGAAAGGGGAGGTGGAATGGGATGAATTATATCATATGAAGAGGTGGAAAAAAACCTATTATAATAGAGGGAAAGAAAGGAGGGGGGAACATGGTTTCAACCCTATTCTCATTAGATTTGACTCAAAGAGGGAATAACATATACGTTCATTGGGATAAAGAAACTTAACTCACTCTTTAGAGAAACAAAAGGGGAAGGGAAAGGGGGGGACTGAGAAGGGAGGACAAAAGCAAGGGAGAAAAGGGTAAAGAAAAGAGAGGGGGGTGATAAAAAGGGAGGGCAGATTGGGGGAGGCAGGGGTAAGAAGTAAAACGTCGGTGAGGAGGAATAGGGTGAAAGAAGGGGGGAAAAGTACAAAGGGGGTAAATAGAATGGAGGGGAATAGACAGTCAGTAATAATAACTGTGAATGTGAATGGGATGAACTCTGCTATAAAACGGAAGCGAATTGCAGAGTGGATTAAAAACCAGAACCCTACAATATGCTGTTTACAAGAAACACATTTGAAGCAGAGAGATACACACAGAGTAAAGGTAAAAGGCTGGAGCAGAATATATTATGCCTCAGCTAAAGTAAAAAAGGCAGGGGTAGCAATCCTTATCTCAGACAAAGTGCAGGCAAAAATAGATCTCATTAAAAGAGATAAGGAAGGAAATTACATCTTACTTAAAGGTACTATAGATAATGAAGTAATATCAATATTGAATATGTATGCGCCAAGTGGTATAGCATCCAAGTTCTTAGAGGAGAAGTTAAATGAGTTACAAGAGGAATTAGATAGTAATACTATACTAGTGGGGGATCTGAATCTCCCCCTCTCAGAATTAGATAAATCTAGCCAAAAAATAAATAAGAAAGAAGTGAAAGAGGTGAATAGATTACTAGAAAAGTTAGACATGATAGATGTCTGGAGAAAATTGAATGGGGATAGAAAGGAATATACCTTTTTCTCAGCAGTACATGGCACATTTTCAAAAATTGACCATGTATTAGGGCACAAAAACATCATAGTCAAATGTAGAAAGGCAGAAATAGTAAATGCATCCTTCTCAGATCATGATGCAATAAAAATTACATGTAAGAAAGAGCCAGGGAAAAGTAGAATGAACATCAATTGGAAACTAAATAATTTCATTCTAAAGAATGAATGGGCCAAACAAGAAATCATAGAAACAATCAATAACTTTATCCAAGAGAATGACAATAATGAGACAACATACCAAAATCTATGGGATGCAGCCAAAGCAGTGCTTAGGGGAAAATTTATAGCTCTAAATGCTTACATGAATAAAAAAGAGAAAGAGGAGATTAATGAATTGGGCATGCAACTTAAAAAGCTAGAAAAAGAACAAATTAGAAATCCCCAATTAGACACTAAATTAGAGATCCTGAAAATTAAAGGAGAAATCAATAAGATTGAAAGCAAAAAAACTATAGAACTAATCAATAAAACTAAGAGCTGGTTTTATGAAAAAACCAATAAAATAGATAAAATACTGGTTAATTTGATTAAAAAAAAGAAAGAAGAAAACCAAATTACCAGTATCAAAAATGAAAAGGGTGATGTTACCACCAATGAAGTGGAAATTAAAGCAATAATTAGGAAATATTTTGCCCAACTGTATGCCAATAAATTTGACAATCTAAATGAAATGGATGAATATTTACAAAAATACAAACTGCCCAGGTTAACTGAAGAGGAAATAAAATCCTTAAATAAACCCATATTAGAAAAAGAAATTGAACAAGCTATTAATGAACTCCCTAAGAAAAAATCCCCAGGGCCAGATGGGTTTACGGGTGAATTTTACCAAACATTTAAAGAACAATTAATTCCAATATTATACAAATTATTTGGAAAAATAGGTGAAGAAGGAGTTCTACCAAATTCGTTTTATGACACAAATATGGTGGTGATACCAAAACCAGGCAAAGCAAAAACAGAGAAAGAAAATTATAGACCAATCTCCCTAATGAATATTGATGCTAAAATCTTAAATAAGATATTAGCAAGGAGATTACAGCAAGTGATCACCAGGATAATACACTATGACCAGGTGGGATTTATACCAGGAATGCAGGGCTGGTTCAACATTAGGAAAACTATTAACATAATCAACCACATCAATAAGAAAACCAACCAAAATCATATGATTATCTCAATAGATGCAGAGAAAGCTTTTGACAAAGTACAGCACCCATTCCTAATAAAAACACTAGAGAGTTTAGGAATAGGGGGAGCTTTCCTTAGAATAATAAACAGTATCTACCTAAAGCCATCAGCAAGTATTATATGCAATGGAGATAAATTAGAGGCCTTCCCAATAAGATCAGGGGTGAAACAGGGATGTCCATTATCACCCCTATTATTTAATATTGTCCTAGAAATGTTAGCTTTAGCAATCAGAGAAGAGAAAGGAATTAAAGGAATTAGAATAGGCAAGGAGGAAACAAAACTATCACTCTTTGCAGATGATATGATGGTATACTTAAGGAATCCTCGAGAATCAAGTCAAAGATTACTTGAAACAATTAACAACTTTAGCAAAGTAGCAGGATATAAAATAAATCCACATAAATCATCAGCATTTCTATACATGACCAACAAAGTCCAGCAGCAAGAGATAGAAAGAGAAATTCCATTTAAAGTAACGGTAGGTAATATAAAATACTTGGGAGTCTACTTGCCAAGACAAACCCAGGAACTCTATGAACACAACTACCAAACACTCTTCACACAAATCAAATCAGATCTAAATAATTGGAAAGATATCAATTGCTCATGGATAGGCAGAGCTAATATAGTAAAAATGACAATACTGCCTAAATTAATTTACTTATTCAGTGCCATACCAATCAGGCTACCTAAAAATTATTTTATACAGCTAGAAAAAATAATAACAAAATTCATCTGGAAAAACAAAAAATCAAGAATATCCAGGGAAATAATGAAAAAAAAATTCACAGGAAGGTGGGTTAGCGGTACCAAACCTGGAGCTTTACTATAAAGCGGCAGTCATCAAAACTATCTGGTACTGGCTAAAAAATAGAGTGGTAGATCAATGGAATAGGCTAGGCTCAGGAAATGCAGTAGTAAATGACACTAGTAATGTAGTGTTTGATAAACCCAAAGACTCCAGCTTCTGGGATAGGAACTCAGTATTTGACAAAAACTGCTGGGAAAACTGGAAGATAGTATGGCAGAAATTAGGCTTAGACCAACATCTTACACCTTATACTAAAATAAGGTCAAAATGGATACATGATTTAGACATAAGAGGTGATACCATAGGTAAATTAGGAGAGAAAGGAATAGTGTACCTATCAGATCTTTGGAAAGGAGAACAGTTTTTGACCAAACATGAGATAGAGTATATTATAAAATGCAAAGTGGATGATTTTGATTATATTAAATTAAAAAATTTTTGTACAAACAGAAGCAATGCATCCAAAATTAGAAGGGAGGCAGAAAGCTGGGAAACAATTTTTGAGGCCAGTGCTTCTGATAAAGGCCTCATCTCTAAAATATATAGGGAATTAAATCAAATTTATAAGAATCCAAGTCATTCCCCAATTGAGAAATGGTCAAAGGATATGAACAGGCAGTTTTCTGATGAAGAAACCAAAGCTATCTATTCCCATATGAAAAAATGCTCTAAATCTCTAATGATTAGAGAGATGCAAATTAAAACAACTCTGAGGTACCACCTGACACCTATCAGATTGGCTAAAATGACAAAAAAGGAAGATAATAAATGTTGGAGAGGCTGTGGGAAAATTGGAACACTAATGCATTGTTGGTGGAGCTGTGAGCTGATCCAACCATTCTGGAGAGCAATTTGGAATTATGCCCAAAGGGCGATAAAGCTGTGCATACCCTTTGACCCAGCAATCCCACTTTTAGGTCTTTTGCCCAAAGAAATCATGGAAGGGGGAAAGGGACCCACATGTACAAAAATATTTATAGCTGCTCTTTACGTGGTAGCAAGGAATTGGAAGTTGAGGGGGTGCCCATCAATTGGGGAATGGCTGGACAAGTTGTGGTATATGAATACAATGGAATACTATTGTGCTGTAAGAAATGATGAGCAGGAAGAGTTCAGAGAAACCTGGAGGGTCTTACGTGAGCTGATGATGAGTGAGATGAGCAGAACCAGAAGAACATTGTACACAGTATCATCAACATTGAGTGTTGACCTACTGTGATGGACTATATTCTTCTCACCAATGCAATGGTACAGAAGAGTTCCAGGGAACTCATGATAGAAGAGGATCTCCAAATCCAAGAAAAAAAGAAAGAAAGAACTGTGGAGTATAGATGCTGATTGAACCATATTATTTCTTTTGTTTTGGGTGCTGTTGTTTGTTTTTTTTTCTATTTTGAGGTTTTGCATCACTGCTCTGATTCTTTCTCTTGTAACAGGATTAATGCAGAAATAGGATTAATGTTATTATGTGTATATATATGTGTGTGTATATATATATCTATATGTATATGTATAGATATATATAGATATAACCTATATCAGATTACCTGCTGTCTAGGGGAGGGGGGAGGGAGGGGAGGGAGGGAGGGAGAAAAATCTGAAATTGTAAAGCATGTATAAACAAAAGTTGAGAACTATCTTTACATGTAACGGAAAAAATAAAATATCTCAAAAAAAATAAAATAAAATAAAATAAAATAAAATAAAATAAAATAAAATAAAATAAAATAGACTATATATAAGAGAAGTTCAGAGTTTCTTATAGTAGCCTCTTGTTCCTTTTTGTATATTTAAATTTTTATGTTTGTTGATGATTGATAAGATCAAAAATTTTTTAAATTGAAAAGGAAGAATCACAGTAGAGAGTTGGAGGACTATACTGAACAGGAGCATCAATAGGGAGAAATAAATGATGCACTGGTTGGGAGAAGAGGTGAGTTTCAAGAAGCAAACAGTATGACATAGATGGAAGAGCAATAGAAGGAAGTACCAACACAGGAAAGAAAACTCCAACTGTGCCCAAAGGAACACCTACCCAGGATAATACTGTAAGTAATGTATAACTTCTGAGGGAGGGTTGCTCACTGGAGAGTATAGTTGCTTTTAATAGACTTAGATATGAGTCCTATGTGCCTGGCAAATAGTAGGTGCTGTATAAATGCTTATTCCCTTCCCCACATGAAAGAATGCTCCAAATCACTAACAATAAGAGAAATATAAAGCAAAACAACCCTGAGGTTTCACCTTACACACTGTAAATTGGTCAAAATGATCAAAAATGGCAATAGTAAATGTTGGAAAGGTTGTGAAATAAGACACAGTAATACACTATTGGTGGAGCTGTGAAATAGTATGACCATTTTGGAAAACAATTTGGAATTATATAAATAAAGTGACTAAAAGATCCATACCCTTTGAACTAGAGATTCTATTACTAGACTTATATGCCAAGGAAGCCATTAATAAAAAGAAAGTCCCTATGTACACCAAAATATTTATGAAAGCACTTTTTATTATAGCAAAGAATGAGAGTGGGGGAATAGATGCCCACCAACTAGGAAGTGTCTAAACAAATTGTGGTACATGCAGGTAACAGAAAACTACTGTGATGTAAGAAGTGATCAATGTGATAACTACAAAGAAGCATGGGGAAGATCTAAATAAATTGATGCAGTTAAGTAAGCAGAGCCAAAAAACAATATATAGCATACAGTAACTACAATGATGTAAACAGAAAGAGCAATCACACAGGGAAAAAAAAAAGTAAATGTCACAAAATCATGAAAACCAACATGACTTGAATAAAAAGATATGAGGGAGTAGCTAAGTGGCACAGTAGATAGAGTGCTGACCCTGGAGTCAAGAGGACCTGAGTTCAAATCTAGACTCAGACACTTACTGGCTGTGTGACCTTGGGCAAATCACTTAATCCTGTTTGTCTCAGTGTCTTCATCTATAAAATAAACTGGAGAAGAAAAACATAAACCACTCCAATATCTTTGCCAAGAAAACACCAAATGGGGTCACAAAAAGTCAGATACAACTGAAACAATTCAACAGCAACAAAGAGAAAAGATATCCCCAACCTACCCCTTTGTGGAGGTGGGAGGTCCACAGTGTTGCACATGGCACAAGTTTTAGGACTTTTTCAACAGTTTTTTTTCTCTTTTTAAATTTTCTTTCTGTTTAAAAAATACTATTAAAATATTAAAATAAATATATTAAAATACTATATGAACTGGCTCCCTAGGAGGGGGAGAGGGAAAGATCTTGGGGAAAACTATGATGATATAAAAAAGACATAAATAAAAACTTATTTTTAAAAAAATAGAACATATAGTCTTATTATGAAACTTTCCAAATATATTTTAAACCATTTTACAATTCCAAGAATTCATATTAAGGGGCAGCTAGGTGGTGCAGTGGATAGAGCACCGGCCCTGGATTCAGGAGGACCTGAGTTCAAATCTGACCTCAGACACTTAACACTTACTAGCTGTGTGACTCTGGGCAAGTCACTTAACCCCAGTTGCCTCACCCCCAAAAAAAAATTCATATTAAGACTGATATTACAGAGGTTTTGATTACCTTAAATGTATCATTTCCATTGAGGTTTGTTTTTTGTTTTTTTTTTTAGTGAGGCAATTGGGGTTAAGTGACTTGCCCAGGGTCACACAGCTAGTAAGTGTTAAGTGTCTGAGGCCGGATTTTAACTCAGGTACTCCTGATTCCAGGGCCAGTGCTCTATCCACTGTGCCACCTAGGTGCCCCTCCATTGAGCTTTGACTTCAGGATACTGGTAAGTCTCCTAATATAGTTTAACCTTGATAAGTTATATTTCATAGTCTTGCCTGGAGGAGGCCAAGGTATTTCTAAATATTGTCTTATTCTATCAGTTTAATGTGACCTTCTAATTTCAATTCAATTCAATCAAAATTTAGTAAGGGCCCACTCTGTGCCGGTCACAGAGGATACAAAAAGAAAAAGAAAGATACACTGCCCTCAAGGAGTTTACAGTCTAATTAGAGAAGACAACATAAAAAAGATAGCTACCAGATTTGTAGACCAAAGTCATTATGTTCTGTGGAGTTGAAACCAACAAAGGTACTGGAGGAAAATAGAGAATCATCTGGAAATTTCTGAAAGTTCTGAGCCCTCTATAAAGAAAGGCTTTGGGAGAAGTTTACTGCTCCACTCTGCAGAGGGGAGAGGCAACTTGAGGTGTTGAGTATCAAAAACCAAGTCAACATGGTGATGAGATTTCAGGTAATCAGTTTATCCTGAAGGAGCCATGCTATTAATTAAAGCTCAAAGACTTCAGCCTCTACCATTCCCTGGTATAGATTAGCAATTCTGTACTTACCAAGTCCAAATGACTTTTTGAAATCACCGGCGAAAGATTCCATTAGATGAATATATTTAATATGTTTTTTGCTGGAGGCTCTTAGACCTTAATATCATCCATATCCATCAAGTCATTAATAAAGTGTTTTGGTTCTCCCTCTTGGAAGCCTTACTTAGTTCTCTTTAGAAAAAATGATAATGGATTTAAGGTTAAGCAGACCTATCATCATCTTACCAGCATTTATATAACACTTGAAGGTTTGCACATTTGTCTCATGTTTTTATCCTCACAACAACCCTGAGAGGTAAGCACTTTTATTATCCCCATTTTGCAGATGAGGAAACTGAGGCAGACCTGAGGTTAAATGACTTGCCCAGGGTCACATAGTTGCTAAGTGTCTGAGGCCAGATTTTAATCCCGGTCTTCCTAACTCCAGGGTCTGTGCTCTATCCATTGCACCACTTAGGCATCTCGAGTAAACTTAAATGGTATCTCTGGAAGATGCTACATTATAGGTCAGCTGTTCCTGATATTATTATATTGGTGACATGTTTTAAATAGAAAACAGTTTTCCAGGTGGACATCAATTATTCCAGTGTTCTCATTAACATGGGTCTATTTCATATGTTTTCAATAGGTAAACAAGCACCAAGTATGGGATTGAGTCAAAGATTTTGCAGTAACCTAAAAGGCAGCATAAATATTAGGGCTTATTTCAGTCAGCTTATTCAATAATTAGTGAATTAGGAAGTCACTCTTTATACTCCTGAGATTTTTTGATGTACTCTTTTTTTCTCGGCCAATATATCTGTTTTCTTATATGTATTTATAGATTTTTCTGTAATATTAGCTGTGAATGATTTCAATAAAGTACATAAACATGTAATTGGCCTTTATTTGGAAGGATCACTAATGTTCTCATCTTTTGGTAGTAAATATGTGATGCCTTCTGTTAAGAATGATCATATCATATTTGTGTCTAAAAGGAAACTGGTAAGATGAGTTACTAGTCATTTTTATGCCAATAATAACAATGATAATTTATATAGTGTTTATTACGTGCCAGGCACTGTGTTAAGTGCTTTACAATTATTTCAATTTATCCTCACAACCCTGAAAGGTAGGTGCTATCATTATCTTGATTTTACAGATGAAGAAACTGAGGCAAATAGAAGTTAAGTGACTTGCCAGGATCGCACAACTACAGCTAGTAAGTGTCTGAAGCCATATTTGAATTCAGGTCTTTCTGACTCCAGGAACAACACTCGATCCACTGTGCCACCTGGTTGTCCTAAAGTAAAGCAATAGAGTTAATAATCATGGGTCTTTACCATTCTCACTGATTTCTACTTTTGCTGAAAAACTAATGTTTGTCACCTTTTTTTTTTTTTTACAATTCCTTTTGAATACATCACTCAAGTGATGAGTGGTGAATTTTCTGTTTCTCATTTGATTGAATATTCATTTTTACTGCATTGGGTTTCTGGTGACCATATAGATGCATAGAAGTTTTTGATATCTTCCTTCACTAAGAAATCACTCTCTCCTCTTATTTCTTTGCTTCCCAAGCAGTGGTTCTTAACCTGGATTTCCCAAATATCAAAAAAGACCATGATTAGATTTCAGGGTGTCCATTACCTTGAATGGGAAAGAAGTTATATCTTTATTTTCACTGGAGTCAACTACAGGGTGCAATAGATAAAGCAGCAGACCTGGAGTCAACAGGATCTAAATTCAAATCTAGCCTCAAACATTCAACTATAGACACTAACTCAAACATGACCCCTAGGCAAGTCACTTAACCTCTGTCTGCCTCAATTTCCTGAGCTATAAAATGGGGATAATAGTGTTTACTTCTCAGGGTAGCTGTGATAATAAAATGAGATGTTTATAAATAACATCAAAGCACTATATTAATGTTAGCTGTTATTATTATGAACGTTAACCTCTAACTGAAATTTAGAATTTCCTATAATAATGTCAAAAACATTTTTGGAAAGATTGTCAAAAGGGTCCATGTTACAAAAAAGGTTAAGAATCTCTGCTCTTTACATAAAGTTTTTGACTGATATTAAATTTTTCATTTCGTTCATTTTTTATTTCTTGTATCATCTTAACTATCTGGCATTCATTTTCAATCGTTAATTAAGAGAATCCATGATTTCTGATGTATTTTTGTTTCCCAGATTCTGTCCCTCATGTTTCTTTTTTGTTGCCTTTAATTAGGCAATATGGCATTCAAGTTTTCTACTGTGTGTAGCAGCTAGATATTAATGGAGTCTTTGAATGCCTTTCCATAATTCTTTGCTAGCTCTCTAAGGTCATTGCTGCCATGATGGTGTTTGATGCTCATCTTCAGGAGCATCACTTGATAACTACTTATTTCTTCCTATAGTTCTTAACACAGTATTAAGTATTAAGCCACTCAGTGGCTGTCGTCAAGTATCCTGTTGTGTGCAAGTCCTAAAATGTTATTACATTCTCTGTCAAATATTGTAAGAGACTTCATTCATTCATGATCCTTTTGGAAAATGCCAGATTTTTAAAATTATTCCACTTTGGCATAGTTGTTCTGCTAGTTAGATTCATGCTATCTAAAGGGAAGAGGTTTTTTTTTTCAAATTTCCAGTCCAATTATGCCCATAGCATTTGTAAGAAATCATTTTAAAATTGGTATTATTTTTGGCACACATCTCATCAGTAGAATTTCTGAAGTTGGCATTAAGTGAAGATTTTCAATGGACTTTCTTAAACAATCCCTCTTCAAATTTCTGCAGCTTTCCAATTTCACCCCTTATTTCATCTAATCTAGACTTGAAGAGTTCCTTTTTATGATTGTCCTGCAATTTTTCAGCAATAGTTATTATGTGACTTGTCTATCGGGGAACCATGGGCAAAATCCTTACCTGTAGCTATTAAGATCTGTTTCCAATTTTGTTATATCACAGTACTGTGGTCTTGTAATAGAAATATTCAAATCAAATGTGTTTTTCCTACACACTCATGGTTTGCCTACTTCGGTGGTGGGTGTCACCTGTAGTGAATCATTTCCAACAATTGGAATTTCTTATTTTTTCTGGTCTCTGATGCCAGAACCTCAAGGAACAGTGATCACCTTGCCCTCCTCTGTGCAAAACTGATCAATAGGACAATTTCTAGGGCTAACCTGCAACTCTATGGTAACTCACCTAAATCTTTGATTCCTGGGAAATGTTGCTTCACAATGGGCAGGGTGCCAACCCAATCAGTAGTATCACCAAGTCCCAATTCACCAGGTTCATGCTTTCTACCAGGTTTTCAGAGCTACTAATGGCCTCATAAAATGTGAAATCATATATATAAATACATATAATATATTATATTATGTGTATGTGTATATACATATGCGTGTCTATATACATACATCTACATCTAGATGGATAGAAGGAAGGAAGGAAGGAAGGAAGGAAGGAAGGAAGGAAGGAAGGAAGGAAGGAAGGAAGGAAGGAAGGAAGGAAGGAAGGAAGGAGGGAGGGAGGGAGGGAGGGAGGGAGGGAGGGAGGGAGGGAGGGAGGGAGGGAGGGAGGGAGGGAGGGAGGGAGGGAAGGAAGGAAGGAAGGAAGGAAGGAAGGAAGGAAGGAAGGAAGGAAGGAAGGAAGGAAGGAAGGAAGGAAGGAAGGAAGGAAGGAAGGAATGTTGTACCAAGGTGTTATAGACCTGGAACCACTAGACCTGGAATCTAGAAAATCTGAATTCAAATATTGCCTTAGATACTTGCTAACTGTGTGACTCTGGGTGAGTCACTTAAGTTCTCCCAGCCTTGGTTTCCTCATCTGTAAAATGGGAAGCATAATAGATGGGTTATTATGAAGATCACAGGTCTATTGTAAGGATTCAATAAGATAACATAGGTAAGGCACTTTGCAAACATTATGGCTCTATGGAAATGCTTGTTGTTATTGTTTATTATCACTGTTGTTATTATTTTCTTATAGTACCTACCCATGATATGGATGATGGGCTGGGTTTTGAGCAGGTAACTATCATCAACATAATCTATTCAGAACAACCAGAATGACCAAAAAAAAAAAAAAAAACCCAAATGTGTTGCTCTAAATTTACTCCACACCACTGTAAAAGTCAGCCTAATAAGCAGTGATATTTCTTACACTTTGTTGTTTTAAAAGAAAAGCAGAAAGGAAACTTATTTCAATTTCAAATAGAGAAACAGCTTACAGCAGAGTCTATCCAGCTAGGATCCAACTGTTCAGAATGAACAGAAACCAACAGAAGGTTATAAGAGGATTGTTTCATCTTTGACCATGTCTTTACAGCACTCTGGGACATCAGAAGTCAGCATTTATCCACATTCTATATGTGCTCTGGGCAGCATGATGGTGAGATGAACTGTCTAAAAGCATGACTGTTTTGTAAAATGTGTGTATATGTATGTATGTATATACACACATAGACACTATATATGTATATACATGTATATACACACATACACAAATATCCATACACCTACACATGCACATGCACACATATGTATGTATCCCAATGTCTTTTATAAACGCTCTGACCTTAAAAGCAGAGTCATAGCTAGTAAGTTTTACTCCCAAGGCAGCAATGAGAAATGTGTCCACTAGAAAGCTGGTGGGATGGAGCTGTTGGTGGCAGTGGTGAGTGTATGTGGCCCCAAAGGGAGGAAGAGACACCATCTGTTAGTTTCCTAGTTGAACTAATTATTCTTGCTAACTAGGTACTAAACTCAATTGTTCCTATGTATATGAAGGGCAGCATTTGTTTTTGCTTTCTCTAAATTTCAGTGCCCCGAAGCAAACTCCACTTGTTCCATCTTAGTTAAAAGAATTCTCACTCTGTTTATGATTTACTGATTCCTGTGAATACACATTTAAATTTCTTTAAACTATTTTCCTTTTTATTAAATCTCACAGCAAGTAAGTTCTGCAATCTGGCCTTACTTGTAAGCAAAGTAGAGTGCCACCCAGCAGTTTGCTTTTTGGGGGAGGTAAAAATGCACCCGTTCTTGCCGAAGAGTATCCCATACCAAGGCACTCTTGGGGGAGGGGAAGCACTGGATTTGAAGTCAGAAGACTTGGATTAGATTTCTGGTTACCCCATTTTATGACTGTATAACCTTGCTTCACCTCTGTAAGCCTCAGTTTCCCCATCTTTGAAATGGGGATTATAATTACTGGAGGGGAATGGAGGGGAAGATGGGGGAAGAGCAGGGGAGTGAATGAGCCTTACTCTCATCAAAATTGGCACAAAGAGGGAATAACATACACACTCAAGTGGGTATAGTAATATATCTTGCCCTTCAGGGAAGTGAGAGGGGAAGGGGATAAGGGGATAGAGGTGAAGGAAGGTAGGGCAGATTGGGGGAGGGGCAGTCAGAAGCAAAACACTTTTGAGGAGGGAAAGGGTAAAAGAAGATAGAAAACAGAGTAAATATCAGTGGTAGCAAATAGAATGGAGGGAAACACAGTTAGCAATAGTAACTGGAGAAAAAATTTTGAAGCAGAGGCAAAAGCAACGTAAGATGCGGATGATGGTGGTGATGGTGCTTACTCTGCTGGGCTATTGTGAAGAAATTTCTTTGTCAGGTATAAGGTACTATATAAATGTTAGCTATTTTTGTTGTTGCAATAATCAACCTCACAGGTATTTTATAAGGAAATCTTCCTTCAAAGTACTATATAAATGTAGTTTACTATAAAAAAAAATATATGAGCAGGATGCTATCAGAAAAACCTGGAAAGACTTGCATAAGCTGATGAAAAGTGAAATGTACTGTATACAAAATAATAGCAATATTGTAAGATGATCTGCTGCAAGGACTTAGTTATTTTCAGCAATGCAATGATCCAAGACAACTCTGAAGGACTTATGAAAAACATAATCCATCTACAGAGAAAGAACTGATGGTACCTGAATACAGATAGAAGTATATTTTGTTGTTGTTAGTTCCTTTCTCTAAAGTTTTTTTTTTTTTTTGGTCTGCTATGTTTTGCACAACTGCACATGTATAACATACTGAATTGTTGGAGTTCTTAAGGGGGGATAGGGCGAAAGGAAGAGAATTTGGAACACAAAGTTTTAAAAATAGATGTCACAATATGTTTCTACATGTAAGGTGGGGGGAAATTCTAAATTAATTAATTAATTAATTAGATTTAAAACACACACATACATACATACACACAGAGTTTTGGCCTCCCATTCAAGGAGCCATCTCCTTTCTCCCCTTGAGGTGAAGTCTTTGACTTCCCTCTTGGTCACTTTCTCCAGCACCCAAATAAAAGACCATTTTTTTCTAATTGGATTGGGTATTAGAGTTGTAATTCTTTACAGAGGAATACCTAAGGATGCCCACACCACCTATTTCCCCGTGACAGTCTCATGAATCTTTGTGGAGCACTGTAACCTAAATTCTAGGGGAAAATACCAGAAATCTCAGTGTAAAACAAAACAAAACAAAAAATCTCTATAACCATTCTTTTTCCTGCTCTCTATATGCCGGGTAATAAAGCTGATTCAAATTCAAATACCTTGGTAACCTCAAATGTTTACAGATGGAAAGTGAATACTGTTAATATGAATATATGGATCAACTGAATTTGATGGAGGTCCATTACTATCCAAATGGATTTTATGAGATCCTAGATTAATAGGAGCAAGATGCCCTTTGCTCAGACTTCAAAGCGAACAGACAGTCCCTATTTACTTTCCCCAAGAGAATAAACAAACTCAAATGCCCCTTTGAAATTCCCATTCACTATCTTCTTCCCCAGGAAGAGAGACCTCCTTGTAAATTGAGCTATTAAACTGATTTGTATTGTTTGACTAATTTACATTTGTAATGGGTTGATCTGTATCATGCCAATGAAGTGATTCCGTAAACTGTGAGCCAAGTAACTTTAAAAACCCTTTAGAAAGAAGGGTCCCTGAGCTTCTCTCTTAGGAGGGAGGGAAGTCTCCACATGCTCATGTGTTTTGTTAACTTTCTTCTTGGGGCAATAAAATATTAAATTGATATTTTTTTCTGTCTCTGAACTGTTTTCATAGGACAGGTATGTTTTTTCTGTCTGTCTCTGATTTGTAGGAGAAATTAAACATTATTTCTTTGATCTGTTTGTAGGAGACAGGCAGATATATCATGTTCTCTGATCTGGTTCATTGTAGGAAATATAAGATGTAATTTCTCTGATCTATTTATTAATTTGTAGGAGAGATTAAACATTATTTCTCTGGTCTGTTTGTAGGAGACAGGCAGATACAAAAGCTATATTTTAATATTCTACAATACCTAGAGGAGGACTGAAAACAAACCAAGTTGGGGAAAGGGGGGCGGGGAATCCTACATGAGTCATTCAGTTCAATAAATCCAATTCAATAAACATTTATTGAGTGCCAGGCACTGTGCTAAGTGCTAGGGATACAAACACAGGCAAAAGACAGCCCCTGCCCTCAAGAATTTAATAATTAGGAAGTCTCCAAAATATAAAATTGGGTCTATATGAATCCAGAGAAGTTTGGGGACCATGGGTTGCATGAATATTACCAACATCACACTTCCACAGTACATTAGTAAGCATCCACACACTGATAAGAACAAAGATAGAACCAGAAACCACTAGAACATATCATGCCTAGTCCATAAATGTTCAATCAAAGGAATTTAGGAATCACCTAGTCCTAGCCTAATCCCCTCATTTTACAATGAAACTGATGCCCAGAGAAGGTTAGTGACTTAACCAAGATAACAAAGTCAGTAGAAGAGTGTGAAATAGATTGAATCCAGAACAGTAGGTATTCTACATGATTGAACATTCTCCATCTGTCCTAATGACAGCAGTGAGGTGGCACAGTGGGTAGAGTTGGGCCTGGAGTCAAAATGGCCCATGTTCACATCTTGTCTCAGATACTTACCCGTTATATGACCCTGGACACATCACTTCAATTTTTTTCCCTCAGTTTCCTCAACTGGAAAATAGGGATAGTAATAGCACCTACCTTCCAGGGTTGTTGTGAGGATTAAGTGAGATATTTGTAAACTACTTAGCACAATGCCTGGCACAGAGTAGATGCTTAGTAAATGTTTCCTTCCTTACTAACAGAATTCTATAACACATCTTACTTGCCCTGGTTAACCATTTGAAATGCCATTCCTCAAATTGTGGGTGTTTTGTTGTTGTTGTTGTTGTTGTTGTTGTTGTTGTTAATTTTCATCCAGCCTCCCTTTAGGACTAGATCCAGTGGAGATACTGAAATTGTATAGCCCAATGTGATTTTTTTTTTTACCTTTATCCCAAAACTAAAAAAAGGGAGGTGGGTGGGGAAAGCCCTTCCTATCAATCTGAGTTCCTTAATCCATCCTTAGGGAGATGTAGGCTTACTTCAAAATTCTTAAGAACAGTCTGTACCATTAATAACAACTCATCCAGCTGCCCTCTTATTTATTTATGTGTGCTCTGAGTTGAGCCATCATGCATTCAAAGGGCATTTCCATCAATGCAAACAATTCTATTAACAGACCAAAATGAAACAGTGACATAAGACACCCTGAGCCAATGACATGATTACATACACAAAGCAAGATGGATGTGGCCATATGAAGCTCCTTGGAATCCCTTTCCAGTTCTCAATAAATAGGCACCTGACTTACATCAGGCAGGAGGACAAATTGCCCCTCTCCGACTTATAGTGCCTTTCTCTCCTTTGTAATATATAAGGGAATTTTCCCATCATGTTGGGTTTTGTTGGATTTTTAACCAAAATTATTATTATTGTTGTTGACAAAAATCATTTGGTAACATGAAATAACATTCGTGACAGTTTTCGCAGAAATACACAGAGAGCTTACTGGGTGGTTGAGGGACGAGAAATCGACATAATGTGATGGGGCCATCGCTGCCACAGAGGAGAGCAGCATTCCTTCCCTAGGTTATTAATCATTTGACCTATCGAATGATCAAAAATTATTGATTTCCCCAGCCTGGATTGCAGGGCATTTGTTCTTGGTAATCCCCCGCAGCCCAAACACCCTCTCAAAGCATTGTAACATTGGTAACCAAATGCTCTATGAAATGGGAATGGGGCACACCGTACTCATCTGGTTTACAATCTAGTTCTTATCAAAACATTAGTCACTTCCTACTGTATAAAGGTAAAATAAAACTTATATGCTGTAAACTCTGTATCATGTTCTTCTGGTTCAAAAATAGCGCTGGGGCCTGTCATGGAGTCAGCCCACATTATTCAATGTCAGACCCATTTACACTCCTATGTATTAGTAATTCCTTTGGTCGGCTTTTCTTTGTGGTCTCCATGGCAACCATTCCCAGTGCTATTAGTACCTCCAGGGCCCAGCCTTGTTCACATATTTTTCAGCTGTTTCTCTTCTAACAAAGCAATTAATAGCTGCAGCATGACCATATTTAAATGTTTGGTGACCTTTTTCATCTCTTTGATTTGCCCATCTTTGGGTCTCCTTCGGTTCCTTTCTTGATGGTCATTTAGGCTCCATTCCTCTTCTCAGGAGTTCTTTCATTAAAAAAAAAAAGTGCCTCAGCCTGTTAACTGTGCTCTCATGGATTTGGAGTCTGTTTTAATCAGTTACAGCTTCCAATTGTAGTGTATCTGGATTATTTCTAGCTCCGGCCTTCCCTTAGCCCCCACCCAACCACCATGTCTTTTTTCATTGTAGCAACAACAACAATAATAATAATGGGCATCTCACTAGCACTCTAGAATCTGCAAAAGGCTCTGATGATTATTACTTAAATGACCTTGGGCAACTGACTTAACTTGTCAGAGCTTCTGCTCTCCATTGTTTCAGTCATGTCCAGCTTTCATTCATCAAACTCAATTCTTCATTGAGCCCTTCACTGTTATTTAAGGTTTTACATTTTGCAGAGGTGTTTTGTTTCCTGTTTTCTTCTCTTCTTGATGAAATTTAATTATCTTGCTTTTCTTTAGCATACAATGATGACAGCTGGGTGTGACCCCCATCTGGGGTTTTCTTGGCAAAGATACAGGAATGGTTTGTCATTTCCTCCTCCAGCTCATTTTACAGATGAAGAAACTGAGGCAAACAGGGAGAAATGACTTGCCCAGGGTCATACAGCTAGGAAGTGTCTGAACTTCTGCTTACTCATCTGTAAAATGAGAAATGGCATCTCTAAGGACACTTGGCAGCTTGGTCTAGTGAAAAGAAACTGGACTCAGAAGAACTGGCTTCAAATGCTATCTCCGATGTTTACTGCCAGTGTGACTTTGAACGAGCCACTTCATTTCTCAGGGTCTCGCTTTCTTCACCTGTAAAATGAGCAGTTTGGGCTATATGGCTTCTGAGGCCCTTCCAGAACTAGCCCTATGATCCTGTGATCCTCCCAACTCTGAATCCATGATGGAAGTCCCATATGGCCATTATCTCAATGGAACCTCATGCCTCTGTGAGGTTGGGACTCTGGGCGTTATTATCATCCCCACTTTATGGCTGAAGAAACTGAAACCCAGAATTAAGTACTTGGCTGATGGTCACACAGCTACGAAGCATCAAGAGCCAAATTCAAAGCCAGAGTCACAGTCTAAATGGTGGCCCACAAACACATATGGGATCCCTTGTTCACTGCCACCATAAAGTAGACTCAAGGTCCTTTTGTTCCAAGGAATTGGAATCTCTACTACAGAGTTGCTGGCAAATGGTTGCCCAGTGTCTAACTATGGACCTGTAGTAGAAGGAAACTCACCAGAGTTCTGCTTACATACACACACACACACACACACACACACACACACAAGCATTGACTTCACTGGAATCCCAAGCTTGACAGTGACTGGGGGTGAACATCATCACTTAACCTTACTCCCACCTTCAGCTTCCTCATCTCTAAAATGGGGATGATAACATTTGGTCTGCTTAGTTCACAGCATTATTATAAGAAAAGCATTTTGTAAACATTAGAATGCCATAGGAATGTTTTGTTGTCATTAGGACTGTGTGAGGCAACCCATTCCATTATGGAGAAACTTTGGTCACACTTCAGTGAATCTGTAATCTCACTGATGCATGCATTCCCTCTAAGAGTCTGGATCACAAATCATCCATGCTTCCCCAACTCGTGTTATGCTTGTCCTCGACCTCCTCTAACTCTCAACATGCTGGGGTCTCCCTCTCCATCTCTTAACATTGCATAGAGACCAGTGGAGTGCCAGCCATTGGTTATCCTTTGCCATTGCTGCATAACCAGCCCACTTCCTTTTCTAGTCATTCATGTCTTTGATTACATCCTCGACTCTGCTTTTCCCATGTGACTTTTCGTTGTTAATATGCTGCAGCCTATTCATGCCCACCATCTGCCTCTCTGCTGCTCTTTGGGTGGTCTGAAGCTTTTTCATATTGAGCTGAAATTAGCCTCCCTCTAATTTCCAGCTTTCATTCATCAAACTCAATTCTTCATTGAGCCCTTCACTGTTATTTAAGGTTTTACATTTTGCAGAGGTGTTTTGTTTCCTGTTTTCTTCTCTTTTTGATGAAATTTAATTATCTTGCTTTTCTTTAGCATACAATGATGACGGCTGAGTGGTACAGTAGGTGAGTACTGGACATGGACTCAGAAAGTTCAGATCAGGCCTCGAATACCTCCTATCTTTGTAATCCTATGCAACTCACTTAAACATTATCAGCCTCCATTTACTCATCTGAAAAATGGGGATAATAGTAGCACCTACCTCCCAGGGTTGTTGTAAGGATAAAATATAATCATCTTTGTAAAGTACTTTGCAAATGTTAAAGTATAAATGCCAGCTATTGTTAGCCATTATTATTACAATGCTATACCATACATCTGGTGCATTACTTATTGGTGCTGGGGTCTGGGAGGCATACTATGCACCAACTTAGTCCACCATCTTCTTTTAGATGTCCCCTGTAATTGTGTCCAACCTTACGTGTAACTCAACAATGATTCACTAAAAGCCTAGTATGTGACAAGAATAACAGTGCTTTATGGTTCACTTTATCTTCAAAACAACCCTTGGAGGTAGGTATTCGAGGTGCTGTTCTTTCTAGCCTATAGATAAGGGGACTGAGGGGTTAAATGACCTGTCCATGGTAATATGGCTTCTACCTACCTACCTACCTACCTAGCAGAGGTGAGATTTAAAGCCAGGTCCCTCCTAACCACACGTCTCATCATCTTTCCTCCAAACCACTCTAGGCCTTAGAGGAGATTAACCTGTAAAATCAATAAATGAGACAGATCTCCATACTCAAGGTGCTTATAATCTAGTAGGACAAGAGAAAAAAATTTAAACAAATGTAATACATATTAAATTGTGATTCACGAATAGAGCATCACAAGTAGCATAGTATAGTGGATAGAGAGCTGTTCTCAGAAACAAGATTTGTGTTCAAGAGCTGCATGTCCCTCCTGCTTGTGTGACCCTAGGTGAGTCATTTAAGATCTCCGTTGCCTCAAGCAACTCTCTGTGCCTATAACTTGCAGAATATTTGCCAGCTTGTTTTGGTAGAGGACGTTTCTCATCAGGAACTCCCTCTACCAATGAAAGAAAATGTCTAATCAAAAAGAAAAAAAAAAGTGTACAGATTAATATAAGATTGGGGGGCCGCTAGGGTGGCTCAGTGTATAAAGCACCGGCCCTGGAATCAGGAGGACCTGAGTTCAAATCCAGCCTCAGACATTTGATACTTACTGTGTGACCCTGGGCAAGTCACTTAACCCTCGTTGCCCTGAAAAAATATATATATACATATTAATATAAGATCAAGCAGACCAAGGGCCTTTCCATCTGCCTTAGTAAGGCAGATGAATCCTCCTAGCTATAATCTCTCCCCCTATTACAGATGAACTTCTTGAATAGAAGGACAGTCTCCTTTTCCTGCTTGTATTTCCAGCACTTAGTTTGTATTCCCAGGGCTTTGTACAAAGTGTATGAGGAACATAGTAAGTACTGACAAAAATTTTTTTCATTCATCCATTCAAGTCAAGTCAACAAGCTTTCATTCATTAGACAAAACACTAAGGGATACACATAAAAGTGAGCACCACCCCAACAGGTCTCGAGTGTTGAAAAGCCATTTGGGGGGAGCATGTGGTTTTCGCCATGTTTTGTTCAATGGTCCAAAATTTAAGCTTGTATCAGTGGCAAAACAATTTCCCACCTTTTTAACATCTATTATTCTGTATCACTACGTGTTATGGAACATAGTCTCTGAAGTGCCACCCAAATGTCAATGGAGAAGTATATTGTGGAAATAATATATTGCCAACCAAGAATTGTACAAGAGAAGCCTTGCAAAGAATGTCATCAGAGACATGGATGATTGCAAAAGAAAGTGGGTCAGTCATATGGCAAGAGTGAGGGTTTCACAGTGAACAGACAGTCCATGTATTCCACTGATATCTATGCAAAGTCAAAAGATCTAGAGAAGATCATAGATCAGAGTAGTGCAGTGTGAGAGCACATCGGATAGTGATGGCCATCATTGATAGAAAGAGTACCAAACCACAGGAGAAGGAAGATCATTTATCCCAATGAAATATCAGTGGTATGAAGATAAAGAATTGAGTGTTGATACTCTAACCCCAAAGACTAAAAGGAAAAAAGGGAGAAAATGTAGTCAAAAGACTGCTTGTCTCAACCCTACAGAATTCATTGGCCAAAAGATGGCATTTAAAATGTGTACCTCTTTTTACAGTGTCCACCTGATGTTTGCCTTCACCCTACACTGAGCATGGATGAGATAAAACCATCAGCCCAGAAAAGTGCCAACTGTCCAAAGAAAAAATGGATGTGTGGCAACTTCAGTTAATTGATGCAACATGCATGTATGCACTTTAGTACCACTGGTCTCTCTCTTGGGTATAATCTGTCCTTGCCCAAAATAATAATATTCCTTCTGCGTGGTCCCAACTGATTCCATCAGTACTCTATTATTAGTTAGTTGTTAGATTATCTAGTTGGAAATCTTCCAATTTTGATTGAGATTCAAACTTTCATCCTCAGAAGGACCGACTAGAGATAAGTTTAAAAGTGGCTCTGGTGACTTGTGGAATACTCAAACAGCTGTATATTGCCAGCACAGGCAGTTCCCACTTTTCAATATTTTGCACATCAACATTCAGCTCATTCAACACAATCTAATTAATATTTATACTTCACTTCTTAAAGCTTTTACCCAATAATAAATATATGTGTTTCTGCAGCAGGACCCCAAGTGGGCAATGACTCAGGGTGGGAGCAGGAAGGAGCAAAAGGACATAGCTCTACCAGCAACTGTTGCAAAAGCAAAGGCTACTCTGCATAAAAGGCACCCCCAGCCACCCCTGTCATCATAAAGCAAAGGAGCACGTCTGCCTCTCCCTTCATGGTTTTACACACATCCTTGGTTAAGAGGCAGGTGGTGCTGCTACCCTTTTCCCACTAACTCTCCCTTCTAATTAACCATTGAGGTTCGGAGGAGGGAAGGAGATAGAAATAAGAAGAGAAAGCAAAGATTTTTTTAAAAACCTCACAAGCAAAAGTCGTCAGTGTCATAATATCTTTAAATGCTGCACCAACTATGCCTAAGAAAAATGATCTATTTCCTCTACTGTCCACAGGAAATTTGTCAATAGAAAAAGAAAGTACCTGATCAAACTTCCACGGAAAGTTTTGAGTTTGTCTCTTTTTTAAAGTAACTGGGTCATCCACATCATTCTCCAAGGACTAACTAAATTATAAGAAAAGGTCTTAAGAAATGAGGAATGTGAGGAATTCAAAAAAGCATGAGAAGATGTGTATGAATTAATGTACAGCAAAGGAGACAAAACCAGGACAACAACACACACTGTCATGACAATGATGAAAGCAAAAATATTTCCAAAGAGCATGGGGTCTCAGATTCACTGCTATGAGCAAAAAGTGCCAAAAAACATAGGATAAAACATATGTCTTTCCTCTCACTAGAGACTATAAGTTTGCACAACATATTTAATTAGGGTATGTGCCTGGGAATTTTGTTTTTTTAGGATGGCTATATATTGAGTATTTAATCATAATGGGCATTAATTTTATTCATCAAATTAAAGAAACTAATGCAACTGAAGTTAAGCATAATACAATAATCCATATTTTTTACTAAAAGTATATCATGCAATTAAATAAAAACACAAAACCACTTTTTTAGACACTTGGGTATATCTGAATGCACCCAATAGTACACCCCGTATGCATACTTATGTGGAAGACTTTAGTTGTAGATGCTGTATATCCTGTCTAATATGATCACTTGGCAGTCCATTTTGCTTTTTTTAGAATGACTGAACAAGTTGTGGTATATGATCATGATGGAATACTACTGTGCTATAAGAAATCATGAACTCAGTGATTTTAGAAAAACATGTAAAGACTTCCATGAAATAATGAACAAAATGAGCAGAACCAAGAGAACACTGTATACAGTAACAGCAATATTATTTTAAGAACAACTTTGAGCAAATAGAATTACCCAAATTAACTACAAAGGACTTGTGAAAGAAGAAGCTATCTGCATCCAGATAGATGATGCATCCAGAAAGATGATAAATAGAAATATGTATAGAATGTATAGAATGATTTTACATATGTGTGTGTATTTGTGTCTAATGGTAGTCAATTCTAGGGTGAGGGTGGAGGGGGAAAAGGGAAAATAAAGAAATGTACATGATAACAAGTTGTACATAACAGATTTGCAGATTCATGTACATTCATTTTTTATTATACTATGTCATGTAAATGCTTGTTTTATCCCATAAATTAAAAATAAAATTAATCCTAATTTTAAAAAAAAGAAGAGAGGGGTCAATGTGTGAAAAGATACTAGAAAATAACGGTGCTATAATAAAGCATTTTTAAAACCCTGAAATAAATTTATAAGGCGAGCAAAATTGTTCATTAGTCAATCAATAAATATTTATTAACACTCATTATATGCCTGGCATTGAGAATACAAAGAAAGGCAAAAGACAGTACTTGCCTTCCATCTAATTAGTGCCTGTTAGAGATAGAACATATTCATTTTAGGTCAAATTCATGATACAGTACAACTGTAATTTTAATGTGCTTTGTAGAGAGTAACACAGCATCTTACACAAAATAGGTCCTTAATGAACGCTATTTGAATTGAATTGAATTTCAAATCCTCTTAAGAATTCAGTTTCTAGGAATCTGCCTTGTCCAAAAGTGTCCACTACCTACACTACATGACCTATTTCCAAAGAGCCCAGTAATTGACCTCAGCTTGGTTTTCCACTCTCCTCAGCCCTCCAGGACCAATGCCCTCTCCCAGCTCTCCCAATCCAGCAAGGTCACACACCACACAGAGTTTATTCAGCAATCTGTTCCCCAGGTTCTCCCCATCTTCTTCTGTTTTTTTTTTCTGTTTTCTTTTTTAATAATAAATCCAATACTTCATGTATAGCCTTTTTTATAAGGCGCCATTGAGCCATGGGCTTTGGGGTTTCCTTACCAGTTCCTTATCCTCACCTTTTATTTAATATTATGCTGATTATAGAGCACAATCAATTTGCAGCAGCAGGAGTGTAATTAAAAATAATAGCCCCAGCAGCTGGAATGAAAAATCAGTCATTCGTTTCCATCCCTTCCCCTTCCCCTCCCCCTCCAACAGATAACCTGAATCTGATTCATCTCAAAGACCTTTTTTCAAAACCTGCTAAGAAATATGATTTAGACTCTCTTCCTTTGGAAGATGCTGAAAAATGAAACGATACCACCTCTTCTCTTGTCTGTTGGGTGTCAAAGACTGAATAAAAAAGCAAGTAATTAATATCTAGGAATCCTAAGACCTCTGAAATTGGAAAAACCTTATATGATGGTCTTGAGAACAAAGAATAGAATCCAGGGTCAGACATCTGGAGGAATAGTATTTCTCATATTATGGTAGTCTTATTAACTATAGGGTAAATAGGATAAAATAGATAGATTTCTAAAGCAGCCATTCTCAAACTTTTTGGTTTCAGGACCTCTTTGTAATCCTAAAAATTATTGGGGACCCCACCAAAGAGATTTTGTTTCTATGGGTTATAACTACTAGTATTCACCATATTAGAAATTAAAATATTTTAGTATTATTATGAAAATAGCTTTGACCTCATTACCCCCCCCCAAAAAAAAAAAGGTTTCAAAGGACCTTCTGGGGTCTTGGATCCATACTTTGAGAATTACTTTCTGGACCGATGACCTCTAGACTTTAACTTTGGAACCCCATTCATAAAATAAAGTCAAGTATGCACATGCATATACATATATACATCTATGTGTGTGTATGTGTGTATGTAGGTATATACATATGCACATGTATGTACTTGTGTATACACCATATATATGAGAACAGAAATTCGCATTTTATGTATATATAAATAATCTATACATTAATCTATATATAATTAACTATATGCATATATAAACATGAATTGCTATTCTCATATATGGGTATTATACAATAGACAAAAGTAGGAATTTAAGAGGACAAAATACAGATGAAATAAGCAATGTTTCATTAAACTTATTTTATTCATCACTGGTATAATAAACCTCTTTACATTCACTTTTAATATTATTGCTGATAATCATCATATCTTTAACGAGAACAATGGAATTGAATATCCTTCATTGTTTTTGAAAATCTTGGTTTAACACTGTGATGCAAGATCTAGTCACTCTATCTGAGGGATGATAGAACAGAGAAATCATTAAATGATTCCAAGGTCTAGTTCAAAGACCAATTCATTTGGATCCTTGCTTTTAACAACTGTCAGAGCTGTTCGGAGAAGAATCCACAGACTGTGACCAGCTAAACCCATAAAATACCATTTTTAAAGGGGGCAGAGGGTTGTAAAGGGGTCGATAGGTGAAAGGGTATTGTTCTACTCTCCTCATTATACACATTAGTTTTTCCCCTTGACTCAATAAAACTTGTAACAAATAAAAAAACCTTTGTTCCCATAAGTGCCACCTCCCCAGAACACCTTTTCCAATTCCCTAGGTGGCTAGGGTCAGTCCTCAGCCTCCCTCTCCCTGCCCCACACACAAATTAGTTTATTGTTACTTTGGATGTGTTTCTGATCCACTCAGGAATGGTTTAGAGCATAGTTTCTTAAACTTTTTCCACTCACAGCCCCTTTTCACCTGAAATTTTTTACATGACCCCAGGCATATATAGGTACATAAAATAAGTATACATAATTTTTTTACTGTGGCCAAATTTTTTGCAACCCCCACATTCAGTTATGTGACCCCAAATGGGGTTGCAACCCACAGTTTAGGAAGCTAGGGTTTTTTTAATTAATTAATTAATTAAATTTTTTTTAAAAAGAAGCTAGGGTTTAGAAGAATGCCAACTCTTTAAGGGAAGGCACAGTTTGGGTTTCCTATTACATTCACGGTGTCTGGTACATAGCAGTTGTTTAATAAATAATTGTTGGGTTGAAGTCTTTATATTCTATATATCCCTTTCTGTATTATGCATTATTCTGTATTATTTCTGTATAATATATTATTCTTACCTGAATTTATAGGCTGAGAAGGGAAGAAGCATTTATTAAGTACCTACTATATTCCAGGCACTGTCCTAAATTCTTCACAAATATCTCATTTGGTCCTCCCAGCAACCCTATAAGGTGGTTGACATTATTATCCTCATTTTACAGTTGAAAAAACTCAAGCAAGGGGCACTAGGTGGTGCAGTGGATAAAGCACAGGCCCTGGATTCAGGAGGACCTGAGTTCAAATCCAGCCTCAGACACTTTACACTTACTGTGTGACCCTGGGCAAGTCACTTAACTCTCATTGCCCTGCAAAAATAAACAAAAAGAAAAAACTGAAGCAAATAGAAATTAAGTAATTTGCCCAAGGTCACCCAGCTAGTAAAGTATCTAAGGCCAAATCTGAACTCAGCTCTTCCTGAATCAAGGCCCAGTGCTCTACCCACTGTGCCACCTAGATGCCTTGAGAATAAATAACTGAAAGTATTCCTGGTTTCCACCATTTCTAAAAGACAGACTTGTGAGAGATCCCATCAACAAGGCTAAATGAGCAAAAACACTTCTTAGTCTGAACTTCACTATGAACACTTCCCACTTCCTGAAGTTTACACCTTTCCATCTACCAGTGTTAATAACTGTTCTACCCCCATTCCCCACCTCCTAAATACAACTTTCAAATACCTACTGAGATCTGAAAATGACTATGTTTTACAGCCACTCTCGGCGTCTCTCCCTGTTACAAAAATTATCAGACCCAGATTTCTTAACAGATGAAGTTCTGTAAAGTCAGTGAAGGGAAAAAGGGAGAACCAAGCAAGGAAAGGAGAGGCCCTAGTGACCAAAGGAAAACAATCAAACGTGTCACACTTCAGCTCATTTCTAGTACTGTTATTAAACCTTCCTCCTTCCTCCAAATGAGACGATTAGCCCTTAGCATTTTGCTGCTTCCAATCAACCTCACGTCTATACTTCCAGGCTAAATGATTAACTGCATGTAGCTAGCAGGGGCTGTGTCCAGACCTAAGTGCATGGAACAGAGTGTGGGGTCAGCCCAGTCCATCCCAGTCTTGTCCCAAGCAGTCTAACCCCAGCCAAGCTCTCTCTGCCTGGGTCCTGCACTGGGGAAACATGACTATAAGAATAAAAAGAGAGGAGCCAACCAGGGGTGGGTAAGAACATTCATCTCTTGTTTAGTAAGGGTAATCCCCTTAATAATAAGCCCCAGGACTAAATTACCTGAACCATCTAAAGGGCTGGTAACCTAAATGGTTAGGGCTGCTGGATAGAACAAAAGGCTTCCTACTTATTGTCAGTCCAAACCTGCCCTACTTTCTAAGCATGTTCATCCCCTATATAAATTACTGAGGAGCCAAGAGGTAAGGAAGACTAGCAAGACCCAACATCAAACATAGGGATTTAGTAAGAATGCTGATCTGTATGGAAGGTATCAGAAAAGCTTAATTTTTCTTGTTTTTAGATTAAAATATGTATTATTTTATTTATGCTTTGTTTTTATATTACAAACATTTATAGATTATCACCACTCTATGAGAGCTCTCTTATAACAAAGTAGACTAAGAAAAATTATAATTCAGCGACCTCCCCAGCACCTTTCCCTTCCCCTTCCCCTTCCCACTCCAGCATACCTATGAGGAGAAGCTGTCTTTGCTATGGAAAGGGGAAGGACAAGCTTCAGTCTTGGCCAGGTCTCCTTCCCCTTCCCACCCCCTTTGCCCAAAGTAATACCTTGCAAGTTAAAAGGGTACATGTTAGACTTCCCATCTTCCCATCTGTGTCTTAGCATCTTCCTTCACCATCTCCATTAAGAAGCAAAGACAGGGAGGCAGCTAGGTGGCGAAGTGGATAAAGCACCAACCCTGGATTCAGGAGGACCTGAGTTCAAATCCAGAATCAGACACTTGACACTTACCAGCTGTGTGACCCTGGGCAAGTCACTTAACCCCATTGCCCCACAAAAAAAAAAAAGACATACTACTTATAGATCAAGAAGGAGCCCAGAAAAGAAACTACAATGTAACGAAGGGAAACTTCTTGAGCACTCCATAAAGGTGAGACATGGACTTGCAACAACCTGTAGCTGTGAGTTAATGCCTTTGCCATAAAAGCTCTCTAAGCTTGAGCCCACTTTCCCCGGACTCTGTCTGTACTTGAGGCCGACTGTGCCATACTCATTTAGGGGAACATTTTTTACTAGCTGTGTTTATTGCACATCACCTTAGTAATTCTAAAAGCCTCGTAAGATTGGCCAACTAAATTGAATCTCAGCTGACAATCTTAGGGACAACCGCTCAAGTGGGAGCCTTAAGCCAGTGTCATTAGGACACTGTGTCATTAGGCACATTGTGTGCCCCTACACCCCTCAGGGGAAGATGTAGCCAGCCTGGCTATGGTAACCCCACCTGTTTCTCAAGGTGGGAGTTGGGATGAGGACCTTCAGAGTCAATATGGGCTACACAAAGTTTAGATAAGACATCATCCCTATTCTTATGGAGCTCAAAGTTGGGTAGAATGAAAGGCACATACCCAGATAACCATGCTTCACTGGCTCTGTGATCTCACTGGTGTGGTAGGTGCAGATCAGGGCCCCATCACACCTCTGATTCCTATATGATTCTCATCAATATCCTATAAATCTCACCTAGAGAATCTACCCAACATGCCAGGGGCTTTCTAATATAGTTTGTCTGCCAGCACAGAACTCTTATTACTCTCAATACATCTTCTCTCCCAGTCCTGCATGGCATGATACATATCTTCAATACCACTTCTAAAATCAAGATCAAGCTGGCACCAGGCTGCTTCCACCTGCCTCCCAATATATCTTTGTATTGTCCTTTAAGTCACCTGTGATCGTGATTCTTCAGAGATCATAATGGTCCATGATTCGTCATGATTTTGTATCACTATGAAAATATTAGTATTAAAAAGGTTTGTTAACAAGAAGTAGCTTCAAACCAAGGACTAACTTCTCAAATGTGAATCAGTCTGCTTTTGGCCTGTTATATATTTCTGGTCCAGCATCTGTTCAAGAAAGTAGTTCTCAGCCTTTTTTACCCCATCATTCTTTGCCATGAGTAATCATAGCACCCTATAGCAGGTGGGTGTCACAGTGAATAGACTGTTGAGATTGAAGGCAGGAAGACTCATATTCTTGAGTTCAAATCTGGCTCCAGACACTTACTAGCTAGCTGTATTATCCTGGATAAGTCACTTAACACTGATTTCGTCGGCTCCTTATCTGTAAAATGAGCTGGAGAAGGAAATGACAAACCACTCCAGCATTTTTGCCCAAGAAAACCCATATGGGGTCACAAAGTCAGACACAGGTGAAACGACTGAGCAACAACATAGCAGAGTAAGGAGAGATTCCCCTGTGACTGCAAATATAACCTTTATGCAATTCACAACCCACTTAGGGAAACTCCTAACACCCTTTGAGAACCACTAGTCTATGATCTATATACTGAAGGATTAATTCATTTACAAGTAATTCTAATATAAAATAATACAATTATTCCTTCTGCATCATGGGTATTAGGAGCACAGTGCCCTATGATCTGGAACGGCCCTCCCTTCATACCAGAGATGGTCTGAATTTTTTATTTTCCTTTTATGAGGTGTTTACAGTACCTTATTGTAAAATTTGGGTAAAGTATTTGGTCATAGGTTCTGTGTCATCTGGTGGCCTTCACCTGTTGTCTACAGCTTCTGCAAAACTCCCAAAAAAATTCCCATTTCATTTCTTATGCTGGCCCAAGATATATCAAAACTGATATGGGGAAGTCAAGATGTGGAAGGGATAACTGATACATATATCAATGAGGAACAACCAAAATACTATGTGTCAGCCAAGTTGTTAATGAGGGAAAGCTTTCATAGAGAAATAGGTACCTGAATTGGGCTTTAAGAGATGAGTAAGAATCCAATAGGTGAAGAAGGAAAAGGATATTCCAGACACAGTGAACAATGTGGGCCAAGATCTGGATGCAGAGCAGAGAGTAGTCTCTCAGTTGGCTGGAGCGTAGTGGAGGAGAGCAATATAGAATAAGATTTAAAAGGTAGGATGCCACCAGATTGTGAAGGACCTTGAATGTCAGGCAACCGATTTAAATTGAAACTAGATTAGGTACTAGGGAGCTTCTAAGGATTTTTGAGCCGAGTGGCATGACCAGATCTATGTCTTTTTTAAAGTAAATATTTATCAAAGGATACTACCATGAGCCCAGAGCTTCATTAGTTTGGAATTTTTTAACATATGTATATATATATATATATATATAGAGAGAGAGAGAGAGAGAGAGAGAGAGATGTGTATGTATATGTGTATATATATGTATATGTATGGTTATTTAAAATAATAATATCAATAGCTATGGTACATATTTTATTCTCAATACAACATAAGCACGTGGCCCACAGCAAGCTTGTCATTTTATTTGTCTACCCAGAACTGGACACAGAGCCTTGCTTATACTACACACTTAATATAAATATACTTAGAAGAGCAAGGAACCAAGAACAGTTCTTCTTACTCCAAGTCAAGCACTCTTTCTGGTACACAATGCTAAAATCTTAGGCAATGGCAATCGGTTGGTTCAACCCTGTCTTAGCCACTTTAAGGATGTCCCGAAAGCAATACTCTGCCCTAGTAAACATCTGGTGCATACTTGGTCAATCTCTGCCATATAGCTCATGGACCATGTTGGAGATTGAGCTCCTGATGTTTTCTCTACAAGATGGACCTCATGCATCCTTTGTAGTCTTTTCCATCTTTATATGTACAACTTGATGAATTTTTAAAATGGGCATTTAGGGGCAGCTAGGTGGCGCAGTGGATAGAGCACCCGGACTGGATTCAGGAGGACCTGAGTTCAAATCCAGCCTCAGACACTTAACACTTAGTAGCTGTGTGACCCTGGGCAAGTCACTTAACCCCAATTGCCTCACCAAAAAAAAAGAAAAAAAGAAAAGAAAAGAAAAAAAGAAAAGTGGGCATTTGAAAATAACCCAAAAAATATTTGATTCCTTAAACAAAATAAAATCCTAATTAATAACATGAAATTTCATAACTACAGGTAGCATAGAACAATAGGTAGCATGATAAACTTGGAGTAAAGAAGACCTAGCTTCAAATTCTTCTTCTGATACTTACCAGTGATGTAATCATGAGCAAGCCATTTAACTTCTTCAAGACTCAGAGAACTCTCTAAATCTAGCAACTAGGTTATAGGCTGATTGTAATCTGTACTGACAGAAGAAACATCCAGACCAGTGAAATTAGAGATCATTGACATAATTGTGTAACTAGTGTTTAATAAATATAATTGCCAAGCAATTATTCAGGGCAACTTATTTTTATTTAATTAAATAACCTGCCAAATAAAAACATTTATCTTAACTCTCTAAGCATTCTCTTTTGTTTACTAAGAAAGAGAAATAAGGTTAGGGACTGGACCTGGTATAGGGAAAACCCTAGAGAGGAATCTCTCCCAACTAATACAAGTAACTACCTTCTCTTCTACCTATGGTCACAGAGAGTTGAATAGAGCATTAAGAGGTTAAATGATTTACCCAAGGTCATGTAGCATTATAAGTTAGAAGTGTCACTTGAACCTAAGCCTTCCTGGCTCTGAGGTCAGCTCCCCATCCACTATAGCACACTGCCTCTCATTATTCAAAAATAGCTGCGAATAGATACCCAGAAAGAAATAAAAATATCTATTAGATATTTAACCACTTGGGATTGCTGCTGGCAATCCTGTTCAATATTAACAAAATATTCTTAATCCTTAGGCATTTAGGTGGCACCATAGTGCATAAAGCACCAGGCCTGGAGTTAAGTAGGCTCATCTTCCTGAGTTCAAACCCAGCCTCAGACACTTATGAGCTGTGGGACCCTGGGCAGTCCCTTAACCCGGTTTGCCTCTGTTTCCTTATCTGTAAAATTAGCTGGAGAAGGAAAAGGCAAACCACTCCAGAATGCCAAGAAAACACTCATTGTGGTCAGGAAGAGTCGGACATGACTAAACAACAAATTGTTGATCCCATCTAATTATATGCTCCACTAGAGAGCATTGCATGGAAAAACCAAGCTCTCTGTGATTCTCAGAGAACTAGCTTTCATTCCTTACCTCCATCCCTTTTGTCAATGGTAGTGCTAATTGCATTTTCCTAGTTCTGTGATCAGTGTAGATTTATAGAGTCTTGGCTTAGTCCCCACTCACCAGAAAAATTCTACCCATTTCTTCTGTGTTTTCATATTATCTCACTAGCATAGCATAATAGAGTTGATTGCATTAGCAGGGTTTAAGAGAGAGAGAAATTTAAAATAACTACCACTCAGGTTATGCAATGGTACCTACTCCTAGACTTCCTAGACCCACTTGAACAACTAGCTGACACAGTAGAAGACCTGACATTAAACCCTACCTTTGACACTTACTAGCTATATGACCCCTGGACAAATCATTTAACTAACCTCTGTTTACCTCAGTTCCTCAACTATAAAATGAGTATAATAATGACACCTACAGAGTTGTTGTAAGGACTAAATGAGATAATATTTGTAAAACACTTAGCACAGTGCCTGGCACGAAGTAGGCAGAAGAAGGAGGAGGGGGAGGGAAAGGGGAGAAGGAGGAGGAGAAGAAGAAGAAGATGATGGTGATGATGGTGGTGGTGGTGGTGGTGATGATGGTGATGGTGATGGTGATGGTGATGGTGGTGATGGTGGTGGTGGTGGTGGTGATGATGGTGATGGTGATGGTGATGGTGGTGATGATGGTGGTGGTGATGGTGGTGGTGGTGGTGGTGGTGGTGGTGGTGGTGGTGATGATGATGATGATGGTGATGATGGTGGTGGTGGTGGTGATGATGATGATGATGATGATGATGGTGATGATGGTGGTGATGGTGGTGATGATGGTGATGATGATGATGATGATGATGATGATGCACTAATCCTGGAAGTCCCAGAAACACTGCTCAAGTACTTAGATTCAGGCCTCCCTATAAACAATTCCCACCAGAAACTAGCAAATACCTCAAGTACTATTCTACTCAGTGCCTTCTGGAGGGCCCATCTTCAGTCAGTTGGGAAGACCTGGGATCCAGGCCACTGAGATCTCCTCCAATGACCTTTCCTTACTCACCACTCTATCACTGGCAGATATCTAATTCCATCCTCCAACTGGTTCATAAAAAGACCTGTATAGGAATACAATCACTCCTTAAATGTGCTCTTTGCTAGCAGATGAAGTAGGTTCGAGGGGATTCCTTAACATGGAGGATTCCTCTTTCTAACTCTTTCCAAAATCACCAATGCTCCTCCATATCTTTTTGTTTTATTTTTTTTCACTCTACACTTTCCTTTATTTATTTTTTTAAATATAAGTATTAGGGGCAGCTAGGTGGCACAGTGGATAGAGCACTAGCCCTGGATTCAGAAGGACCTAAGTTCAAATCCAGCTTCAGATACTTAACACTTACTAGCTGTGTGACCCTGGACTTAACCCCAATTGCCTCATCAAAAAATAAATAAATAAATATAAGTATTTTATTATTTTCCAGTTACATGTAGAGATAGTTTTAGCGTTTGTTTATATAAGATTTCTGGGGCAGCTAGATGGCGCAGTGGATAGAGCACCGGCCCTGGATTCAGGACTACCTGAGTTCAAATCCAACCTCAGACACTTAACACTTACTAGCTGTGTGACCCTGGGCAAGTCACTTAACCCCAATTGCCTCACAAAATAAATAAATAAATAATTGAAAAGTGATCCATACAAAATAGCAAACATGCTAAAAAAAAAAAAGATTTCCAATTTCAAATTTTTTCCCTCCCTCACCTCCCTCACCCCCCCCCGCCAGACAGCAGGCAATCTGATATAGGTTATATATATATATATATATATACACACACACACACACATATATATATATACACATACATACATATACATAACAATATTAAACATATTTCTGCATCAGTCATGCTATAAGAGAAGAATCAGAGCAATAAGGAAAAACCTCAAAATAGAAAAACAAAAGCACCAAAAATATAAGAAATAGTATGGTTCAATCAGCATCCATATTCCACAGTTCTTTTTTTTCTGGATTTGGAGAGCCTTTTCCATCATGAGTCCCCTGGAACTTTCTCGTACCATTGTATTGGTGAAAAGAATCCAGTCTATCACGGTTGATCGATGCATAATGTTGATGATACTGTATATAATGTTCTTCTGGTTCTGCTCATCTCACTCATCATCAGTTCATGCAAGCCCTTCCAGGTTTCTCTGAACTCCTCCTGCTCATCGTTTCTTATAGCACAATAGAATTCCATTACATTCCTATACCACAACTTGTTCAGCCATTCCCCAATTGATGGACATCCCCTCAATTTCCAATTCCTTGCCACCACAAAAAGAGCAGCTATAAATATTTTTGAACATATGGGTTCTTTTCTCTTTTCTATGATCTCCTTGAGAAAAAGTCCTCCATATCTTTTAACCACACTCCTCCCATATTCTGTCATTTCATTTCTGTTCTATATTCATCAAGCTGAAGAGTATTTACTTAATAGATAAAATTATCACAAAGTGGATGGTTCCATTGTCCACTTTCCTATTCCCTCTGACTTTGATCTCTTTGGAGTACGATTAGTAGTGGTATTGCTGGGTCAAAGGGTACACATAATATAGGGACTTCTGATTATAATTAAAATTTGCTTTTAAAAATGGCTGGATCGGGGGTGGCTAGGTGGCGCAGTGGATAAAGCACCGGCCCTGGATTAGGGAGTACCTGAGTTCAAATCCGGCCTCAGACACTTGACACTTACTAGCTGTGTGACCCTGGGCAAGTCACTTAACCCCCATTGCCCTGCAAAAAAATAATAATAATAAAAAAAATAATGGCTGGATCAATTCATAGCTCTACCAAGAATGCATTCATGTACCTGCCTTCCCATATCACCTTCATAATAACTATAAATTTTTTTCATTTTTGTCATCTTTGCCAATGTGATGGGTATGAGAGCTGTCCTGTTTTAACAGAGATATCAGCTGTCTAGATAGTTTATGTCCCCCCATATTTGCTATATAAAGCCTCTACAACAGTTGTATAATCTTCTTTCAGAAGTCATTACTGGGGCAGCTAGGTGGTGCAATAGATAAAGCACCCGCCCTGAATTCAGGAGGACCTGAGTGCAAATCTGGCCTTAGACACTTGACACTTACTAACTGTGTGACCTTGGGCAAGTCATTCATTGCCCTGCAAAAAAAAAAAAAAAGTCATTACCCATTTCCTCTTTCTGCCAAGACAGTCTGTAATATATTCCTATCATCAAATTATTTCTGTTTCTCCCTCTAAAGCCCCTCCAAATATTCTCCACCAAGCTTCCCCTTTCCAGCTCATCAGCTTCCTCATACGTTTATCTCTTTGATGTCCATTGTTACTCTATCCCACTTCTGGCTAATCATTATCTTTTGGAAAAGAGATTCTCTTCTGTTGCCATACTAATCATAGATTTCATCCCTCTGTGATTATAGTGAAGTTGAAGTTCCTTCCTTGTGTTGATACTTGTGTTGAGTTACTTAATGCATTGCCCCTACTCTAAACATTTCTGCATAGACATCTAAGGATGTGATGATTATTCCTGCCACTCTTCCTGGATATTGCTTCCTATAAGTTATTGACCTTTCTCCATTCTTTTTCCTTTCTCAGAGATACTACTCCCTCTAATATTTAGTTCATAGACAGTTTTTTCCCTTGTACATAAAATTTAAATGTAAAGTCCTCCTGATCAGATCATTAAATCTCTTGGAAAATACATACTTCCAGTCCCTCAATGGATACTCTCTATCCAGATCAAAAGCTTGTTACTGAGTATCTTAAGTCCTGATCCAGAAATCCAAATGTATCTATGATAACATTCTCTTAACCAGATGTTCATTTCCCAAACACATTTTTCTCTTATGAAGACACTATCTTGAATCAAAAGTGATGTTAGGGGCACAGTGGATAAAGCAGCAGCCCTGGATTCAGGAGTACCTGAGTTCAAATCTGGCCTCAGACACTTGACACTTACTAGCTGTGTGACCCTGGGCAAGTCACTTAACCCCAATTGCCTTAAATATCAGTTACCCTGATCTATATCTTGCCACTGCACCCAGATGGTTCTGGAGCAGAGTGAGTTTGGTAACCTCAAACAGCCCTCCTTCATTTAAACCCAATTCACTGCAGGTTATGACATCACTTTGATGTCATGGTCCTCTTCAAGAATGAAAGACAAACAACAATCAACCACCCTTGAATTTCTTGCATCTCAGGTGAAATTTGAACTCATATCCTCCCAGATTCAGGGCCAATGCTCTATCCACTGCACCACCTAGTTGTCCCCAAGGGTAGTTGATAGTTTATAGCTGAGCTGGTCAACCACAGGTCAAGATTGTTGTTATCATAGGCTCTGAAGCTATTCTCTGAACCCCCACTCATGGTAAAAAGCTGAGTCTTCAAAGGTTGGATACCACTTGTCCCCTCAGGATTCTGGGAATAAAACATGAAGGATTGGGTAGGTGTATCTTTCTAATGTTATAACTCATTAGTCCCACAGATGAGTTTCTCCATTGATTATTAGTCTATCCTAAATAGCCGACCAGACTAAAATTAGCTTTTATAATTAGATATTTATCAATGTGGCATAGTCAGAGCAGTTAATACAAATAACTACTCAAACCAGAGGAGAGTCATGGTTTCATATGCAATATTGTTTTTTCTGTCCTTTGTAACAGTATATGGATCAGTTTGTGATTTTTTTTTTAGTGTTTGTCAATTCCAGAATAACAAAAACTTTTAAAGAATAATATTAGATAACATGCAAAGAACTTCAAGATTTGCAAAGCATTTAACTTATTTCTTTTGGTTCTCACAACACTTCTATAAGATAAATGCTATTATTATCTATATTTTACAGATGAGGAAACTGAGATTGGGAGAGTTTAAGTGACTTGTCCAGGGTCACACAGCTACAGTAGTGTCTATGGCAGGATTTGAGTTCAGGTATTCCTGACTCTACATGCAGCTTCTTTCCACTATCCCCCCTGCCACCCTGGCCAAACTGCCTTCAAAGGCAGGGGTTTCAGAGAAGTGCTACATAGGGAAGATAGGATAAAAGATTAGAATCAGAGGAATTTCAATGTTCAAAGACATGGAAATGGCAATTACAAACCGTGGTGAGATTTAAGATGTGACTGTCCTTGAAGACAGCAAAAGCAGAGTAAAGATATAAGTTATCAGAGCTGAGGTTCATGAACTGGGCCAGGGTGATCAGGGAGACAGTAACATATATAAAGAAGTATCTAAATATAAGAGCAGGCATTTGTTGGAGTTGCAAGAAAGACCATGAGGCAAATACTGAATTCCTTGAGAAAAGAGTCAGGAAGAACTAGAGATTGGTAGATGACCTCTTCATGAGAGGCAGCTGGTAGTCGAGTGGTTATCGCTGAGAAAGTCCTGAGTTCAAATCAAGCCTCAGAAACTTACTAGCTTTATGACCTTAGTTAGTCAAGTCACTTAACCTCTATTTGCCTAAGTTTTCCTCAATTGCAAAATAGGGGTGATGATAATAGTACTGTAACGATTGGAATGATGCCACCTGCTGGAGACTTCCTGTAGAAAAGCTCCACCATGAGGAGAAGGCCTCTGAGGGCAAGCCATGTGGTCAAGGTCCTTGGCATCAGGAAGTGACGTTTGCTCGTGGGTACTGTCTATCAAGGCTACCAGCCAATCAACTTGAGGAGCCTCCTCCCATTTCTGGGAGGGGGACACGAAGTAGGAAACGGACGCTGGCAGAGGGGTTCTTTCTCTTTTGGTTCCTGACCTCATCATGGTGGGTCGGATGATGGGGTCTCTTAGAAATAGTTAGATTTTTACCTTTCTCTCTGATCCTAATGCTCTTTAATAAATACTTAAACACTTAAATACTCTTGCTAAAGCTTGTATTTTATTGGCGACCACTCATTCGATTTTAGATAGTATAGCTAGAATTGTAGCCCATTACAGTACCTACCTCTCAGGGCTATTGTGAAGATCAAATGAGATAATATTTATAGAAAGGACTTAGCGTAGTAGGTGTTACATAAATGTTTATTCTTTTCTCTCTGCCACCTCAACAGAGATCTGGACCAAGTGGTACAGGCAGATACAATAAACCTCAAGGAAAGAAAGATTGATGAACATTATCAGCAATGTGAATGAATGGATGGATGGATGATAATGGCATTTCTCTAGCACTTAAATCTGTGCCAGGCACTGTGCTAAGCACTAGAGATTCAAATACTAGCAAGCAAGACAATCCTCTCCTTCAAGGTACTCCCATTTTAATAGCTTGTGTTGTTATGATTCAGGTGTATCTAACTCTTTGTGGTGCCACTTGGGTTGTCTTGGCAAAGATACTAGAGTGGTTTATCATTTCCTTTTCCCCATCATTTTACAGATAAGGAAATTGAGGCAAACAGGGTAAGTGACTTACCCAGGGTCACACAGCCAGTAAGTGTGTGAATCTGGATATGAACTCAAGTCTTCTTGACTCCAGGCCCAGCATTCCATACACTGCACCACCTAGTTGCCAAGAATGCAATAAATGGGGCAGCTAGGTGGCACAGTGGATAAAGCACCAGCCCTGGATTCGGGAGGACCTAAGTTCAAATCCGGCCTCAGACACTTGACACTTACTAGCTGTGTGACTCTGGGCAAGTCACTTAACCCCAATTACCTCACCAAAAAAAAAAAAAAAACCAAGAATGCAATAAATAAGAGGGATCTCCAAAGCAAGGGAGGGTGAGTAGGAAGAGGATTACCAGAGAGCAAAGTGGCATTATTTGGAGATGGCCAGGAAGCAAAGTCGAAGCCTGGTTCTGGGCAAGATGAAGTGAAAACTTACTTACCAAAGTCCAGAATTCAAGAAGCAAAGTCTGAGTTTTCATGCAGTGGAATGAGATGACTAAAGACATAGGAATGAGAAGCAATGACTATGCATACTGCTGGCCGGGTATGTCAGAGGGCGTGAGAAAAAAAACACCCTATACTATAAAAGGTGGCCAGGGAAGCAATAACTTCCAAAGAGAGCCAGCTCTTGGTGGATGCCTGATGAAAGGTTGTGCGTTTAAGAACCCTGGGATTATGGGGAGTTGGTTAATACATGAGAAGAGGGTAGAGAGAGAACAATGAAACAGGAAGACAGATGAGGCTGAGGTCAATAGGGATTCCTATCTCTATCCATAGCTCAGAGAGAAGGAATAAGGGAGAAGAATTTTCACCTCTGCAGTCACTCTGAGTCACAGGGATAATGGAAGCAGATGGGGAGATTTTCCAGTTGGAGGATGAAGATAGAATCAATTAATGATGGCCCCTTCTTTCTAGTATTATGCAATGACCAAACATAATATTGTACAGAAATAGTTGTAAGAGCTTCCATAGATTGTTATTCTAAACCCTGGGCACCTAGGAGTATGGGTAGCCAGTAAATACTTGGGGGTTTGGGGCAACTAGGTGGCGCTGTGGATAGAGCACTGGCCCTGGATTCAGGAGGACCTGAGTTCAAATCTAGCCTCAGACACTTGACACTTACTAGCTGTGTGACCCTGGGCAAGTCACTTAACCCCAATTGCCTCACCAAAAAAAAGAAAAAGCAAAAAACAAATACTTGGGGGTTCAATTGTCCCAGGCCAAACCAACCAGGGACTATATTATATTTTTCCTTGTGATCCCGATCCCTGGTACAAAGGCTGCATGCTATAATGCAGATTGTTAGCCTTGGAGTCAAAAAGACCTGAATTGTAATCTACCTCTGACACCGACTAGCTATGTGACTATAAACAAATCATTTATTTAACCTCTCTCAGTGGCTCAAGTAACTCTCCAAGCCTCTGAGTTATAGATGGGTAATGACCTGGCCAATGAATGTAATGTCCAATTGAATTGAACAGATGGAGATGAGGAGGGTAGGCGTTCCTGATATTAATTTCTGGCTTCTGCAAGAGTGCAAGGCAGGAGAGTGCAAAACAAGGCTGAAAAATAATCATTGAGTTCAGATGGACCCAGAATGCATAAAGGATGGTAGCATGAAATGAGGCTAGAAGATCAGGGTGGAGTCAGACTATGAAGGGCTTCATGTACCAGGCTAAGCGGTTTCTATGTTATCCTATGGGCAGCAGGGAATCACTGAAAGGTTTGAGGAAGAGAACTAAAACAACTACATTTTTACTTTAAGAAGATTTGCTTGGTATCTGTGTAAAGAATAGGTTGAAGAGGGGAGAAATTGGAATCAAGGAGACCATGGAAGAAGCCAGTGGTCTAGGCAAGAAGTGGTAAGATTTGAAGGAAGATGATGGCCTTGGGATTTCAGGGGGATGAGGCAGCACAGATGCAAAGAATGATCATGCAGGTAGACTCAATAGGCCTTCACAATGGATTGTGAGAGAATAAAAGAAAGGGAGAAGAGTCAAAGATCACTGAGCTTTCAAGCCTGGCTGGCCAGACAGATGTTGGTATCATCAACTAAAATAGGGAAATTAGAAGGAAGAGCAGATGAGGGTTGGGGGAAGTAAAATGATGAGTTGGATGCTCTTCCTCTGACTGAATGGCATCAAAGTTCAGAGTTACAAAACCAGCTAGAACCACAATGAATCAAATTTGTCAGTATGTGTTTTGTTTAGTCACAAGCCAGGAAGGTAAGGATAGGTTTTGGCCACCATTGGAGTGTGCTTTCCCGCCATGACCACTAAAAGATTTTGTGACCGAGAAGTAGTCTGATTTTCTGAACCAGATAAAAAAAAATGTTTTTCAAACAGTTTCCCCAACAATCAGCACCCCCACCAAAAAAAGTGCGTGTGTGTGCTTAATAATGATGGATGTTTCCATTTATTAGATGAGAGAGCCCCCTGCTGGTTAACTTAGACAAGTGTACCCCAGAGATTAGAAGTTTTGGTTCAGTGTGGGGGAAATGGCAGTTTGGGGGCCTAAGACATGAATCAATTTTTTACTATTCCTAACACTTTCCAGACAATCAGTGTGGGTCTCACTTGAAATAAAACTACATTAATGAGCCCATTTTCAAGGTCATTATGGATATGGTTAAAGACTACAGAGGGGCAGCTAGATGGCGCAGTGGATAGAGCACCGGCCCTGGAGTCAGGAGGACCTGAGTTCAAATCAGGCCTCAGACACTTAACACTTAGTAGCTGTGTGACCCTGGGCAAGTCACTTAACCCCAATTGCCTCACTAAAAAAACAAAACAAAACAAAACAAAAAATAAAGACTACAGAATATAGAATTACCGGAACCTCAGAGATCTAGTCCAATCTCCAACCAAACCATGAATCCTATCTATAATATTCCAGAAAAGTGGTCAAAGATCAGGGACTGTGTCAGCTTTATTTTTGTATCCCCAAGGCTTCACTCAGATCATGGCACACATTAGCCACTTAATAATTCCTTGTTTATTGGTTGGTTGATTATTCTATCCTCTGAATGAAGATATCCAAAAATAGGGAAACTTACTACCCATTCCACTTTGGGACAATTTTTGTTATTAGAACATTTTTTCTCATACCAAAACAAAATCTGTTTGCCTGAAACATCCACTCATTGGTTCTAGTTTTGTCATATGGGACTGAGCAGAATGCACCTATTCCCTATTTTGGTCCTGTTAGTGATGCCCTCAGGCTGATCATTTTCCACATTCCCTGGATAGAAAAGATCCAAGGCATTCCATGGCCATAACACATTCAACAACATCAGTCCTATTACCACGTTCAAGTATTTGAGACAAGGGGGCAGCTAGGTGGTGCAGTGGATAAAGCACCGGCCCTGGATTCAGGAGGACCTGAGTTTAAATTGGGCCTCAGAAACTTACTAACTGTGCGACCCTGGGCAAGTCACTTAACCCTCATTGCCCTGAAAAAAAAAAATATTTGAGACAAGACAGTCTTCTGTAAAAAGCAGGAATGGCCCTAATCTGCAGCCTCTATGCCTGTAAACCTAGCAGGAGTTACCTTTGAAATAAATAGCTCCCTGTTTCTCTGTTACTAAGATGCTCTACTGTCTGGGACTCAAAGTTACTCTACTTGGAATAAACAAGGAGAGAAACAGAGTGGGAATTTCTCCTCTCTATTAGAAACTGGAGTCTGGGTGGGGGCATAACCTACCCCTCAAGGAAGGGATGCACTGCCTCTTCATCTCACTCTAGTTGAATCTTTTTCTGGTGCCCACCTAATAATCTAGGTGAATTCATGAACTGATTGTATCCCTATGCATGTCTCCACAGTGATCACCAACTCTGGAGCAAATTTTCAGTACCTTGTTCACTTATACCATATAACTTTGGGGGGACTCCCATACTCACTTTTAAGTCTTACTAAATTAATCAGGGTCCAGTCTTGCTTGACAAGGAACAAAACAGCTAGGGGAAAGATTATGCCTCTACCATGGGCAGGAAGGTCACTAAGTGGGCTAGATGTTCTACTCAGGGAAAACCCTAGAATGTGTGATGATGAGACTAGCTCTCTTCTTCCTCTTCTCCCTAGAAGATGCTCTAAAACTCAAGCTTTCCAGTCCCTAAATCATTAGAAAATTGGCATAGCAATTTCAGAGGTCTTTGGCCACTTTTTGGATCATGGGTTGATCCAGGGGAAGGGAATTCCCAGACACTGAGGATTTCTCATAGTAACTAAAACTGGTAATGGGCATCTACTCCTCCCAGAACCAATCACTTGTTAAACCCATACATTATAGGCCTGAATCATTGGGTAAACCTTTATCATATGCCTCACCAGCTTTTCTGATTCCTAGAGGTACTAGGAACATGGTGGTTGACCTTGCATATCCCATGAGCTTTTCTATTTGAGTTATCAAATGGAACACTTAGGGGCAACATGAAATCCTGGTCCTACCCAGGAAATTGAAGTACAGAATGAGCCAGGTCACCATGCTGGTTGGGGAGCTGAGTAATTCAGTATATTACTCAAATAGATGACCAACCCAAATTCCAGCAGTATTTGGAAAACAAAACTAAAGTATTACAAAACCATGGGGACTTTAAACTTTGCAGAGCTCTAGAGGTATGAAATAGTATTCATATTGACCAAAATATACCTGGAAGGTCATCTCCCACTCATTACTTTTTCAGATATAGATGTGCTAATGGCTCCTCCACTATTTTTAATTTTCCCTAACTTCTAACCAGTTATCCAGCTTGATAAAAATCACTACATAGTTTAATTGATAAAGCTGGTTTAGAATTAGTGACAAGGAACACTATTACTAATCATTTAAAGCTCAGGAATAGTGACATAGCCTTAACTCCCTAATTTCAAAAACAAGTGGGATAGGCTAGGCTTTTATAGGTAAGATGAAAGGGTGAGCTAATTTCTTGTGGAAGTTCTTATGGAGGAACTCTAAAAAGCACAGCAGTCTCAGGTCGTTACAGAATATAACCAGTTATTCACACAGGAAATACTGGGAATCAAGTGTTCCCCAATGATCCAAAGCCCTGGAATCAGTGGAAGGGAGGACCTATGAGTCATGAATGATAATCACTTTACGGGCTCTGAAGGATGGTAACAAAAGGCTGGTAAGTAGTCATAATTAAACCCATCTCCCTTTCATCACCTCAATATATCAACAAATGAACCAATTTAAAAGAAGAAAATGAAAAAGGAGATGGAGGATGAAGAGGAGAAGTAGTAGTAGTAGTAATCAGGGGAAATTGCCTCATGAAAAATAAAAATAAAATTGAAAAAGTAATAAGCCAAAAAAGTATTAATGAAATAAATACCATGTAATAAAAGAAAATGAGAATGTATCCAGATGTAAAAAATATTAGAACAATAAATAATTCGATACCCAGAAGTAAGAATGGCTCTGCTCTGTGAACCTTTAGGATGATTAATAAGTTCTGAAATGTACAAAAATGGAAATAAAAATCAATGAAAGAAAACCCCAAAAAATACCAGAATATAACTTGGCAACTTGAAAAATGTTTAAAAAGTGTAAGTTATGTGACAGTGGGAATTCCTTTCACGTATAGGGTGGACTAGAGGGTCTCTGGGTCCCTTACAACTCTGAAATCTGTGATACAGAAGACTTAATTGGCAGAATAAATCATAAAACAAATTTTAAAGGCACTTTAATTAGAAAAAATAATAGCCAAAAATGAAATTAACGGAGCTATGGAACAGAACCTTTGGTCTCCCAGAAGAATAAAAAGAAATGTTCTAAAAATTATGCAGGAAAATATCCTGGAAGTATTAAATATAGAGGGAAAAGTGTAAGTAATAGAATACACAAGACTTCACCAAATAAGAACTTCACATTTTACTCACAAGGAAATATAGTTGTCAAATTCTAATGATCCAACTCTACTATTTTTACTTGTCTGACCCTCCGTTTCTTTAACTGTAACATAAGGCTATTAGACTAGATGACCCCTAAGGTTTCCTCCAATTCTAAATCTATGATCCTATGACCAACAGGATATACCTGAATCCCATTAAATTCACATAGGGGAAGGGGAAATACTACCAAGTTCTTTTTCCCTTCTTATGACCAAGTGATCCCTGGAAATTTTAAGAAAATAGGGACTCAGAAAGTGTTGTCAAAGATACTGTGGGTTGCTGAACTTTTGATACAGTAATACCATCCCCCAAACTCACCAATGTTTTTGGCACCTGAAACCTAGGGAGCCTAAGATCACACTTAGCCATCATGATAACTAAGGTTACCTGAGTCACAATCCACTGTCTGGAGCTAGTAGCAATGGGTCAGATTTGTAGGAAGACAGACTTTGACCCAATGTAAGAAAAACCTTCCTAACAAATAGAGTTGTTCAAAAGTAGTCTAAGCCACCTCAGTAGGTAGATGGCTCCCCACCATTGGAGATCTTCATGTGTACAAGAATGATCATGTGTACCAGGAATTCTTGGTCAGCTATAGATTGGAACAGCTGGCTTCTAAGCTCCCTTCCAAATCTGTGCTTTTACAATATTTTAATACTCAGTATTTAAATATTCAAATCTTTAGTTACTTACCTAAGGTCACCGTGTCTGCTGAGAAGATATATATATATATATATATATGTGTGTGTGTGTGTGTGTGTGTATGTATATATATACACATACACACACATATATATATATATACATATATATTTACCATGTTGTTTCATGTAGTCTAATAATATTCAAAATTTATAAATATATAAATAAGCAGCCCTATTCAAAAAGAGCAGGTGGCTTCATATCTCTCATCTCTGCAAAGGCTATAATAGCATTCTGAAATAACTGATCATTTAAATGGCTAATCTGTAATAAGACATGCTAAATTATGTTTAAATGCTTAAAGGCACTGCCACTGAGAACCCTTAACCACAACTTCTGGCAGCAGGATAAATGAACCCGATTGATATCATTTTATGCCAAGATGCCAAATTAAAATTGCTAGAACCTAAACAAGCTTCAGAATTGGAATCTCTTCTGCTTATTTTCCAATAGATCATGAGGGGGAAAAGGGGGAAAAGGATAAATGGGAAAATTCTATGTAAAGAAAAAAACTCAAACAAATGAGTTTCTCGAACCAATCCTGACTCCATGGCTAAGCTCATAAAAGGTGAACATGCTAGGTGATAATTTTGGAGGAAAAATAGCATTTTAAAATGCAACTAACTTGACCCAGCCACATTTATTGTTCCCTAGCTATTTTTATACATATGAAATATGTGGACAATTATTAATGTTATCTAGGTAATTTCAGGCAACACAATGCTTTTCACTGAAATAGTCTAAGAACTAAAGGAAGGGTGGATGTTATTTGAATTACCCAGATAATTGCTATAATTATCTCAGCATAACATTTTATTTTGTACAAATATACACACCTCATATTATGCACCTTGCAAGCTTGTTATGAGGAAAGCACTTAGCAAAACTTAAGATAATACATAAATTCAAGCGATTCCTATAACTTGGTTATATGTGTGTAGGGGAGGTATCCATAAGAGTACATTTTTTTGCCAAGTCTGCCAGGACCATGACAATTTCCACTTGGCTTCATTGCCAACATAGACCAGATTTGTTGACTTGAAGAAATGTTAGTCAATGAAGCAGTGAGTGACATTTTGAAGGACAGAGTTAGAAGAAATGATAGCGATTGCTGTAGAAGTCAAAACTATCTTTTCCTCTCACCCAGGTGGGCATAAAGAATTGATAGCAGCTAGGTAGCACAGTGGGTAGAGCACTGGCCCTGAAGTTTGGAGGACCTGAGTTCAAATCTCACTTCAGACACTTACTAGCTGTGTGACCCTGGGCAAATCACTTAACCCCAATTGCTTTAAACATTCAAGGCTATCTCCGGTCATCCTGATATGTATCTTGCCACTAGATCCAGATGGCTCTGGAGGAGAGAGTAAGGTTGGTGACTTAGCACAGCCCTCCCTCACTTAAATCCAATTCACTGCAAGTCATGACATCACCCCAATGTCATGGTTCTCTTTGACTATGAAGGACAAACACAACATATGCACAAGTTGCACAAGAGCAGAAGGGCAATTAAGCCGGAAGAAGCAAGACACTGATTCTCTGCTAGCCTGCCAAGCCAGAAAAATAATTCACAAAACCGTAAGACTGTGGTAAGCCTCACCCTCCAGTGTTCCCAGAAGCAGTGACAACTGCAGTGGAGAAGCCTAGCACCCAGCTAATTACCTTATCCACTCACAGAATTATCTCTGATCAGAACAAAATCCAACCTGGGAACCTTTCTTTAAGGTTAGAGTTGGGAAATATTTTAAATGTCACACTTTATGATAAAAGTGGTTGGGGGGGCAGCTAGGTGGCGCAGTGGATAAAGCACCAGCCCTGGATTCAGGAATACCTGTGTTCAAATCCGGCCTCAGACACTTGATACTTACTAGCTGTGTGACCCTGGGCAAGTCACTTAACCCCCATTGCCCCGCAAAAAAAAAAAAAAAAAGAAAAAAGTGGTTAGGGCTTTCTTGATCTTTACTCTGCTTTCATCTAATCTAATTAAATTATTTAGCCATTAACTAATTTTTTTAAAATAATAAACATTTTTATTTATAGTTTTGAGTCCCAAATTTTATCCCTCCTTCTTTCCCTCCCCTCTCTGCTCCCTGAGGCAGTAAGCAATCAGGAAAAGGTCATACATGTACAATTATGTAAAACAATACCCTATTTGTCATTTTGTACAATAAAACTTGAATAAAAGAAAAAAAGGAAAGAAAGTGAAAAACTGCATGCTTCAGTCTGTGTTCAATCAATATCAGTTCTTTCTTTGGAGGTGGATAGTATGTTTCATCATTAGTATTTTGGGATTGTCTTGGATCATTATATTGCTCAGAATAGTTAAGAGTCATGCACAGTTCTTCATCAAATAGTATTGCTGTCTCTGTGCACAACATTCTCCTGATTCTGCTCACTTCACTATACATCAGTTCATACAAGTCTTTCTAGGCCTTTCTGAAATCACCCTGCCTGTCATTTCTTATATCACAATAATATTCCATCATCATCATAAGCCACAGCTTGTTTAGCTATCCCCCAATTGAAGGGCATTCCTTTGATTTCCAATTCTTAGCCACCACAAAAAGAGTTTCTATAAATATTTTTCTACAAATGGGTCTTTTTCTTTTTTGGGGATGTCTTTGGGATATAAACCTATCAGTGATATTGCTGGATCAAAGGGTATGTACAGTTCTATAGCCCTTGGGACAGAGTTCCAAATTGCTTTCCAGGAGGGTTGGATCTTTTTACACCTCCACCAACAGTGGATTAGCGTCCCAGTTTTCCCACATACCCGCCAACATCCAATATTTCCTTTTTCTGTTATATTTGCCACTCTGATAGGTGTGAGGTAATACCACAGAGTTGTTTTAATTTGTATTTTTCTGAATAATAGTGATCTAGAGCATCTTTTCATATGATTATAGATACCTTTGATTTCTTTGACTGAAAACTACCTGTTCAGATCCTCTGACCATTTATCAATTGAAGAATGACTTGTATTTTATAAATTTGACTCCGTTTTCTATATAATTGAGAAATGAGTCCTTTATCAGAGATACTTGTCGTAAAAATTCTTTCCCAGTTTTCTGCTTCCCTTGTAATCTTGGTTACATTAGTTTTATTTGTACAAAAACTTTTAATTTTATATAATCAAAATGATTTATTTTATATTTTATTTTGCTCTCTATAGCCTCTTTGGTCCTAAATTCTTCCTTTGCCCATAAATCTGACAGACAAACTATTCCATGCAGTCTTAATTTGCTTATGGTATCATCTTTTATGTAATGTAGCCATTAGGACCTTATCTTAGTATATGTGAGATGTTGGTCTATACCTAGTTTCTGCCATGCTGTTTTCCACTTTTCCCAGCAGTTTTTGTCAAATAATGAAGTTTTGTTCCAAAACCTTGGATCTTTGGGTTTATCATATACTAGATTACTATAGTCATTTGCTATAGTGTAATTTCTACCTATTCTATTCCACTGATCCATCTCTCTATTTCTTAGTCAGTACCAGATTGTTTTGATAATTACCACTTTATAATACAGTTTGAGATCTGGTACTACTAGACCAACTTCTTTCATATTTTTTCATTGATTCCCTTGATATGTTTGAGTTTTTGTTCTTCCAGATGAATTTGGTTCTTATTTTTTCTAGATTTTTTTTCTAGTTTGATTGGCATGGCACTAAATAAATAAAGTAGCTTTTGGTAGGATTGTCATTTTTATTATATTGGCTCAGCCTACCCATAAGCAATTAATATTTTTCTAATTGTTTAGATCTGACTTTATTTGTGTGAAAAGTGTTTTATACTTCTGGTCATATAGTTCCTGGGTTTGTCATGGCATATAAACTCCCAAGTATTTTATATTGTCCACGGTTATTTTAAATAGAATTTCTCTTTCTATCTGTTGTTGCTGGACTTTGTTGGTAACATATAGAAATGCTGGCCATTTATGTGGGTTTATTTTGTATCCTGCAACTTTGCTAAAGTTGTTAATAAGTTCAAGTAGCTTTTTAGTTGATTCCATTACCCAATGTTAAGGTTTGAAGACAAAAGAAACAATGAATGTGTAAGAAATGGGAGGCTAAGTGAAGTCTGAACCAGTGATTGTAAGTATTCCTAGTCAAAAGAAGCTAGGATGAAGCAATAAGGGACTCAGTGCCAGATGATTGTGCCCTATATACCTGACTGCTGGCAGGACTAACCTATAATGTTTGTATAAAATTAATAAATAGATTTATAGTTATCATATTCTGTATATTTCTCATCAATCATTCTGTTTCTTTAGAAGTAAAGTTTAAATAACATTCCATTCCATCAACCTGGATTTGACTGAGGAAGGTTTAATTACCAGTCTAAACCTGACAGGGAAGAGTAATTGTTTTTTAAAATAGAGAATGGTTCTGGGCAGAAGCTGACCCAGGGAGTTAAATCTGGGTCAATTTCCATGAACAGGGAGACCTCTACAGGGGTTAGGATGAAGCTGAAGTATCAGGGCAAACTGCAATCCAAACAGCCAGGGAGGCAAAATACAGAAGAGGTGGAGTGGAAAATCAAGACAATTAGCTCTTTCATCAAGCCTCCCAGCTCCATTTTCTGGGTATTGGGTGGATGAGGGGACTTTATAGCATGAAATAGACTAATAATTGTTCCAATTTTTTTATCATATACATGTAGACATAGCCTTAAAGAAGCCATGACATTGCTAAAGTTAGGTGGCACAGTGGATAGAGCATTAGCCCTGAAGTTGGGAGGACCTGAGTTCAAATCTCATCTCAAACACTTACTTTACTAGCTCTATAATACTGGGCAAGTCACTTAACTCTGTTTGCCTTAAAAACATCCAGGGGAATCTCCAGTCATCCTCATGTATATCTTTCCACTGGACCCAGATGACACTGGAGGAGAGTAAGGTTGGTGACTTTGCACAGTCCACCTTCACTAATTCACTGCAAGTCATGACATCACCAATTGTCATGGTCCTCTTTGAGAATGAAGGACAAACAGACAGACTCCAGGCATGCTGCACCAGAGGAACAGACCCCCGAGCCTCCAAATCAGCTACAACACCAGCGTCTTCTGCAACTAAGCTTACGGTCAGGTGAGAGGGCTGAATGGCTGACTGGGGGTTGGGGGAGAAATTCAGGGGTGTCTGTGGGACCTAAGGAGGAACTCGGCTATCCCACCCCAGCAGGGAACCAGGAAGAAATCGTAAGTGGCAGGATGCCCAGGTGGGGGAGGGGTACAGGCTTGTCAAAAGCTAAGAACCACAGCACACAAAGTTCTGCTGGCTGGTTAATTAGAAAGTTGACTTGAGGGGCAGCTAGGTGGCACAGTGGATAGAGCACTGGCCCTGATTTCAGGAGGACCTGAGTTCAAATCCAGCCTCAGACACTTGACACTTACTAGCTGCATGACCCTGGGCAAGTCACTTAATCCCAATTGCCTCACCAAAAACAAAAGAGAGAGAGAGAGAAAGTTGGCTTGAGGTTGTCTTCAGACCAGAGAACAAGTCAGGCGAGAGTAAAACCGGCCCTCCCTCAAAACGAAACACCTGGGACCCTCTGAAGCTTGGGACAGTGTAGCTTGGAAGTAGGGCCCCACTGTAAGAGGGAGTTAAAGTCAAGTAAAAGATGGCAAAATGAGCAAGCAAAGAAAGTTGAGAACTATTGAAAGTTTCTTTAGTGACAAGGAAGATTGAGGTGCACCCTTAGAAGAGGAAAACAACTTCAGGGCCCCCATATCCAAAACTTCCAAGAAAAATATGAATTGGTCTCAGGCCATGGAAGCGCTCAAAAGGGACTCTGAAGAGAAAGGAGGAGAGATAGAAGGAAGATTTAGAGAGGTGGAGGAGAGAATAAAGGACAAACAACAACATGTATCACAATTCATTTTTACATAACCTCTATAATGTAGATTCTTTGAGCTTCAGACCATAGCCTAACTGTGATTGATCCAAAACAGTAACATAGTGTGAGTGCCATCGATTAAGGTATTAAGGAATGCTTCTCAGTAACTACTGACCCAAAAGTTGATCATTGTTTGGAATTACCTAATCCAGTGAAATCATTTCATAGTTTTTAGAAATCAACATAACAGAAATAATCACTCATCTCTTTATAAGGATAGATTTTTTTTAATAGTCCTTGATTGAAGAATTTAATCATGACAAGTCTTAAGGTTCTCATTTATAGACATTTAGATATAAAAGTATTTAGTGTCAGAGGGGAATAATAGGCTAAACTCTGATTTCTGTTCATATTAATCTCCATGTCACATTTCATAGACGCCATCTAAGCCACTGTCATTAATTACTTTAGTATTCTAAATTCCTACAAATCACATAGTACTGTTTATACTCCACCTGAGACAGCAGGAGGTAATTGATTCTTTTCAGTGCATAAAAAGAAGCTACTGCTTTCCTTTGCTTAGGGAAAAAAATCCATCTTTTATAATTCTTATCCATATCCTCCTAAAATCCTTCACAGAGGCTCCATTCAATAGCTGAGGGAGGCCTTCCTCTGATCAAGGTTCTTCACTTGGGGATAATGAGCCTTCAACATATAAGTCCATAGATAGAATTCAAAGAGTCTGTGGATATTTTTTTAATTTTGATAACCATTTCAATATAATTTGTTTTTCTTTATAGTTACATATATTTTACTTGGTATATTTTAAAAATATATCCTGAGAAGGAATCCAGATGGTTTTCCAGACTGCCAAAAGGATCCATGAAAGAAAAGAAGTTAAGAATACCAACTCTATATAAATGAATGAAAAAGCACTTACTATGTGCTAAGCACTGTGCTAAATGCTAGGGATCCAAATAGAAAAGTGGCAGTCTCTACTGTTAAGGAATTCAGGTTCTAACCAGAAAAGACAACACACAAAAGAGAGATCAGCTGCATGAAGAATAGAAAGGCCCAGACGTCCTTAAGATTCAAAGGCAAGGGGGGCAGCTAGATGGCACAGTGGATAGAGCTATATGAGGTGATAATACTGACAATCTTCAACATCATTATGCATCAGATTTTACAAATGAATTTGTATTCTAAAACTGTTGTCCTTGGATGCCATATCTTTCTACTTGGCAAGCCCCGAATCACATCTCAAAAATAAAATCAATTATGTCTTAACAAATAGGAGACAACTAATTATCCATGAAAGTGATTTCTGAATGTTCTGACTTTATAAAGTCAAACAAATTATTTTCTCTTTCTGGCCTTCAGTTTTGTCACCTATAAAAGGAAGGAGATGGATAAGTCCCTTTGGTCTTCTTTAGTTGTAAAGTTGTATTCTTTGTTTATCAGCCAACAAACCTGGATGTTACTCTCATTCACCACAGTAACAGCTGTTGTTGTTGTTATTTGTCCTTCATTCTTGAAGAGGACCATGACATTGGGGTGATGTCATGACTTGCAGTGAATTGGATTTAAGCGAGGGAGGGCTGTGCAATATGTGTATACATATTGGTATAAAATCTTCTTCATCCATTTGTGTTTCCCTAAGTGAATAAATAAGCTAAATCATTAAATGCTTTTAGATAGTATTTTAAATGCTCCTCAGTGTTCTAGGGCTTGGTATAAACAGCCCAGTGCCATTTACAAATAGAAGAGTCCAGAGAAACTTGCCATCCATTTTGAATCTCCTTTCCATTTGGTATCGGCTCAGAATGCCATCCATGATGATGCAAAAACCTTTGCCAAGTATATACATATATACTTTACCTCACTCTCTCCTCCAGAGCCAAGATATATATCAGGAAAACTGGAGATGGCCCCAGATGTTTAAGGCAATTGGAGTTAAGTTCAGACACAGCTGGTAGGTGTCTGAAGCAAGATTTGAACTCAGGTCCTCCCAACTTCTGGGCCAGGGCTCTGCTCACTGCATCATCTAGCTGCTCCACAGTAACAACACTGCTGCACCCAATACTACATTCAGAGCAGCCCAGCCTCATTTGCTTCAGAAACATTCCTCACAACCCAAAAGCATCTAAACAATAGAAGGGAGAAGCCCTCAAAACCATATTGATCTTGGGCAGCTAGGTGGCACGGTGGATAGAGCACCAGCCCTGGAGTCAGGAGTACCTGAGTTCAAATCTGGCCTCAGACACTTAACACTTACTAGCTGCGTGACCCTGGGCAAGTCATTTAACCCCAATTGCCTCACTAAAAAAAACCATGTTGATCTTAATATAGACCATACTTTCCCCCAAAAAAAAACTAACTTGTACAAAACCTTAGTGTAGCCTATAATACTAGAGAATAGGAAAGATGACATTATGAAAAGATCAGGAAGAAGAGAACAAGAAGATTGATGGTGGCTAAGAGAGTGGTGGGAGGTAGTATAGACTAATGGAAGAACAGCAGATTTGAAGTTAGGAAAGACTTCATCTTTGCCTCCAAGAGTTAACTGATATGTGACCATAAACAAGTTACTAACCCTCTCTCAATCTCAACTTCCACACCTGTAAAAATGAATGTAGGGGGCAGCTAGATGGCGCAGTGGATAGAGCATCACCCCTGGATTCAGGAGGACCTGAGTTCCAATTCAGCCTCAGACACTTAACACTTACTAGTGACCCTGGGCAAGTCACTTAACCCCAATTGCCTCACCAAAAAAAAAGAAAAAGAAAAAGAAAAATGAATGTAGGGGCCAGCTAGGTGGCGCAGTGGATAGAGCACCAGCCCTGGATTCAGGAGGACCTGAGTTCAAATCCAGGCTCACACACTTGACACTATTGTGTGACCCTGGGCAAGTCACTTAACCCTCATTGCCCTGCAAAAAAAAAAAAAGAAAGAATGTAGCATGTATAAAGTATATTGCTTACCTTCTCAATAAGTAAGGGAGAGACTACAAAGGAGGGGAAAAATTGGGAACTTAATTTTTTGGTGAATGTTTAAAAAATGAATGTAGTACCTGGGGACCCTCTCTTGTATGAAGAGCTCCCAGAAGAGTTAGCAAGAGTCAGGGTATTCTTGGCATGTATCCACTCAATAAAACATAGTTCACAAGCCCCCACCAATATGTATACTTTTACTAGTCTGCTGGGAGACAGAATTAGTTCAAAGCAAAGGCATTTAATGAGATAGCATTGTAAGAAAATTAGCAGAAGGATATCTTCTCCCACCTTGCCCCAGTAAACCTAGGGAACATTCTCTCACAGATGTCTACACCAACATTGGGAAGACAGAACCTACCTTGGGAGCACAAGTTAACGGAAATACACAAAGGGAACATGCATGGCCAGGATACGTGCATCAAGATACAGCTCATACCTCCAATGCTTCAGGACTAACAACAATGCTGTCATGCAGTCAATGGACTTTTGTAGAGCTCCCAAGGCCTCCTAGTTACTTCTAGGCATTGTTCCACTGGGCATGTGGTTGTGGAACCTCTATGCATCTAACTGCTGACTTCATATGTGAGTTGCTACCTCTCTTCCATAGAAGAAGTATGCTCTTTCATCCATCTTTTAGTTTGGAGCCTAGAGACTTAACCTTGGCTCCTTTATTGAGAAATATAAGTCCTACCACACACAGTCATCAAGCTAAAGGAAAAACAACTGCCTTTTCTCTATAAGAAGAGGAATCTATGACTTCTCTGGGTTTTAACTGTGTATGGCTTTTCTCTTCAGAAGAGTCTTGCCTCTGAATGCCAAGATCTTCTGAAGCACAGAACATTCAGCCAACTAAGAGACCCATAAGCATCTAATCTATCTTTGAGCTGCCCTAGGACTTAATTTTCCAGATCAAAGTACCTCCCCACACATTCCCAGAAAAATGTTATTTCCCCAATTAGGTAAGATCCTTAAAGGTAATGATAATATTTGCTTTTGTATGTGTATCCCCAGTGTTTAACACAGTGATTGGTACCCAATAAGCAGTTAATAAATGCTTTTCATTCTTCCTTTCTGGTTATCAGGAGCAATGTCTCTTTCCCAAGGCCTTACCTGACTTAAGATTAGAAAATCCCCTTCAACTTCTACCAGTTCTCGACTGCCAACATGCACCCTTTCAAATCATTTTTAGGAACCAAGGGCTATCCAGGTCTAAGGCTCTCTACTACCCAATGAATTGTGCTGCCTCTAAATGTCTATTTCGGCAGGAAAAACTATGAGATAAACAGAAGAAGGTGCACAATTATATTTACACTTAGTGATCATTTCATTCTAATTGGAGCAGAAAATAGAAATGATCAAAAGAACAAGAAAGACACCATTTTCCAACTACTTTGATTCAGTTAGAGACATGTTGAAAACCCAAAAAAAGAGACTTTGTTCTTCCATTCACAAGAATATCTAACAACACAGCTCTGAGATAAATAATTGCTAAATTAAAAACTAGGTATTAGTCCCAGAGAGCTAAGAATTGAGGGTCAATAAGTTCCCACTAACATCCTCTCATGGAAAAATAGGAAGAAATCAGTGCTAGCAATCCCAGCTGGAGACACAGCCTGAAATATCAATACAACCTCAACAAGAACTATAGGTTTAAATGAGGAGAATAACAGGATTGGATTATAGAATGTAAGGTAGGAAAGCTTTTTCACAGACACCCAAAAAAAAAGAAAAGGAGTAAATGATCATTTTTTTTTTCTTTTCTACCCTTACTCCAAAAGGGCACAGTCTCTCAATGTTAAAAGTAACTGACCCGGAGCAGCTAGGTGGCGCAGTGGATAGAGCACCGGCCCTGGAGTCAGGAGTACCTGGGTTCAAATCTGGCCTCAGACACTTAACACTTACTAGCTGTGTGACCCTGGGCAAGTCACTTAACCCCAATTGCCTCACTTAAAAAAAAAAAAGTAACTGACCCCATGGCTAAGGTTATAGCAAAGATTTGGGTTCAGGGAGTTACTAAAAACTGGTACTCAGAAAAATAGTACAAGCATGATTTTTATTACTATGAAGAACAGGAAGCAAGCAAAAAAAAAAAAAGTACACGCACTCATACACGTACTACACAACAGGTATAAAACAAAGTTTTGCTCGTGCAGGGCCAGAGAGATATGCACAGTAGCAAGATCTACATACTCAGAACGGGGTCTGAGCAGGGAAGTTTTATACTTTAAACATGGACTTGGTAATTGATGAAAACTGGTCATTGATGTCAGATAAGGGAGGGGGCATTCCTAATCAGACCCAAATATATTGGGGGAGTTCCCAGAACCAGTTGTTGATAGCAGACTCAGGTGGGGGAGTTTCTTATTTGGGACCAGAAAATGGCTGAGGGTCCAAATCCTAATCAGGGATCCCAGAAATTGGTGTCAAAGTGCAGCCAATGCAGTCAGTGGGAAGCCTCATCCAGTCAGGAGCCATCCATCCATGTTTGATATAGGGTCAGAATGAAACAGCTCAGTGGGGAAAAAAACAGGACAGGCTGTCTAGCATAGCTGTATATTTCTGGTCATAAGGACCATTTAGCCTAAGTGACTCCATGTTGGAATCCTCTCACTTATACTGCAACATCAAACAATATAGTTCAAAAATCACAATTATCAAAATATAAGTGTGTTAGCTAACCTACCTGTACCAATCCCATGAATGAGAGTGTGAGTATGTGTTGTGGACTGAAAGCAAAATTTCTAAGGTACTCTCAAAGACAAATACACCAAAATTTAAGCCTTCAGCCTGCTACTAGATCATTACCTTATTAATTCTCTTACCGGGTGCAGATTTTCTAGTAGATACGAATAGGAATCACCATATAAAAGATGTAAAATGCAAACTCTCTCATTAATTAGGACCAAAAGCTCATCCAAATGGAACCAGTGAAACATCTTTTCTCAAGTTTTCTCAGCATGAAACCATGATTTCATAGGCTTGGACAAATGTGACTGGCTATATAATTTAACAGTAACAAAGACACATATAAATATTTCAACAATGTGTCAGCTTTGAGAAAAAGCACAGCCAAAGTCATCTCAGTTATAGAGGGTGTTGGTGCCATAGTCTTGAACCTGCAGACAGGAAGTAATTGTTATTCAGACTTTTTAGTCGTATCCAATCATTCGTGACCCCATTTGGAGTTTTCTTGGCAATGATATTGGAGTGGTTTTCCAATTCCTTCTCCAGCTCATTTTACAGATGAGGAAACTGAGACAAGGGTTACATAGCTACTATCTGAGGCCAGACTTCAAATTAAGTCTGTGACACTAGCTGGGGGATACTGGGTAAGTAAATTAACCTGTTTGCCTCCGTTTCCTCAATTATAAAATGCAGATAATAATGGCACCCACCCCTCAGAGTTGTTGTGAGTATCAAATGAGATAATATTTGTAAAAAGCACTTAACACCGTTTCTACCACATTAGAAGCTACATAAATGTTTATTCCCTCCCTCTGTGCTCTTGAAAAACAGGGGAAGGGGAGGGGAAGCAATTATCCCCTAGAAATCTGTCACCAATGGCCAAAACTGCTGACTCCTCCAAAATGGTGGTACAACAATACATGAATCCAATTCTCTCAGAATGTCAGTTAAAATCTCCCAGGAATTCTCCTCAGAGTACATTCTCCTCAAAATAAGAGTTAAACTGAATTTGTTTCAAAATGTATCTTCGGACTCTCTCAAAAATGACAGTTAACTCTCCAAGTCCCTTACTGATATGCTTTCACTCATATCAATTAACTAGTATCTGGTAGAGTCTTTTCCCCAGCAATCACTCACTCAATCAAACAACTTGCATTCATTAAGTACCTATTATGTGCTAGGCACTGTGGTATGTACTGGGAATATAAACACTTTTGTATTTGTATGTAGGGAAATAATCCTGACTCAAAAAGAGCCCCATGTTCTAATACTCTATTTCCTCCATGACCATTAACACTCCAGAGCTAGAAGGGAGGTTCTATTAGTCCCCTGCGCCTCATACAGATTTTCTCCAAGATGGCTTTAAGTGTCCCAACTCCACAATTCTTTTCCCTCTCTCTTAACAGTACAACAGTGATAACCCAAGTGTCTGTGAGAGGAGCCATTGAAGCTATAGTTACAAGAGTTATTGCAGCTGTAGTTTGATAATAATGAGTGAATTTGCATAAGGGGAAAGGGGAGAGGGGATAAGCATTTATAAAGTACCTACTGTGTATGTGCCAGGAACCATGATAAGCTCTTTTACAAATATTCTTTCATTTGATCCTCATGACAACTGTCATGGGGAAAATGGGTAGTGGTGGGGGTCTTGAGGTATTCCTCTTTAAAGAATTACACCCTCTCACACACAAATCCAATTAGAATAAAATAATCTTTTATTTAGATGCTAGAGAAAGGAGACCAAGAGAGAAGTTCTCTCGAGGGGAGATGGTTCAGAGACATGGTTCTCTGAGATACCTATCTCCTCAAACAGGAGAAAGGCCATAGCTTTTATAGATGGTAGAAGGGGTGATCAACCGAGTCCTTATTGAGGATAGGTTGGGAGAAGAAGAGTGAGGGGTGGTTGTTCTGATTTCTGGAGCTATCTCTGTCCCCTTGGCACCACTCAAACAGAAGCCACACCTAATATGCTTATCTCCCTTGATTTTCAAGGTATGTCTGTTCTTTAGTTTAGCTTCTCAAGGAGAGTTACCCCAGACCCATGTCATTTAGTTTAGCTGGCCAGATTAAACTTTAATAGTCCCAAATTCCCAAACCCCTAACAACAACCCTATTGTTATCCCCATTTTATAGTTGAAGAAGTTGGGGCAAATAGAGGTTAAGTAACTTGCCCAGCATCACACATCCATTAAGTGTCTAAGGTCAATTTTGTACTGAGGTCTTCCTAACTCCCGGGCCTCAGAACTCTATCTGCTGCCACTAGTAGTAGCTGCTTCTCAATGCATAAACCCATTAAAAATACATTCAAAACTACCTAACCCCTGTTATGATGAATGTATGTACCACCTGGATTTGATGGAGCTGCTTTATTATCCAAAAGGATTTTATGAAACCCCGGATTAATAGGAGCAAAATGCCCTCCAACTGAAATCCAAACTGAACCCAGATAGCTAACAGATAAATCCCTATCTGCTGACTTCTTTCCCCAGGATAGTAAGTCTCTATCTTATAAAAACATCTGGGCATCTTTGTCCTTGCCAAACCCCTCTTTTTGGAATCATATAATCTTATCATAGTGTTTTAGTTAAATCAAATCATCAAATTGATTGGTATTTCCTACATTCTTGTTATAACTGAAACTGTTAAACTGATTTGCATTACATATATTCTTGTTATAGTATTTGCTTTTAGGTTGATTTGTATCATGCTAATGAAACTGATAACACTGTAACCCAATGAGCAAAGAAACCTTATATACCCTCAGAAAGAGGGAGTCTTTGAGTTCCTCCTTTGGAAGGGTTCTCCACATGATTCATGCTTGCCTGTCCTTAGAACAAATAAACTGTTACTATGTTTTTCCTGTCTGTCTCTGCTCTGGTTTTTCCTATAGGAGACATTATGAAAATAATATTTTCTCTGATCTATTTTTTTCGGTAGGAGACAGGCATAAAAACAAAATTTAACACCCCCTATACCATCGAGTTCCAAAAATCCCTGCCTATGATTAGGTGAATTTCAGGTCCAGGGCTACTAAAATGAGAAAGAATATCATGTATTGACAACTCCCTTAACCAACGGTTGTTACATGTTCCAAGACCTTGAATCTCAGGTATACTTCCAAGTAATAATAAAAGCTTGCATGTAAATCATGCTGTTCTATTTTCAGTGACTTTTCATAACAGTACCCCTAGTTAGGGAATTCAAGTCTTTTTATTCCCATTTTAGAGATGAGGAAACTGAGACTCAGAAAGAAGTGGCCTGCAGCACACACAGCTCTTAATTATAGAGCCCAGGTCTTCTGACTCCCAATCCAGTGTCCTTCCCAGTACTACACAATTAAATCAATACATAAAAAGGTATTCATTCATAAAAGGCTGTCCAGGAGATCTGTGCCTTGTCAATCCCCCATGATAATTGTTGTGAGTTGCCCAGGTGACTCAGGTTCAAGGTGAATGTGGAATATCTATTCAGCAATCCTGAAGAAGTGGAATGAACATAATGAGCTATGTAAATGTTTTATGTTTCTTATATTTGTTCATATTTGGTTTTGAGTCCTTTCTGTTTTGTATAATTTCTGGAATGAAGGAAATAAAAGTGTCTCATACCTAATTTTTTTTAATGATGGCAAATGTCACAATGGGCAAGTTGAAATACCCAAATTTAATTTGTATAAAGTAATTTCTATCAGAAGTAATAAAAAAAGAGGAAAGTAGCAAAAAATACCACCTTAGTATGTGGTCTAGGTAAGAGAGGCAAAGAGAATTGAGTTGCCAATTTAATTCCAACTAATGGGTCTGTAATGACAATGGGTACCATAAATGAATAAAGTAGTTAAAGCAAAGTCATGGAACTTTCTTTGAAAACCTATAATTAAGGATACAACTCTTAGCATTTTTTCTATTGCAATTATACCTATGGATAAGGGTAAATGGGGGAGGGGGGCAGGAATAGTCAGATAAACATCTGACTGGTGGCTGACAATAGCTTTCAAATAGCTATTTTATAAATTGGATCTCCTGAATTTTGGTGGTGTTTTTTTAAGTCGCTTGACGTGATTTATAGTTTGCTTTTGATGACTCCAGGCTACTCCTTTACCCCCCCCCCAAAAAAAAAAAGAAAAAACATCCTTTTAATACAACATTCACCTGGCAATGCCCTAAAGAAGCAAGTCACAGGATACCACTCTCTCCAAAGAGCCAGAATTGTAGGTGACTCAAAGATCAAAAGAGAGATACACAACAGAGACAAGTCTACTACTCCAAGTTACTAGGAATGATTTGTGCAAACAAAGAAGTGTAAAGGATATAATCCAGGAAATGTATAAGCTGAAAAAAGATGATGTTCATTAGAATGTGAGATCCTTGAGAGCAGGAACTAGTTTTTGTCCTTTTTTTTTTTTTTTGCATCCCAAGTGTTTAGCACAGTTCATTATGCATAGTTGGTACTTAATAAATGCTTGTTGAAATGGACAGTCATGTAGCAAAAGCAAGGGATGGGAGGGGGGTGCAGCTAGGTGGTGCAGTGGATAAAGCACTAGCCCTGGATTCAGGAGAACCTGAGTTCAAATCTGGCCTCAGACACTAGACACTTACTAGCTGTGTGACCCTGGGCAAGTCACTTAACCCCAACTGCCTCACCAAAAAAATTTAAAAAGCAAGGGATTGGAGACAGGATGCTGCACTTTTTAACATAAGAAGCCTAAATAAGGCTTTTCATGCCTTATTAGACTCTCTAGAGGATTAACAGGTCATCAATAAGAATTATGAGGCAACTAGTTGTTACAGAGGAAAGAGTACTGAGCCTGAAGTAAGTTCAAATCCAATCTCAGAGATTCACTAGCTGTGTGACTCTGAGCAAGTCATTTAAGCTCTATCTGCCTCTGTAAAAATAGAAATAATAGGGGGCAGCTAGGTGGCACAGTGGATAAAACACTGACTCTGGATTCAGGACATGAGTTCAAATCCAGCCTCTTACTAGCTGTGTAACCCTAGGCAAGTCACTTAACCTTCATTGCCCCACCAAAAAAAAAAAAAAAAAAAAGGCAAACAACAATAAAAATAGAAATAATAGTAGCACCTACCTCCCAAAGTTGTTGTGAGGATCAAATGAGATAAAAGCACTTTGCAAATCTTAAAGCACTTTAAAAACGTGAGTAGAAAAAAGAAAAAGAAGCACAGAATAAGAATGTATGAATGGGGACAGCTAGGTAGCACAGTGGATAGAGCACCGACTCTGGAATCAGGAGTACCTGAGTTCAAATCCAGTCTCAGACACTTAACACTTACTAGCTGTGTGACCCTGGGCAAGTTACTTAACCCCAATTGCCTCACCAAAAAAAAAAAAAGAATGTATGAACAGGTTGTGATTCATACTGTTGGAAGAAGAGCCTAAATTGAAAGTCCTTGGATTCATTATTTATTATATTATTCATATTATATATAGCATATATATAGCATATACATCATATATTACATCATATCATATTATATTCATAGTACTAAATTATTGGGTTTGGGAAAACTGTGGAGAGAGGAGGTCAAAATATTCACTTGTTTCATTGAATTGAACCACTTTCTTTTAAGTTTCTGTGTAGATATCTTTCAATTGTCTCTAAAGTTTGCCACATTAATATGGGTAATGCTTGCCATCTTTTAACATCTAAAATAATTTTTTTAACTTTTCCTGATGTCCATTTGTCAAGTATACTGTAGCAGGGATTCATGTTTCATGTTAGACAAGATAACCTCTAATATACAGACCAAGATGTGATTCATTCTCTCTAGAGTTGAGAGGCATCTGTCTCTCTGGCATCACTAAAACCCTCAGGCAAGATTATTTCGGAAGGAAGCCAACACCCCCAAGTTTAGTTAAAGGCCAATAAGATTCAAAGAAGAAACTAAAATTGTAGATAATTCAAAATATTTTTCCCCTGAGTTGTTGCCCAGAAAATGAAGAAATGTCAGAAATAACAACTCCATGATGTCAAGGTGTAATCAATAAATTAGAACTTAGGCACTGTTCATCTAAACCAATAGCAAACTAGCCAGTGTACATTTCTACATATGAGCCAAGACTGGGCAGTTGGGAGACCCCTTTAAAAGCTAGACCCTGGATAACAGGAATCTAAGAAATTGGGCTTGTCACAAACTTTGTACGTGCTGCTAGAATCTTTTTTGTGTGTGTCTAAATTCTTAGCACTTTGAACTCCCAACTAAATTCTTTGATTTGTGATCCTCTGTGCTGCCCAGACTGATCTCTTTAATAATAATGCCCACTTTAAAGAAGACCACAAACCTCTGTTTCCAGACAAACTGTCACCCGTTACTTCATCTATGGCCACTAGTCTCACCACAACTTGGCCCCAGCCACTGTCTGAGATTGCATGGATAAAAAAGTGTTATAACCTGAAGCGTGTCCAAAAGAAAGGGGCCAGGCTGGTGAAAAGATTAGAGACTATGCTATACAGATGGATTTAAGGAATTAAGTCTGAAGAAAGGAAGACTTATGGAGGTTATGAAAACTGTCTTCAAATATCCAAATGGTGATCATGTAGCAAAGGGGGCAAACTTGTTTTGATTGGCCTGAGATGGCAGAGCTAGGAACAATGTGGGAGTTCAGAGAAACATACTTAAGTTTAATGTAATGGGAAAACTCCCTAAACAACTAGAGCTGTCCCCACCGCCATCACAAAAAAATAAATAAATAAAGCAGTAATGGAATGTCTTGAGAAGCAGTGGACTCTCCTTTATTGGAAAAAAAATCAAATAAAGACTGGATAACCATTTATCAGAGATGCTGTAGAGGTCATTTTACTCAGGGACATGTTTAACCAAAAGGTCTTTGAGGTCCCTTTCAATTTTAAAGGCCTATGATTTGGGGGGAAAATAGCTGAGTCTAAACAGCAACTTCCTCACTGAAAGCTTTTGACTTTATTTCATTACTAAATCATGTCATTAAGTGCATGCAATACTACATCATAGTCAGTATACAGCTAATTCTAAAGGGATTCTTCAAGTAAGAACACTCCCTGAACCTTATTTCCTACCTCAAAGTCATCCATTTTTCAAGGGGCTGGTTGCTTGATATGGATTTACACCTGTGTCTTTCACAAAATGGGGCACATTTTTGAAAAAGCAAAGAATTATCTCATTTTTTCTGAGAAGAAAGACCTTCCTCTTTGAACAGACTACCGTTACACAGTCCAATACTGCCTGAAGACATCTTTAGTTTTGAGTGCAAACCTATTCTCATTTGTTCTCTTTACTCTCTGGAAATTACATATCTGCCAAAACGCATTTTTCAGTTTCTTATAGTTACTCATCGTTTCAAAAATTGACTTCTGGCTCGATTGCTATGCAGCTGATTGAGAAGTCCATAAAACGCAACTACTTTATTCTCTGAGACTAACTAATAGGTTGTCTGATCCAGGAGTTTCAGAGTGCCATTGGAGACAGCCTCAAAGGACTGTGACATTATGAAAAATCAATACCACCTCCCATTTGTGAGATGTGAGCATTGTGCAAGGAAGGCAGACACAGCAGTAACCCAGGGAATGGATTTCAAAGAAAATAGACTGGGAACCAATTTGTCCAATGCACAAGAAAACTTTTATAGCGAGGCAAAGACAAGTCTGGGATTCTAAAGGAAAATGGGCCTGTAGTTCAGGTATAATTTCTTATCATTATATTGCTTTTATTTCTTGTCTCTCTTGAAAGCAAAACAATACCAAGATAACACTTTCTAGTCGTTCCTTGTCCATAAGGTTTAAGACAGTAAACTAACCTTTTTTTTTTCTTTCACTTCTGTTCCAGAACTGATTTCATCCATATATAGGAAACTTCCAATGTGGAAACTCTCTCTACTAATTAAAATAGGCGACTTGTTAGTAACTTATAGTCTTGGAGAGTCCCGTGGGACACTACAAGGTTAAGTGACTTGCCCATATCAAACAGCTAGTATGAAGATTTGAGCCCAGATCTTAATGACACCAAAGTGAGCCTTCTATCGATTATACTAGTAAAGAGGTATAAATGTAGGTAATGCACATGACCCAGGAAATTCTAGCACTATGTGGCCTATTTTTATGGTGTCCTTGTACCGCTGTCCCTGGGCACAGCATCTCTACTTAGCAGAGCAGTCAACTAGGCTCTTGCTTCTCAATTCCATTCTATCAGGATTAACTTTCAGCTAACTCACAAATTACTCCTGGTTGGGTCCAGAGCTCCTTGAAAGAAGAAATTGCCTCTTCTTCCTATTGTTCCACATTTGTTTGATCCTCATAACAACCCTGTATAGTAGGTGCTATTATTATTCCCATTCAATAGTTTAGAAAACTGAGGCAAATAGAGATCAAATGACTTGCCCAGAGTCATGCATCTAGTACGAGTCTGAGACTGGATTTGAACTCAGGTCTTTCTGATTCCAGGTCCAGGGCTTTATCCATTGTACCACCAACTAGCCTCAGCAGCTAGTTCAATGAATCACTTATACCCCCAAAAAAATGTTTTTAATACTCCCTTTAAAAAAAATAAATTAAATAAAAAATTTAAAAACAAAATAAAATAAAATACTCTGTTTAATAAAAATACATTCAAAAAAAAGAAAGAAAGAACTGTGGAGTATAGATGCTGATTGAACCATATTATTTCTTTTGTTTTGGGTGCTGTTGTTGTTTTTTTTTTTCTATTTTGAGGTTTTCCATCACTGCTCTGATTCTTTCTCTTGTAACAGGATTAATGCAGAAATAGGATTAATGTTATTATGTGTATATATATATGTGTGTGTGTATATATATATGTATATGTATAGAGATATATAGATATAACCTATATCAGATTACCTGCTGTCTAGGGGAGGGGGGAGGGAGGGGAGGGAGGGAGAAAAATCTGAAATTGTAAAGCATGTATAAACAAAAGTTGAGAACTATCTTTACATATAATGGAAAAAATAAAATACCTCATACAGAAATGTCAAAAAAAAATACATTCAAAGACCCTCCCTACTTCTGTAAAAGCATCCCCCAAAGTGGTTAAAAAGCAAGCAGATCACAGAAAGCAAGAAAAATCCTCTGGAAAGGGAGTTAAGAGAAATAAGCAAGGGATTTCTCCAGGGTAAGAGCTTCCTGCCTGAGTCTTAAAGCTGATTAGAGCCTCCCTAACTAAAGGGACCTCAGTGCCCAATACATCCATCGGGGACAAAATTAACTCAACTTACTATAGGTGGGCATCAGAACCTCTTCCCCCAGGAGGCAGCTAGGTGGCACAGTGGATAAAGCACCAGCCTTGGATTCAGTAGAACTTGAGTTCAAATCTGGCCTCAGACACTTGACACTTACTAACTGTGTGACCCTGGGCAAGTCACTTAACCCTCATTGCCCCACCAAAAAAAAAAAAACCATAACCTCTTCCCCCATACAGTACCTGGTGTTGTAGGAGTATAGGTAGTCAACTTAAGCCTCTCAGTTTCCCCAGTATCCTGGCCCACAAAAACCTCTCAAGAGTTGAATCCTTCCATATCAGACTCTCTTCTCAGCTTCTAGTGCTCATGCCCTTTGAGGTTGTCTCTTGATTCCCATTTGCTTTTTCTACATCCACCAGTGGCATAGACAGATCCTTTGGCCTCTAAGATTCCTCCTCGTTCTGATTCCTTTCACCATCTCCCCTCTAGGTAGACTTGTAAGCCAGGCTATGAGGCAGTGCATGAACTGAGCAATTCCATAAAAATCACACTCGAATACTCAAAAGGATCTATGATTTCATTGACTTGAACATTCCCTCCAAGGATGCAGATTGTAGCCCATTCGGGCCTGCCTATCCTGTGTACTTCTTGTCAACGCTCTCCCACAAATTCCTCACAAAGGATCCACTTCACATGACGAAGGCTTTCCTCACTCTCTACTGACACGCTAAGGATATCACTCTCTGTCCACCTCAACCCTTATCTTCACCTGGTTTCTAGTTCATCTTCTGTTTGCTATCCTGCACTTCCCTAGGGACATCTATTGTTCCAGTCCTTCTCTAGAGCTTCTCACTGGTTACATATGGCAGCCTTCTCTCTAAACAGGCAGTGAAAATGGAGACGATCAAATAGGACTCTTCCTCTAAGAAACAAGTCTGGCTTTGGCTTTGCCTTTGCCTTTGCCTCAGTCAGAAGCAGGATTCCAGGGCAGTCTCCTGATGCCGCCCAACTACAATTCACAGACATGCTCAGCAAGTAAACATCCCCTGCTCTAGGATCTGAGCTCAGTAATTGCATTAATGCTGCTTCTGCTCAGCCTTAAATATACACATGGATAGGGCAGGAAGGTGACCTAGTGGATAAAGTGCTAGCCTGGAGCTGGAAAGACTCATCTTCCTGAGTTCAAATCTGGCTTCAAACACTTATTTGCTGTGTGACCCTAGCCAAGTCACTTAACCCTGTTGGCTTCAGTTTTTTTTTTTCCATCTGTAAAATTGAACTGGAGAAATGGCAAACCACTCCAGTGTCTTTGCCAAGAAAACCCCAGCTAGGATCACAGAGTTGAACATGACTGAAAAAGTCTGGACAATAATATGAAAACTGTCTGTTCCCCCTCTGCCTTAGCCAGCTTCCCTGGACTTCACCCTTTCTTCAGAATCTGCCAGACTCCTGTACAGCCTGGCTCTCCTGGGCCTAGTCCCTCCCAGGCAACTCTATCCTAATGCTGCCACCAACACTGACGTGCTCCAAGGAAGGGGAGAATTGGATTCACATTTTTCAAACATAACCAAAACCTGTCCAGATCTTATTTGCTGAGCATTTGAACCTTCAATGTCTGTACCGTTGAATGGTTCCAAAGCCCCAGGATCTAATTTATTGAGTAAAAAAGCCCCTCATGCACTGTGTACATTCCTGAGTTCTTCCTTGCAGGTAGGTACAGAATTTTTTTCCCATTCTCATTCTTACGGTTTATAGTTTCAATCCTTAATTCCCAAAGAAATAAGGAAACTTGAATAGTGCTGAAATAATCACCTTGCCCTCTCCAGAGAAGCTTGTCATGTTAGTCTACATACGGTGAAAAAAATGGGGGAATTGACAAGCAGTAACCAAATGGTAATGATGACACAATAATTGAGTCGATTCCTTTTTTTCCATTTAAAAAAAAATCCCTATGACTGGGATTAGTTTTTTTTATTTTTATTTTTTTAGTGAGGCAATTGGGGTTAAGTGACTTGCCCAGGGTCACACAGCTAGTAGGTGTCAAGTGTCTGAGGCCGGATTTGAACTCAGGTACTCCTGACTCCAGGGCCGGTGCTTTATCCACTGCGCCACCTAGCTGCCCCCCTTTTTTTCCATTTAAAGTTTAACTGTTAGTCTTACTAAAGAAAAGGGGGAAAAAACCACTAGTCAAAGATGAGTATCATACAGTCAGTTCTATTATAATGCTTATTTTGAAAATGCAGATTCATTCCACTGCAATTGATATATTAAGTAATGATTTGAGCATGACACAAATTTTGAATTTGCTTACACATAATTCTGTACTCAAGAAATACGAGGGAAATGCGGAAAACTGCCACTAGCTAAACCAAGCCATGTAAGAATACACAAAGCACACACACGCACACGTCTCCAACGTCTGCTAGCCACATCAGTTCACTGTGTGTATCTTACTAGTTTATGTTTTCTTATTCTTTTGCATTTGTGAACTTTTCTATATTAAGAAAAAAAATACTCATTCAACATCCCAAAGAGTCCTAATACAAAAACATGAAGCAGTGTATGCAAAAGGAAAGCTTTAAATAGTAAGAAGAAACCTGAAATAATAAAACATTTTGAAAGAATGTAATATCTCCCAAGCAACAGGCATAAAGGAAGGCACATTGTGGACCATCAGAGACAACACCACAAAAATAAAAGAAATATATATGGCTAGCAAAATTGTAGGGCAGCTAGATGGTGCAGGGGATAGAGCACCAGACCTGGAGTCAGAAAGACCTGAGTTCAAATTCAGCCTCAGACATTTACTGGCTGTGTGACTCTGGGCAAATCATTTCACTCTGTCTGCCTCAGTTTCCTTATCTGTAAAATGAGCTTGAGAAGAAAATGCAAATCACTCCAGTACCTTTGCCAAGAAAACCCAAAATGGGGTCATGAAGAGTCAGGCATGATTACTGAAACACCTGAACAACCAAAAAAGTGTGTTGTGGGGGCAGGTAGGTGGTGCAGTGGATAAAACACCAGCCCTGGATTCAGGAGGACCTGAGTTCAAATCAGGCCTCAGACACTTGACACTTTCTAGCTTTGTGAACCTGGGCAAGTCACTTAACCCTCATTGCCCTGGAAAAAATGGGGGAGGGGAGAAGTGTTGTACCCCAACTCCATTTTTCCCATTAGCCCTGTGATTTTCATTGCACAATTTTCCATAGCATATTGGTTTTTAAGAATTCATATGTTGTGAGGCAGCTAGGTGGTGCAGTGGATAGAGCACCGGCCCTGGATTCAGGAGGACCTGAGTTCAAATCCAGCCTCAGACACTTGACACTTACTAGCTGTGTGACCCTGGGCAAATCACTTAATCCCAATTGCCTCACCAAAAAAAAAGAAAAGAAAAGAAAAAAGAATTCATATGTTGAGTTATAGCAGAACTAACTACATTTGCTTTTAGAAACATAGGCAGTAGTATGCTAGTCGATGTTTAACAACTGGCTCTCCAGGGGGTATAAATACCTTTGAGACAATTTTTAGTTAAATCTGCATTATTGACATTTTCTCCATCACTTTCTTAAGTCTAGACAATCAATAAAATAATAAATCAATCCCTCATTTGTAGCCTTTGCCAATATCTGAGGTGTAAAAGCTCACACTGAAAATTTAACAATCTGCTCTCTGGAGCCAATCTGAACTGGTTCCAACACACTCTTAATTACGGGTCAAAATTTCAGTGGATCTATGATCTGCCTCCAATTCTACAGATTGCAAGATATCTATGCCTGCCCATCCCTCAGACTGTTTTTCAATGACCTCCCACAAATCCTCCACATGGAGTTTAGCCAACTTGCTCTCACCTGGATCTTTCTCTGGATCACTTAACATTTTATGGACTTTTTTTAAAATTAGGAGCAGTAAGGCAGCATAGTGGATAGAGCACCAGCCTTGAAGTCAAGAGGATGTGAGTTCAAATCCAGATTCAGATACATTCTAGCTGTGTGACCCTAGGCAAGTCACTTAACCCTGATTGTCTCCCCACAAAAAAAACAAATCATATAGATTATCTATCCTTTAACTTTTCCTTGTTCTTGCTTTGTGATCATCCCATCTTTTTTTTCCTACAAAGGCAGCTGAATTTGGAGTCAAATGACTTAAAATTCAGATCCTGACATTACAACTTCCTACCTGCATGACTTTGAGTCAATCTTTTCACCAATCTAGGCCTGTTTCTTCATTTCAAGAGGATGTATTAAATGATCCTGAAGGTTTCTTCTAGGTCCCTAAGATCCTATGAGCTCTCACCATCCCTGACATCAGTTCTCCTACAAAATTCATATTGGTAATATGTGGCAGGCTGTTCAAAAGCATGAAGGATCCTTCTATTGCCCTTCCACCTTCAACCTTCAGAAACTGTGTCATATCCTCACCAAGAGAGCCACAGATGAAAAATAAATGATGTTGACATTTGCAATCTTTAGCCAAACACCACTGTATTGTCTTGGTGAATTTTATGTAACTGTACATGTCTGGAAGAATAAGGTAGCAACATAAAACCATTAGTCAAAACAAAAATTATAAGCTGACATGGGCTAGACTTGAGTATTTCCCAAAGGCACCTCCTAGCAACAGACTTCCCTGGGGCCTGTTCTATTGCTCACAGAAATCATTTCTCTTTAGTTCACACCATGTGGTGGAACTGTTTGTATACCAGAACTGACAGCTGGAAAAGTTGTAGGACTTTTCAAAAGGACTGCAGAGTAATGAAATCTGAGGCAGTTTAGACTAAGGCCTTTTCCAGTTCCATTGTCTCCTCCCTACCTCTCCAGCTCCTAGCGCCTTCCTCTCTAAGATCTACCGTGTATGTATATCATACCTACTGTTGTAGACACATTGTGTCCCCCACCAGAACATAAACTTCCTGAGGACAGGGGCTATTTTTGCTTTGTCTCTGTACCTCTGGTGTTTAGCACAGTATCTGGTACATAATGTGAGATATGATTCATTTGGGCCCCTACTCTATTCCAATCAGTATTAATCAGCTTAGGGGGCAGCTAGGTGGCACAGTGGATAAAGCACTGGCCCTGGATTCAGGAGGACCTGAGTTCAAATTTGACCTCAGACACTTGACACTTACTAGCTGTGTGACCCTGGGCAAGTCACTTAACCCCCATTGCCCAGCAAAAAAAAAAGAAAGAAAGAAACTTTGATCTAGTATTAATCAGCTTGATAGGATATCTGCATATCAGGCCCCAGAGCTATAAACTGCATATTCTAAGTTCACTTGTTTAATCATAGAAAGCTAACACCACTCTTGTTTGTCTTCATTATGGTGACTAAGACCAGTGTGGTAGAGGTGACTCAATTACATGGAAAGTCCCCCAAATTATTTTTGTACCTCCGGGCCACTCTCTCTTATCCAACGTGAGCAGGTAATCATATGATGGCCACTTAGTCAGTGGAGATGCCCCATGCATCACCCAACCCGAGATCCTCCTGCTGACATACCATTTCTGGTGGATGCATCATTTTTTTAGTCTTCAAAGCAAGTTCTATCAACCAATGGAATTATGTATTTTATGTAGCTCATCTAAAGTGTTCAAGTATCAAATCTGGTATCAAACTTTATAAAAATAAAGCCATGGAAGAAGGGGACATCTCACCTTATAAGAAAGATCTGAGGTCCACCTCATTAGAGGGAACCATGTACTCTTTGATAAAGTGTTATTGGCTCAGAGCTCTGCCTCAGTGTTTTTTCTTGCAGATTGGGCAATTATAATTTCCACAATGGTAAATGTTTAATAAATATTTTTTGCTTCCTGGATTGTACTAGGCCAACACCCTCTAGCACCTACACAGCCTTCAGCACTATGTCTGCACTAGGGTGTACAGTCACTTTACGTCTGCAAGAATCCCTTTCCAAAACCCAGATACCTTAAGACACTGCCAATTCTTTAGATTATTCAGTTATTTCTAATTAGTGACCTGAGAAGAGCCAAAATTAATACTATCTGTAATGATAACAATAATAGTAAAAGCTTCAGAGTCCTACCTACCCCATACCAGCTAAATGGAATGAAGAGTATTGTATTAAAAAGGGAAGGAGAGAATTAGGTTTTTTTCCCTCTACCCTGTTGTTTGCTGTGATCATAGGAAGCAATGGACAGATAACACAGCTCATTTTACAGATGAGGAACTAAGGCAAACGGGGTTATATGATTTGTCCAGTATCACACAACTAGTAGGTGTCTGAGGACAGATTTGAACTCAGGTCTTCCTGACTCCAGGCCCAGTGCTTTATTCACCCACACCTAGCTACCCAAGTAAGAGATACCCCTTCAACAATTTGAGTGTTTCAGCTTGAGAGAGTTCAAGGCACAGTTGAGAGAACAGAAACCAATTATCGACCCATCAGAAACAAATGCAGAGCCAGTGACTCAAGGAGGAAACAATCTCAAGGATTGTGACCCATGATAATAGAGAAGAAAATCAAGCTGCAGGGATGGGCAGACCCTAGCCTAAAATAATCCAAAGGATTACATTGATATAAATTTTTATGTGGAAACTTACTCTGTCACATATAGTTTGCCATAATTTTTAGATGTTATTTTTTAAAAGTTCTTCCCTCCCATAAAAAAGTCTTTCTCTTTACATACTAGAGCAAATAATAGGCACTAAAAATGACTTAGATCAAAAGCACTTCTACAGAGATTGACACCAAATAAAGAAATGAAAATCACTCTTCTCAGCTTGATGCTACTGCAAGTTAGAAAGGAGAAATGTTGAAATAGATACCATTGATTTCAGTCACAATTGAATGATGAGCAAATCCTGCCAGCCAAGAGTAACAAGGGAAATTTCATCTGACAATGATAATTGATCATCTAGCCAGAAGATGTGCAATCGTCTGCAACATAAAATTATTTGCAAAGCTGATATTTTGCAGAGAGGGTCATCCCTTCTGTTCTTTATTGATTGTGTGCCACTTTGGGGATGGAGGACTAAGAAATCGGGAAAGTATGGCTTTGGTTGACCTCCCTACCGCTTTTCTGTGCCCTTTCTCTTCATTTCCACACTCTTCCTCCTTAGTCCTTAGTGTTTTTATTCTGCCCAAGTGCTTTCTGCTGCATGTAGAATTCTTAGAATATCAGCTTCATAACAGCATGGATTGTGTCTTATCTGAACTTTGCATCTTCCCAACACCTAGCACATGATGGGTGCTTAAAGGACATTTTAAAGAACCTACTGTGTATATAGGTACCAGCACTAGTCCCTGGAGATACAAAGACAAAAACCAAACAGTCCTTGCTTTCAAGTGCTTAATAGGAATCTAGCATATACACAAATAGGTAGGATACATACCCACTCATTTAGTACTGAGGATTATTCCATTTTTGTCTTTGTTGCCCTACTATCTATGGCAGTGGTAGGTGGTAGAGATACCTAGCACTTAGTAGGCACTTAATAAATGCTTGCTATTGTTGTCATTGTTAGGCATGGAGTACGTGAAAGAGAGTAGTATGATATGAGACATGTAAAGGTAAGTTGGAGTCAATGCCAGGCTAAGGAATTGGGGATTTTATACTTTCATGAATAAGGAGCCACTCAAGAGTTTGGAGCAGCACATTGTCAATTATTTTGCCAGCTTTGTGAAAAATGGATTAGAGGGGCAGCTAGGTGGCACAGTGGATAGAGCACCAGTGCTGGATTCAGGAGGACATGAGTTCAAATCTGGCCTCAGTCACTTGACACTTACTAGCAGTGTGACCCTGGGCAAGTCACTTAACCCCAATTGCCTCACCAAAAAAAAAAAAAGAAAAATGGATTAGAAAGAAGAGAAGCTCAAGATAGGGAGAGAAATTTGAAGTCCATTGAAACAATCCCAAAGAAGATTAATAAGGGCTTTAATTTTGGTGACAATTAGAGAAAAGAAGGAGCCAGATACGAGAGCTGTTATGGAGCTAGAATCAACAAGACTTGAAAAGTGATTATATATGGGCTAGGAAAGAAAAAGAAAATCCAAGGCAACTCTAACAGTTTGAGCTTGAGTGACAGGTCAAATGAGGATGCCACCAACAGAGATTGTTATGTTGGGATAAGGTTTAGGAAGAAGATGAATTGTGTTTTGGATATGTTGAGCTAGAAATGGGAAACACTGAGGCTGCATACACAAATTTGCAGCTATCTAGAGAGAGGTATAATTGAAGCCAGAGGAATAGATGAGATTACCAAAGAGAAGAGCAAAAAAAGAGAGAAGACAAGAGGGCTGGGGACAGATCCTTGGAGGATGCTGATTCTTAGTAAGTGGGAGAATACTGATGAATCAGTGAAGAGGACAACTAAGGAATGACTAGACAGGTCAACGGAGAAACAAGAAGAAGGTCTCAGCTTAAGTGGATGCTGAGTGAAGTGAGCAGGACAAGGAGAACAGCGTACACAGTAAAAGCAACACTGTGTGATGATCAACTGTGATAGACTCAGTTCTTCTCAGCAATACAATGATCCAAGACAATTCCAAGGGACTTGTGATGGAAAATGCTCTCCACATCCAGAAAAAAGAACTGTGGAATCTGAATGCATATTGAACCTACTGTTTCTACTTTCTGGGAATTTTTTTCTTTTTTGAGGTTTTTCCCTTTTGTTCTGATTCTTCTTTCATGATACGACTAATGCAGAAATATGTTTAATGTGATTGTACATATGTAACCCATATAAGATTGCTTTCTGTCTTGGGAAAAGGGAGGGAAGGAGGAAAATTTGGAACTCAAAATCTTATAAAAACAAATATTGAAAACTATCTTTATATGTAACTGGAAAAAACAAAATACTTTTAAGATTTAAAAAATAATAGATAGATGATAGATAAATGGGTGGGTGAATGAATGGATAGATGAATGGATAGGTGGATGGATGAATAGATGGATGGATGGATGGATGGATGGATGGATGGATGGATGGATGGATAGATGATAGATAGATAGATAGATAGATAGATAGATAGATAGATAGATAGATAGATAGATAGATAGATAGATAGATAGATAGATATAGATAGATAGGTAAATGAATGAATAATGAGAAGTCACAGCCAAAAAAAAAAGGTCTCAGACAACAATGTCAAATACCACAGAAAAGTTAAGAAGATGAGGACTGAAAAAAAGCAATTGAATCTGGTAATCAAGTAATCATGAGTGACTTTGGAGAGAGCAGATACTGTAGAGTGATGGGTTTAGAAGTCTAATCTCAAGGGAGTAGAAGAAGTGGAGGTAGACTACTACTTCTGGAAATTTGGTAGCAAATGAGAAGATCTATAGGCCAAGAGCTTCAAAGGTCAAAGGAAGGTATTACCAGGATGGGGAAAACTTATGTAAGATGTGTGTGCCCATGTAGGAGAGAGAGAGAGAGAGAGAGAGAGAGAGAGAGGGAGGGAGAGAGAGAGAGAGAGAGAGAGAGAGAGAGAGAGAGAGAGATCCACATAGGCTGTCAAAATGTATTGGCACTTGGCTCATGGATGGCATGGATAAATATGTCTATAATCTGGCCAGCCCCTCTCCAAGGGAGGCTGGAATTTCTACCTTGGGGGAGCAGTAGAAGGGCCATGACTGGGTGCTTGTCCCTTCCCTTGCTTGTCTCCAAGAGGGATAGCAAGCTAGATTTATATCTATCTGCCACCCTATCTCTGGTCTAAGGGCACAATTATTAGGAGTTCAAAACAAAATCAGTTCCCTGGTCAATTTTTATGGATAGAATAACCCTTGGCTTTCGTTTTCTACCTTAGCTCCTTTCCACTAAACACTGTTTAAACAAAATACCATTGCAAATAGCACATAGAAAGTAAATCCATTTATTCAAGCAAAACAGCAAAGAGACTGGAGTTTTAACAGGAAATACACAAGAAGGAATTAGTCCTTTGCTCAGAGCAATATGAAATTTCATCTCAAACTAAAAAGGTAGTCCCTATTTCACCCAAGGAGAAAGTCTACAAAATCTCAGGGCAGGGGGGCCTAGAAATCAGGGACATATTGAGGAGCTTGCTTCTCCTAAATGCCTGGAGCTTCTGAAGTCTTTTCAAAGAGTCCATGGAACCACATTTGTATCTCTCCTCAAAAAGCTCTGGTATCAGCTCCCCCCTCCCATATCCAGGTATTCAGCAAAACAGAGGAGCATGAACAATTCCCAGACCCAGTTAGAAGGCCAATTATACCTGGATTTTATTTTAATCAAAGGAAAAAGTAATTAGGAAAATAATAAAGATGGCCTCCTGTGGTCTTTCCCCTCATTTCATCCCTCCTTCTCCTCCTCACTTTGTGCTCTTTGTTCTTCTGTTGCCCAAATCACTCCTGCCATGGAGAAGAAAATGGTCAGCTCTTTCACTCCTTAAGGTTCTATCATCTCCTTTTAGGAGTATTTGCATTTTCTAAAATGGGCTACAGGGGAGGAGCTAGTGCTTAGAATACAGAAATGTTTGTCCATCAGTCAAAAGAATGTAAGAGCTCACTATGTGCCAGCTCTATACTAAGTGTTGAAGATACAAAGAAAGGCAAAAAACAGTCCCTGCCCTCCAGAAGCTCACAGTCTAATGGGGGGAACACAACATGTAAATAATCACACAGCTGCAAAATATGAACAGGGTAGATGTGAGGTTGATTCAAAAGGGAAGACACTACTAGCAGCTGGACGTAAAGGCATCAGAAACACATCTACAGAGGCAGTATTATGACTGCCAGGGTTTTCAAGATGGCAGCTCTTTGCCAATGTCATCATTTACTGAACCATGTCCATATGACCTCAGGCAAATCACTCACACTTTCTAAACATCATTTTCCTCCCACAAAATGAGGGGATTGGACCAGATGATCCCTAAGATCTCTTTCAGGTCTAAGGTTCTGATCCTATTATCCAATATTCAATGATTGTGGAGGAAAAACAGAGAGATTTCTCACTCTTCCATTGCCCCCTAGGCCCCCTCCAGACTCACTAAACTTCTCAGTGAACCAAGTCCCATCAGCTTTCTCACCTGCTTTCACCACCATGTTCCAGAAGCCTACTTTCACCCCCATGCTCCAACATCCTTGGACTCTGCCCCTGCAGTGGCACCGTGGATTGAGTCCTGGACCTAGAGTCAGAAAGACTTCAGTTCAAATCTCCTCTCGGATACTTATTAGCTGTGTGATTAGCTGGGCAAGTTGCTTAACCACTATCTGCCTCAGTTTCTTCAGCTGTAAAGTGGGAATAATAATGTCCCAGGGTTGTTGTGGGGAGCAAATGGGATAATATTTGTAAAGCACTTAGCACGGTGCCTGGCACATAGTAAGTGTTTAACAAATGCTTGTTCACTTCTTTCCCTCTTCTGCAACTCTTTTCTTTCATCATTTCTTTCCAAAATCTCCATTTTAAGGAAGACTTTTCAGGAAGCCATGTTTACTCTTTCATTCCTGTCTGGGCCTCACTCTTGATCCTCCAGACTTCTTTCTTCACCATCCCCCCAAACAAGTATCTTCCCTTCCTAACTTTCAGCTTTTTATAATGTTGTCTTCCCCATTAGACTATAAGCTCCTTAAGGGCAGAGACTGTCATTCTTTTTTTTTTTTTTTTTTGCTTCTATTTGTGTCCTCCATGTTAACACAGTACCTGGAATACAATAAGCACTTAATAAATACTTGTTGACTTGTTGATTGCTAACCCCCCTTGACCAAAATAAGGCAGAAAATTAGAGTCCTTTGCTGTGGACATATATTACAAAAGATGAAGTATGGGGAAGGGGGGCAACCTCCTTTTCATATTCCAACTGGGAAGGATCTTGGGAATGAAGTAGACTTTGTAGCCCTAGTCTCTACACAGTTCCTGTGGGGCTTTGGGGAGAGAATTCCTCAAATTGGGTTTTGGGATCACAAACTCCCCATAAGGTACCAAGGGGGATTTGTAATGAATTTCTAACCATGGACTAGAAAGTAAATGAATATTGATTACATATTTATTTATAAATCAGATAGTTATCTATGGCCATAGACTTTAATCAATGACAGACAAGGTTAGTCAAAAGGATAGATTTAATCCTACCATGATGGGGCACTCTAGTTGGCTTTTGTTGGTTGGCTTAGCTAAGAGTAGTAATTCATAGACTCATCCTTAAACTAAATAACTATCAAGTTGATCTTGTTGGGAAGAGACCTTCTAGTCCCTGTACCTTAAGAAAGCAATAGATGGCAATGGGAAGACACTACTAGATAACATTATCAGCCCTGAAATACCAGAGCTATGAATTTCCTTGGCCATCTAAGTGCCCTAGTCACATATGTCCTATACACATGTTCCCTCTACATGTGATCTAGCCACATGTGTTTCTGGAAGTTGTCCCTTCATAAAAGTTCCTTTACCCTACATAAGAGTCCTAGGGTCATATAGATCACATTAGTCACATGTTCTCTGTGGGGGGATTATTCCTTTTATTGGTGATATGGTAACCTGTAAGAGAGTACCACATATGTGTAATTGGGAATTTTTTATTATCATTTTATTTTCCAAACTGTCTCGTTAAAGGTCTTTTGTTTAAACCCATCAGTAGACATTCAGATAGTTTTGAGTTGGTGGTTAGTGGGGACCCACAGAAGCCTTCAAACCTAAGGCTACTTTTCAGGGGGGTTGGCAGGACCTTGCATGACCTAGATGTTATATTTGAATCTATTATCATTTATCATTCAGCAGATCTACTGAATACTAGATTTCACAATCACAGAATAGTTTCCATCTTTGCTGAAATAGTAGGACCACTTGGGTTCAACCCATGCAATTTTTGTCTTGAGTTTGACATGATTCACTAATAGTGATTTCATTATTTCCACACCTCAAGTATATCAATCCCATTGAGCACCAAAAGGGAACAGTTTCCCAGCAGAAGCTAAATTTATCAAACCAGTAATCCCTGTATTTTTTTCCATTCTAATGCTGAAGTAATCAAATTGTGGGAGGAAAGACTGAGGAAAAGGCAATATTTCACCTACATGGCATTTTTTTCATAAAGGGGATCATCTGTTTTGTTTCTCTGAAAAAACCCATAATAGGATCATTGACATATATAAGGGATAATTACTGCAAATGGCATTGCAAACCTTAGTAATGATGTGCATCTGTCAGAAAACAACCTCTTGGGAAAACCCCTGCACTCCTCCCTCTGTGCCTGAATACTGAGACTATGAGGTTGTACTGGTCTGAAAAAACCCAGCTTTGAACTGACTCCATTTCCTACAGAAAAAAAAAAAAAGTTTTCCTTAATTCAGGCATTTATAAGAAGTCCAATTTAGCACTGTGGTTCAAAAGAGCTGCTGGTTCTTCCCCATTTACTTTAATGAGTAGGACTATTTCCCTCAAATGCAATTTTCATGGCTCCTGGAACATTGCTGACATTTCTCAGCCTTGCTTAGCATGCAATCACTTTCCATTCCAAGTAGTTCCTACCTGAGACTTCCTTCATTTGAAAGTAAAAGCAAATGGCACCTTTCCATGACTTGTGTATCCAGGAAGCTAAGAAAGGTGAGTGGGTGGCACATAGCAATCACTAAGGATTTAAAAGAGAACTGGTTGGGGAAATTCATTACAGAGAAGCCCCAATTATAATGAAGCCTTGACACCTTTGCTTCTTGGCCAGCTCCTATCTTGGAGTAGCAACAGCAACGTGTCCAAGAGCAGAATCATTTGTCTACCATAATGGGCTGTTTTTATAAATCTGTAGTGTATCTTTCAGCAGTCTGGGTCCGTGGGTATTACTGGAACTTTCTTCTAGTACACTTCAAAAGGAAAGCCAAGCTGCCAGACGTAATTGTATTCTCCAATGACGCCCCCCCCTACCAAGTAAAGTTGCTCTTGATCCCATTAAAAGGTCATTTGTACCCCTTAACAAGGTTCAGCAAGGCAAAAACAAACTGCAGGCATTCACCATTTTGAAAACCAAAGAGGGGGGCAGCTAGGTGGCACAGTGGATAAAGCACTGGCCCTGGATTCAGGAGGATCTGAGTTCAAATCCAGCCTCAGACACCTGACACCTTACTAGCTGTGTGACCCTGAGGAAGTCACTTAACCCTCATTGCCCCACAAAAAAAAAAAGAAAGAAAACCAAAGGGAAAGGGGAAGGCCAACCCAAATGAAAATTAGATACTTTAATATAAGACCTGCTTGTTTTCATTACTTCTCCCTATATTTGCAGGTACATTAATTCTTTTCTCTACATCATCTTGGAGAAATTTTACATGTCAAATAAATGACTGAAGGAGAACTGGAGAGGATGACCTAATAGATAGCTAATAAATAATTAATAATTATTACATTTCAAAAATTCATTTGTATTTCTGTTATCTCTTAAAAGGCAGTGTGGTATAGTAGATAGATAGTCAATCTTGGAGTCAGGAAAACCACAGTTCAAGTCCTGTCCATGATAAATAATAACTGGCATTTATGTAGCATTTTTAAAATTTTTCCAAATATATATTATGCACATTATCTCATTTGAGCCTCACAATAGCCCTGTAAAGTAAGTACTACAGATATTCTTACCCTCTTTCATTTGATGGATGGAGAAACTGAATGTCAGAAATATTAGGTGACTTTCTAAAGATAACACAATTAGCAAGTGTCAGAGGTCTTCCTCACTCCAAATCCAGCACTCTATCTACTCTTCCATGCATCCTATAGACAAGACATTTAACTCAAACAAATTGCTAATGAGTTTGGGGGAGGAGCAAGACAGAGACACTTTACCACACTGGGAGTTCCCAAACACCACTGAAATCACATGTCTACTACCTCCCCCAAAAAAAAATATTTACCACTTAGATCCCCATATAATGAGAGTTACTAAGGAACTCTTTCCAAAATTTAGTACCAACTGAGAACACAAGATGTTTGGACCTCCTGAACTCACAAAACCACCTCCATGCCTGGATATATGCATCTCAAGATGAGATTGAGCACCCAAGGGTGGGGAGGGGGTTGATGACAATAGTAAGAGAATTGGAGACCTTGCCATAGGAAGACTGGTTGAAGGAACTGAGATGTTTAGCTTGGAGAAAAGAAGACTCCTCCAGGTTAAAGTATTTGAAGGGCTGGCATGGAGAAGAGGAATTAGCCTTTTTCTTCTGAACCTCAGAGGATAAAACTAGGGGAAATGGGTGGAATTTGCAGAAAATTACATTTTGATTCAATGTAAAGAAAAATGTCCTGATAATTGGTGCTGTCCCCTCTGAAGGTAGTGAGTTCTCTGTCACTGGGGGGGGGGGGGCGGAGTGTCTTTAAGTCAAGGCTGGATGACCACTTGTCAGAAATTTTTACAGGTACTCTATATATATATAGGGTTGAAGTGAGAACTGACTCTGGGCTCAGAGGACCTGAGTTCAGATCCTTCCTCTGATACTTGCTACTTTACCAGTGTGACTTTGGGCAGGTCACATAACCTTCCTTGGCCTCAGTTTCCTCTTCTGTAAAATAAGAGGGTTGGACTAGATGGCCTCCGATATTGCTTCCAGCTCTTGACTGATAATCCTCTGACCCTTCTGAGTTCCCTTCTAACTCAGATTCAGTAAAGGCGCAGATCAACATTTCGCCAGCCAAACCCCAGCAATATGATGAAATGCCCAAATCCTATGGATTCAATTATTCATTTCCTGCCTTGCTACTTTTCCTCAATGTTTTCACATCTGTCTTTTCATGTTCTTCATTACGAGAATCTAGCGGGGCTGGAAAAAGATGGAAAAATTGAACCAGTGATTTACTCAAGGGCTTACTGGGAATCGATCGTATAGTCAATCTCAGAATCCAGGTCTACTGACCTCAAGGCCAGTCCTGGAATTTATTGTATAATCTGAAGGTTTCTATATCACTGACAGGGTACCAAAACTCAACTAGCATGGTGTAATCAAAGACTGCAGGATTTGGGGTCAGAGGGCCTGGCTTTGAAACTGGCTTATAGTACTTACTACACAAACTTAGACAAGTCACATAATATCTTTTGGTCTTGGTTTCCTCAACGGTAAATATGACAATTGGAAAAATTACCTCTATGGTCCCTTCAAGTCCCAAATCTGGGTCTAAGACCTGATTTTCTTAAGGCTTTTTCTACTTGCATAAGAAGTTTAAAGGTTCTTTATGTCTCTCTCTGTATTTTTTTCTTCATGAACTGCTTATTATCCTAATAGTATTCTCATGACTTTCCAATCCACAGTAACTAATATCTAATCAAATATTTTCTGAATCTGCCTAGGGAGCTCTAAATAAAGGAATGTTTGCATGTGTCACTCAATGACAATGACTAATTATTCTCAAATTTGTTTTTCTGTCCCCAAAAGAAAATGTGTTTTATAATGTGTTCAGACAGAAAGACAGAAAAAGGAAACAGAGACAGAGATTGAGAGACAGAGTGATAGAGAAAGATAGAGGGGCAGCTAGGTGGCGCAGTGGATAAAGCACCAGCCCTGGATTCAGGAGGACCTGAGTTCAAATATGACCTCAAGACATTTGACACTTACCAGCTGTGTGACCCTAGACAAGTCACTTAACCCTCATTACTCCACCAAAAAAAGAGAAAGAGAGAGACAAAAGAGAGAGATGGGGGGGGGGCAGAGAGGAAGAGGGGGAGGGGAAGAGGAGGAGGGGAAGAGGGGAGGGGAGAGGGGGAGGGGAGAGGGGGAGAGACAGAGAGAGGGTGATGAGAGGAGAGGAGAGGAGAGGAGAGGAGAGGAGAGGAGAGGAGAGGAGAGGAGAGGAGAGGAGAGGAGAGGAGAGGAGAGGAGAGGAGAGGAGAGGAGAGGAGAGGAGAGGAGAGGAGAGGAGAGGAGAGGAGAGGAGAGGAGAGGAGACAGAGAAAGACAGAAAGAAAAGGGAGTGAGAGAGAGAGATTGGCTGCTTTTGTGCTCAGCTGAAAGAATCTTCTTCCTTGCCTCCTTCACAGGTTGCTGCTGAAACAGTTCCCCAGAGATTTCAGATGCCCACTCTTTAAAACATCCTCTTTTTGTTTTTTTTTCATGAGGCAGAAATAGAAAGGAAAAATCTTTATGCATAAAAATCTTCAAGTTTAAAAGATATGTGCAAAGTAATATTATTTTCCATTCATGTTTCCCATGTTGTTGTGTAATCCTATACAGTGCATTATAAATAGACCAAATAAAGTTATTTTTATATACCTTGTATCAGAAAGCTTAAATATTAAATGAAAACTCATTGCAATTGGAAAATAAGACTACTAGAAAACTGTTGACATTATACAAAATGCACGAGATGAATATTTCATGTTATTGGTTAAAAAATATTTCACATAGATCAGCAAAATGAAAAGCATGCAGTTGTTCTGTTTCAAAGGCCAGAATAATTTATCTAGTAAATTGGTCAAGCAGTACTGTTGATCATTACTTTTCATTTTCCTTTCCCCTAGGACTATAATGTTAAATGAAGGAAGACAATCCTTCATCTGTCATCTATTTTCTTACAATCACCAAAAACAATCTCATGCAAGTTACCTTTCAGTTACTCATGTCAATGACAGAGGTAGAAAGGTAGATGAGAAAGACTGAGGCATGGAAATATGTTGACGAGGCTTGGAGAGGGTATATTCTTTCCATTCAAGATCATTATTGTCATAGGGTTTGGGGTTCATGGTGGTATCAGTAGAAATTTGCTAGCTGATGGATATTTCTGTCCCTAATATTGGTTTTGCTCCCAATTTTCTCTTTACTTCCACCACTTTTTATTCTTTGCATATGCATATCTTATTTGAGGGTCAAAACAATATATTATATTTATACATATGTGTAGAAAGCTAGGGTTTGTGAGTTTAACTTTCTATAATTCATTGATGTGACTTAATTATAAATTATTTGTGGTCAAGCAAATGAAATAGTGAAGAAAAATTCTCAGAAAAATGAGGGTAGAGGAATTATGGGGGCTAGGAGTAGGACATAAAAGAGAATAAGAAATAACATGGGAGATAGCCTAAGAAAAAAATCCCCAAGACCAGATGTATTCACAAGTGAATTCTACCAAACATTTAAACAACTGATTCCAATACTATATAAACTATTTGGGAAAATAGGCAAAGAAGGAGTCTTTCCAAATTCCTTTTACAACACAAATATCATGCTGATACCTAAACCAGGAAGAGCAAGAGCAGAGAAAGAAAATTACAGACCAATTTCCCTATTGAATATTGATACAAAAAAAGGTAAATAAAATGCTGGCAAATACATTACAGCAATATATCACAAAGATCATACACTATGATCAGGTAGGATTTATACCAGATTGCAGGGATGGTTCAATATTAGGAAAACTATGGGCGTAATTGATCACATCAATAACAAAACCAACAGAAATCATATGATTGTCTCAATAGATGCAGAAAAAGCTTTTGACAAAATACAACACCCATTCTCATTTTAAAATAGAAATGCACAGAAAGCATAAGAATAAATGGAGCTTTCCTTAAAATGATAAGTAGTATCTATCTAAAACCATCAACAAGGATTATCTGTAATGAGGATAAGCTAGAATCCTTCCCAATAAGATCAGGGTGAAGTAAAAATGCTCATTATCACCATTATAATTCAGTATTATACTAGAAATGCTATTTATAGCAATAAGAAAAGGAAATTGAAAGAATGAGAGTAGGCAATGAAGAAACAAAATTGTCACTCTTTGCAGATGATATGATGGTATACTTAGAGAACCCTAGAGAATCAGCTAAAAAACTAGTTGAAATAATTAACGACGTTAGCAAACTTGCAGGATATAAAATAAACTCACATAAATCAACACCATTTCTATATATTACCAACAAAGTCCAGCAGCAAGAGATAGAAAGAAAAATTCCATTTAAAATAACTGCTGGGGGCAGCTAGGTGGCACAGTGGATAAAGCACCCTGGATTCAGGAGTACCTGAGTTCAAATCTGGCCTCAGACACTTGACACTTACTAGCTGTGTGACCCTGGGCAAGTCACTTAACCCCCATTGCCCCACAAAAAATAAATTAATTAATTAAATAACTGTTGACAACATAAAATACTTGGTTGTCTACCTGCCAACACAAACCTAGGAACTATATGAACACAATTACAAAACACTTTTCACACAAATAAAGTCAGATTTAAATAATTGGAAAAACATTAACTGTTCATGAGTAGGCTAAGACAATACATTAAAAATGACAATTCTAGCCAAATTAATTTACTTATTCAATGTCATAACAATCAAACTACCAAAAAAAGCATTTTATAAAGCCAGAAAAAAATTAACAAAATTCATCTGGAAGAAAAAAGGTCAAGAGTATCAAGGAAATTAAGGGGGGAACGTGTGAAGGAAAGTAGCCTAGCTATACCAGCTCTCAAACTTTATTATAAAACAATAATCATAAAGACAATCTGCCATTCACTAAGAAATAGAGTGGATCAATTGAATAGATTGGGTACACAATACACAGCAGCAAATTATCATAGCAATCTGGTGTCTGATAAACTCAAAGATCAAAACTTTTGGGACAAGAACTCACTATTTGACAACAACTACTGGGAAAACTGGAATGCAGTTTGGCCAAAACTAGGTATAGACCAACATCTTACACCATATACCAAGATAAAGTCAAATTCATGATTTAGACAAAAAGAGTGATACCATAAGCAAATTAGGAGAGCATGGAATAGTTTACATGTCAAATCTATGGAGAAGAGAAGGGTTTATGACCAGAGATAAAGAACATTTTGAAATGTAAAATGGATAATTTTGATTACATTAAATTGAAAAGGTTTTGCACAAACCAAACCAGGAAATTATAAGGAAATAAAAAAGATGGGGAAAATTTTACAGTAAATGTCTCTGCTAAAGGCCTAATTTCTCAAATATATAGAGAAATGAGTTAAATTTATAGAAATATAAGCCATTCCCCAATTGATAAATGATTAAGGGATAAGAACAGACAATTTTCAGAAAAAGAAATCAAAGCTATCTATAGTCATATAAAAAAATGCTCTAAGTCACTATTGATTAGAAAAATGCAAATCAAAACAACTCTGAAGTACCACCTCATACCTATAAGATTGGCTAATGTGACAGGAAAAAAGTGATAAATGTTGGAAGGGATATGGGAAAACTAGGACAATAGTGCACTGTTGGTAAATTTGTGAACTTATCTAACCATTCTGGAGATCAATTTGGAACTATACTAAAAGAGCTATAAATATGTATATACCCTTTGACCCAGCCATATCACCTCTAGGGCTATATCACAAAGAGATAAAAAAGAGAGGAAAGGACATATTTGTACAAAGATATTTATAGCAACTTTTTGTGATGACAAAGAATTGGAAATTAAGGGGATGTCAATGAATTGGAGAATGGCTGTACAAGTTATGGCATATGCTTGTAATAGAACACTATTGTTCATGAGTAGGAAGCTTTCAGAAAAAGCTAGAAAGATTTATATGAACTGATGCAAAGTGAAGTAAGCAGAACCAGGAGAACAGTGTACACAGTAATAGCAAAATTGTACAATAATCAACTGTGAACAAATTCTCAGCAATACAATGATCCAAGACAATTCCAAAGGACTCATGATGAAAAAATGCTATCCACCTCCAGAGAAAGAACTGAAGGAGTCTGAATGCAGATCAGTGCATACTATTTTCACTTTTTGGGTAGGGAGGGAAATTTCTTTTTTTCTCTCACAACATGACTGATATGGAAATATGTTTTTCATGATTACACATGTATAACCTATATCAAATTAATTGCCATCTCAGGGAGAGGGGAAAGGAGAAGAAAGGGAGATCATTTGGAAATCGAAAATTTTTTAAATGAATATTAAAAACTGTTTTATATGTAATTAAGAAAAAATAAAATATTATTTTTAAAAAACATGGAAGACAGTGTGGTGCAATGGATAGAACAGTATATTGGAAGTAAAAGTTTCTGGACTGGAATCTCAATTCTGTGATTTCCTGTGTGACCTGACAGAAGTAACTTTCCTGGGCCCCATTTTCCTCATCTGTAGATCTATAATGCCCTAATTGTAATATCTCACATTTATATAGTGCTATAAGATTTACAAAGCACCTTTTATATATTATCTAATTTGATCCTCACAAAATCTTGTGAGGTAGGTACTATTATTAGCCCCATTTTACAAGTGAGGAAACTGAGTATTAGAGAGATTAAGTGATTTGCCCAAAGTCACAGAGATAGTAAGTGTCCGAATCAAGAAACAACTTCCTATTGCTGTGAATAATTAAAGGTTGCAGTTAGAGCACTTTTACCAGCCTAAAATTCTGGTGAAATATCTCTCTCCCACTGGGTCATACGCATTTCTTCCCTGACCCACAGTATCATTTTAATGTTTAGACTCCCAATGAAAGCTAAACATACATTGGGGCTGCTGAAAAAGCAATTCCTTTCCACCAGACCAAGTAGCTCTCTAGATTTGCTCTCCAATTAGAATGCTGTACAGGAACCATTTTGAGTATCCTCTTCTATCTTCCAGGATCTGATCATATCAGGAAATCTTTCTCTATAAAGTCTAGCACATGAACTCTATTTTTTTTTATGGTGAGGCAATGGGGGTTAAGTGACTTGCCCAAGGTCACACAGCTAGTACTCAAGTGTCTGAGGCTGGATTTGAACCCAGGTCCTCCTGACTCCAGGGCTGGTGTTCTATCCACTGTGCCACCTAGCTGCCCCTCACATGAACTCTTAAACTTAGGAACCCTCTAATCTGGAGTACCCACAAGGCAATTTTCAAAGGTGGAATCTTCTTCAAGGGCTGAGTGTGAACAGACACATCTCCTTCTACCACATGCTTCTGCAGGAAATCTTTCACTACAATCCCATTTAAGCTGAGAAAGTTGACTCTCAGAATCTTTCCTCTCAAGCCATGTGCAAGCATACGTCTACTATGGCCATGAGCTTCTGCTGAAGTTTGCAAATAGCCATAAACTGCAACAGAGCAGAGAAAAGGATAAATTCTCTTCCTGTACCTTGCTACACATCAAAGATATAGGGGATAAAGATGAAATACTGGGGGCGGGGGAGAGAGAGAGAGAGAGAGAGAGAGAGAGAGCAAACAGCTGCTGATTTCTAGTCAGTCAATAATCAGCAGATACCTCTGGATCTGAAACTCAATTAGTATTGGGGAAGTGGCTATGTTTACATTCCATGATGGAGTGGGTAGCCCCAGTTTCCTTCAGAAAATAACCCATGCCCTGTATTTTCCTCAGGCTGAACAAACTTGAATTGATGGCTAAATCCCTTGCTTATTTCCCCTTACAATATTGTTAACACTATGAGAATCTCCTTGGAGAATCTAGAAAAATAGTAAGAGCAATTTAATTCACCAAACATTTATTAAGTGTCTGTGTTCAAAGAACTATGCTAAGCACTGAAGATACAAAAACAATATAAAAATAACCCCTGGTTTTATGAAACATACACTCTTTGTGGGGAAATATAACATGCACATGGATCACTAAATAATACAAGGTAATTTGAGGAGGGACAGTATATTAATAATGAAGTCAATTGTGGAGGGTTCTCAGGGAAGATGTCCCTGGGGTTGAGCCTTAAACAAAGATGCTAAAAGGCAAAAGTAAAGAGGCAGTTTATTATAGGAACAAGGGAAGTAGGGTTTGAACAAAACCAGGAGAATAGAGATGGGATAACTAAATCATGGCACAGCTGATAGTTGAGTTTGACTGAAATATAAACTGCATGAAGGGAAATGTGTGAAGTAAGTTTGGAAAAGTAGGTTGGAGTTAGATTGTAGAAAATTTTAAACACCAGAATAAGGAAAGTGAGTCTGAGAGGATAAGGAACTTGTTAAGGGTTATTCACCTAGCAAGTGAATAAGGGAGGGATTTGAACTCAAGTCTTTCTGATTCAAAGTTCAGCACTCTATCTAATGGTCCACTTAGCTGTCAAGAAAATTGATTCAAAACTACCCAAGTCATGACCCTTTCATCAAGATGGCCCCTGAGGTCTCTTCCAGCTCTCCATCTATGATGCTATGGTCCTAGGAATGACAAACTCCAAATATACCTTCACAGGAAGAAAGGGCATTAAGCTTGTGATCAGCTCTGGTATTGCCTCAGTGCGTCCTATTAGCAGGCAGAAGCAGTATTACCTGGGGCACTTCAGGAGTTGGCCCTTACCAGCTTTCAGTAGAAATTAAAGGTGACTAAAATATTGGTGCCTTCATCTAGTTTAGGACATTCACAACAAGTCAGACCTGGATAAACTTCTAGGGTTAAGAAGGTGTAGTTATCTATGCTCCCAGGAAATGCCCCTGGTATGAGGATGCCTTTCATCACTTCTGAACTGTGGCATCAAGTCAGCCAAGGAAGCCATGTGTCCATGGATCCTCCCCTTTTCTTCTGTCTTGTGTCTTGTATCCTATGGCAGGACTTGGGGCATGACTGACAACAAACCATTGCCACAGCAACCTTTTCATCTCTAGGTAAAATAAGGGATAAGAGGGTAAGAGGAGAAGATAAGGTAACCAGGATAGGGTAAAAAGAGAGGCTAAGAAGGAAAATAATGAGTAAAAATAAGATGAAGGGAAATTCACAAATAGTAATTATAACTTTGAATATGAATGGGATGAACTTGTATTTGATATACGTAAAGATTTAAGATTTGGGGATAAGAATTTATTATTTGCAGGAAAATTATTGGGAATTGGAATAGGGTTTTGTTGGAGGAAGGTAGGAAGTGGACTTGCTAAATGATTCATTTTGCAAAGGAGGTCAAAACAAACAGGAGCCACCCCCATGTAACTGTCAGCCCTTAGGTCTCCTGCTTCACACTTACATCAATTACTTTTCACTTAGAAGAACCTCAGAGGTGAAGGAAATTACTTTCTGAACCAAGATAAAAAGAAGCAGGAATTCCACAGGAATCTTCCCAAATGACCTGTCTTGCATTCTCTGGGTCATTTGTGATATATCTTCATTTGTGACAGAAGCCTGTTCTGACTAACAAACCACCTTGAGCTGAAAATTTTTTGAAATTGTGTTGGATTTCCCATTCTAGAGAGTTCATGTGCCAAATCATTCATTCTGCATACAAGCAAATATTTAGATTGGCTGGAGATCGTCCAACAATCGCCTAATTATTCTAGTACACAGCCTGACTTTACTGCAAAGAAAAGGGTTTTAGCCAGGGAAACAAAGGGTTCTCTGAGTGAGAGCCAGGAAGAATGAAAAGGGGTTTGTCTCAGAGCACTGAAATCTAAAGGGTGGTTGGAGCACTTGCAGCACCCCCTGCAGCATAGAAACAACTGGGATTAGCAAAAACAATTCATTAATGCAATGAACAAGCTCGGTCCTAGAGAACTAATAAGGAAACACACCCTCCTCTCAATAAAGAGCTAGGAATTCATGGATGGGAAATATGGTACATACATCAGAGGTAGGTCAACTTGGCATAAATTATTATTTTGTTGTTTCTCATTTGGGGAGAAATAAAGTTAAGGGTCATGGAACGCAACCTAAAAACAAAGGGAAAAACTTTTTTTCAGAAAAAAAAAGATTGATAAATTATAAAGATCAGCAAGGGTCTATAACTTACATAGTCTGACAGGCATCTGGGACAATGAAAGGTTAAGTGACTTGCCCAGGGTCACACAACCAGTATGTGTCAGAGACAGTATTTGAATCCTTGTCTTCTTACCCCTAAGGCCAAGAGGAAGTTCTAGGGGCTTCTTCTACCTTATGGCCACACCCTAGGGGAGCTTCTCCCTGGCCCAACCTAACCTTTCCATTTCCTGTCCAGATGGTCTCACCAGGATCAATATCCCCAGAAAAAGCCTCATCATATGCCAGGGTAAGATCTCCCTATAATGAGTTCCCCTTCCAACTCCACCCTTTGGGGGTAGGAATTTGGGAGGGAAGGAAGAAGCAATGAGGGTTAAGTGACTTCCCCAGGGTCGCATAGCCAGTAAGCGTCTGAGGCCAAATTTGAACTCAGATTCTCCTGATTCCAGGGACAGTGCTCTATGCACTGTGCCGCCTAATTTCCCCCTTACTCTACCCTTTTCATACTTATTGCCCTGGACATAAAAACTACTAGTTACAACACTGCTCTGAGTAAAGACAGCAAATTAAATCTTTTTCAATTTTTGTTCCCATTTTGCTTTTTCTAAAAAGCAAACTTGCTGCTTCTTTAAAAAAAATCTCTTGAAAATCGATGATCCCCCACTTTTTCCCCCTAAGCAAACTCATTCATTTTGAATAGAAGTATGAACAGGACATTTCAATATGGTACTAAATTACCTCTGAGATCCTTTCTATCTCTAAAAGTCTAGTATCTAAACCATTACCTCTAATTAGAGTGAGCAGCTACATACAGTGCATAGAGTGCCAGGCCTGGAGTCAGGAAGATTCATCTTCCTGAGTTCAAATCTGGCCTCAGACACTTACTAGTTGTATGACCCTGGACAAGTCACTTAACCCCGTTTGCCGCTATTTCCTCATCTGTAAAATGAGCTAGAGAAGGAAATGGCAAACCAGTATCTTTGCCAAGAAAACTTCAGATGAGATCACAAAGAGTCAGACACGACTGAAATAACTGAATAACAACAAAAAGGAGTCAGCTGATATCAAAGGTCAAAAGACCTAGCTAGAGTTCAGATGCTAATACTTCAGCTGCTGGGGTATAAGACCCAAGATCCTGGATCCAGGCTGATATTAGTCCCCTAGCACTAGCATTATAAATGATTAATAATTATCAAATTCAAGGAAGCAACTAAACAAATCCTCTGCTTAAGCTCGTCTTTCTTCTCTTTGTCTCTAGACCATAGAATGAGAAGAGCCTGATAAACCTGGAGACTAAAGGGTAAGACCTTTATCTGGGACTCTCGTTACATCCCCTGGTGGAAGAAGATTGAGTGATTCTCCATTAAGATATTTGACATCGGGGGCAGCTAGGTGGCGCAGTGGATAGAGCACCGGCCCTGGAGTCAGGAGTACCTGAGTTCAAATCCAGCCTCAGACACTTAACACTTACTAGCTGTGTGACCCTGGGCAAGTCACTTAACCCCAATTGCCTCACTAGAAATAAATAAATATTTTTTTAAAAGATATTTGACATCTTAGGGTCCTAGATCTAGACCTAGAAGAAAATTGAGAGCTCATCTAGCCTATCACCCTCATTTCACAGGGGAAAAAACCCATTAAGGTTGAACAATTGACCCAAGGTCACCCAAGTAGGAAATAGCCAACCTGGGATTCCAATTTGATTCCAAATCCTTACACTCTTCCCACCTCACTTCCCAGTCTCGATGAGTATGGGGGATACCCTAGGTATGAATACTTGCTAGAGATGGGCAACACCTCACTGAAATAGGTTGGGGGTCTATAGAAGGGCACAGACAGATCAACCAGGGGTCTTAGATCTGGGAAGAGCTAAGCTCAGGTATATACAAGATATACAAGTTCTGCATTGGTGGGGAAGAAAAATCTGCTTAACCTTTTCTCCCTCCCTAGATAGCCCCCTCAGTCATCCAGGTAGCTATAAAATACGTGGGCAGAACCTCTCAGAAGTTCTTAAAGAAGGAGCCCTACGGCCAAAGGAGTATGAGGGAGGGACCGTGTGCTTCCAAGAGACATCAATCAAAGACCAGTGGAGGACATCAAGCACTTCTGAATCCAGGCTCCAACAGAAGTTACTGGAGCTTCTGGGCCCAGCCTTATAAAGAGAGAAAGGGAATTCATAAAGTTGATCCAACTCTCCTGGTCACACTCTCCATGTTTATAGTCCTGCTCCCTTTGCTAATCTAACTTGAAGTTTGTAGATGACGAGCAACAGAGAATAATCTAGCACCTTTCTTTGTTCTTAATTTATAAATTTTTGCCTTTTTATTGATCATAGGATCATAGATTTGGACCCAGATGGGACTTTAGGGACCACTGAGTCCAATTCTCTCATTTTAAAGAAGAAAAGACTGAGATACAGAGAAGTCAAGTGACTTGCCCAGGATCACACAGTGTCTGAGGCAGGATTTGAACCTAGGTAATAGGGCTCTAGGCTCAATGCTCTATTTATTGCACCATGCTGCCTCTCAATTCAAAATACTAGTGATGCAGTTTTACATATGAAATGACCTTTTTTTTTATTTACCTATTCATTTTACTCAATAAATATCCGTTGACGGCCTACTCTATTTTTTAGGCTGGGTAAGGGAACCAGGGCTAAGATTCACATTCATTGGTGAGCAATAGCCAACCATGCCCTGACCACTTTATTATCTTCTTGAAGACTGAAAAAATAATTCATCTTATTTTTGCAGTCTAGTTCTCAGTCTCTCTACTCTCCTTTCCAGGAAAACAATGTGGGCAATGAAGAATGTACATCCTTGGTAAGGTTAAGAACTTACACCACCTGTCTCCTCAAACATGCATTAGCTACTACCCAATTTATGGAGAAACACAGAAACAAGTCCACAAATCATTCTTAACTACCTATAGGAAGTGCTTCTGATCTACTGAGCTCTATCAGATACACGACATCTTAGAAAAGATACAAAAACTTTAAAACTTCTATGCCAAGAAGATAAAGCAGGAAAAAACATGGTCCTGCCTTTAAAGTGGCAAAGGGCTATCTATCAAGTAAGAGAGAGGACTCCTAGACAGGGTCAGAGAGTTAGAATTGAAAGGATGTCAGAAGTTATCTAGCCCAATCCTGTCATTTTACCAAGGAGGAAAATGAGGCTAGGGATGTCAAGTGAGCTATCCAAGGTCACACAGGTAAGAAGCATCAGAAATGGGATTTCAATCAATCAATCATCTAGTATTTATAATACCTACTATGGATACAAGTAAAAAGAAACAAGTCCTATTTACAAGAAGCCTTCATTATAATGGGAGAAATAAGTACATATAAAAATATACACAGCATGAATATAAAGTTAATATATATGTACATCTACATACACACACACACACATATATATATATATATATATATATATGTTTAACAACCTTTGGGGGGGGAGATGTTTTCAGATCATGCTATTAAATTTGTCCTGAGGAGTGTATAATACTCCAATAATAACAAATGTATTATTAACATTTTCCCATCACTTTATTAAATCTAGGCAATTAACAAGACAATAAATCAAGCCCTGATTTGTGATATTTGACAATTTTCAAGGTGTAAATGCTCACACTGAAAATTCAACAATGAACTCTTCTAACTTCAGGCTACTTGCAGCACACCCCCAGAGGAAGGGCACTAGAAGGTTGGGAGATTAGGAAAAATTTCATGCATAAAAGGATGCCTAAACCACATCTCAAAGGAAAAGACAATGTGGCACAGCCTTCCAAGTATTTGAAGGAGGGCCAACTAGGTGGAGCATAGAGCACTGGGCAGGAAATCAAAAAGACCTTAGTGCAGATCCTGCCTCAGAAACATATTAGCTCTGTGACCCTGGGCAAGTCACTTAACCTGTCTACCTCAGTTTTCTCAACTGTAAAATGGGAATAATGATAGCACCTGCCTCACAAGGCTGTTATGAGGATCAAATGAAATATGATGTATAAAATACCTAGCACAATACCTGCCATATAATAGGTGCTTAATAAATGTTTGCTTCCTTCCCTCCCCCATTCACTTTTCCTTGTAGTCAAATATTTGAAAGACTACCTGTAAAAGAGGAGTTAGATTTACTCTACTTTGGATTTTAACAAGAACCGGATATAGCAGTGAAAAGGATCAAAACAGTGACAAGCTAGGGAGTCAACCCACAGTTCTGTACCTAATATGGACTCAACGAGAGTTAAGAGTATAATTAGGCAGCTAGGTGGCACAGTAGGTAGAGTACCAGCCCTGGAGTCAGAAGGACCTGAATTCAAATCTTGCATCAGCCACTTACTAGCTGTGTGACCCTGGGCAAGTCATTTAACCCTAATTGCCTCCAAAAAAAAAAAAGTAAGAGTAAAACTAAAGAAAATTAAATGCTGACAATGGTACTTCGGGAAGAAGACTGCTCAAAAAATTTTAAATAAATAAAAGAAAAGAAAACGACAAAAAAGAAAGAAGACTACTACTGGCTACTAGAAAGCAAGAACAGAGCTGCAAGCTTGGTTCTTCCTCTAGATACTGACCATCTATATGAGTCTGAGAAACTTGTTTATCACTTCTGTCTTTCCTTGGGTCAGTGAGATGGAGATAAGAAGAACCCCTACCAAAGACACATGGGTATAACAAGTCAGATGAAATACAGTCAATTCTAAGAAGGCAATGATAGAAATTTAAGGCATCCTTAAAATGTCTAATCCAGTGGAAGCTAGGTGGCACAGTGGATAAAGCACCAACTCTGGATTCAGGAGGACCTGAGTTCAAATTTGGTATCAGACACTTGACACTAGCTGTGTGACCCTGGGCAAGTCACTTAACCCTCATTGCCCTGCCCCCCCCCCAAAAAAAAAAAATGTCCAATCCAACCCAACGAGCAACCCTTAAGTACTTCCTATGGACCAGGCACTGTGTGCTAAGCCCTGTGTATACAAAGACAAAAATGTAAAATGAGACCCATCCTCAAGGTACGTACAATCAGTTGTAGAAAACTCCCTTTATCAACAGAAGGGTGTCTGGGACAGTGACTTGCCCATGGTCACATAGCTAGTATGTGTCAAAACTCAGGTCTTCCAATCTCTAAGAACAGTACTTAGATAGAACTACATTATGCTTCCTTTCAAATAGATAACTACATACAGGATAATTTGGGGAGGAAGAGAGCAGCAACAACCATGAAGTTCATGAGAGGGCTCTCATAGGAGGTAGCCCATGAACTGAGCTTTGAATGAAGCTAGGATTGATAAATTTATTATTCTAACATGTTACTACTTACCAAATTCTAAAGGATTAATGATGAGAGTTAACTGGACGTCAATAGATTTCAGGGAGATGACTTGGATATCAAAAGTAAATCGGATGAGAACTGATTCAATCAATCAACAAGCATTTTAAATGCTTTAATGCATTAATTTAAAAAACCCACTACGTATCAAGCAGCATGCAAGGCACTGAAGATACAAAGCCGAAAATGGAAATGGTACCTGCCTTCGAGGTACTGGCATTCAATCAGGGAGAATAACATGTATATATGTAAATAAATATAAAAGATATACAGGGTGTACCAAAAGTCTTAGTGCCATTTTCATCTTTTGAAAGCTGAAATCCCTTTTTTATCTCTGAAAGATTCCCCATTCCAATCCACACAGCAGATTTAAATGTTAGCATCTTTAGAAAAGCCTTCCCTTGTCTTTTTTGTTTTTAGCCCCAAAGGCTGAGATGATACCCCACCCCAGCCAAAATCAGTGGATCCCATCAATTTCCCTCTGTCTTTCTACCCAGGGTCATTAGATCATAGGTTTAGAGTTGGGAAAGAGCTTAAGCAACCTCTAATCCAATCTCCTCATTTTACACATGAAGTTAATCGAGCCCTATTGAGGTTACTGGCTTCTGCCCCACTGCTCACAAGCACCCTTTAACCTCCCTGTTAAATAAAGGAAGGGAAGAGAAGAAAAAACTGTTACATTCAGAGTTCAAAACCCTATCCCAGTTGTGTCAAGAACTCACCTACTGGGTTTTTGTTCAAGATAGCCACCGTCAGATTATCTTCTCAAAAGGAAAACCAAACACACAGAAGTGAGAGATTATAAATCCTCTGGGGGGGGTGTCCTTCTGTGTTTGCTTATCTCCCAGCCAAAGCTGGTGAGGGGCTAATTCTTTTTTGATGGGTTTGATGGTTTTTGCAAACTTGAGAAGCCTGAGGTTATTGACCAATGCCATTTCATGGCCTTTATTTATTTTTTTATTATTTTTTTTAAATGAGGCAGTTGGGGTTAAGTGACTTGCCCAGGGTCACACAGCTAGTAAGTGTTAAGTGTCTGAGGCCGGATTTGAACTCAGGTACTCCTGACTCCAGGACCGGTGCTCTATCCACTGCCCCATCTAGCTGCCCCATTTCATGGCCTTTTATTGCCAACCTATTTCCCTTCCAACCCCACCCTACCCCATTACATTGATTGAAAGACCTGGGTATATTGAACCTGGAGAAAATAGACTCAGGAGAAATATGATAGTTGTGTTTAAATATTCCAAGAGCTGTCTTATAGCAGTCAGTAATTGTTTGGGGCGAGACTTTGAGTCAGCACCAGAATAAAAATGATCAGAAGAATTTTGCTGATTGAAAAAAATAAAACACAGCTTTTACAATAACATAATTCACTCAATTTTAGCTTTGAGGTTTTTGAGCCTGGCTAGGTGTGATGCCTTAGGCTATATAATTTTTTTAAAAAGCTCTAGCTCTCCCTTATCAGGGAGAGACTTACTAGCTACCATACCGCCATAGACAGGAACAAAGCATTTGATGGTTCAGAAAAGGTTGGGTAGCTGAAGGCCAGCAGATGGTAAGAGAGCAGCTTAGAGTCCACAACATCAGCAGAGAGGGTCAAGAGAGAACAGACACGATGCAATGAATAGATGACTCAGCAGAAAGTAGGAACTCAACACTCAGTAGAAATGACAAGATGCTCAGCAGAGAGTCTAAACATGGTACTCAGCAGGATGAAAAGCGATGGTGTCCACAGAGGACTTTGGCAGAGCTGCGTGCTCCCTTTGTATATGCCTCCCCATGTGCTTTCTGGTGACAAATATTTTCTGTGGGTGCACTTCCCCAGTGCCCATGTGATAAACTATGGGGGAAATGTATCCCCTGTGTGCATGAGGAAGGGGATACTTTCTTTTTTCTTTCTCTCTTTTTTTAGTGTGTATGAGGCAATTGGGGTTAAGTGACTTGCCCAGGGTCACACAGCTAGTAAGTGTCAAGTGTCTGAGGTCAGATTTGAACTCAGGTCCTCCTGAATCCAGGGCTAGTGCTCTATCCACTGCACCATCTAGCTGCCCCAGGATACTTTCATTTCACTGAATTTACTATCTGGTCTTTTGCTTATAAATTCTCACATTCACCAGTTAGGATTTTGCAACCTGGCCCCTTTATACCACTTAAAGGAGTGTCTGGGCTATCTATGTTAACTTCTTTTCTGGCTCTGCTCATGGCCCATGTCTCTCTGGACTTTTCTATGTCTACCCCAGCAGCATTCTCACCCTTCAGGTGCTTCACTCCTATAGCTGCTTCCTCTGCTCTGTGAGTTCTGGAGAGAGAGCAGCCAGGCCATCCATGTTCACTTCTCCCCTGGCTCTTCTCTGGCCTCTCTGCTCCTCCCTCTTTGTTCCCCCTGCATACCTTCCCAGCTCTCTTTTATGTGTTGTCTTCCCCCATTAGAATATGAGTTCCTTGAGAGTAAAGATTGTCTTTTTTTGTATTTCCAGCACTTACAAGAGTGCCTGGGAATGTATAGTAAGTATTTAATAAATTCTTTCTCTATCTATCTATCTATCTATTCTTTATACACATTATTCCCTTCCTTGTACTCTACAATCTAGCCATAACAGCCTGCTTGTTGTTCCTCACATGCAATGCTGCAATATCTGTCTCCCTGCTCTGGTTTTGGTTGTCTCCTATGCCTGGAATTATTGCCCTCCTTCTTGCCTCTAATTCTTAGAACCCCCAGCCTCCTTCAGGACAGCTCAAATATAACCTCCTTTCCTGTTCCTTCCTATGGCTAGGGCCTTCCCCTCTAAGATTGCTGTCCACCCAGCCCACTCTGTGTTAAGAATCAGCTTAGCATAAGGGGAAAGAGCCCTGGATTTAGGGGCCATCAAATCTTGACTTTGCCACTTGGGACTTGTGAGACTTTGGGCAAGTTATTTCAACCTTTAGTCAGTCATGAAATTCTCTGGGCCTTGGTAAATGAGAGGGTTGGACTGGAGGCCTCCAAGTTCCCTTCCAGCCCTAAAAGTCTACAATTGGATGAACTAAAACTGGCCCTCAACCTGGGCCAGCTTCCATTGAGGTCCTTCTCTCCCAGCCAATGCGCCTCATTGCCGGCTCTGCTTCTCTCCCTATTTTTGGCTGTCCCCTTAGTGGCTTCATGCAGCACTGCCCCAATCGGGTTAATATTGGATATGCAGGAAGTTTTCAGAAAATCATAGGATGTTAGAGCCAAAAAGCTCCTCAGGAGTCATTAAATCTGGGGCAGCTAGGTGGCGTAGTGGATAGAGCACCAGCCCTGGAGTCAGGAGGACTTGAGTTCAAATCCGGCCTCAGATATTTAACACTTACTAGCTGTGTGACCCTGGGCAAGTCACTTAACCCCAATTGCCTCATCCAAAAAAAAAAAAGTCATTGAAACTAAACCCTCTATTTTACAAACAAAGAAACAGAGATTCAGAGATCTCCCCAATAAGGTCACAAGCTTCCCCAGGACAGAGAATGTCTTTTGCCTCTTTATCCCCAGTGCTTAGCACAGTGCTTGGCACACCAAAGGCAATGAAGAAATGTCTATTGATTGATTGCACTGGTATTAAATGGCAGAGTCAGGGTTTAAATCCACATCTTCTGACTCCAGAGTGAGCTCTTTCCCCAGTGTCTCACTCTCTATCATTTCTACCAACACAAAATTAAAATATCATAGACTCTGGAGGCTGTTAGCCATTTTTATGGATTTCCCAAAATAGGAGAAAGCCCTGAAAAATCTTAGAAACCACCTGACCACCCACTTGGAGTAAAGGAATATCAGGAATCATTGTTTTCCCTTCTACTATGGATTCCCTTCCGAGTTCTTTTGAACCATTCCCATCGACCAAAATTTCAGAAGTCCCTGAGTGAGAATATGCCTTTTGTAGAAACTAAGTCTCTTCCAAAACCCCTATGAAGTAACAGGAGACTACTCATGCCACTTTCCCCAAAAAGAAAAGGCAGCATACTTTCCACCATTCTCCTCCCCCTCCTACATTCCCCCACATTCCCCTTCACTCCTCATCCTCCCACCCATTAGTAGCTTATTCTGTATTGCCAATCACAGCATGCCACTAGGGGCTAAACTGCTGAGAAATCCTGCTGCTGTTTGCTTTCCTGTAATGAGGAGAAACAAGCCTGATTGCTATTGTCTCATCACAAGGCGCACTGAAGAGGAAAAGCCAACACGGTAAGTGAGCTGGAGTCCTGAGCCCAGAGAGATTTCCGTGATTAAGGAGAAGATCCAGAAATTAATCAATGATGAGACCAGATACATGAATCAGTGCATGTCAATGTGTTTTGAACTCATGTAGTTTGAGGCCAGTTGGAAAAATAACAACTAGTGTAGCCAGTAATTGGACATCTTTACATCCTTCTGTTTGTTTGCCTCACAAAGACCGGACGCTAATGACTCAGGCATCCCCACCAATTCATGACATTGAATGCCTGGATGAGATTTTCCAGTGCTACTGAACTGGGATCTAGTCCCCAAATGACCCTTCAGTTGCAAGTCAGTGAATACCCTAGATGATTGTTTCCCTCAGCGGTGCCTATAGAAAGTTAGGCTTCTCTCTCTCTCTCATTGTGTGAATCGGTGTTTTCTGCTACCAGTTAAGGTTTTTTTTCCTTTTATTGCAGAAATAACATTTCACATTCAGCCTGTGCCTTACAATTTACAAAGCACTTTCCTCATGAAGCCCCTGCAAAATGGGGTGGCACTGTTGTTATTACTATCCTCCTCCTCCTCCTCCTCCTCCTCTTCATCCCCATTTTACCTAGGAAGAAAAAGAGGCTAAGAACAAAGCCAACTTCCCAGACCTTGCTTGCTGGCAAATGGCTTAAAGTAGGATTTGAATCTGTTCACTCTGCTATGCCAGACTACATCTTTTGTATTTACATTCAGGACACCTTGGTCTAGACCAAAAGTCAACAACACATTTCTACTTGAGTGATCCTCGTTGGCATTAAATTTGTTTTTTGATTTTCAGTCATTTCATTTGTGTCCAACTCTTTGTGACCCTATTTGGGATTTTCTTGGCAAAGATACTGGAGTGGCTCACCATTTCCTTCTCCAGCTCATTTTATAGTTGAGGAAACTGAGGCAAACAAAGTTAAGTAACTTGCGCAGGGTAACACAGTTAGTACATGTCTCAAAGTATTTAGAAAATGAGTCTTCCTCACTGCACACCTGGCACTCTATCCACTGTACCACCTAGTTGCCCACTGACATTAAATAAAGAGATCATATTTCAAGTATGTGGTAGAGCAGTAGTGTCAAACTCGACTTAACCATACAGACTTAGAAAACTATATATTAAAATTATCTGTTCCATATTATTTTATTTATTTTGTTAAATATGTCCCAATTACATTTTGATCTAGTTCTAGCTACACATAGAAATGGCCAGTGTTTGACACCTCTGTTGTAGAAATAAGGAGAGGTATGCTAGTAAATGTTTAACAACCAGCTTTCCCAAAAAGTTCATAAAATATACTTTTAAGTTTAATCTGCATTAATACTTTCTCCATTACTTTCCTAAGTCTAACCCATTAAAAGGACAATAAATCAAACCCCAATTTGTAGTGTTTGCTAATTTCTGAGTCATAAATGTTCACAGTGAAAATTTAATTTTCTTTTTTCTTGTTTTTAAATAATAAACATTTTTATTTATAGTTTTGGGTTCCAAAACTATATCCTTCTTTCCCTCCCTCCCCTCCTCTCTGCCTCCCTAAGTCAGCAAACAATCAGATATGGATAATATATGTATGGTTATGCAAAACATTACCATATTTGTCATTTTGTACAAGGAAACTTGATTAAAAGAAAAAATGAAAGAAAGTGAAAAAATAGCATGCTTCAGTCTGTTCCATCAATATCACGTCTTTCTTTGGAGGTTGTTAGTATGTTTCATCAATAGTCCTTTGGGATTGTCTTGGATCGTTGTCAAGTCATTCACAGTTCTTCATCAAACAATATTGCTGTCTCTGTGTACAATTTTCTCTTGGTTCTGCTAACTTCACAATACATCATTTCATACATGTCTTTTCAGACCTTTCTGAAGTCATCCTGCTCGTCATTTCTTATAGCACAATAATATTCCATCACCATCATATACCACAGTTTTTTAGTCATTCCCTAATTGATGGGCATTCCTTTGAGTTCCAATTCTTAGCCACCACAAAAAGAGCTGCTATAAATATTTTTGTACAAGTAGGTCTTTTTCTCTTTTTGTAGATGTCTTTGGGATATAAACCTAGCAGTGGTGCTGCTGGATCAAAGAGTTAACTCCAACATACCCCTAAAAGCAGCTCTCAAGTAGTCATAGGCCCTTCGCCCCATCCAGTTAATATCTTTGTAGCACCCTTTCTGGACTACCTCCCCAACTAAGTACTCACTGTTTCTCAGTTTGAATACCTGGGGGATGACTACTTCCAGGTTTGAGTTCAAAGGGTGCCCCATGGGTCCACCTTTCAAAAACCATAGCTCTTAAACCTCTTCCAATGAACTTACCTTTTGTGATCAGTCAATAGATACAACTAGCTCAAAGCAAAAGCATTTACTAAGATGTTGTGGTAAGAACAGTAGTTACAAAACATCCCCTCTACCACCATCAAACACGAGTCCTTTAGATATATACAACTCCCATGGAAAGAGAGGATATTAACCTGGACCAGCATGATCATGTAAGGCCAAAACTACAATGTATCCAAGACAATTCATACCTCAATGCTGTGCCCTTGACAGAAAAAGGGAAGTTAGGGGGGAAAGGTTTTGGAGGAAAGACAGTGATTTCAGTTATGGACATAATGAGTTTGAGATGCCTAAAGATTATGTCTGGCAAGCCATTGGTGATGTAGTCATGGAGCCAATGTGAATAAAGAGGATAGTTGAAGCCATAAGATCATTGACTTAAGTAAAAATAGATATGGCAGGCTTATCAAGTATGTGGATGGCACGAAGGTGGAAAGAATAAATAACAAACATATGACAAAATCAGTATCCAAGAATACCTTGACAGCCAGAAGCAATTAGTTTTATATAACATGAAATTTATTCGATATGAAGTCATTCAATTGGATATATAAAAACAACTATATGAGCAGCACAAGATGGAGAAGAAATGACTTAACGCTGATGCTTCTGACAAAAATCCAGGAATGAGTTAATCCAACATGTGCCAAGTGTAATGTGTTGGTCAAGACAGCTAAGGCAATCTTGGACTGGATTAATAGAAGTATAGTGTCCAGATCCAAGACGATAACTGTCCTACTGTCCTCTGTCCTGGTCAGATCACATATGGAATACCAGATTCATTCCTAGGCATCATATTTTAAGAGGGAAACAAGGATGTTGACCAACTGATTTGTGCAGAAGAAGATGACAAGAAAAGCGAAGGGTATAGAAACCACAAGTTACAGCTGAGTGACTGCAAATATGAAGATTTAAGAGGCTTGTAAAAAGACACTTGAAAGAGGACTTAGACAATCTTTGGAGTTGCAGAGGACAGAACTAGGACCAGAGGCAGGGATTGAAAGGAGGAAGTAATTGGAAATCACTAGCATTCATGGATGTGGCTGGTTCTTCTAGAACTGATTCCCTTCTGTTGTACCCAGGCATAGGTCAAGTTAAGAATTTATTAAAATGAGGCACGTGGTGCCTTTTAAGGAGTTAAATTAAAATGCATCCCATGTAGTATTAACAAAGGGAATCTATCAGATGGTATCACTTCCTCTTAGCTTACACACTAAGAAACCTAGAGGCCTGGATGTCCCATTCTATAGACCTCCAGCAAAACAAGAGGTGATTTAATTATTTGATTATCTCTAATTATCTCTACCATCTACATGATGCTCTGAGAATCTGAATTAAAACTAAACATATTACATGCAATTTAAGAGCTATATTCCCTAAGTGTATTGGGGCATCAGAATCTTCTGGCAACTAGAGTTTAATTGAAAAGATCATTTCATTGAATGAGGAATCAGGAGACCTGTGCCCTAATCCTGGTTTAGCCACTTACTATATGTGATCTTGGGTGAGTCCCTTCCCCTCTCTAGATTTCAGTTTCCCTTCTCTATGACAATGAGGTAGCTGGACAGCATGACCTCTTACAGTTCTAATGATCTATGTATTTCTATGACCGCATCTAGTATAATAGTCTTGATGAATATTTTCCAAATTGCTTTTCTGCCTCAAACCTAAACAGGAAAAAAATTCAATTTAATTCAAATCAACAGACTTTTATTCAGGATCTACTATATGCATGACTCTATATTAGGTACTAGAAATACAAAAACAAAGAGGAAACAGTCTCTGCCCTCAACAAGCTTACAATCTACTGGGCAAATGTAATGTGTACACACAAAAAAAATGTAGTCCTCAGAAAACTAAGGATGGAGAGATCTCTAGCATCTGGGATACTCAAGGAAAGTATAACAAGGTTCTGAGCCCATTCTTGAATGAAGATATAGATTCTGAAGGAGAGAGGTGAGTAGGATTGGCTTTCACAAATGCACAGAGGCAGAAGGTCAAGTTTGGTCAACAACTAGCAGATCAGTTTGGCTGCAGCATAGATTTCAAGGAGAGTAGTATGAAAAGGTAAGTGGAAGTTGGGCTGTGGAGGGACCAAAATGTCAGGCTAAGGAATTTGTATTTTATCTTATTGGGGAGAAAGGGAACTAAAATGTATTAACTGCTTAGTATGTACCAGGGCAGCTAGGTGGTAAAGTAGATAGAGTACCAGGGCTGGAGTCAGGCAGACTCATCTTCATGAGTTCAAATCCATCCTCAGACACTTACTGGCTGTGTGGCCCTGGGCAAGTCACTCAGTCCTATTTGCTTCAGTTTCCTCATCTATAAAATAAGCTGGAAAAGAAAATGAAAAACCACTGTAGAACCATTGCCAAGAAAACCCCAAATGGGGTCATAAGAGTCAGATGACTGAACAAAAACAATGACAACAATATACCAGGCACTGTGCTAAGTACTTCTACAAATATTATCTCATTTGATCCTCACAAAAACCTTGCAAGGTAGGGTGTTATTATTATCCCCATTTAACAGTTGGGGAAACTAAGGCAGACAGAGGTTAAATGACCACCTTAGCTTCACCCAGCTAGTAAGTATCTGAGGTCTGATTTGAACTCTGATCTTCCTTACTCCAAATCTGACAATCTATTGATGGAGCCAACCTACCTCTCTAGACAATGGAGAGTCACTGAGCTTTTGATCAAGGGAGAGATGGGATCAGTACTATCTTAGAAAGTTTATTTGGCAGCTTGTGGAGGATGGAGTGGAAAGGGAAGAGACAAGAAGCAGGGAGACCAGCTAAAAGGCTATTATAGTAATTCAGACAGGAAAGAAGGAGGAATGCCTGGCCTGCAGTCTTGGCTATGTTAGCAGAGAAAAGAGGATTGATACAAAAGATGTTGGGAAAATAGAATCCTCAAGACTTGGAAACTGATTGGATGGGGGTGGAGTTAAGAAGAGGAAAGAGACAAAGAAGATTCTGAGGCTACAAACCCTGGGGGACTGAATATGGCAGTGTTCTGTATAGACAGTTGAAAAAGAAACAAGTTTAGGAAGGACATTCAAGAGTTTCATTGTGCAGGCATCATTTCTTTTCATCTCTACTCCTCTTTCTGGTCCCTAATGCTTTCATATCCCCTATCAAAACTTTCCCATCAAAACCTGCTCTTAAGAAATGAGGCTTTTTACTAACCCCCCCCCATAGAAAAAAACTGAAAAAAGAGCACTTGTGGATTGTACGTATATAACCTATATCAGATTGGTTGATGTCTTGTGGAAGGGGGAGGAAAGGGAAGAAGGAAGAAAAATTTGGAACTCTAAATCCTATGAAAATGAATGTTGAAAACTACCCTTACATGTAACTGGAAAAAATAAAATGTTTGTTGCACTGAAAAAAAAAAAGAAATTATGCTTTTAATCAATCATTTACCTTGTTGATGAAGAGGGACAACAAGATTCATTCCATCTTAGAGCCAACTTGACTAAAATAGAACCAAGTCAGGTCCATTCTTATGAACTCACACTAACACTTGTGAAGCAAAATGTTTTAGAATAGAAAACACATACATCGAAGAATTAGAGTGAAAACATAGAAATCACAAAATGTTTTAACAGATTTGACATTTTTTTACTACTGCTTAATTCATCTTCCTTTAAATTTATTTTTCAGAAATGTAAAGTTGCGCCTTATAAGATTGGCACGGTGCTCAGAGCAATCTGATTCTATCCCCTTCTTTGTCCAAATCCCTTGGCTTTTGTGACTGTCTCTGCCAAGTTCTTAAAGAGTGTGAAAACTGTTAAGTCCCTGGGTTATTACTCCCACAGGCATTTGCTTTTTGAAATGTATTTCCAATTGTGGATTGAAACACTTTCATTTTACTCGGTGTAAAGAAATTCCAGGCATCAGGAAACTGAAAAGGAAAGTGTATTTTAAGGCAGAGACTTTCCTGGCCCTACCTCAACCCAGAGGAAAGTGAATCCAGCCTGCATCGAGGTATTCAATACATCCTTATGGATTTAAACCGAATCTATATAATTTACACATTCAATTTCTAGGCCCTATCAGGAAAAGGCTGTGTGTTGAATTAACTCTTAAGTGGTATATAAGTGTGCTGGAAGCTACTCCTGAGATCAAGCTGGTTTTTAAATGCTCACTGTGAGGGTTGTTAAATACTCACTGTGAGCACTGCCACTTCAGAAATCAGCAAATGCTACAAATCAAGTCTTGATTTATTGTTTTGTTTGTTTTCCCAGATTTAAGAAAGTGAAGAAAATGTTAATAATGAAGATTAAACTTCAAAGTGTGTCAGAAGCACCTTTTTCCCCATCAAAGCGCTGATTGTTAAACATTTGCCAGCATACCCCAGCCTGACCTCTAACAAAACCCAAATGCAATTCCTCATTCAAGTGAAGAGGTTAATCCTAAAGTCCTGGCAGATCCTGCCAATGTGGAAAAGTTTTCAGTATGGACCCAGTGATAAACTGCATGGCTTTAGTCTAAGGGCCAGCCTCAGTATGGTAAAGTCTCATCAAGAGGTTGGCTGCAGGGTGAAGAATGTTTCAGCCATAACCACCCCCAAAGCACATCCACTAAATTGTTTGTGGAGGTTTTTTGGTGAGGCAATTGGGGTTAAGTGACTTGCCCAGGGTCACACAGCTAGTAAGTGTCAAGTGTCTGAGGTCAGATTAGAACTTGGGTCCTCCTGACTCCAGGGCTAGTGCTCTATCCACTGCACCACCTAGCTGCCCCATCATCCACTAAATTGTAGAAGAATGAAATCAGCATTGCTTGAGAGAACAGGCATCCACGGGATAATCAAAGTCCTTGAAGAATTGGCACGGGGGTAAGGTCTAGACTTAGGTTTTCCAAATGCAGAGCTCCTTCTGCCAATGCAGATTTGCCACTTCTCAACCATGTATCATCTTAGAATATTGAAATTTGACACCTAATAGTATGATAACAATGCGACACTAAAGAAATATCACTTAATTTGTTTTGATTAATTCAGATGATACAAATGCTTTCTGAAAAGTTAAGACTACAATTAGCACTTTTTTCATAAATTTCTTCCTGTTGCATTTGGCTGCATTTTCCCCAAAATGTGAGAGCCCCATGGTGTATTCTTCTGTAAATGTCACAATGTTTAGGATCTAGGGATCATCAATTTAGATCTGGGCAGGACCTTAGAGGTCCTCTAGTTCAACCCCATAATTTTAAAGATTAGGAAACTTGGGCCCACTAGGGTACAGTGTCATAAGTAGTATAAGTAGCAGCATAAGAAGTAATATATAAGAAGTAATAAATTCATAGAAAAAATAGATGCCAGAGCCAAATTTGAACCCAGGTCTTGTGACACCAAATCCAAAGTTGTTGGGGTTTTTTCTCAACAGAAGAATACCAGCAATTTTCCAGCTTCTTATTCTACTTAATCAAAGGATAAAATATAATTAAAGCTCTCCCTTGGAATGGAAGCTACAGGCTTTCTATTTTTAAACTTATGTCAATCATACTGCCACCTAATGTAATGACTCCCAAAATTCAATTTGCAACTGATACCCAGTAGCATTTGGAGAATTAATTTAATGTAAATTAAATTACTCGAATGTACAATGTTATAAAGTAAGAGGATCTGTTAAGGTAATTCTTTGGGGTCCTCTTCGAAATTCGCTAAGAAAGAGGTTACAACACTATGAAATGTTCTTCTTCAATAGATGCTCATTCCCACTTGTTCAACCAACAGGATTTTCAACACTTCTGAGTCAATAAACATTTGTTGGAGGCCAAAATTTTCAGGGACTTTTTCTCTTTGTTTTTAGATGAGATACTAGCTTTAATTTAAGGGAAGCAGCAAGCCTCCTGATATATTGGCAGAGTAAGGAGGGGTGGGATTTTGGTTCTGTGTGTATAATAACCCTTATCAAAAATGTATTGAGGCAGAGAAAAAGAATCCGTTTTCCCTTTTTTAGAAAAAAGACATGTTCTCTCCCTTGCTATTCACTGGAGAGAAAAGCCTAGGAAGAAATCTATGAATAATCTGAAACCCCAATGCTAGAGCCAGGGAATTAAAAGAACGTTGTCTTCCTGAGATAACGAGTTGTTCAGCATGATTCTAGCTGAAGTTCGTGAAGCTAATGAGTTATATTAAAGCCAGTGACCATAATCGTGTTTTGAAAAGAAAATATCCAACACACCGTACAAGTCTGATCTTGGGTTAAAAGAAACCTCCGTAAAAAGAAAGATATAATTCACAGTTTTGTCTAGCAGGAATGGGAGACACTCTTCACAAGCATGAGCCAATTAGAGATATTTGGGGTAAAATGGAAAATTTCAGCTCACAATTATGATCTTTCCTTAATGAGGTACAAATTTCTGAAGGAAAGGAAAATGTAGTTTTAGAGGACGGCCCAAAAGATAATGTTATTGGTCAAATTTATAAAGACATGGTAAGTAAAACTGTTTGGGTTTTTTTTTTAATAGCTTCAGATAATCTAATGGTCAAATTCTGCCTGTCCCCCGCCCCAAAGAAAAGTCACACAGTAAAATGCTTAAAATTGTATGTCTACTCCTCTACATTAGCATTATAGTCTGCTATCCTTTAATTTAATAATTTTAAAACTCTATTGAGCTCCTACTCTATTCAAGCCACCATTAAGCAGCAAGCAGGCAAAAAAATAAAAACAATACTCTCCTCCTCCAGAAGCTTACATTGCACTGGAGAATATGACCTAAACGCAACAAATTAATACAAAATGTATACATAGCAATTTTAATAAGGAGAGAATGCCATCAACTGGGGAAATCAGAAATTGTACCACCTGAACAGTGCCTTAGATTGGAACTATGGATACTGTGAGCACTCCATCCATAAGGAGACTTGTAAGAAGACAAAAAGGTAAGAATGAAATGTTGTATATGGGCAGATTTCTCCAAGAAAACAAACTGAAGGGGCAGCTAGATGGCACAATGGATAGAACACTAGCCCTGGATTCAGGAGGACCTGAGTTCAAATCTGGTCTCAGATACTTAACACTTACTAGCTGGGCAAGTCACTTAACCCCAATTGCCTCACCAAAAAAAAAAAAAAACCTGAATCCATGTAAGTAAAAAGCGACCAAAAACAAACTTTCCTTCCAGTCCTCTTTAAAAAGAAAAAAGAGGAGAGAGCAAAGATGACAAAAAGGGAAAATGACAGATGCTGGAGAGACTGTGGAAAAACAGGCACATTAACACACTCTTGGTGGAGCTATGAATTGGTCCAGCCCATTGTGGAAAACAATTTGCAACTATGCCCCAAAAGTGAGTAAACTGAGCATACCCTATGATCCAATGATACTTCTACTAACACAAAGACCTATTTCTTAGATCAAAGAAAGAAACAAAGGAACCATAGGCACAAAAATATTTACATTTATACTTTTACAGTGGCAAAGAACTAGGAAATAAGGAGCTACCTATCAGTTGGAGAACAGCTACACAAATACCTTCGACAAGCCAATGTCTCCCTGTTTGATGCCTCTTCTGCTATTAATAATCAGGTGGTCATTAAACAAAGTCCTCTCTGTTGTCATATTTTTCAAGGAATCTTGTATAATTTTGACATATGAAAGAGAAGCCCTAACATGGCATTCTGCTCTATCAGATCAAATGCTCTTTTTGGAGTCAGTCAACAATAGGGATTTCTGTCTAGAGTCCTCCAGCATCCAACATAGATATTCCACTAATGTGGATAGGTGATAGCAGATGCCTCAGAAGCTATTCTCAAGGTCACGGCTTCTCCTGGCTTGAGACACAAATCCATCACAGCCAAATCTCCTGAGGAACTTTTAACTAAACACTAGGGCATCAGCTGCCAATCAGGAGGTACTGAATTGGCAGGGGAAGGGATGTTGAAGAGAAGATTAAGCCTTCCCTCATCCCTAGGGTATTAGTGTTCTCTCCTTGTCAATTTGTCTTGTCATATACTTGTGTACCCTCTGAGTATCCCTGAGATAAAATAAAAGCTCCTTTAGAGCAGAGCCTGGGCAGCCAGGTGGCATAGCAGATAGAGTGCTGGTCATGGTGTCAGGAAAACCTGAGTTCAAATCTGGTCTCAGACACTTACTAGCTGTGTGACGCTGGGCAAGCCCTTTAACTCTGCTCCAGTTTCCTCATCTGTAAAATGAGCTGGAGAAGGAAATGGAAAACCACTTTAGTATCTTTGCCAAGAGGGGTAGCTAGGTAGTGCAGTGGATAGAGCACCAGCCCTGGAGTCAGGAAGACCTGAGTTCAAATCTGGCCTCAGGCACTTGACACTTACTAGCTGTGTGACCCTGGGCAAGTCACTTAACCCTCATTGCCCCGCCAAAAAAAAAAAAAAAGAAAGAAAGAAAAGAAATAGGAGATAAAACGGCAATGTGCTGCCTTATTTCCTACCCCAGGAGGGAATATTGATCTTAGGATTGGTGATTCAGAACTGGGAGGGACCTCAGAAACCATCTAGTCCAACTTTCCAATTGTACAGATGAGGAAACTGAGGCACAGAGATATTAAGTGACTCGCCTAACATCACATAAAAGAATAAATGATAAAGCCAGAAGTAAGATGAGAGCCCCAGAAAAGACTCAGAGAGAAGCATTCTACGGATTATGCTTTATTATCATATCATCCTTATCAGTGTTATGCTTCTTTCTTTAATTTAGAAAATATGGACTTTGAGGATTGTTTTAAATTATTATTATCCTTTGTTTTCACATATTCTTGACTTCCAAACATATTCCTTCCCCTTTCCTGAGTAGGAAGCCACCCTTTGTAACAAATAATTTTTAAAAGCAGCTCAGCAAAAACTCCCAAAACACAAACTGTCTGACAGACAGTGCAATAGTTCAGTTCCATAATCCCCCACCTCTGTAAAGAACAGAGGGAGGTACATTTTTTTTCAGCTCTATTCTTGGACCAAGTTTAATCATTATACTCACACAGCATTCCATTCCATTTTACTGTTCTTTTCATTTACATTATGATCATAATAATTTTGCAGAATTGTCCTGATTCTGCTAAAAACATGTTCTTTTAAAGTAATATTTCATATAATATGCTGTTTCTAAATGCACTGGGTAAATTAGTATAGAGTACAATGTGGGATGAGAGGGAGCAGAAGACATGGAGTCATTTTTTTTATTTACTAAAACATATTCTTTCAGGTCAGCGCTCCTGTCCTTCATCCTTTTTGCACACTTAATATTTAGAAATGAAAGGATAATATCAGTATCATTTTATTTGTCGTTGCAAACATAATGGTACTTTCACAGTGTCAAAATCCCCACTGGTAATGTCTCCATGTGCTGCTTGATGTGTAGAAGTCTGAAATTACATATCCCCTTATTTGATGCCTTACATCAAATTATAGGTTAAAAAAAATTGTTCTCTAGACAAGAGCCGTGAGGACTTTTGTTGAACAAGTAGTGCTACTTCCTAATGCCTATTTTGTTCAAGGAGGTTGAGGGCCTGAAATTTATAGACCTGGTATACCAGAAGGCTGCAATGACGCAATCCATTGGAGTGTCTTCCTATTGAGATGTTGTTGTGAGCTGATTCTAAAAAGCACGACTTCAGGAGTTAAAATGTCAGGCTCCATCTGACTGGTAAGACTCTGCCCTCTGAGAACATGGGCAGTCACTGATCTTTGAAAAATGTCAGGAACCTGCCTGCTTATGCTTAGTGGTAATATTTTCATTGTCCATTAACTATTAGCATCTTCTGTTTGTTTGTGGCTAGAGGTGGAGTTAAGGGAGGAGGCTCATGATGCTATCTACTCCCCATCTTCCCATTTTCCATTCTCTATGGAATCACAAATAAAAGGGCACAACAGGACACTGGCCAAGCCCAGTCCTCATGAGCATGCCCAACATAGGCAGCTAACGAACTTTGAAGCATGGGTAGGCATTCTGTAACTGCTTCCAGTCCATCAACAATATGGTGAAGAGAAAGACTTTTGATTGGCTACCAAACCTGGTCAAGTCACTTAACCCTGTTTGCCTCAGTTTCCTCATCTGGAAAATAAGCTGGAGAAGGAAATGGCAAAACCACTGCAGTATCTTTGCCAAGAAAACCATTCAAATAGAGTCACACAGAGTCAGACATGACTAAAACAATTGAATAAGAACAAAAAAGCCTGAAGTGAGTTGCATTCAAAAGACACTAACCTACACAAGCAAATCTCTTCCTTTATCCTGCTTGGTCAGTGTTTGAGCAAGGACAAGGGCTGTGAACCACCAGATCAGGGAGAGGCCTCTGGCCCTCTCTCACCCAGAGCCATCATGAATCCAAAAGTGAAAGGCTCTGCTGTTGCCTCTGGTTCTGTCGCATTCCTTCTTTCCTGATTTTGAAGAAATATTGGAAATGGCTTCTACTTTTTGATCTTTGAAAGGTCAGAAGTGCTAAAAATCCAGGAGCTGGAGTCCATGGAACAAGTAACGTAGTGCCAGAGGCCCCGAAGAGCAATATGATTTACCCAGAACGGTGGCAGCTAAAATGTGTATTCATTCAGAGGCTATATTGCATTGGGAAGTGGAACTTGGTGAGAGAAATGTTTGACAGAATCTACCAGAGACTGAAGTGATAGATGGGAAAAGGGTGACTCCTCTAGTTGAGGGAGAAGGGGATAAAAGGGGGGATGTTTTGTTTCTTCTGTTCTTGCTTTATCTTCCAAGTAAATATCCCTTTGTAAAAGCTAGTTGAAGTTAATTGGTGAAATGAAACTGTGGTGTTAATCACTGACAGTTAACATGGGGGAGAACAGACTGGAATGGGAGCTTGAGCCAGTGACATCAGGGAAAGATACCCCCAACCCCTCCGAGGTACCACTGGAAGTCTGAGGGGTCATATGGCCATGTCCCAGGAACTCAGCTCATATATGAGAATAGGAGTTAGGGTAAGAGAGCCCAGAAATTTTATATGGTCTGAAGAGGCAATAACAGAAAGGGTGGGGGGGGAAGGAGAACAATGAGACTATATCTGGAGAAATATTAGTTGTGGGTACCTTGGAATGATGTTGAAAACTTTTCAGAAGAAAGTGACCAGGATGATGAGATCACTAAAAATTATACTGTTAGGGGTTTCCCTTCACTGGAGGTCTTTCAGTGAAGGATGAATGACCATTAGTCTTTTCAGAAGGGGCAGCTAGGTGGTACAGTGGATACAGCACTGGCCCTGGAGTTAGGAGGATGTGAGTTGAAATCCAGCCTCAGACACTTGACACTTACTAGCTGTGTGACTCTGGGCAAGTCACTTAACCCCAATTGCCTTAAACATCCAGGGCCGTCTCCACTCTTCCTAATGTATATCTTGCTACTGGACCCAAATGGCTCTGGAGGAGAGAGTAAGGTTGGTGACCTAGCATAGCCCTACCTCACTTAAATTCACTTCAGTGCAAGTCATGACATCACCCTGATGTCATGGTCCTCTTTGAGAAAGAAGAACAAACAACAACAACCACCTAGGCTATCTGCTTCTACTGGGGAGCACTGGAAAACTGGATTATTCTCCCTTCAAAGTTGCCCTTATAGTATTGTAGACATGAGTTCAGAGCTACCCACAGAATCATAGAATCTCTAACCTCAGAGGGCATCTTGTCAACTGACACTTGGACAGGAATCCCATCTATAGGTTTCTCAGCTCTGCTGAAAGACTGACAGTAATGGTGAACCCATTATTTGACAAGGTAATCCCTTCCACCTTTGAACAACTCCAATTGTTTTTTTGTTTGTTTGTTTGTTTGGTGAGGCAATTGGGGCTAAGTGACTTGCCCAGGGTCACACAGCTAGTAAGTGTTAAGTGTCTAAGGCCAGATTTAAACTCAGGTCCTCCTGACTCTAGGGCGGGTGCTCTATCCACTGCGCCCCCTAGCTGCCCCAAGATAACTGTAGTTTTGAGTGAGTTAAGAAGTTTTTCTTTATATTAAGCCTAAATTTTCTCGTTGACACCTTCTACCCACAATTCCTTGTTTGGACCAAACAACTGGGGACAAGCTAATTGAGTCTAATTCCTCCATAGGACAGCCCTTCAAATACTTCAAGGAAGCTATCATATGCCCTATAAGTTTTTCTTCTCCTGGCTAAACATCATTATTCCTTCTACTACTTCCTAGAACAACTATCGTGCACATCAAACTACAATCTACTTTTCTACATCTTTGTTTTTGGGGGTTTTTTTGTTTTGGTTTTTTTGCAGGGCAATGGGGGTTAAGCAACTTGCCCAGGGTCACAAGCTAGTAAGTGTCAAGTGTCTGAGGCTGGATTTGAACTCAGGTACTCCTGAATCCAGGGCCAGCGCTTTAACCACTGTGCCATCTAGCTGCCCCCTACATCTTAATAATAATATAACATTGATATAGCACTTTATGGTTTGCAAAGCGTTTTACCCATATTATCTCATTTGAGTCTTACAACAGCCATAGGAGTTAGGTACTATTATTATCATCCCCATTTCACAGGTGAGAAAACTGAGACAGAGAGAGGTTACATGATTTGCCCAGGGTTACACAGAGAGTAAATGTTGGAGGCAGGATTTAAACTCAAGTTTTCCTGACTTGGAGCCCAGTAATCTCTCCACTGTGCTAACTAATTACCTCCTTCCACCTACCATGCTTTGCCACACTGTTACCAAGGGGAACAAATAAAATGTCTCCTCCTTGTGACGCTGGGAGCTATCTAGCCATTCCAACAGGAATTTCCTTTACAACATTTCAGACGTAGTGATTTGGTCTATACTAAAAGAGCACTAGTGATAGGGAACTCACTACCACTTGAGGTAGACATTCTGGTTTCAGACAGGAAAAAACTGCTGAGAAAATTGTCTTTATGTTGAGAACTATCTTTACATGTAACTTGAAAAAATACTTTTATCAGAAAAAAACCCTAATTGTTACTCAAAAAAAAAAAAAGAAAATTGTCTTTATATCAAATTTTCCTTATATAAGGAAATTTTTCCCAATAGATTTTTTCCTTTTTGCCTCTTTGGAACCTCTAACCCATTACTCCTAGTCCTCAGGGGCCAAACAGAACAAGCCTTCCATATGACAATTCTTGAAATACTTGAAGACAGTTATCATGCTATGTTTATTTGAATTTGATAGAATTCCCCTGATCTAATGGTCTGGTTCCTGTGTCTGAAAAGGACATGGAGGTGGTCTGATATGACCTATTTTTTTGAGAGGCAATGGAGGGTTTGACTTACCCAGGATCACACAGCTAGTAAGTATTAAGTGTCTGAGGCCAGCTTTGAACTCGGGTCTTCCTGAATCCAGGGCTGGTGCTTTATCCACTGCGCCACCTAACTGTCCCCTGATATAACCTATTCTTAACGATACCCTGCTGGCTTTTTGTGGTCACCACTCCCCTTTCAAAATGCCCATTGCCCTTTGCTGTAATGATGAATTCTAGAATTTGGTAGGAATTCAAGTCAAGCTCATTGACTGATATCTTAGCGATTCCACCCTCTTTTCTGATGTGACACATTTCCTCTTCTCCACAATCTCTCAAAGACCACTGGCAGTGGCTAAATTATCTCATCCACTAGATCTCTCATTACCATTCACAGTAGCATAGGGTAAAGAACAGAACTCTGTACTCAGAGTCAGGAAAGACCTAACCTCAAGTTCTACCCTTCACTTACTGGCTGTGTGACCGTGGACATGTCATTTAATGTCTGTCTGTGCACTGCAATCCTCCTGAGCTTGTGACAATCATCTCATTACCATACCACCTCTGGGGTAACAACCTTCTGCAGACAGGTAGGTCAGTCAATAAGCATTTATTAAGCAGGTGTTATGCACCAGAGACTGCACCTCAGCCCCTAGGTGAGTTAACCCACTCGACTTTGGGTTGTAAGCCTGAGCTTCATTGGCAAGTAAATGAGAATAAACTCATTAAATTATATTAAATCATGACATAAAAGAAGAGGCACTGACATCAGCTTTGCTCCTTCACCCTAAGGACAATGGAATTTTGTCATCTTACTTGCAGTTGAAATATGTGCTGGTTCTCCTGTAAGATTATCTTACTTTTTTATTTGTATCCCTGGCACTTAGCCAAATGTTTAGCACATAGTGAGCACTTAATAAACACTTTTTAATATTATTCATCCACATAACTAACAATATCTAGCTGGTCCATGACCATTAAATAAATCTTCCCCGACTCCTTGGGTTATCTTACCATTTACCCCACCGCCACGAATTTATCTCCCTCACCCCTGTTCTACCTCTTGCAACCTCAGAGGTTTTCTTTTTTTGGGGGGGGGGCGGGGAATCAGGGTTAAGTGACTTGCTCAGGGTCAAGTGACTTGCTCAGGGTCACACAGCTAGTAAGCGTCAAGTGTCTGAAACCAGATTTGAACTCAGGTTCTTCTGACTCCAAGGCCAGTGCTTTATCCACTGTATCAAACAGTGATCAAATCAATACCACTAGTGCTTCTGGAAAGGAAATGACAACTCACTTGCCCCTGGCCCCACACACAATTCCTGTGACTCCCCAGACAAACTGCTTTCCCTGGCTACCGCTCCCCTATATGTGTTGTGTCCTTCCACCCAACCCCATTAGAACTTAAGCTCTGAGAATTCCAAATTCAGCCCTCCTACTCGACCACAATGCAGTGACTAGCCCAAAGGCTTGCTGGTCCTCTTACCAGATTTTCTTGAAGAATGCCCTCGAGAAGGGGAAAAAGTGATGAGTTCTATCCCTGAAGTCACAACTGACCTACTTTCTTGGGCTCATTCATCTTTTCATGAATCAGCTCTCCCATGGATCGACTTCTGAGAGATTTGGGGAAGATTCTTGAGATGATATCTACAAAGTTCTTTAAAACTCTTCCAAGATACAGGCTATAGAACTACAATTCATTATTATTCACAAAGATAAGAAGTGAATTCATGCTCATTAAAAATTCTTTCATGGCTCAGAAGATAAAAGCAGAGGGGAAAGTGTTTGATTTCACAGTTAAATTACTGAGTCCCTATAAGCTACAGAGCCTTTGATAGTGGAATTAACAAGTGAAGATTAAAAAAATAAACTCAATTTTTAGAAACATTGACTTTTCCTGGAGGTTTTCCCTAAAGAACCATAAGAGTTGAATCTTAAGGTCAAGAGCAGAAAAGCATATGGAGTTCACTGGAGCCACCTGCTGGCTACAAATGAACCTTATCTTTTAATTTACCTGCTTTGAAATGAAGGAAGGAGGGAAGGAAAGAGAGAGGGAAGAGGAAGAGGGAGAGAGAAGGAAGGGGAAGGAGGGAGGGAAGAAGGCATTGAAGGAGGGGGAGAGAGGGAAGGGGGAGAGAGAGAGAAAGGGGGAGGGACAGGAGAGAGGGGAGGAATAGGAAGGAGGGGAGGGAGGGAGGGGAAAGAGAGAAAGGAGGGGAGGGAAAGAGAGAAAGGAGGGGAGGGAAAGAGGGGAAAGAGAGGAAGGAAGGGAAAGAGGAAGGGGAGGGAGGGGAGGGGAAAGGAGAGGAACTAGATTTTTTTAAAACTATTTTGTCAGGGGCAGCTAGGTGGCGCAATGGATAGAGCACTGGCCCTGGAGTTAGGAGGACCCCAGTTCAAATCCGACCTCAGACATTTAACACTTACTAGCTGTGTGACCCTGGGCAAGTCACTTAACCCCAATTGCTTTATTTTTTTTAAATAATAAAAAGTAAAAATAAAACTACCTTGTCTGATGAAAACAAGGTAAACTGAGGTTGTTCCCAGCCTGGCCTGTAAAAGGACACTCAGATCAAGATAATGAAATCAATTGATAAGCATTTATTCAGTGCCTACCATGCGTCAGGTGCTTTGTCAGATGATGGGGACACAAATGCAAAAAGTGGCAAAGCCCCTGAGCTCCAGGAGCAAGGGGTATAACATAATCACAGATAAATAAGTACAGGAATAAAATACAAAATAAATAAGAAATGTTTTATTTTGTTTTGTAGGGGTGGGGCTGGAGGAGGGAACTGCACTAACCACCGGGAATCAGGAAAGGCCTCTTGAAGGAAGTAGCAATGGAGGTGAATCTTTAAGGGCAGCTGTTCCAAGAAGCAAAGGTGAGAAGAGACAACATTCTTGGGCGGGGGAGGGGGGGGGGGGAGGGCCGGGGAGCAGCCTCTGCAAGGACAAAGAGAACAAGGTAACTGAACCATGCTGTCTTAAGTCACAAAACTTGAGTCCCCCAGTCCCTCCCCAAGCTCAGCTGTGAGCCCCACTTAGCTGTGCTCCTGTGGGCAAGGGTAGGGAAGGGGAAGGAGAGAAAAGCAGTTCTTAAGCACCTACAATGGGCCAAGCATCATGCTGAGTGCTCTGTTATCTATCCTATTTGGGGGTGTTGGGGAAAAGCTGAGATGACTCGGTGAGTCCTGGAGCTCGTCCCGGAAGGCTTTGGAGGGACAAGGAGCTCTGGCAAAGGGCTTTGGCTAGAGGGGTCTCTGGCAGCAGCCGCCTGGGAACAAGGGTTACCATAGCAGCAGGAGAGGAAGAGCTCTGCACCAGTTGTAGGGGGAAGCCGGGAAAGAAGCCATCTGACATACTTAGCGTTCGAAAATCAAGTATTCCCAAGTTAAATACCAGTAACAACTAGAATAAAAAATGGAGCGATTACACCAATTGGCTTTTTTATAATGCAGAAGGTCTCAGACTCTAGTCCAATTCCATTTTATAAAGAAGGAAACTGAGGCCCAGAAAGGTTAAAGAACCTATTCAAGGTCACACAGAGGCAAGATTTGAAGCCAGGAACTGTGACTCTAAATCCAGTGTTCTCTACACTGATTATGAAAATGTTTTCATATTTAGTCCTTTTCAACCTAGCTCTAACCTATCTCTCTAGTCTTAATATGCATGGAGTCAGGAAGACTCATATTCCTGAGTTCAAATCCAGCCTCAGACACTTACTAGCTGTGTGAACCTGGGCAAGCCATTTAACCCTGTTTGCCTCAGTTTCCTCATCTGTAAAATGAGCTGGAGAAGGAAATGGCCAACCGCTCCATTATCTTTGCCAAGAAAACCCCAAATGGGGGTCACAAAGAGTCGGATACAACTGAAATAAATGAACAACAGCAACCCTTTCATTTACTTCAGTCAAATTGGACTCCTTGCTGTTCCTCACTCAATACTTCACCTCCTATCTCCATGCCTTTGCACTAACCATCCCCCAAGCCTGGAATGCCCTCGCTCCACATCAGCCCCTTAGACTCCCTTAGTTTCCTTCAAAGTTCAAATTCAGGTGCCACTTCCTATAAGGTCTTCCTTAATCCACCCAACTGTTAGTGTATTTACCCCCAAAAAATTACCTTATATTTTCTTTTGCATATATTTTATGTATACTTATTTATTTTATGTTCTATCCCCTGATTAAAATGCATGCTATTGGGGGCAGCTAGGTGTTGCCGTGGATAGAGCACTGGCCCTGGATTCAGGAGGACCTGAGTTCCAATCTGGCCTCGGACACTTGACACTTACTAGCTGTATGACCTTGGGCAAGTCACTTAACCCTCATTGCCCTACAAAAACAAAAAAACAAAAAAACCTTGCCTTGAAGGCAAGGACTATTTTTATTTTTTGTATCTCCAGGACCTAGCAAAGTACCTGAAACATGGTAGGAACTTAATAAGTTTGGATTGATATACTTTCTCTTTTTTCTTTCACTTTTGTTTGCCTCAGTTTCCTCATCTGTAAATTGAGGATAATAATAGCATCTACTTACCAGGGTTGTTGTGAGGATCAAATGAGATGTTTGTAGAAGTGCTTAGCACTGTGCCTGGTACATAGGGGATACTACATAAATTCTTGCTCCCTCCCATTTCCCTTCTTACTTAAGCCTCAAAATAGTCCTATGGTCAGGACAGAGACTTTTTTTGACAGGCGAGGTAAGAGCTAGTTTCCACATTAAAACTAGTACGCTAGGAATTATTTCTCTGTATCAGTGTACTGGGCAAAGAAAGTGAGGACGGGAGGGGCATCAAGCTCTGCATTTACCATGGGGATGGAAAAGGCATTTACCAGGTTCAAATGCAGTTGTAGAAAACACATAATTACACAGTCAATGGTGGGGAACCCTTCATTAAGCTAACATAATGGAGAAGGTGGGAGCCACCAGCCCCCAAGTTTGCTCAAAGTATGAAAAGAATCTTGTTTGACAGGGAATTCATTCAAAGTGAGCATCACAAATGGCTCATCAGCAAGGATGTGGGGTGAAGGAGATGGAGGCCTCCGATATGATGCAATGGAAGAAGTGGGAAAACTTCACAAACTTGGCAATGATTCAGTCATTTCTCTAAGACAGCTGCTCTCATTTCCTCCCCAATGCCAGGAAATAGAAGCAGGACGATATAAGACAGATATTCCAAAATAAAAGTAGCCGACCATTTACATAGTTCCTTGTGGTTTGCAAGTGACTTTACAAGTATTATCTCATTTGATCTTCACAACAACCCAATAAGGTAGATGCTGCAGTTATTATTGTCCCCATTTTACAGATGGAAAAAAAAAAAAGCTGAGGCTCAAAGAGATTAACTGACTTGCCCAGGTTTTGAATGTGTCAGAAGTGGGATTTGAACACAGGTTTCTACTCTCTTCAAGTTAAGTAACTGGTACTCTCTTCACTACACTGATGATGATGCTTGCTGACCTTTTTTTACATTTTGTAATTTTTATTCCTTTGTCATTTGCAGAGAACCAGGGAGTGAGGACATTATAATCTTGTCCAGATATGAAGAGTTGACAGACGATGGCCTTTTGGATCCAATATAGACTGTAGAAATGTTGAGTAGTTTTGTTTAGATTGTACAGTATCCCTGCAATTTTTTTTGGAGGTTCATTAATTCAGTGTTTCATGAATGACTGTATCACATGTATTCAAGCCTCTGGGACAAACATGATTATGGAGATAACTTTATTCAATGATCCACTGAGTATTAATATCAAGTGAGATATAAAATAGGGAGACACAAGTTCATGTAAGGCAGTCAACAGTGCCTTAGACAAGGATGTCCTGAGGAGTCTAAACAGATGAAGGATTGATTCATTTTTAATTTCAAGGTTCTCCAAATGCTCTGATTCACAAATTGTATTGTACTGATGGCAACGAGCCCCACAATAGCCAGAAGGAATCACATTAACCATCCACACCAATAAAACAAAGTGGATGAAAAAATGCACGTTGCCCAGATTTTTACCTGTAGCCTAGTGAGCCAATGCATCAACATTTACTTGGAAAGGCACTACACATAGATAATGAACTTGGCCCAGATTTGAACAGAAGAGACTTGAATCACATTTGAAAAAATTATCAGTGGCATAGTGGTACCACAAAAACCCATCTCTTTAACACAAAAAATTCTCTCAGCAGTGCTGTGTGACAGTGAATCATGGAATGCCAAATTTTAGAGACATCATGATTCCTTGTGACCAAAAGGGAAATGGGGGAAGGGGATGATCAAAAAGTTGTGTATAAGACATCACTGAAGATATATAATATCCAAAAAGGAGGTGGGCTAACAATGTAGTCAGTCTAGGAGGCAACATAGTACAGTAAAAAAAATATTGGTTCTTGAGTCATAAGAGCTGGATCCCAATTTTGCCTCTGACATTTACTACCTTTGTGACCCCAGGCAAGTCATTTAGCCTCTATGGGTCCCCAGTTTCCTCATCTGTAAAATGAGGGAGTTTGACTAGATGGCCTCTGAGGTCCCCTTCAGCTCTAGAGCTTGGTCCTGTGAAAGATAAGAGACAGACAGTCCCAATACTGCCTGGGATCATAAGAGAATAGCTTTAGGTAGAATGATATTGAATGAACTAGAGGAAGACTTTCATCATGTTTGATGTACCGATCCTTTATGGAGACTACATTGAATAACATGGAAGAGAATCAAGCAGGACAGGGAGAAAGGGGAGAAAGGGTTGTGATTTTCACCAGTGAAGCAAGTATACATACCTAGAGTCAGTCATTTGAATAAACTTTTCTATTAAGAGCCTACTGTGTGGAGTCAGCTAGGTGGCACAGTAGATAAAGCACTGGCTTTGGATTCAGGAGGACCTGAGTTCAAATCCAGTCTCAGACACTTGACACTTACTAGCTGTGTGACCCTGGGCAAGTCACTTAACCCTCATTGCCCCGCAAAATAAATAGATAGATAGATAGATAATTTTTTTTAATTAAAAAAAAAAAGAAAGAAAGAAGGGGTGGCTAGGTGGCGTAGTAGATAAAGCACCGGCCCTGGATTCAGGAGGACCTGAGTTCAAATCCAGCCTCAGACACTTGACACTTACTAGCTGTGTGACCCTGGGCAAGTCACTTAACCCTCATTGCCCCGCAAAATAAATAGATAGATAGATAGATCATTTTTTTTAATTAAAAAAAAGAAAGAAAGAAGGGGTGGCTAGGTGGCATAGTAGATAAAGCACCGGCCCTGGATTCAGGAGTACCTGAGTTCAAATCCAGCCTCAGACACTTGACACTTACTAGCTGTGCGACCCTGGGCAAGTCACTTAACCCCCATTGCCCCACAAAAAAAACAAAAACAAAAACAAAAACAAAAACAAAAACAAAAACAAAAACAAAAACAAAAACAAAAAAAACAAGAAATGCTTTACTCTCTTTCATAGAAAGGTGGGAAGCCACGAGGCAAAAATAAGGAGGAGTAGCTTTCCAGGCATGGGTGGTAGGCAGTGAAAATGCCCATATTTGAGATAGAAATGTAACTTTCTCTTTTATAAGAATAATCATAACATCTTTCATTTGTCCAGTGCTTTACAGTTTTCAAGAGATTTGCCATACTTCATCTCATTTGAGCTTTCAATTCAGTTTTACTTCCAAAAATAGGCAAATTAACCACTAGATGGCATTCTTGCTCCATAAATGACTCAGAAAGCCTCAAAAACTTGTTTATGAAGTATAGGGTAATGTCCCTGAATTTGTTTGGCGGGTGGGCGATGGGGCGGGGAGCAGGGAAGGGAACCAGCATTTATTAGGCACCTACTCTGTGCCAGGCACTCTGCTAACTCATTTGTTGGGGGGGGGGGGGGGGGTTGGGTTTGGGTTTTTTGGGTTTTTTGGGTTTTTTTGTTTTTTGTTTAGTGAGGCAATTGGGATTAAGTGACTTGCCCAGGGTCACACAGCTAGTAAATGTTAAGTGTCTGAGGCCGTATTTGAACTCAGGTACTCCTGACTCCAGGGCCGGTGCTCTATCCACTGCGCCACCTAGCTGCCCCTCTGCTAACTCATTTGATCCTCACAACAACACTGAGATAATCGCTATTATCATCTCCATTTTCCAATAGAGGAAATTGAGACAGCAAAGTTAAGTGACTTGCCCAGGGTCACACAAAGTATCTGAGGCCAGATTTTAATTCAGGGCTTCCTAATTCCAGCCCCAGCTTCCCTATCCACTTCACCACCTAGCTTTTTCTATATGAATTCAATCAGTATCATAGCACTTCAGTCCTCTAGTCCAACCCCTACCTGAACAAGACTCCTTCCTACAAGATACCTGATAAGTGTCCCCCTGCTGCTGTCTGAGGCGCTCTCCAGCCTCGCTGGGTAGCCCAGTCTACTTTTGGAGACCTCGGATTCATTCATTAGGAAGCTTTTCCTTATATTCAACCCAAACCTGCTTCTTTGCAGATTCTACTCCCACTTCTGCCTTCTGGGATCAAGCAGAATAAGTCTTCCCGTCTTGGGCATGAAAACTTTTCAAATACTTGGATGTTCTATTATGTTCTCCCTCGGCCTCCTCTTCTCCTGGCTAAACACCCCCATTTTCTCCTAATGGTCTGCATGTGCTATGATCTCAAAGCACTGGTTCCTTCTTTGGGAAACTCTCTGACAACCTCACAAAATTTGGTGCCTAGAATGAGGACAAAATACGAGGAAACAGGGCATCCCGGTGGCACAGTGGATAGAGCAACAGCTCTGGAGTCAGGAGGACCTGAGTTCAAATCTGGCCTCAGACACCTGACATTTACTAGCTGTGTGACCCTGGGCAAGTCACTTAACCTTTCCAGCTTCTGTTTCCTTAGCTACAAAATTGGGATAATGATAGCACCTCTCTCTCAGGGTTGTTGCAAAGACCGAAGAGTCAATATTGGTAAAGCAATTAACATAGCACCAGGTACATTGTTGTTACTCAGATATGTCCAATTCTTTGGGGCCCCGTTTGGAGTTTTCTTGGGAAAGATACTGGAGTGTTTTGCCATTTCCTTCTGCAGCTCATTTTATAGATGAAGAAACTGAGGCAAACAGGGTGAAGTGATTTTCCCAGGGTCACATAGCTAGTAAGTATCTGAGGCCAGATTTGAACTCAGGAAGGTGAGTCGTCCTGACTTTGAGCCCAGCACTCTATAGAGTGAGCCACCTAGCTGCCCTGCCAAGTACATAGCAGGTGTTTAATAAATGCAGGCTGATTTATGCATATTTTTCTTACTTTCAAGTATATTTTTCACTTTATTTTTCTTGTCACCCCCTTCAAAATGACTAATATGGAAATATGTTTTGCATAACTTCATAGGTATAAGTTTCATGTTTCTTGCCTTCTCAATAGGTGGGGTAGAGGTGAAGGGAGGGAAACAATTGAAACTGAAAATAAAAATTAAAAGTTAGCGTAAATCTGACTCATTATGCCACAAGTCCATAATCTGAACCTCAAAGGAACAGTAGAGTAATTGCATACAAGTCTTCTTGCATCCTCTTTCCAAAAAAACCAATTACTTGTTAGTTACTCTTTGCTGTACTTTTAAAAGTCTCCAGGCTTGGAACAATCACTTCTAATCTTCCCATTTTACTGAACTATCTGTAAAGAAATCCTTCATTTGAACATTATTGCACTGTATGTCTTTCAGGCAAAGGAAAACAATGACAATGGAAAAAACCTGAGCTAGTCTCTTAAGTTGGCTATAGAATCTTATGCACTTCTAAGTTCATTATGTTCAGTAGTTAAAAAGAGTGAGGGAGGGACAGCTAAGTGGCGCAGTGGATAAAGCACTGGCCCTGGATTCAAGAGGATCTGAGTTCAAATCTAATCTCAGACACTTGACACTTGCTGTGGGACCCTGGGTAAGTCACTTAACCCTCATCACCCCGTAAAAACAGAAACAAAATCAAAAAGGTTTTAAGTGAGGGATATTTATATTAACAGCCCATGAGTTGCTACACACTCCAGTATCACCTCCAAGATCTAATTTTTTAAAAATCCTCAGTCTTCTGTTGAAAGCCCTTTATAACCTGTCCCCACCCACATGCCTTTTCACTCTTTTTTTTTTTTAGGAAATGGGGGTTAAAGTGACTTGCCCAAGATCACACAGCTAGTAAGTATCTGTGACCGAATTTGAACTGAGGTCTTCCTGACTTCAGTTCCAGTGCACTATGACACCTAGCTGCCCCTTCCCCCCAACTCTTTTTACTCCCAAATACTCTGCAATCCAACAACACTGGCCTCCTTGTTGTATCTCCACACTCCAGCCATTTTCACTGACCTCGCAAGGCCTGGATTCCTCTCCCTCTTCATCACCTCCTGATTTCCCTGGCTGCCTTCGAGTCCCTTCTAAAATCTCACTTTCTCCAGAAAGCCTTTCCTGATCCCTCATAATTCTAGTTCCTTCCCCTGTTCCAATATATGATGCATATAACTTGTTTGTATTTAGTTATTTCTGTGTTGTCTCCCCGACTAGACTGTGATCTCCTTGAAAGCAGAGACCATTTTTTTTTTGTCTTGACTTTTATCGCCCCAGCTTAGAACAGTACTTGGCATATAGCAGGTGCTTAATAAATGTTTATTGAATGACTGAGGTTCAAGGTTTCAAAGAGAGGAGATGCAGTCAGTTATACCCACCTTAAAGTTAACTACAGAATTTATCCAACAACACAGAAACTACATCGATGTCACCACACATACAGAAAGGATACAAGGAGACAGACACATCTGCTTCATGGCTGACCACTGAGTCATGGTCTTTGTCTGGTCTAATGAAAGAAAGCTGCCCGAATAACTGCTCCCAGGAAGTTAGCCCTATGCAGACAATAGCCCAACCACCAGCTGGCCCACAGATCTAAGGGATGTGAGATTTAATACTTCAGTAGACAAAGGGGAACTGGTGCCTCTTACAAATTCACCAATCTAGGGTAAGCAGATAAGATTAAACACAGGGGTTAGCAGAAGTCCTTTGGAGTCAGGAGCAGCACTCATGGATATTCATCAGTCACTCTAGCTGTCTCTGTCTGCACTTTCCCCCAAGCCCTCTGGGTGAAAGGGCTCATCTAGCCAGCCAGCATCAACTGACATCCATAAAATATTAAACAACCCAGAGGAAGCCCTCCGGGGCATCACGCAGATCCTTTATGAAGGATTTGTGGAAGAATATAGACAAGAATCACACCGGATCCAGGGAGGCATAAATGGATTGGGATCTGCATTGAGGGAGAGAGTGCCCCTCCCATTCCCACTCCCACCCTCACCCCCACCCCCATGAATTAGAACCGGAGTTCTTAAGCTTTTTTGAGTCAAGAACCCTTTAGGCAGTCTGGTGAAGCTTATGGACCCCTTCTCAGGATAATGTTTATAAATAATTGAAGGAAATTGCAAATTTCAATGAGGAGTTAGTAAAAATAAATAATAAATAAATAAATAAATATTTTTTTTTCCCATCAAATGCATAGACCCCTTGAAATCAAACCACTCACCACAGGTTAAGAACTCCTGAATTAGACTGTGTATCCATAGGAGAATCCTAGTAAAAAAGACAAAGAAACTACTAATCCCATTTAAAACCTCATTATTCAGGACATAGGGTGGGTTTAAATCTACCTCTTCCCTATCTATGAAAAACAGGTTTGCTGAGAGGATAGAGACCAAACCCATGATTTCTCGGAACCCAGATTAGGAAACTTCCCCTGCTAATGCAGGGCGGCATCTTCTCTGCAGAGATTACGCCACCTGCCTGGGGTCACTTGGCCAGAATTGGTCCGAGGTGGGTCTTGAATTGAGGTCTTGCTGGCTCGGAAAACTGCTCTGTATCCACTATTCTACACTGCCTTTAGAAACTGATTCAGAGAATAGTTTTTAAACACTTTAGATCCATTCAGTTACATGCAATTCTATACCAGTCTGCTTATAAAAACATTCTCATTAAAATAGATGCCCAAAGGGGGCAGCTAGGTGGTGCAGTGGATAGAGTACCGGCTCTGGATTCAGGAGGACCTGAGTTCAAATTTGACCTCAGATACTTGACACTCACTAGCTGTGTGACCCTGGGCAAGTCACTTAACCCCAATTGCCTCACCAAAAAAAAAAAAAAAAAAGATGCCCAAAAGACAAGAGCTTGGCAAGACTTTGTTAGCCTTATTTGTGTTAGTATGGATCCTTGAAAAATCATAAAACTGTATGAAATGGTCAGGTGAGATTTGGCCCCTTTCCACAGAAAGAGTGGGGTTACTCAACAGAACAGAAACAAAGAGAAGGATGGATCCATAGAGGTTATCACTAACCACCAAAGGAATAATAACCCAGAGTACATCCTTATCGAGCTAACTCTTGATTGACTCATCTGGAGGTGCCTGGAGCCTATTTACCTTCAATTGTTACAGTAGTGAAGCTCCAGCCCCTTTTTTCTTCTGGGTATAAAAATAGCTCAAACCCCAAAGTTCTGAAGTCACTCAATCTAGAGTCCTGGCGTATATGACAAGTGGCTAGGTCACAGATGGACCATCTGGTTTAATATCGATAAATTATAACCAGGCAAGTTACCTCATAAGTGTGACATGTGTTTCTTGTCCCTCTTCATATATTATCTTGTTCTGATCCAGAAAAGTACTATACTGTACTTGTTTTCAGATTTTCACTAATCAAGAGTTTTCATTTCATCTCTATTAATTTAAGTTAATATTTATAAAAACTAAAAACATTGTTTAACAACCAGGACACATATGACTTTTTTTTTTTAGTCCAAACCTTGACTGATTGAGGAAACTACCATAGAAACACCTCCCTTTGCCAAAGCAAATGCACAAGTCTGATGCTACTTACAGCCATAGTCAGTTGCCTGGTACAACAAGAGGTTAGGTGACTGCCCAGAGTCACACAGCTAGTAAGTTTCAGAGGCCAGACTAGAGCCCAGGCCTTCCCGACTAAGCAGCTGACTTTCTTTCTGCTGCCTTTCAAACATAACTCCACTGATGGAAATTAAAACCACATTAAAGACACGTGAATTCAGGCTAAAGGCAATGATCAATCTTGGTTCCTGGGAACAGGTGATAAAAATTCACTTCTCTCATTAAAGAGGTGGAGGACTTCAGATATGCCATCAGACATCATCACACAGTGTTTTATCTATTTTGCTTTATTACAAAGGAGAGGTCTGTTGCAGGGAGTATGTCAGGCTATGACTGTGGTGTTTCTCAAAAAGTATCAATAGGGGCATACCTACCTCATGGGGTTGTTGTTAGGATAATATGAGTTGGGGCAGCTAGGTAGCGCAGTGGATAGAGCACTGACCCTGGAGTCAAGAGGACCTGAGTTCAAATCCAGCCTCAGACACTTGACACTTATTACCTGTCACTAGCAAGTCACTTAACCCCTATTGCCTCACCCCCCCCAAAAAAAAGCATCAATGAACCTACAATTCATACATTCATTAAAGAAAATTGTTGTTCGTTCTCAAAGAAGACCATGACAGATGTCATGGCTTGCAATGAATTGGGTTTAAGTGAGTGAGTAAGGGCTATGCAGAGTCACCAGTCACACTTTCTCCTCTGGAGCCATCTGGGTCTAGTGGCAAGATATTTAACAGAATGACTGGAAATGGCTCCGGATGTTTAAGGAATTTGGAATTATGTGACTTGCCCAGGGTCATACAACTAGTAAGTATCCGAGGTGAGACTTGAACTCAGATCCTCCCAATTTCAGGGCCAGTATCCACTATGCCAACTGCACCATCTAGCTGCCCTTAAAGAAAATTAGAGCTTGAAGAACTGAGTCACAACTGTCTCAAATTAATAACTACACACCAGCCCTGGATTCCGGAGTACCTGAGTTCAAATCCAGCTTCAGACACTTGATACTTACTAGCTGTGTGACCTTGGGCAAGTCACTTAACCCCCATTGCCCTGCAAAAAAAAAAAAAAGGAAAAAGAAAAAAATTAATAACTACAGATGACAGGTTGATTGTGGTCCCTTCTTTATATGTCTATTTCTGTTTATTCCCTTTCCCCACTTCACTGGCTACTATAAAGATGTAAAAATAAATTCATTAAACCAGATGTTTGCATTATACCACCTATCAGGACAGCTAAGGCCCATCTCCTAAAAGTGAACCCTCCAAACAGAAGCAATCTATCCGCATCCCTGTGCTAACAGCTCTTTGCAGGCCCGGCTAAGACAGTACTTTGATATTCTATCTCATTAAGGATAGAGCCTGGCCCTGTGACTTCAGGTAGTTGTATGGAGAACGTCCAGGGAAGAAAACTCCCTCTCTAAATGCAGGTCAGGGCCTTTGCTGCTATTTCCAGTAAGTTCCCAATTAGTACAGATAATGAATCCTCTGAAGTCATCGCATGTATCTGGATTTGCACTATTCGAGGTTATAATTATGGAAGACACGGTAACTGGTTCCAGCCCAATGGAAACATGCAGCCTGAATGTGAATGGTGCAACCACTTCAGAGGGTTCTATATTCGAGCTAATGGAGACCAAGATGTGTGGTCAGTGAGAACTGGATGGAACTCTGAAGCTAAATGCTTCAATTCTACTTCAGATTCCAGTTTTGACATTCATCTTGTTGCTCCCTCATCTTGTAAAGAAAAACACTTTATAAACTCCCAAGTGCACAGTTGTTCTCCTCTGTGGCAGGTGGGAGAAAGAGGGCTTCCTTTGGAGACACAGGTTCAAATGCAGAGGATCTTTGCCACCTACAGCCTATATCACTCTGTGTCAGGGTGACTGTGGGGTTGGGCTCAACTCCTGTATCAGCACAGCAGCTCCCTCCTTCTGACCTTCCAAACCGTTCTTGGTTAGAAGATGATTTCAGCGCATTCTTCTGTGGGTTTTGCTGCTCTAATCACACACACACACACACACACACACACACACACACACGTAAGCTTCTTCTATCCCCTCTCTAATTTATCCTCTATGCATCTCCTAAAGTGATTTTCCTAAAGTCTGACCATGTCATTCTCCTAATCAACAAACTCCACTGGTTCCCTGTTGTCTCGAGGATCAAATAGAAACTCCTCTTTTTGACCCTTATACTCCCTCACCACCTGACTCCAACCTACATTTCCAGCCTTGCTCCCTTTCACTCACTCTGTGATCTGGCCAAACTGGCTTCCCACTGTTCCTCACTCACAACACTCCATGTCCAGTCTCTGCACTTCCTCCCACATCTTGGAGATACTCCCTCCTCACCCCTGCTCCTTAGAATGCCTCATTCCTTCTGAGCTCAGCTCAAGTGCTTCCTCCTATACAAAGCCTTTCATGACCCCACACCCCATTCCCAGAGGCTAGTCTTATCCCCCCAAAAAAATAACCTTGCATTGACATAAGTATATTATGTTTGCCCTGATAAAGTGTAAGTCCCTTGAGGGCAAAGATAATTTCAATTTTGTCTTGGTACACAGACCTTAGCACAGTGTCAGTCACAAAGTGTTTGATAAACATTTTTTGTTGATTCATTACAAACACAGTTAAATGTGTGCATGTATATATATATATATACATATACAGATAGATACATAAATACATGCGGCAGCTGGGTGAAGCAGTAGATAGAGCACCAGGCTTGGAATCACCTTCCTGAGTTCAAATCTGGCCTCAGACACTTACTAGCTGTGTGACCCTGGGCAATTCACTTGACCCTGAATGCCTCAGTTTCCTCATCTGTAAAATGAGCTGGAGAAGAAAATGGCAAACCCTTCCAGTATCTCTTCCAAGAAAACCCCCAAAAAGGGGTCACAAAGAGTCAGACAAGACTGAAACAATTCAATGACAATTAGATGTGTGTGCATAATATATATGGTTACAAATATATGTATGTAGGGGGCAGCTAGGTGGCACAGTGGATAGAGCACCAGCCCTGGAGTCAGGAGGACCTGAGTTCAAATTTGACCTCAGACACTTGACACTTACTAGCTGTGTGACCCTGGGCAAGCCACTTAACCCTCACTACCCCGCAAAAAAAAAAGAATCAACATAACAAATATATATATATATATATATATATATATATATATATATATACGCGTGTGTGTATGTATGTATTATGTATCTTTTAGACCTATGGTTTCTTTGGTATAAGGAAACCCCAATGTAGAAATAGCCCCAACCACTCCAGACTGACAACTTGTCTGCAACTTACAGTCTTAGAATATTATCTAGATTGTTGATTAGCTAAATGACCTACCCATGGCCAGCCAGAATGTTTCAGAAGCAGGACTAGAATCCAGACCTTTGTTAACTCCTAGGATAGCCTTTCTTTTCCCTAAGCGAAGTCTCTCTATGAATTATTCTATATCATAATTATTCATGATCATATTATCATTCAGACGATCCTCTTCAGCTCAAAATTCTATGATTCTTCATGAAGTCCTCTATTCTGACGGCATTCTACTCCTCCTTTGGAATTTGTACCCTCACTTCTGCCCACAGAGCCCTGGACAGTGTTTGCTTTATCCTGGCCCTGGGTGTATTTTCAAGATCCAAGTTGTAACTAGATGCATGTAAGTATATTACATCCATGTTTATGTTATTGGCATAGAAAAACCCACCTGGGGCCATCTGTAGCAGGCAATTCCGACCTAAATGAGTCCTTTTAGGTTGCCAGGGATACCTTTCCCAAGGTTGCTACAGATAAGCTTCTGTAAGGCTTTCATATCTGAGTTTGGCAGCCTATGAGAGGTCGCAAACAATAACTCCAATCATTTTAACAAAAATTGTAGCACTCCAAATGACTCTGCCCTCACACGCATGAACATACATGCATGTGAAGATTTTTTTAAATGCTCACTATTCCCCTTATCCTTTATGGGAAACACTAGTGTTCATGAGGTCTTTATGAACCTCTAGCTCATTGGGAGATCCCTGCCACTGTACAATAGAGATAGAAATTAATCAGTTGTCAGGAGACAGAGACACTACAAGGCTAAAAGGAACAGAGAGAGACGCAGGTGCTGAAGCTTGCTCGGGAGGATTCCCTCCCACCTCTCCCTGTTCCAGGGGCAGCTGGAAAGGGGTGTGATTGATTACAGTTCTAGCAGGAGTCTTTAGAAGCATCTGGAGGTAGGCAGAGTGCTGATGTATGTGACAAAGGGTGGCTGAAAGCTGGCCCGTGTATAGTGAACAGTGTGTGGAGAATGGAAGGAGAAACAATAATAGTGATTGGGGGGGGGGATGGATTTTTTGTGCAAGAGCAATGAGAAAGTGCCTTTGAATGAAGACTGGGGAGGTCACAATGACATGTGACAATTGTGACTTTTGGCATGAGGATGGAGAGCAAGTGAAAGCCAACTCAGACACTGCAATACATTTTGGGGATTAATGTGTTGTCCTTGCAGTGTGTGAAGGAATATGTATTGGGTACAGATCTGTGGCTTGGTGGCTAATTTGGCACACACAAGCACACGTGAGCACACACACATATACACACACAAACCACAGCTTATGCCAGTGTCTAGTGTAGCTTATCTGAGTCACAGACACCTGAGCTTAATTCTGAGTTTCTATTTCTGAAGCAGATTGCAATCTAACAGTGAGGAGATATAGTTGAAAGGGCACACAGTCCTGGCTGTATGTTTGTAGACAAGTCTGAGCATGCTTGCTGATCTGTAAAATGATGCTAATAAAACTGCAGTGCCAATCTCAAAGTATTATTGTGAAGAAAGTGTTTTGTCAACCTTAAAACTCTATAGAAATGTGAAGAAGCATTGCAAAAGTCATAGCCCCTTAGCACACTTCAGTGACTATATTATAGCAGCTGTTGATGTGGGAAGGGATTTCAAGAATCATTTAAAGCTACAGGGAAAAGGAATTCATCACACCAAAGCTCAATATAAAGTGTGGTCAAAAAACAAAACAAAAAGGTGGCGCAATGGATAAAGCACCGGCCCTGGATTTAGAAGGACCTGAGTTCAAATCCGGCCTCAGACACTTGACACTTACTAGCTGTGTGACCCTGGGCAAGTCACTTAACCCCCATTGCCCCGCCCAAAAAAAAATGCCAAGAAATGATATACTATTGCTACAAAACAGACTAATCTATCCTCAGAAAACAAGTAAATACCATTATAGAGAACTGAAAGCCACATGGGTTGGTAATGATTCCTTTACAGAATAATATAGGATTATTGAAGCTGGAAAAATATAGAGAAGGCCAATAATAAAACAGAAGCTAACCACCAAGATGAAGAAAAAACACATAGGTAAAACAATACAAAGACTAAAGCACTGAAGATTGGAAAAAGGTAATTTTACTGGTGAAACCCACTTGAAATTCAAGGCCATAACAAAACCATTGTCTGAAGAAGTACAGATGAGTCTGTAATATCTGAGCAAAACTCTATAAAACATCCACCCCCAAAAAAAGTTTCAAGGAATTTTACTCAAGAATCTCTGTCTTAGAGCAGTACTAAGACCCTAAAACATTGAGAAGTTAAATAATTTACCCAGAGTCATACAGCTAGTAAGTGTCAGAGGTCAGACTTGAACACAGGTCTTCTTGACTTTCTATCTCTTATGACATACTCTCTCTCATTTATTAATAAAGTAATGTATAAATTTTTGTATGCATGTAGCTATATTCTATTATAAGCAATACTGACAGCACTTAACAGTTATAAAATTATAAGAAGCAAAACCAATGCTTACTCAAATAATGAGATGTGCATAGAATTACAAATACCAAAACATCATGGAAAGAATTGTAAAACTTAAAGTTTGTTGATTCTTCCACAAGAAAGAATAAACTAGGGGCAGCTAGATAGCACAGTGGTTAAGCACCGGCCCTGGATTCAGGAGGACCTGAGTTCAAATCTAGCCTCAGACACTTGACACTTACTAGCTGTGTGACCCTGGGCAAGTCACTTAACCCTCATTGCCCTGCAAAAAAAACAAAAACAAAAAAAAAAAAAAAAAAAAAAGAAAGAATAAACTAGGGGCAGCTAGGTGGCGCAGTGGATAAAGCAGTGGCCCTGGATTCAGGAGGACCTGAGTTCAAATCCGGCCTCAGACACTTGACACTTACTAGCTGTGTGACCCTGGGCAAGTCACTTAACCCTCATTGCCCTGTCCAAAAAAAAAATATATTGGAGAGTCTATGTAAATGTACATATAGATATGACCATTGAGTCTATAGGAGTTGATGAGAGAGACAGAGAGTCAGAGAGACAGAGAGAGAGGGAGAGAGAGAAGATGAAAGGGGAGGAGAGCAGAGGAACCAAGATTTGGTACATCCACATCCACAGAGCAGACACTGATTATGACCCTGCAAAAGAGACTGAGAAGGAATGGTCAGACAGATAGAAGGAGAACCAAGAGAGAGCAGTGTCATGAAACCCAGAAAAGAGAACATGCCCCAAGGCTGTTCATTCCCAACCTCCCAGGTCAATATGGAGTCACTTGGGGAAGTTGAATGCCCCACTTTTTCACTCCTGCAGACTAGCTGTGACAATCAGGCTGGATGCTGATTCCTCCTCTCATCTCCCCATCTTCCAGCTGCTCCTTCAGATCCTCCTTTGGCATATGATCACTAATTTCCTCATGAGCCCCATGATACCCAGGAGACATTTCTTCTCATAGAAAACCCATCAAGATGGGGGTTTCTCTCATCCAGTTTTCCCCACTGACTGTGTTCAGGAAGACTTCTGACCCAGTCCCATTCCCTCCCCAATTCTTCATATCTTTCCAGATTGTTAAGAGGGTCAGTGGAAGTACAGTGGAAAAGAGCCTTAGATTTGGAGCTGAAGGACCATAGTTCAAATCCAGTCCCTGTTACATAATGTATGTATGTATGTATGATCTTGCACAAGTCACTTAAATCTAATTTCTCTGAACCTCAGTTTCTTCATCTGTGAAATAAGTATAATACTTACAGTACCCATTCTATGTGGCTGCTGTGAAGTATGTTTTTTTGTTGTTGTTGTTGTTATTTGGGGTTTTTTTTGTTTTTGTTTTTGCGGGGCAATGGGGGTTAAGTGACTTGCCCAGGGTCACACAGCTAGTAAGTGTCAAGTGTCTGAGGCCGGATTTGAACTCAGGAACTCCTGAATCCAGGGCCAGTGCTCTATCCACTGCACCACCTAGCTGCCCCCAAATTTTAAAAAGATACGTTTTTAAAGCATTTTGCAAACTTTAAAATACCCTACAAATGCTACTGTTATTTTTGCTATACCCTCTGAAGTGTGAATCTCCTCTTAAAAACACAAATGGCAATTCAAGGAGGTCTTTGTTTATTTATTAAGTTCAAGGCTAAATATGGAAATATGTTTTGTATGACTTCACATGTACAATCACTATTATACTGTTTCCCTTCTCAAGGGAAGGGATGAGAGGGAAGGAATATAGAAATCAAAAAATGTTTAAATGAATGTTTAAAATTTTTAATGTATTTGGGAAATACTTTATGAAATAAATATCCATATTCATATATATGTAATTTTTTTAAAGTTCAGAGCTTGGGTTTTATGCATTTAGAAATGATGGAATTTTGGGGGCAGCTAGGTGGCGCAGTGGATAGAACACCAGCCCTGGATTCAGGAGGACCTGAGTTCAAATCTAGCCTCAGACACTTGACACTTACTAGCTGTGTGACCCTGGGCAAGTCACTTAAGCCTCATTGCCCCGCCCCCCCCAAAAAAAGGCAAAACAAGAAATGATGGAATTTTTATCAGTGTGCCATCTGCCCTAAGACTGGGAAATGAAAGCTGCCAGAGGCCTGCTTACACAGAACATGAAAATCTTGGGCATTATTCTTCTGCCACAGAAAAGGTCAATCCCTCTACCTGGGAGGAAGTGCCAGCCTCAACTTAACCTTTTGCTGCCAAAAGTCTTTTTTATTTCTCCATGGACACCAGAAGCCCAACGTACAGCAGCATTCAAGAGAAAACTCAAACCAGTCTTTTACAAAGTAGAACAATTACCTGCCTGAGGTAACCTACTCCCCTATTTGCTGACATTTAGGTGGCACTTTAAGGTTGAATAAAGATAATAATAATAGATAACATTTATATAGCATCTTATGGTTTTCAGGGTGCTTTACAAATATTGTCTCATTTTATGCTCACAACAACCCTGAGAGGAAGGGGCTCTTATTGTCATACCCATTCTACAGATGAGGAAACTGAGGTGGAAAGAGAATAAATTACTTTTCCAGGGTCACACAGCCAATAAGTGTCTGAGACTAGATTTGAACACACGTCTTCTTGATTTTAAATTTAGCACTCTATCCACTGTGCAACCTAGATTTATGAACTATTATATACTTTACCTCACTTTGCATATCTTACTTGATTCTCACAACAGCCCTGTGAAGTATGTACCCATTCTCCCATTTGACAGATTATAAAAACTGAGGCTCTGAGAGGTTAAATGTCACACAGCTGAGAAATGTCACAGAGGAAGGATTCAAAACCATGTTTCTGCTGACTCCAAGTCTAACAAGTGCAATGTGTTTCACTGTATTACAGTGCTTCTCCAAGGGAGAGCTAGGTGACTACTGAGTTTAAACCCCAAGGTGATAACAGCTAGCTAATTCATTGTGGCATCCCTTTGTAAAGAAACGCGATCAGGGTTTTCCCCTTCATTTTCCTAACAAATCTTGGTCACAGAGAGAAATGGAAATGCAAAATATCAGTTGAATTTTCTGGGACATATTAGGTAAGGAGATGCTTACAGTCATGTAATGTTGTGCTAGAACAGAACATTTAAAAGAAGTGTCTGCTTCACAAGAAACCTGCTAGAAGGACATGGCCAATGCAGGAATGTATTTTGCTCAAATATACATATCTATTACAAGGGTTTTGTTTTTCTCTTTTTCTAGGAGGTGAGGAAAAGTTGATTTTTACTCATTGAAAACATTTTGATCTAATCTTTATTTTTTTAATGCCAGAAGGAGTCAGAAAGGGACAGAGGAAAATAACACCAGACATGCTTGAGATACACAAAGATCAAAGAGCTGGAATTCACCAGGTGATCACTCAATGCTATTGACAGGGGACCCCGGGCCTGAAAGCAGCACAGGGTAATGATGTAAGAGATAGCAGAGAGGACACCTGGTGACCTTCCTACTACATCACTGGTAGCAGAGAACTTTCCCCTAAAGATCGATCAAAGAAACAAATGCTATCCTTCCAGGGGTCCGAGTGGAGGATGATACATGGGAAAATGTTTCTCTTTTCCCTCTTGATGACTTCGATGTGGGAAAGGGGAGAGCCTGGGAGATGCCTCCTCTACAAATGGCCTTCGGACAACAAATGAAGTTGCTGATCGACTTTAAGCCAAGACAGCTGCCTGAACAGAAGCAGGCTGCCCAACTCCTACATACCTACTCTAGCAAAAACCTGAAATCCACTTCAATCAAATAACAATCAAGAAATCTACTTAGAAACTGTAGTAAGAGATTTCTTCCTCCCCAGAACTGCACAAAAAGGTCATCCTGAAGCCCGTGGGCAATAGGAAAGGGAGTTACCAAAATAGCCAGCACCAGAACATGCCAAAACATGCATTGTTCTATGTCCAGAAGAAGTGGATCAAGAGGATCCCTCCCCAAGAAAACTACAGGAGGTTGGTAACCAGACCTTGGAAACTCTAGAGAGCAATCGTGACAGATGGGGCATAAAGACTGGGGCAGCCAAGGACCCCAAAGGCTCCCAAGTCTCTAGTACTCTGTCCTGAGATACTGTGGAGAGCCTTGAAGATCCAGTGCTCTGAACCTCAAAGACCCAGGGGGAAAGCTGATCCCAGGATCTAGAGATTGGGAGCCCCAGTGACCCAGAACGAGACCAAGCAGGGCCGACCACTTCACCCAAAAGCCCAGCACGGATTGGAACCTGAGCCCTGCTCCAAAGCCCCATTTCAAGAAACCAGAGAAGACACCAACAAGTATGAAAATTATAGATCTGCAGATGTCCTAAAAGCCAGTCTAGAAGAAGAAAGTAAATGCATAACAAGTGAGAGCTGAGGCTCAAAGGAATATGTGGATTTTCTACTAAGACTACAAATCATTAAGCAGAGATAAAAAGGGATTCAGGCTGATGGTTCAGGGCTTATGTGCCACCTGCTGGTTTACTCAGAGATTGCATGATGTTTGGTTATTCCAGAACCGTCTCTAGTGCCCACATTAAGCCGGTCTTGCCAAGAGAGAATAATCTGTGTCCTTTAAGACAAAAAAGAAATACCCTATTTGTGCTAAAATATTCACAATGGTATAATTCATAATAACATGAAACTGGGAACAGATTCCATGATTGGGAAATGACTGAACAAATTGGAATAGACTAGGTGTGTGAGGAATTACAAATGTGAAGGATTCAGAGAAATGTGGGAATAGTTGGATAGACTGATACAGAGGAGAAAAGGCAGACCCAAAAAACCCATAATATTCAAAATGACGACAATAATGTAAATGGAAACACCACTAAAAGACAAGCAAATGTGGGTCAAATACAGTGAACAATGGTGGTTTCAAATGATTGAGGTTAAAATACATTTGATTCCTATTCAGAAATGAGAAGCCATGAGAATAGAACATTACATGGACTATTAATCATAATTGTCATATTGGATATTTTTGTATGATTTTTTAAAGGAAGATCACTTTGTTGGGAGTTCACTGAAAAGCAACTAATATGTCCAATCAAAATATTACAAGAGAGATAAACAAGATAGTTCTAGGGTAGCTAGGTGGTTCAGTAGATAGAGTGCCAGGCCTGGAGTCAGGAAGACTCATCTTCCTGAGTTCAAATCCGGTCTCAGACACTAGCTATGTGACCCTGAGCAAGTCATTTAACCCTCTTTGCCTCAGTTTCCTCATTTGTAAAATGAGCTAGAGAAAGAAATGGCAAACCGCTCCAGTTCCTTTAACAAGAAAACCACAAATGGAGTCATGATGAGTCAGATACAACCGAACACGACTGAACAAAGTTAAAGCACCAAGACAATAATCCACAGTCAGTGGTCTTTCAAAAGCAGCATGGTGGCAGAACACTAGACTTGGAATCAACTCCTAATACTTATGAACTGTGTGATTATGGGCAAAATACTTAACTTTTCTCAGCCTGAGTTTCCTCCTTTGTAAAATGGAGATAACACCTGTAGCACTTACCTCACTGAGTTGTCATAATAGGTAATATATGGGAAACACTTTGCAGAGATGGAAGCACTGTATTAGTAATTGTCATTATTTGGTGTATATATTTCTATAGTGTTTCTAGCATGGTTCTATAGGTTGCCTTGACCAAAAACATCCATTATATTTCAGAGTGAGGGATAAAAAATGGATAGTCCAAGTGTCATACTGATAGCCCTGAAATATTAAAAGACCCATAGGAAGTCCTCTAGAATGTTGGATAAATTTTCTTTGGAGGATTTATAGGGCCAAAGACAGAATGAGGAGGCATAGATGGACTGCAATTTGAATCAGTGGAAGGAGTGCCCAAGGAGAGAGCAGAGCCAGCCATCAAAGAATCTGGCATGGTGGTGTTTCTTAAAACTGAGCATTTAATTTTCTAAGAGTTGTTTTTAAAAGGTACCTTCTATCACAGACTCTGAGCACTATATAGCTCCAAAATTTTCAAGGTGCTAATATTGTAGTGAAACTAAAATATTAGAATCAATCAATCAACAAGCATTCATTAAGGACTTAGCATATTCCAGGCACTGTTCTAACTGCTGGGGAGACAAAGAAAAAGTAAAAAGCAGTTCTTGCCCTCAGTGAGCTTACAGTCTAATGTAGGCACCAACATGTAGAAATATAGTTCTATACAAGATACATACAAAGTAGATACAAGAAAATCCTAGAAAGGAAGTCACTAGCTGGTACTTAGCCAGTTCTTTAGAGATTTTTCCTGCCCTGTCTTCCCCCTCAACTCTCATATCCATTTTTCTCTCTCCATCTTTTTTTTTTTTCCTTAGCTCTCTTATTTTTCTTTTTTTCCTTATTTTTCTTTACACTCTTCCCAACTATGCTAGAGTGTTGGATACTGTCAAATTTGTGACCTGGGTCCTTATATGGTTGGTAATGAAGAGACTGTCTTAGCAGGGAAGGACCACTGACCATTAACCCTGACTGTAGGGAAAGAGGAGGAGAAGAGGAAGGAGAGGGAAGGGAAAGGAGGATGCATTTATTTAGTCTACTGTATACCAAGCACTTAAACAAAAATTACCTATTTGATCCTCACGACAACCCTGTGAGGTAGGTCCTATTATCCATATTTTACAGATGAGGAAACTGAGGCAGAAAGGTTAAGTCACTTGCCTAGGGTTACATAGCTAGTAAGTGACTATGGTCAGATTTGAACTCCAGGTCCAGCCCTCTATCCACATCACCACCTAGCTGCTTTATAAGTGCAAGGGCAGATACAGAAGCTGGGGAGGAGGGAGGCATCAAAGGAATTAGGAGATCCCAAAGGAATCCCTTGACATCATTCAACAGAGGGCTCTTTTCTGCACATTGGGGAGCCCCACAACCAGCTTGTCCCACAAAATGGGATTTGTAAAGTCCATCTTAGCTCAGGCCAAAGAGAATCCCATGTTGTGGGGGTCCATGAAATATTTGCAGTGGACCTGGAATCCTAGGCAATCCTCTAATGTCCTTAGGGGAAGTCACTGAGATATTCCAGGGGCCAGGGTCACCGATTCCAACCGCTTCCTCAGCCAGAAGTTTGCGTCCCTCCGAATAGCAAATGTGCTTTACCAGGCAGAAAAATTCCTCAGAGGTCTGGGCCAACCGTCTGGGCAGCTCTGGGGTCTTTTGGAGGCTCCTGCTGGGGGACTTCCAGTCCAGCAGTCAGCCTCTGCCATTGTCAGCAGCAGGACCTACGTTTATGGAGTCAAACAATAACTGTCACATCTCTAATTGTTATAAAGGGGATGATGGGAGTTTGGGGGGTTGGGAAGGGACAGTGTTGTTGTGTGCCAGTAATTAGGGCAAGCACCAGGCTCTGGAAGGAACAATTGCCTCCCTCAGAAGAGGGCCAGGATCCAAGAAAGCATCAACCAAAGAAAACAAACAAAAAAAAATTTTTTTAAGCAAAAGCAGGCTAAGGAAATATACAGATGATAATTATTTTCAAATATTTCAAGACTTTTGTAGTGGAAGTAAATATGTTCTGTGCTGCTCCAGAAATTAGCTCTTAGGCACAGTTGATGGAAATCACAGGATGGATTCTTTTTGTTTCAACAATAAAAAGAATATTCTGACAATTAGACCTAACCGACAATAAAATGAACTACTTCGTAAAGGTATGAGCTCCTTGTTACTAGAGGAATTCAAACAAGAGGCTAGCTGACCATCCATTAGGGAGACTGCAAAGGATGGGGCATTGAACTAGTACATAGTGTTTAACCCTGAGGTTTAAGCTAGCATTATTTTATGCAGAAATGAGTTTGCCTTACAACTGGCTAGTTTCTCATCCAGATGTATATTTTCTACTCCCATTAACGTATTATAACAAGAGACCCTCATGCATCCAAATACCCACACTGTCTCAAACTTCTCTCTCCTCATTTAGTTCCCTCCCCTGCTTCTTTTCCCTCTCCTCTACAAGAGACTGATGGGGGTGGGGCGGGGGTTGAGGGAGAGGAGGAGTAAAGTGAGCTGCTCCAGAGTCCTCATAGAAAGCATTTGGAATGCATTTCAGTCCTGGATTTCAAGCACAGAGTCCCTTTGATCAGAGGCAAGGATTTTTAAAGCTCAGCTTCAATTGATCTGGCTCAGAGGCGAGATTCCTTTGGCCAGTATTGCTAAAGCCCTGATCATGAGACAAACTGAGATACAAGGGTAATGCCTGGGACTATTTTCAATTTTTCTTTTTGACATCGGTTTATCTGGGGCTTTGCCAGTACAAATAGAATCAATAGACAAAGTTTCCTACATAGTATCTGCTCAGAAAAATGTTTGGAGCTTTTTTTTTTGAAACTGACCAAAAAGTAACCAGGGGTTATTACTAGAACTTAATTTGCATATTTACCTAAGGAACTATGTATGAGATACCCAGGGCCGTTCAAGGATCACCATTTGCTCATGAGCCCCTGTGTCTATGAAGAGGAATTTGAGGATGTTGCCAAGTCCCCTAGACAACTAAGTTTGGACAACGCTAGAGCTCTACACTGAAATACCCTGGGAGAGAAACCCTTGGGAAACTAGAGAATTCACCCTGAATTAAAGAATTTGCTTACAGGTCTGTCTGTGCCTGCTTCAATCTGCAATGAGTGATCACACACACACACACACACACACACACACACACACACACACACACACACACACACACACACAGTGATCTCTAAGCTCCCTTGCAACTCCATAATTCTGATTTTTAAAATTTATATATGTGAGAGTATAGATAGATAAACGAAGGATAAACAGATAGATGAATAGCTAGACAGATGAATAGAGAGATAGATGGATAGATGGATGGATGATATAGATAGATGACAAAGGAAGTCATGAGCATGATACTCTGCAGTGTAATTTGATCTTGTTTTTTCATGTTGAGCTACTCAACTCATGCAAAGTACAATCCCTCATTAATAACTGATCTTTGATGATCTTGATATAAAGGGAAGGGTTTACTTTTAGTGTATCTGTTTGAATTCTTAGCTTTTTTGAGGTTATGGAAACTCTGTATCTTGGTTTTCTTTGAGGGGGTAAAACAAAGGAATGGCAAGAAGAGTCAGCTATGGGTTAGGAAGTAATATAGGTAGGTGAAACACCACAATCCCACCACCATGAAAAGACCTTCCCTCGGCTGAAAGTGAATGTGAGGTGGAAGAAATGAACAAAGATCCCAGGTGAGGAAATTCTAAAGTCAGCATGGGCCTATATTCTGAAGGGAAGATTCCATTCTCACCTCCTGTTAGAAGAGAAGCACACAGATACAGGGGATGCAAAATCTGACTTAGAGAAGATCACCAGGCTTAGCCAGGGTAAAGTCAATTGAGAACTCTGTCAGAAAGCTTAGGTGGGAAACTTCTGATTGTCTGAATTACCCCTGATCTAGAGCATACCTGATATCACACATATTTGTGTAAATGTGGATCCCACTTCATTAGATTTTAAACTCCTTGAGGGCAGGGACAATGCAATTTTTCACATTTGTATCCTTGGCACTCAGCACAGTGCCTTGGATATAGTAGATGCTAAATTTCCCTAGGGCATCATTTCTGTTGTTGTTGTTTTGGTTTTTTGGTGAGGCAATTGGGGTTAAGTGACTTGCCCAAGGTCACACAGCTAGTAAGTGTTAAGTGTCTGAGGCCGGATTTGAACTCAGGTCCTCCTGAATTGCACCACCTAGCTGCCCCAGGGCATCATTTCTAAATTTGAATTTTCCCATTTCCCTCATACATTGGTCTAGACCTGTGATTTCATCAGTGTGAGAAATGGGTAATTGTCTCCTCTCAATGTGGATATAACAGTCAGTCATACTCCCCTGACCTGTTTGTAGGACAAAGGTCTCAGATCCCCTCCTCCCACTCAGGTTAGCAAGGTCACATGGTTCAATGAGCCCTGGTCTCAATTAGGTCCTCTCCAGAGTTCTGTCCATATAAGGAAGTATAAAGTCCACTCCTGAGTTATGCCCATACAAGGAAGAGGGGTGGGAATACTGCGTTCTGATTAGCTAGTCTTTGCTCGTAGATTGTAACCCCGACCAGTGATGAAAAAGGGGAAGGTCCATTTGCGTTAGGGACTAGGGTATAAAACAGGGCCTGCGAGCCCCCTTTCTGGGCACCCACTAGCTGCACACTTGGGTGCCTCCTTCTCATGAGAAGAAAATAAAGCCTTTGTCACCTCGCTGCTGAGTTCCTGAGAATTATTGAGAAGAGGATGAATTTTTCCCTTACAATCAGTAAATTCCCAGTGTGGAAACTCCCTCCACCTAGGCAGATCTGCCCCTTATCTGTAATTTATAGCATTAGAGTTGCCTGGGGCAATGAGAGATTAAGAAATTTGTCCATTATCACAGAACCAATGGGTCAGAGGCAGATATGACCTGGATGTAATTCTTCCTAACTCCAAAGCTGACTCTCCATCCGTGACACCACACTGCCTCTCTTTCCTTCTGCATCAGTCCTATAAAATATGATTTCTGGAATTCCGTTATATCATGATCTTGGGTCGAAGTCCAAATTTTGGATTTGCCCTACTTAATCCTGCTCAGGGAAGGTAACACCTGAAAATATTTCCAAAAATTGCCCAGAGGCGATTAATTTGGGGTCCTAGAGAGCAATAGGTAATGTTTCTCATACTTCACAATGATCTCCCCCAAGGGTGAGGTGAATCTGCTGATCAGAGAATGGGGCAGTTGCTAAAAAAGAGTGAGATCTAGTCCATGTGTCTCATGGCTCCAATCAGTCAACCACCTTGCAAGAATTCTGATCACTTTCTTAATAACAGAACTTCCAAATTAACCACAAACCAAGGGAAGCTGCCCAAGGAGGCCACGGCCACTGGAACTCCAGGCTGTCAACAATGTTGTTGCTAGTCAGAAAGTTAGAAAGAGAACTTTGCCAGTTAAACCTTGATCTAGTCATGAAATTTTCAAGGATAGAGCCAGTCCCAGAAATCCAAGCATCCTCAGCCAACATCTAGTGAAGCCCATATAAGATAAAGAATCCCTTCAATAACATGACTTAAAAATCATCTGTCCTCTTAAGAGCTCCAGTGAGGGGGGACCTATTACCCCCTTGGGCAGCTCATTCTACTTGCAGATACCTCTAATTCTAAGGGAAATTTTCCCTTAAAAGTTTGCTCTACGGGGCAGCTAGGTGGCACAGTGGATAGAGCACCAGCCCTGGATTCAGGAGTACCTGAGTTCAAATCTGGCCTCAGACACTTAACACTTACTAGCTGTGTGACCCTGGGAAAGTCACTTAACCCCAATTGCCTCACTTAAAAAAAAAAAAAGTTTGCTCTACAATCACAACTTCTGTCTATTGCTCCTCATTCTGTCTCCTGGGCAGAGAATAGACTAATTCAGAAGTGATGCCAGAAACAATCAGAAACTAATCCAGACAGAACTAATCTAATCTCCCGTCACCTCTCATCTCTTCTCCAAGCTACACATCTGTGGTTCCTTAGATGGCACAGACTCAAGGCTCTCCACCACTCTAGCTGCCTTCCTTTAGGGCATTCTCTAGATTATCAAATATGGCACTCAACACAATTCTCGGGTGGTGTGATCTGACCAGGGCAGAATACAGTAGGACTATGACATTCTTCTTATTCCTGAATACTAACACCTCTCTTAATCAAGTAGAGATCACATCAGCTTCTTTTGGCCATCATATCACAGTTGGTTCGTATAGAGTTTGTAGACCACCAGAACCCTCAGATCTTTTTCAAATAAACCTTAGAATGTTTGTTGCAGCTCCTGTGGTAAGTTCATGGGACATCAACACAAGTCACATACAATGAATGGTTTGGGATCTGAATTGTTAGAGGGAGTTCTCACCTCACTTAGTCAAAGAACCTTTTGAATTCTTTATATTTGAAGATCATAGATTTAGAACTTCACGGGTCCTTAAAGATCATGTAATCCAATCCCTTTTTCAGAAGAGGAATCTATGGCTCAGAGATGGTTGAGTGATTTGCCCAAGGTCACAAGGGGCAAAGTCAAGATTCAAACACAGATCCTCAGACTTTAAATCTAGCAAACTTCTTCTACCTGACCATGCCACTTCATAGCACTTGGTTCAAAAATCTAATTGTAAAAGTACAGAATGAGGCAGAAATGATGGGCTACAGTTTTTTCATGTAAAGATAATCTGAGGATTTTGTTGTTGTTCAGTCATTTCAGTCAGGTCTGACCCTTCATGACCCCATTCAGGGTTTTCTTGGCAGATACTGGAGTGCTTTGCCATTTCCTTCCCCAGCTCATTTTACAGATGAAGAAACTGAGGCAAACAATGTTAAGTGACTTGCCCAGGGTCACACAGCTGTTAAGTGTCTGAGACCAAATTTGAACTCATGAAGATGAGTCTTCCTGACTCCAGGCCTGGCGCTTTATCCACTATGCCACCTAGGTGCTCCCAAATTAACCAAGGGGATTTTAGAACACTGCAAATTCAAGAGGAATCAACAGTGTGACAAGGCAGCCCAAAAAAAGCAAACGTGATCTTAGATTGCAATAATGAACACCTAGGGTCCAGCACTGGGAAGGTCATAGGAATGTAGATATAATGCTCCGGAGGCATATTAAGGCTAGCTAATCTCATTCCTTCATTTTACAAATAAGGAAATTGAAGTCCAGGGAGATGAAGCCACTTGCCCAAAGTCACGTGAATAGTAAACAACAGAATCAGGATTTGAACCCAGGCCTTCCGCTTCCAGAGTCAGTACTCTTTCCTGCTGTACCTACCATGCCACCTCCAAGGGGATAAGCCCACTACACAATGCCCTCCTTAGACCACAGCCACAATACTGTGTTCAATTCTAAATGCCACATTTTAGGGAAGACACTGATAAGCCAGGAGAGCATCTAGAAGGGTCGCCAGGATGAGTGAAGGCCCATGGAGTCACTCTATAATGATTGGATATTTTTTTAAACTGGGGATATTTCACCAGATTTGGACAGGGGAAGAGGGAGGGTGGGTGATAATAGGGAGAGAGGCTGCACAGTAGCCTTAAAGTCTCTTCTACCTCTAAATCTATAACTCTATGGCATGATTGTTGCTATATAGAAGGGATTAGACTGAGGAGTTTTGATCCAGAACTAGAAGTTACTCTATTGGTCATCATCTTGTCTAACCTATTTCTTTTACAAATGAGGAAACGGAGGCCCATGAGGTTGAGAGACTTGCACAAGGCCATTGAACAGGGGTGAGCAGCACCAAATCTGGTGAGACTCAAATCCAGTTCCTCTGACACTAGAGCCAGCATTCTTTCCATTATACCCCTTCCCCTCTTTCCTTGACCCCCCAGGGCAAAACTAGGAGCAATGGGTAAAAGTTACAGAGGCAGAAGAGGCCTGATATAAGGAAAAACTTACTAACACATCTATCCCCCAGGGGAATGGACTGCCTCAGAAAGTAATAATAGCTAAGTTATTAAGCACTTGCTATGTGCAAGGCATTGTGCTAAGCATTTTGTAATTGTTATCTCATTTGATTCTCACAACCCTGGGAAGTAGGTGCTATTATTTTTCCCCATTTTGAAGACAAAGAAACTGAGGCAAGCAGAGATTGAGGCTTGCCCAGGATCACACAGCTATTAAGTGTGTGAGGCTGGATTGAACCCAGGTCTCTCTGACTGCAGACACAAAGCTCTATCACCGCACCACTTAGCTGCTTCTACCTCTTCCCCAAAAGTTGCCCCATGTGTTGTATTCTTCTAACTCTGGGATTACAGGCCCACCTCCACCAATCTGGTGACTTCCAGATTAGACCCTCTCCCTTCCTGCCTCCTCCACAAATCCACTCATCTGCAGACTACTGAACTCCCTCCACCAATCCACTAAATGTTCCAGTAGGAGGTTAGGTGAGCTTCAAGAGCCAAGGCCCCGGTTGTGGTCACAGCCAGGTTTGAACTATAAAAGGACTAGGCTGGGGCCCACAAGGGTTGTCTGAAATCCTTTTGATCTCAGCTGCCTCCCTGGTCTCTTCCTTTGCTTCCAGACTCGATGGCTATAGGTGAGTTACATTTTATATCCTTTTTTATTTATTTATGTGTTTTACACATTTTGGAATTTCAACCACTAGAGTAAATTTCATTGGATTTTATGGTTCACAAGTGCCTATTGCATATTTTTTAAAGGGGAAAAAACCCTTTGAACCTGCTGGGCCAAGCCAAATTTAGACTTAGCTCACAACACTTGCCCTTTGCTTATCCCTCTGTTACATATCCCTTCCCTCTGTCTGCAACAATCTGCTAACCTTTAGATCTTGAACCCCTTCCTCCTTCACACCAACATGCTAACCCCTCCTGATCTCCCTTCTCCTAGAGGAGACAAGAGACAAAGGGCCCCTCCTAGGGGCGGCTGCGAACATACATCTCCCTGTACCGCCCATTGAGGATAGCCAAAGGGTGCCAGGCCCTTCTGTGTCCAGAGGGACAATGCCTGCAAAGCAGAGCCCAAGCCCATGAGGTCAGTGTTATCCTTTAATGATCAGCAGGTGTCAGTCAGGGCCACCACTACAGTTACATCACTAGGTCACAAGGTCAGAGCCTCATCGAGTCTTTATATCAATTTTTCTTCCCAACAGAGGCGGGTTTTTAGCGCTGGAGAAGAGGTTATGAGGGTGGGCAGGATGGGCACCTCTCCCTCATTCTCCACTCCGAGGATCGCTGTCAGAAGCAGCCAGACCTGACTAGGGATCGGTCTGTGGGGATCCTGGGAGGGAATTCAGAGTCACAAAGGATGGGACCCACAATGCAGCAGGGCTGATGGGGGAAGCTGGAGACAAGGAATGGGACCACATCCCTGCTCCCTTGACTTGGAAGACAGGATGCAACAGGGGCATCCTCTGTGAGCTGCATCCTTCGTCCTCCCTGTGTATGCCCAAAGGGCACACTGAACCCTGACTCTGTGTCCACCGTCCAAGCAGGAACAGCTAAGAGGGCCAGCTCAGGCCTGCATAGAGAAGGCAAATCCTATGGGGCTAGTGAGCTCATGGAGAGGGGATCTCCAGGGGTGGCTTGAGGCCACTGTGGTCGTGCTTGAGGGGCCTGTGGCCAGAGCTCCGGGAAGCCCAGACCCTGCTACTCCCACTAAACTCTGCTTGGAAAATCAGTCACAAAAGAGCGTTTCGTCCAGGACCAGGACCCTCAGCCTGCATGAGGCCACCCTGGTGGGGGGAGCTGGGAGGGTCCGCTTCCCAGGCTTCTGAGGCCATAGCAGGGTATGTATCCAGGACGCGGTGGGTCGAGGGAGAGGGCCCGTCAGGACTAGCTCCGTGAGGGGAGGTCACAAGTCAGTGACTTTGTTCTCAACAGCAGCAGCAATCTGTTGGAGCCGGTACCCCAGTTGCATCTTCTGGGCAGTGCCATCTTCCTCCAGGGCAGTAATGATCTGAAAGGCAGAGACTAAATCACCCAGAGCCTGGCCAGGCAACTGAGGCAGGGAACAGGAGAGGCCTATCACTAAAAACCTTCAGGCCTCAAAAAAGGCATCACTGAAGGGGGGGGCGGGGATGGAGAGGAGAGCTACACCAGATGTCCCGGGCATCGGGACCCGTAGGCCTCAAAGGAGATATCACCCAGAGCCCTCTGGCAGGAATACAGACCCCAAACCTCTGAGGAATAAAAACAGAAGAGTTTCCAGCAATTGAGATCTAGCTCTACCACTCATATTTTCCCCTATCAGGGGAAAACCCTCTCTAATATCCTAACCTCCTCTACCACCTCCTACCTGGGAACACTCTCCCCAACCCTGTCCATAGACTAGTGACAAGGAGGAAGGAGAGCCAAAAGGAAATGCCCCCCAAATAGGTGGGGGTGAAGCACATTTTACTGTCTGTCAGGCAGCCCTTGGGACCCAGATAGAGAAACAATGAGTTTGAAGTGACATCTAGGCAAGCCGGGAGATACTCCCACATCTCTAGTGGGAGAGGGCATCTGGATGGCCTACATCTGGCCTAAGGTTTAGGAAACATTTCCAAAAGATTCAGGTTTCCCTGAAGTTAAGGCCAGGGCAGGGACAGAGGGGTGAGGGCCTGTGGGAGAAGAATTCCCAATGAAGGACTTCCCAGACCACAAGATAGGAGGCCTACCTACGGGGTCTGATTCCCCCCCCACACCCCGGGAAATTCTATCCCAGTCCCATCTGGGTGGGGAGGGGGTAGGATTACAGAGTAGGATCTGGGAATAAGGGAGTAAGCCTTCCAAGATGAAGTCTCCAGATAGTGACAAAAGGTGGGGGGGTAGGGGGATTGCAGATCAGCCCAACCCCCACCATTCCTGTCAGGTCTCTGGGAAACAGCGGTCCCACTTACCCCTTTGCTGGGAGAGGCACTAGGATAATGGGAATAGAGAAGGCTAATCAGTGGGGTCCTCTGTGCCCAAGAGATAGGAAAGCCTGCCCTTTCCCCACCGCATACCGTGCCAGAGATGCCACCTAAGTCACGTGAGATGCAGGGCACCAAGAACCTCAGCTCCCTGTCCCATCCCAGCCCTGCCCTCTGTGCTTTCACAGAATCCCTGCCTCCTGCAAAGGATACACTCACCTGATCATAGTATTTGTTGATATACTTGTAGAGTTCATGTAATGCCACCAGAGCACTGAGGTCCCCAGAATAATTCTAAGAGGGAAGATAAGAATCACAGGTCAAAGAGGGACAAGGCCAGAATAGGGAGCAATTCTAGGGAGGAAGAGCTTGCCTCATGTGACCATATCAGGTTGGCTAGGACTGCGGTAGGCCTCAAGCGGCCAGAAGCTTTGTGAAGAAAGCTAGCTGAGGTAGCCAAATTCGTTTTTTTTCTGGAATACAAATGGCTCTAATTTCACCCCTTGATGTTCCCCAAGATCCACCATAAGTACAGTACAGATGTGTTTAACCACAAGGGGAAGGGAATAAGCATTTATTCAGTGATGACTGTGTGTCAAGCACTGTTCTAGGCATTCTTTACAAAAATTATATCATTGGATCCCCACAACTTTGGGAGTTAGATGCTATTATCCCTATTTAACAGTCGAGGAAACTGAGGGAGAGTTTAAATGAAGCCTTCCCCAGGGTCACACAGCTAGTAAGGGTCTGAGGCCAAGTTTGAAATCAGGTACCGGCTTGCCCCACAAGAAGGTGGGGAGCACTTGGAGGGGAACCTAAAAAGGAATACCAGCCCATAGAATGAAAGAGATACAGAAGGACTGGACTGAATGGGAAAAAGTGTTGGACCGGGAGTCAGAAGATATGGGTTCTGGCCCCTGTTCTGTCACTGTCTGGGTAACTTTGGGCATGTCACAGGCTTCCTAGGCCTTATTTTACTATCTGTGAATGAGGTGGGTTGGAACACCTGATGAGAAGCATGGGGGGGGGGGGACCTGAAAAAAAGCAATGAATTCAGGAGTCCAAAATGTGCCACTTACTAACTGGTGAACTTGGGCAAGTCACAATCTCATTGAGCCTCAGTTTCCTCATTTGTAAAAAGGGGATGGATGTAAAAGCTGTCCATAAACCATCAAAGGCTATGTACATACATACAAGATAAGGAAAAGGAAAGAGAGTTTAGCTCTATGGTGCTTTTTGCCTCTAAAATTCAGTGGATAATTCAGCGAGTAGAAGGGAGAACTTTAGAGATTTCTTGTTTGGTAGCTTTCTTCACATGTGTAATTTTTAGACCCATAATGACAAGCAGCAACACTGCAAATTCAGTAAAGGGTTGCATGCTTTCTTCAGGAACAAGAAGAAACAGGAGACACTGGAAGACTATATTCCATTTCTCAGTGGACCCTGAAGGAAGGAAACCTCAAACAGAAACAACTAATAGTAGAAGGGAGCAGGTGGGCCAATTCCCAGAGTCCAGAAAAAAGAAGGAAGTGTTCCCTGGAGTTGTGTCTGGAGGTCCATACTAGCAATGTGCTCCCTACCACCAGGGCAGGGATGAACAAAGCCCACCCCACCCCCACACCCCAAGAGTCAAACAACATTTTTCTTACCCTGGACAGCTCAGCTAGGGCCGAATTCATCTCCTGATCGCTGGCTGAGATAGTTTGCCTAATATCTGCATAATACCTGCCCAGAGACCACAGCCACAGAGGAGCTTTGGTGAGTTGACCACCCGTACCTCGGGTCCCTCTCTGTTCCATTCCCCACCCCTACACTTCCAGCTCCTGTCCTCCAGAATGTTTCTCCACTTCATCCCCAGGCTTCTTCTCCATCTCCACCCTGCCAACTATTAGGTTCACTCCCAGCTCCTGTAACTCCCAGTCCCCACAGTGGTACCTCTCCACCATCTGCTTGTAGCGTGGGATGTCTCGGGCATAGAGCAGCTTGTTGATGGGTGAATCCTGGACATTAGGAGGAAGGAAAATAAAAATGAGTCATTCTCATTCTCTTCAGTGCTGAATTCCAACAGAAAGAGTCATATCCAGCATCCATTCTCTCCTTGCCGTCCTGCAATCTGACTTTGGTCTTTCTCTCAAATTGCTCCACCTGAAGCTACTAATGAGCTTCTCCTATGTGCATCCAACAGTCTCTTCTGAGCCTCCAATCCATCCCTACTGTACTGGGACACTTCACAAAGATGGCCACTTCACAGCCCCCACCTGTGACCTTGGAATAAGAGTTTGACAGGTAAGATCCCCCCTTCTGATGTTTTCTTCCCTTTAATAATTTCACCTGGGGGAAAGCAGTGAGCACAGCCAAAGAGGCAAGCATAATTAAAGCAATCCCAGTCCAATATGGTACCAACTTTGCCCTGTGTTTGATGATATCCTCTATAATTTGGGGGGGGGGCAGGGCAATGAGGGTTAAGTGACTTACCCAGGGTCACACAGCTTAGTAAGTGTCAAGTGTATGAGGCCAAATTTGAACTCTGGTCCCCCTGAATCCAGGGCCAGTGCTTTATTCACTGCACCACCTAGCTGCCACCCCTGCCCCAATTTCCTCATCATTGAATAAAAATATACCAGTGCAACAGAAGCCAACTAAACCCAACCACTAATGCACATACATGGTCAACTTCTAGCTCTCTCCCTGTTCAAACTGGGACACTCACATAGTCTACCCAACCTCTTCAGACTCTAGTAATCAGCCCTTGTTTTATAATTCACCCTTTTCTCTCTCTCTCTTTTTTTTTAATGAGGCAATTGGGGTTAAGTGACTAGCCCAAGGTCACACAGCTAGTAAGTGTTAAGTGTCTGAGGCTGTCTAGGAGGAACTAACACACACACCCAACTGGGTGGAGTAATCTATTTAACCTGGGCAGTAAAGGAGCCTAACACTCATCAGAATTGGCTCAAGGAGGGAATAACATACACACTCAATTGGGTGGAGTAATCTCTTTAACCCTGCAGGAAAATAGGAGGGGAAGGGGATAAAGAGAGATGGGCAAAAGAAGGAAGGGCAGATTGGGGGAGGGGACAGACAGAAGCAAATCCCTTTTGAAGAGGGATAGGGTGAAAGAAGATGGATAATAGAATAAATATCATGGGGAAGGGAATTGGATGGAAGGGAAACAGTTAACAATAGGAATCATGAAAAAGAGAAAAGGGGGGAAAATTGTACAAAAAATATTTATAGCAATTCTTTGTGGTGGCTAAGAATTGAGAATCAAGAGAAATGAGGAATGACAATTGAGGAATGACAGAAGAAGCTGTGGTATATGATTGTGGTGGAATGGTCTTGTGCTACAGGAAATGACAAATAGGATGATCTCAGAAAAACCTGGAAAGACTCATGAACTGATGTATAGTGAAGTGAGCAGAGCTGGGAGGACACTCTGCATAGTGAAGGCAGTATTGTTCAATAAGCAATTGTGAATGACTTAACTACTCTCCACAATGCAATGATCCAAGACAATCCCAAGGGACTAATGACGAGCTTACTTTCCACCCCCATGGAAAGAACTGATAAAAAGAGCACTTGTGGATTGTACATATATAACCTGGTTGTGGTCTTGCGGAGGGGGGAGGAAAGGGAGGGAAAGAGAGAAAATTTTAGTACTCTAAATCTTACAAAAATGATTGTTGAAAACTACCCTGAGCAAGTCACTTAACCCCAATTGCCTCACCAACAAACAAACAAACAAACAAATAAATAAATAAAGTGTCTGAGGCTGGATTTGAACTCAGGTCCTCCTGACTCCAGGGCCAGTGCTCTATCTACTGCAACACTTAGCTGCCCCCACCCTTTTCTCTTTCAAAGTTTCAAAGGAACTTTCCTTCAGTCCCTCTAGTGTTTGTCTCTTCATTCATGAATTCATTCAACCAACATTCCTGAGTACCTATGATCATAAAAGGTATCTTAGTAAGAGGAGAAAAGCTCTGGACTTGGAGTTAGCAGAGACCTGGGCTGGAATTCTAGTAAAAGCTGTGACCACAGAGAAGCCACTTCATCTGAGTCTTAGCTTCTCTACTTGCAAAATGGGCACAGCAATTAACACCTGTAACATCTTCACAGGGCTAGTGTGAGGAGAAAATGAAACAATGGGCATCAAGTGATCTGCAAACTCAAAGCACTGTAGGAACATCAGTCACTATTTTATCTGGTCTCTCCCCAGATGGCTCCACCATCACACTCCTGCCCCAAGTCCCCAGCCTGCTTCTGAGGCTGTCATTCCATGAGTGAGGCAAGCCTCCAGCCATAGTCTTCTCTGTTACTTTCTAATCTTCTTCTGGGATAAGGACTCATTTTACTCCTCCCCCTCATACTCTTAAGGTTTTAATTTACTTAATTCAATTCGACAAACATTGATGGAGTACCTACTATATGCAGAACACTAGAAATATAATGATGAAGGCTTACGTAATGCCTACCCTTAAGTAAAACAAGGGGAGGAGTGTTTCCAAGAGAAATGTCCATAAATAATCATATTCTCATTTTTATTATAATGCATAGGTCCAAGAAATGTATAATGGATCACTTCTGGTGGAGACACAGGGTGGCAGATTAGAGGAGGCTTCATGAATAAAAGGGAGAAGCATTTATTAATGTTTATCATTATATACCATGCACTGTGCTATCCACTGGGGATGGGGATAGAAAGGGAAAAGCAAAAAACAAACAAAGAAAAAAGAAATGGAAAAGCAATAGAGTTCCTGCGCTCAGGGAGTTCACATTCTAACTGGAGAAGACAACATGCAGAGGATAATTCCGCTGTCAGTCAGATTTCCACCCAGAGGTCCTAAGGGCTCAGCTGTAGGTAAGATGGCAAAGACTCAGAGGTCACTAGGTTGCACTAGAAAGTCAGAATGCAATGCGTGGGGGTCTAGAGAACATCAATGGCAGGGTGGATGGCAATGCCCAATGAAAACCTCCATTGCTTCAGATAAATTGTAGTTGCTAACTCCCTACTCATCCCAGTGGCCGTATCCACCAGGTAAGGGGGTAGGGTTAGAGACAGTAGTAAAGCCCTGCCTACCACCATTGGGAAGTGGAGAGAGAGGTGTGAGGGTCAGAATAAAGTGGGAACTTTGGGTTTCCTCTAGGAGGGAAAAGGTCATCAAATAAAAGGTTAGCAGAAAACCCAGAGAGGCAAGAGAAAGGAAGGCATTGACAGGGAGGTAAGGGGAAGGTATCTGGCACTGCTAGATGGGGTCTAAGTAAGATAGACAATCAGACTGAGGGTAAGAAAGCAAGGCTATTCCTTATGAAGATGACATCTGATCTGAGCCTTGAAGCCAAAGAAGGATTTTAAGGGCAGGAGATAGGAGGAAAGTCCATTCAAAGCATGGTATATGGAGTGGAAATGGAAGAAGGCAGAACAAGATCAAATAACAGCCAAGGAGGCCATTGATTAAAAAAAAAAAAAAGGCCCCCCTATACACCAAAATATTTATAGCAGCGCTTTTTGTGATAACAAAGATTAGAAAACAAACTAGATGCCTACAGACTGGGGAATGGCTAAACAAACTATGGTACAAGAATATAATGGAACATCAATGTGCTGTAAAGAATAACAAATGTGGGGCAGCTAGATGGCGAAGTGGATAGAGCACTGGCCCTGGATTCAGGAGTACCTGAGTTCAAATCCAGCCTCAGACACTTAACACTTACTAGCTGTGTGACCCTGGGCAAGTCACTTAACCCCAATTGCCTTACTAAAAAAAAAAAAAAAGAAAGAATAACAAATGTAATGAATACAGAGAAACATAGAGAGATCTACATGAATCAATGAAGAATGAAGGAAGCCGAGCCAAGAAAACAATATGTGCAGTGACTAAGACAATGTAAATGGAAAGACCATAAATAATCAAAAACAAATATTGTAGAACTATAAAGAACAAGCATGTCTTGAAATAAGAGATATGAGAAAATTGCCTTCTCCTCTTTGCAGAGGTAGGAGATCCACAAGCAGTGCACACCTGTATATATTTTCACACTTTTTTTGATCAGCTATGTTTATTTTTACTTTCTTTTTTTTTTTCCTTTAAAAAGTACTATTTTGGGGGGCAGCTAGGTGGCGCAGTGGATAAAGCACTGGCTCTGGATTCAGGAGTACCTGAGTTCAAATCCAGCCTCAGACACTTGACACTAGCTGTGTGACCCTGGGCAAGTCACTTAACCCCCATTGCCCCTGGGGGGGGAATACTATCTTGGGTTTTTGGTTTTTTTTTTTAATTAATAAAGTATTTTATTTTTTTTTCCTGTTACATGTAAAGATAGTTCTCAACTTTTGTTTATACAAGCTTTCCAATTTCAGATTTTTCTCCCTCCCTCCCCTCCCTCCCCCCTCCTCTAGACAGTAGGTAATCTGACATAGGTTTTATATATATATATATGTATATATATATATATACACATAATAACATTAAACCTATTTCTGCATTAGTCATGTTATAAGAGAAAAATCAGAGCAATGAGGAAAAACCTCAAAATAGAAAAACATCAGCACCAAAAACAAGAAATAGTATGGTTCATTCAGCATCTATACTCTACAGTTCTTTTTTTTTTCTGCATTTGGAGATCCTCTTCTATCATGAGTTCCCTGGAACTCTTCTGAAAAGTACTATCTTGTAAAGGAAAAAAAGTACTATTTGTTATATGGGATGATTCGAGGAGGAAAAGAAGGAGGAACACTGTGAGGAACTAGGGTAATAGAAAAAAACAAAAAGATAAAAATTAAAACTTATTTCTCTAAAAAAGCTCAAATAACAGTGAATAGCTCAATTTAACTTGAGTATAAAGTACATGAAGAGGAAGGAAGATTACTCAGGTAGTGAAGAGATCAAAGAAAGAAGAGCCTGGTGACAGAGATCAGTTAGGAGACTAATATAATAATCTATTCAATAAGTAAAAAGGCCTAAATGAGAGTGATGACAATGGGAGAGGAAAGAAAAAAAAAACGAATGAGATGCAGAATGGAGAGAGAATCAACAGGACCGCTTGGAAATTGATTCAATGGGATGGATGAGGGATCAGGAAAAATCAAAGATGACTCAAGTTTCGAGTCTGGACAACTGAGAGAATTGTGGTGCCATCATCCAAAACAGAGCTAGGAGAAAGGCCAGGTGTAGAAGGGAGAGGAATACAATGTAAGGCACTTACAGGCCCAGTAGGCCATCGAGAGTCTACCACAGGTGATGCTAACAATAATAGCTAGCATTTATATGGTACCTACTATGTGCCAGGGCAGCTGAGATGGTACAGTGGTTAGAGCACCAGGCCTGGAGTCAGGAAGATTCGTCTTGAATTCAAATATGACCTCGGAAACTAACTAGCGGTATGACCCTGAGCAAGTCATTTAACCCTATTTGCCTCAGTTTCCTCATCAGAGCTAGAGAAGGAAATGGCAAACCACTCCAACATATTTGCCAAGAAAACCTCAAATGGGGTCACAAAGAGTTAGCCACTACTGAAAACGACTGAACAACAACAACTATGTGCTAGGAGCTCTGCAGATATTAACATATTTGATCCTTACAACAACCCTAGAACATAGGTGCTATTACCATTTCCATTTTACAGTTAAGGAAACTGAGGCAAACAGAGGTCAAGTGACCTGCCCAAGCTCACACAGCTAGTAAGTGTCCAAGGCCAGATTTAAATTCAGGTCTTCCTGACTCCAAGGCCCAAAGCTCTATCTACTGCACCACCTACCTGCCTTGAAGGTGACGTTAAATCTATTCTAAAGCTTCAATTTTTAGCATGACAAGAACAGTGAAAGGACAGGGGGTCATGGGATCCAAGCGTAAACAGTACCTAAGTGAAATAACTGACTAGAATAGGAGCAATGGAATAGGAGAAGAGAGATGAACCAAGGTACTTACAGGACAAGATATGTGTGAAGAACAGATTGGGGAAGAATTGTAGCATGGTAGAGGTATAAGGACAAGAAATATTTCAAATAATGATAATTCTCATTTATCTAGAGCCTTAAGCTTCATAGATTGCTCTCCTTGCAACCACCCAGTAAGGTGGGAAGAGAATTCATTATCACCCCCATTTTACAGATGAGGGAACTGAGGCTCAGAGAAGTGAAGTGACTTGCCCATGGTGACACAGCTAGCAATTGTCAGTGTCATGATCATACATGTCCCGACTATGAGCATAATGCTATTTATCGCAACACAATGTCATTCTGCCTCTAAAAATAGTGACAAATGGAGGGTGACTTCCTCAGTGGGCCAAAGTACAGTGATGACATAAGACATGGGAGCCGAGGGGTCAGGAAGTGAGGCCAGGATGTTCAAAAGGTCACCAAGGTGAATGCCGAATTCATAAACGATGATCAGAAATAGAACATGGAAACTCTTTATAGTCTCCAACATGTATTGATGAGACAACAACAACAAAAAAGGATGTCTGACCCTGTTTCATCATACTTCCTCTCCCTGTTTGGCTTCCAGGATATTTTACTCTCCTGGCATTCTTCCTGAATTTCTGGGAGTTCTTTCTCAGTTTCCTTTACTGTCTCCTCATCTTCCTCTGGCTCTTTTAACCCTGGGAATTCCCCAAGGCTTATTCTTGGCCTTTAAGCTCTTCTCCTTCATTGATTCATTCCTCCGGGAGCAGCCACAGTCAGAGTTTGAACCCTGGGAATTCCCCAAGGCTTTTGCCTTGGTCTTTACCTCTTCTCTCTTCTTAATTCCTACCTCAGACAGCTCAGCCACTATCAGAGTCTGAATTACCACACAGACTGATTCCCAAACCTGTGACCTTAAAAGAATACTTTATAAGATGAAAAATCAGAAATATACAGTTGGAAAAGATCTTTGGAAATAACACTACTAGACCTTTGTCCCCAAAGAGATCAAAAAAAGAGCAAAGGGCCTCATATGTACAAAAATATTTATAGCAGCTTTTAGTGGTGGCAAAGAATTGGAAATTGAGGGGGTGGATGTCAACTGGAAATGGCTGAACAGATAATGAGATGGAATATCCTTTTGCTATTAGAAATTGTGAAATGGACAGTTTCAAAGAAAACTAGAAAGGCCTCTATGAACTGATGCAGAATGAAATGAGAAGAACTAGGAGCATAATTATAGAGAAAAGCAACTTTGAAAGACTTCAGAATACTGCTTAGGACAATGAAAACCACAATTCCAGAGGAATAAAGATGAAGCGTGCTACCAATCTCTTTTTTTTCATTCATGCATTCATTCATTCATTTTAGAATTTTCCCCAAGTTACATATATAACCAAATTTTCCCACTGATTTTTAGAACTTTGTGTTCTAAATTCTATTCCTCTTTTTCTACGCCCCTTAAGAACTCAAGCAAGGGGGCGGCTAGGTGGCGCAGTGGATAAGGCACCGGCCCTGGATTCAGGAGTACCTGAGTTCAAGTCCGGCCTCAGACACTTGACACTTAACTAGCTGTGTGACCCTGGGCAAGTCACTTAACCCCCATTGCCCCGCAAAAAAAAAAAAAAAAAAAAAAAAAAAACTCAAGCAAATAAATATAAGCCATACATTTGCAGTCATGCAAAACATTTACACATCAGTCAAGTTGTGAAAGAAAACAGACAAAAAAACTTTAGAAAAAGGAACAAACAAAAAATTCTATTTCAATCTGTATTCAGACACATCAGTTCTTTCTCTGTATATCATTTGCATTTTTCATATGTCCTTCTGATAGCATCCTGCTCATCATTTCTAACAGCATAATAGTGTTCCATCCTAATCTCATCCCATAATTTCTTCAGTCATTCCCCAATTGGAGGGTATCAACCCAATTTTGAATTCAACTTTTTTTTTTAATCTCTAAGATACCAACCTAGTAGTGGTATTGCTATGCTACCAATCACTTTACAGAGAGGTGTTGGTCTCAAAATGCAGAGTGAGACATACATTGTTGGACATGGCCAAAGTGAGAATTAATTTTTTCTGGGTTATGAATATTTATTATGAGGGTTTTCTTTTGATTTCTCTGTTTTTTGTTTGGGGTGGGAAGGAGTTGAAGGGAGAGGGAGAGGAGAGGAATAAGGAGGTGGGAGGGAGGGAGAGAAAGAGAGAGAAAGAGGGGAGGAGGGAGGGAGAAGGGGGAGAGACAGAGAAAGAAAAACAGAAGAGACAGACAGAGAGATGGAAACATGGAGAGAAGGAAGGAAAGAAGATCTTTGATTTCTCTCCATTTCAGTAACTTAACTTTTGGCAATTTGATCTCCTTACTTATCTCTGCACAATCTACTCTTTCCCACTAGAGTACCTTTGCTTACCTAGTCCCATCTCCAAAAAGCAATAACCATCCCTTCCTCTAAGAACTGACTCCAAGTTCACCTCCCCTCAGGAAGTCTTCCTTTCGTCTGCATTTTCACATGGTGTTCTACACCAGGAGATGGAACGTTTTATTTCACTGCCCTAGAATTGTCCTTTTTGGGGTTCCTATGTCCTCTGCAAAAGTCCTACTCCATACCTACCTCATTGTGGTCTTGAGATGAGCTTGGGTCATTGAGAGCATGCCAACAGAAGACAAGCTCCAGCAAGCTTCACCCAAGCTGGGACCATTTCCAGTAGGAGGCTATGGCTGCTGCCCAAAGATCAATCTAGGTTAAGTGCATAAAGACTCACTACAAGCAGACTGGCCACCAACTAATGAATTTTTAGGCCATGGTGATCCACGAAATTTCAGCTTCCCAGAGACAATGGCAGAATGGTGAAAGGGGGGAAGGGAGGGAACCAAGAATCAGGGTTGGGTTGGTTTTTTTTTTAGACTATCAACAAACATTACAAAATATTTGTTCACAGACACCGTCTGTACCCTAAATGTGAGTTCCTTGTCCAAAAATCAATGAGTTGGATACACCATTGTAGGAACGAAACCACATCCGTATTGACATTCTCCCTCATAACAAAACTAAGAGAAAGAACTTGCTGCCAATGCAGGGATGCCTCGTGGTTTCTCCTTAAAGAAACAACTAAAGGAATTAGTGGAGTTCATTTCATCATGTGCCCCAACATCATTTCATGAAATCCTTGCTCATCTCACCTTGAAAAGCTCATGATGAGCATCAGCAAAAAGGCTACCATGGGGCAGCTAGGTGGCGCAGTGGATAGAGCACCAGCCCTGGATTCAGGAGTACCTGAGTTCAAATCTGGCCTCTGACACTTAACACTTAATAGCTGTGTGACCCTGGGCAAGTCACTTAACCCCAATTGCCTCACTAAAAAAAAAAAAAAAAGGCCACCATGAAGATAATTAGAGACTGGGCACCAACACTGTTTGCAAAGGATAAACAAGCAGAAATATTCCAGGAAGAACTTTTTTTTTTCCCCAGGAAGAACTTTACAAGATCCTCTGAATTAAATCAACATATGCCCTGCTATTTGGTAACTTGAGTGTGAAGGCAGACACAGGGAGGACAGAAGAAATATTGGAAAATATTATTTGGGATTAAGAAATGAAAAAGGCCCAAAGCTTATGGATTATTCAGAAGCCTCAAACCTACATATAATGAATACTTTACTTAAGAAGTGTGAGTCAGAAGGGTTTGCTCATGACAAGCCCTTGAACAATATCACAAAACATGAAATTTACTATATGATAACAAGAGCTAATATTTATATAGCACTTCAAAGTTTGCAAAGACATTTACCTATGTTATCTAATTTGTATCTTAACGAACAGGGAAACAACGGATTACCAAAATGAGAGGCAGAGCTGAATCACTATACAAAGTCAGATAATTAATAAATTAGAACAAAAGGTCAAAATCACCACCAGATTAGAAGAAAGGATACAGATAAGAAAATATGTTGGACACTCACAACAGCTGAAACCTGACTTGCTGGTTCTCAAAAATGGGAATTGGGTAAAAGACACTGACTCTTATTAGCACAATTTTTTAGAAAGGCTTAATGAATGTGAAATAGTCACAATAATGAGGTGGCCAAAAAGCCCAGAGATTGCCTTAATCAAGTGAATACTTGATGTCAGTGCCAAGCAGATACATGACAGCAAGAAGAATTCTAGTTTAGAAAGCATGCCCATGAAACACACCATGAAAAAGGATGACAGAAGGTCACAAGCAACACTGGCCCCACAAAACAGTGAAAAGCAATGAAAGGAATAATGGAATTAGTATGAGAATTAATTAAACCAGATAATCCTGTGATCATTTATAGATGCAACCAGAAGGGCAATAAATAGTCACATAATGGAATAGATTTGTTCACATTTCTTTCAAAACTCTTCTCATCACTGATGAATGGATTTACCACATTTAGACTCTACTACTCAATATCTGATGTGTCATAATGAAGAAGTAAAAATATCACTTAAAAATGAATTCAGGTGAGTGAGATGAGCAGAACCAGAAGAACATTGTACACAGTATCATCAACATTGAGTGTTGATCTACTGTGATGGACTATATTCTTCTCACCAATGCAATGGTACAGAAGAGTTCCAGGGAACTCATGATAGAAGAAATCCAAATCCAAGGGAAAAAAAAAAAAAAAGAACTGTGGAGTATAGATGCTGAATGAACCATACTATTTCTTTTGGTTTTGGTGCTGTTGTTTTTTCTATTTTGAGGTTTTTCATCATTGCTCTGATTTTTCTCTTATAACATGACTAATGCAGAAATAGGATTAATGTTATTATGTGTATATATATATATAAAACCTATATCAGATTACCTGCTGTCTAAGGGAGGGGGGAGGGAGGGGAGGGAGGGAGAAAAATCTGAAATTGGAAAGCCTGTATAAACAAAAGTTGAGAAATATCTTTACATGTAACGGGAAAAAATAAAATACTTTATTAATTTTTTAAAAAAAGATCCTAAAAAAAATGAATTCAGGGAGGCAGCTAGATGACACAGTGGATAAAGCACCAGCCCTGGATTCAGGAGGACCTGAGTTCAAATCTAGCCCCAGACACCTGACACTTAATAGCTATGTGACCCTGGGCAAGTCACTCAACCCTCATTCCCCCCCCCCAAATGAATTCAAGGAAGCAGCTAGATGGCACAGTGGATAAAGCACTGGCTCTGGATTCAGGAGGACCTGAGTTCAAATATGGCCTCAGACATCTGACACTTACTAGCTGTATGACCCTGGGCAAGTCACTTAATCTTCAATGTCCCGCAAAAAAAAAAAAAAAAGTGAATTCAGGAAGAGCAACAGGTCCCATAGGAAAGAATGAGTGCTAAATTTGTCCCAATATTTGTCACTTAGACACCAATTTTCAAGATATCTCAAAGTGGGAAAGAATTTAAAAGAATGAGAACAGTAAAAGAATGAACAGTAACATCACACCAAAAGAAAGGGGACCAGGAAGACATCAACAACTAATGATTCTACTAGCTGTGTGACCCTGGGCAAGTCACTTAACCCTCATTGCCCTGCAAAAAAACAAACAAAAAGGGGCAGCTAGATGGCGCAGTGGTTAAAGCACCGGCCCTGGGTTCAGGAGTACCTGAGTTCAAATCCGGCCTCAGACACTTAACACTTACTAGTTGTGTGACCCTGGGCAAGTCACTTAACCCCCATTGCCCCGCAAAAAAACAAACAAACAAACAAACAAAAAAACAACTAATGATTCACATCCATACTTTCACATCTTTATGAAAATGGTATATGCATATATTGTGGGTATCCAAGATATAAATATAAGAAGGAAACAACTTTCCACAAATGATTTTCTACTTCAGAATCTATCTTCAAATGTGGTAATATGCATCTGAAATATATTTGTCTGCCACTGAGGGGGCAGTCCAATGAGTTAGTCCATCCATTCCTATGTCTTGGACAGGCAATGAAGATGGGCAATGAATTAGGCTCAGAAAGAAACAGGAAAGGAGAGTAAACATTATAAAGATAGCTGTCCTCTTCATGATTTTAAAAGTCTCCCTAGCACAAAGGTCCTTTGTCAGCCACAGTATTTCCTCAGTGATACTACAGGGTTTTAAACAGAGAACATGACCTCAGAAGAATCACAATTGTAGGTGACCTAAAGCTCAATGGAAAGATGGACAGTAGGTATAAGCAGGCAATAGCATTTACATATGAGAATTAGCACAAAAGGCATCAGTCACCAAGGCTGGGTATGGCTAGAAAAGGAAGGAAGTGGGCTTGTCATCTAATCCACAAGATGGACAGCCTGAGAGCTGCACTGAGACCCCAAGGAAGGCCTTCCTCATGTCATGTAGATCCTCAATGATTTATAGAAGAATATGGATAAGAAGCAAAAAAGATGAAAAGTGGGGCAGCTAGATGGCGCAGTGGACAGAGCACTGGTCCTGGATTCAGGAGGACCTAAGTTCAAATCTGGCCTCAGACACTTAATACTTACTAGCTGTGTGACCCTGGGCAAGTCACTTAACCCCAATTGCCTCACCAAAAAAAAGATGAAAAGTATGAGGGTTTGAATGACAGTTCTGCTATTTATTCCATGTGTGACCTGGGCCAAGTCACCTAACTTCTCTATAGGCTGCAGTTTCCTCATCAGCAAAATTAGGAGATTGGACTGGATGATCCCTAATGTCTCATCTCTGAACCTCTAAATTCTATGATCTCAATGTCTTATCTAAAAGATATGATTGACATAGTTCTACCCCATGCCAAACCCACATTTCTCCCTCCCACCCAGGCCACATACTTCACTCCTTCCTATAGTCCATTTTTTGAAGGGGAATAGGGGCGCAAGTTAAGGCCTGTGACTTAAGAATGTAGAGGACACTCAATGTAAAAATTCACTATACCTATTCAGATGAGCAACCCTTCCATAACACGGCTTGAGAGAGTTGCCCTGGGTCACACAGCTAATATGTACCAGAGGCAGGATTTGAACCCAGATCTTCCTGACTCTAAGGCCTTTATATGCCATGCTACCTCCCCATTCCTCTGATGCCACTGCTCCCTCTTCTACATACCTACTCTACCCTACCCACTCCAAGATTCTCTCCCTCCACCTCTACCCTTGTGCTACAACAGCCTGACCTCTATCCCTGCCTCTGGCCCCCTAGGCCACCCTCAGTCCTTGGCTCACCCGGCCCAACTTGTGGTCAGCAAGAGTGCAGGCATCCATGAAGGTTTGGGCGATGACTAGGAGCACGGCATCCATGTTGTCTGACGTCTGGACATCAAAGACAAACTGAGGGTTCTTGATGATATTGATCCAGAACCTCAGGGGCAGACTATGGACAGGGCAGACCATGGCAGGGTGTGAGAATGGCAAGTTCTGGGGCCTCCCCTGGGCCTCTTCACCCTCTCTCTCCCAACCACAACTCAACACCTCTAGCCAGAACCTCTTCTCACAGTAAGGGATGGTGTGGGATGATGCTCATCCACCACATAGCCCACAATAACCTCAGGGACAGACTAGTAGACAAGGCAGGCCAGAGGACAGTCCTGGCACACTTTAGGCCACTACTCCTCTAGTCCAACCAGCACCTTCACCTGTTGGTCTTCCAGATGTGGATGGTGTCCTGGTCCGAGATACCATGCTGCTGTGCCTGATCATCCAGCAAGTCAAAGAAATACTTGATGGCCAGGGGCACGGGCCGGCTGGTACTAAGGATCACCTGGAATAAGTCATCCACGAAGGTCTGCAGAGTACCCTGCCAAGGTGTCACGGGAGAAGAGAAGAACAAAGGCTGGAGTAACAGAGACTTCAGCAAGGATCCACCCTGAGGCCGAAGGCGGCAGCTCTACCCAATCTGTGCCCAGCCCACTCTCCTACAGCTCTGATTAGGGGGAAGTTTTCCCTGATACCAAACAAGAATCCAGTTCTGGCCAAACATAATGAGTCTAATCCTTTTCAGTGACAGCCATTTAAAATCCTCCAAGAAAGTTATCATGTAACCCAAGCCCTCCCTGCTCCAGGCTACAACTCCCTAGTGCTTTCAACTGATTCTCATAAGGCACAATCTCCAGTCCTCTCACTGTTCTGTTTGCCTTCCTCCAGACTCACTTTGATTTGTCAATGTCTTCCCTTAAAATGTGGTACCCAGAACCAAACACAATACTCTGGGTGTGGTCTGATCAGGGCAAAGAACAATGCAGGTGTGTGCCAGTAAATGTTTAACAACCAGATCGGTGGAGGAGAGGGAGGCGGAGTGCGAGGGGGATGAGGAGGAATGTATGCTTGGTACACTTTTAAGTTTAATCTGTTTATTAATATTTTCTCCATTGCTATGTTAAGTCTAGACAACCAACAAAACAAAAAACTGAGTTCTGGTTTGTAGCATTTCCTGATTACTAAGATGTAAATGTTCACACTGAGAATTTAACACTCAGCTCTTATGAGCCAGAACAAGCCAGCTCCAACACACCACTGAAAAATGGAACTATTAGGCCCCTTGTCTGGAACTCTTCAATAATGGGTGATTTCACCAGCGTGGGGTCCCTCCCCTGATTCACATCATGACCCCCCGCCCCCAATATAGTCTTTGAGAGCTGCAGGAGCCAAAAAAGTCATCCCTCATGAGCAGCTTTATAATGAGCCTCTTTGAGGTTCATTAGCAAGGCTGGCTTTACAGATGTCCACTCTGTCACAGAGATCCCATTCAAAGGCTTTCTACCTTGACTGGCACAGCCTTCAAGAACCCAGGGTTCCCTTCAGTCCGTAATGAGGCATCGGAGAAGGAGCTTATTGACCACTCTGTGCTATTAATGCAGTCTGAGGCGGAACCTGTTCTATGTGACCTCTGGGCAGCTCTAGTCCCACCCGAGCCCTAGACTTGCCCATGCCATCTGTCCCTGCGTGACACCCCATGTAATTGCTACCTTCATGGACAACAGGCGGGTCAAGTAGATCTCAGGGATGGCTTTGGCTCTCTCTCGATCTCCACCTCGAAGGCTTCCCCTTCTCTGCCTGGGCGGCTCTGGCTCCTCGCTCGGTTTCACTAGGTGCCAGGGACGGATGCCTCCCTCATCCATGTCTTCTAGCATTGGGGTTTCTACATCAGGGACCCCATAGGTGCATCAGCCTATGTCCCCACAAGGGATCTTCCCAACCCCCATGGTGAAGTGACCTCCATGGGCAGAGGGGTTGAAAGGAGGGGCCACTGATTGGAGATCTCCTTGGGATAAGGAAGGATTTGGGGAGATACCTGCGCTGTCTACTTTAAGGGATACTCACTCTCTCCAGGGACATAATCCTGGTTTTCCCGGGGAATGTGCTTGCTGAAGCGGGGGACCAGGGCCACAGTTGCTCCATCAGGCACCTGTTGACAGGGCTTGTGATTGCTCTAAGCTCCCCAAAAAGCCCAGCACCCCACACCCCCCAGCCCTCACTCCCAAGGAGCCCTTGTCCTCTATCCCCCGTCCCCTCCCACCTTATAATGCTGCAAGGTGTTCAGCCGCCTCCATGCGCCTTGGACCACAGAGGTGACATCCTCATCAGACAGGATGAGGTGACCGGCCACCCCTGACCGCCATTCTACAAGGAGAGTAGGAAGGGACAGGCTTCAGTCTCCCCCTGTCATCAGACAGAGCTGCCAGGCTGCTGTCCAGGGAGAAGGGCTCAGGTCAGCTCATCGTCTAGGGATGAGGGCAGCTTTGGAGAAGACCCTGGTCCCTGCGGCAGGAGAGCAATGCAATCTGACTCACCCCTCCCTCTCCCCACATCCACCCCTCCGGCCACCTCACCAACATCCAGGGCACCAGGGTCTGGCCGCTGGGCGAGGGGCACCCCCTTGTACAACTGGTCCAGAATCTTCTCCTTGGCCTGGGAGATGGTGTCGCAGTCTAGGACCTTCACAGGGACGCCTGGAGCCTCTGCCAACCCGACCCCTGGCACAGTTACGGCATTCAATGTCTGTGCAGGACACATAAAGGGGTAACCATGAGTAGTCCCAACATAAAAGCTCCAGGGGCACAGGAGTCAGTCTGTGAAGGGATCAACATGACCAGCTGACTGCATCACTAGCAGAGGGTCCGCCAGGACCACAGGCTCTCCTCAGCAAGAGAGGGGCCATCCTACTACCCCACCCCTGACCTAGCCTGTGCACAATTCCCTTGGCTCCTAAGATCCACCAAGAAAAAGTGGGGAGCAGGATCCATAATCAATCTTTGTTAGGAAAGAAACTATGGGAAAAGAAAAGAAACACCTGAGTTTGAATCCTGCCTCAGACACTTACTGGCTTTGTGACCCTGGGCAAGTCACTTAACCTCTGCCTGCCTCAGTTTCCTCAACTGCAAAATGGGGATAATAACAGCACCTACTTCTCAGGGTTATTGTGAGGATCAAATATGATATATGTAAAGCACTTAGTACACAGTAGGTATTAGAGAAATTGCTACCCCATTACCTTTCTCCTCCTTTCCCCTCTAGCTCTGAGCTCACCAGCAAAGCAGGGATAACTAACATTCTGGGACCAGTGACTAATAAGGTCTTTCTTAGTTCAAGGTACCAGTTCTGCCCATTTCCTGTTACCCTCTGATGACTCACTTGGGTGCTCCTATGACTGTGGCTTCACAAAATCCTAATTATCTTACAAAAGCAAAAATAATGACAAGCACAATCTCTCCCCATACACCAGAAAGGTCATTTCCTCACCAGAGGACGGTATTCCAGGTCCTCTCGAAGCAGGCGATTATCGTTCAATGTGTACTTGGCCTTGCCGGTCACGCTGTCCACGGGCCCCTTGTCCACTTGGTGCTTGATCCCCCGGAAGAGCATGTAGAGCGGTTCACCCACCGAGTCCTATGGGAAGAGATCAGAATGTCGCAAAGGCGAATATCAGCAGTACATAGAGATGCAGAGGGGACTTCACTGCAATGGCAGAGTGAACACATGGAGGAACAACCATCTGTCACAGGGACTAAATGAGTACCTTGACTATAGAAAGAAAAATCCAGCTCCAAAACTAAGTTGAAGGTGCACTGTCCCTTTTTTCTGCCTTTTTCATCATTAAACTGCCTGTCCTATGTGAAATGGGCCAACAGTATCATAAAATTATAGGCTTAGAGTTGAAAGGGATCTTAGAAGCCAACTAATCCAACCTGTTGTTTTTTTGGGTTTTTTTAGTGAGGCAATTGGGGTTAAGTGACTTGCCCAGGGTCACAAAGCTAGTAAGTGTTAAGTGTCTGAGGCCGGATTTGAACTCAGGTACTCCTGAGTCCAGGGCCGGTGCTCTATCCACTGCGCCACCTAGCTGCCCTAACCTGTTGGGTTTTTTTTTTGTTTTGTTTTGTTTTGTTTTGTTTTGTTTTGTTGTTTTTGGTTTTTTGGTTTTTTGCGGGGCAATGGGGGTTAAGTGACTTGCTCAGGGTCACACAGCTAGTAAGTGTCGAGTGTCTGAGGCAAGATTTGAACTCAGGTACTTCTGAATCCAGGGCTGGTGCTTCATCCACTGCACCACCTAGCTGCCCCCTGTTGTTTTTTAAAAGAAAGAAAAAGAGACCCAAAGATTTTACGTGATATGCTCAAGGTCAGAGAGGCCATGACAAAGACAGGATTTGAACCCTGATAGTCTATCTCCAAATCCAGTGGTCTTTCCACTGAGGAGTTTCTAATCAATAACAACCTTCTTCTGATCAGGAGAGAAGGAGGAAGAAGACCAGGCAACCTTAGATGCTGGTCACCAACAAGGAGAGATGGAGGAGTATGTGTCTGTAATCACAAAGATGAAGATGACCTTCACATCTCACCCTTTCTCAACCCCTTCTGGGTAAGACACCAAGCTCATTTTAAAAACCACGCAAAACAATGCGCATCATTTTGTCTGACAGTAACCCTCAGGAAAGGGGGCAGGGGAGAAGTCCTTTATATATCACCTCAGTGACAGTCACCTCAGGAATCTCAGGGTTAATCACAGACCCCGCCAGATGAAAAAGGTTAGTTTGAAGACACTATGTCTTACACATAAGCCATACTTTATCAACATTTATTGAATTTGACCGAATGGCCTAAACCAAGAAACAAAGGCTTCTCACCCGGACGAAGGTGTAGAGGCAAATGGACATCCAATTAGTGAGCAACTTTTCCACCACAGTCTCAGTCCTGGGTGAGAGCAAGAAGAAAAGGGGCCTGAGATTACTAGGACGCAGCCTTCAGGGTAGGGAACACCGTATTAGCACGGGTGCTCTTGGAGGATGAGATTGGTCACATAGTCAACACAACCAACACCAAAGACCTCAAGGTCCCCTGTGTAGACCCGGGCAGTACCCACAGTAGTCTGGTCTTCGTGAAAATTGCAGCAAATTCTTATCAAATCAGATTGTTCCAAGGACAAAAACTCTTAAAAATTAAGAGCTGAAAAAAGACCTTAATGTTTGAAAGACAAACATCAATGAGAACAAGAGTCAGAGTTCATCACTTCAATCTCCTGTAAGAGAAGGCCTGAAAGCTGCTAGACATCATACATACATGCCAGCCCCCCACAGCTCACAGTCCCCCCCCCATATCTGCCATACATATACATAGGCCAAACTAACAGACCTTCCCAGACCTTCTCATACATTCAAGGTTATTGTGGTAATAACCACAATAACACAACAGAATAATAAAACACCATGACATAATATCATTGAGAAGCTAGGTTCAATAACTGGGGTTCAATGGGCTGCAAGAACTACTGCCCATTCCTGCCCCACCCTGACCCACTCCTTCCTTCCTCCTGCAGGACTTTGGTCCATCAGCCCCACCCTCTCTCTGCCATCTTGACTCTTTCCCTTCCCCCTGGTTCTTCCCATCTGCTTACAAAAATGCCCAGAGATCCTCTTTTTTTAAAAAAATGTTTTTTGGGTTTTTTTGGTGAGGCAATTGGGGTTAAGTGACTTGCCCAGGGTCACACGGTTGATAAGTGTCAAGGGTCTGAGGCAGGATTTGAACTTAGGTCCTCCTGAATCCAGGGTCAGTGCTCTATCTATTGTGCCAGCTAGCTGCCCCCCAGAGGTCCTCTTTTATCCTTCTACCCTATTCAGTCCCTTTCCCATCTTTCTCCCACAGAGGACGTGGGCAATCTCTAGGGCCTTAGATTCTCCAGATGGAAATGAGAGGCTGGAACAAGATGACCTGTGAGGCCCTTCCTAGCTTTATATCTGGAACCTACAACCTTGCAAAAATTTCCTCCACTTCCTCATGACCTTCTTCCTCCTCACAACAAGGGTTCTTCTGCCCCATCACTTTACTAAAATTGCTCTCTCCAAGGTCACCAGTGACCTCTTAATGGTGCAGCTTGATTTTCCCTCAGTTCTCCCATATACACCCCATTACTCCTCATGGCAGGGAGCTGAGGAGCCTCAGCTGTTACTTATTATCTGAATCAGTTCCCATCAGGAACCCTGCCAACCCTCAGGCCTTTTAAAGCTAGCAAATGCTAGTATTGAGAAGCTTCTTTAAAAGGTCAGTGCATGGCGGGCAGCTAGGTGGCTCAGTGGATAAAGCACTGGCCCTGGATTCAGGATGGACCTGAGTTCAAATCTGGCCTCAGACACTTCACACTTACTAGCTGTGTGACCCTAGGCAAGTCATTTAACCCTCATTACCCCACCAAAAAAAAAAAAAGTTCAGTGCATGGAAGCATAGATGGGATCACTAGACAGCTACTGCCTCTTTTTACCTTGTGTTCCTCCATTTCCTCTTCCAATAGCAACATATTTGCCCCTCCTCTTTCTGCCCTTCAATCCCTTCTCCCACAATCCTGTAAACACAACTCACTGACTCATGTCCAACTTCTGAGGGCCACCTGTCCTTGTCACCTGTCTTCTTTTTCTTTCTTTTTTTTTGGTGGGGCAATGAGGGTTAAGTGACTTGCCCAGGGTCACACAGCTAGGAAGTGTCAACTGTCTGAGGTCACATTTGAACTCAGGTCCTCCTGAATCCAGAGCCGGTGCTTTATCCACTGTACCACCTAGCTGCCTCTGTCACCAGTTTTAACTACTGGACCCCACCCATCAGCCTTCCCCAAGCCCAGCTCTTGCGTCATCTCCTACCCCAGACTCCACCCCTGCTTCCCTTCCCAGCACAGACCCTTTACTGTCCCAGGTCCCCATCAGAAACACTGACCTCCGCAGCATCAACTTGGGGTTCTTGGCCACATATTGGGCCACCAGGTCACTGAGTAATGTCCGGAGAATGTCAGTGAAATACTCCAGCTTCCCATGCAATGCCACAGTGAGCAGGGATGCCACATAAGCACGGTCTCGGGGTGAGAAAGTGCGCTGACTCTCCAGTGTATGGATGAACTGAGGGGTCAAGGAAATGAAGCACAGTCACAGAAGTCCAGAGTTAGAAGGGACCCGAGAGGTCATCTGGTCCAACTCATGCCTGAGTAGGAATTCTACAATATTCTCAAGCAGCTATAACCCCTTCTGGAAAATCATCCCCTTCTGAAGTAGCTCATTCTACTTCTGCACCATGGCCCTAACTGTCAAGAAGAGTCATTATATTAAGTTCAAATCTGCAGATTCCACCCCCTGCTCCTAATTCTCCCCTTTCTCATGCCTCCTCCACATATCAGACTTCCAAATCCCTGGAGACAGCTCTCATGTCTCCCCATCTCCAGATATTCTTTTTTCTTTCTTTCTTTCTTTCTTTTTTTTTTTGGATGAGGCAATCGGGGTTAAGTGACTTGCCCAGGGTCACACAGCTAGTAAGTGTCAAGTGTCTGAGGCCGGATTTGAACTCAGGTCCTCCTGACTCCAGAGCCGGTGCTCTAACCACCGTGCTACCTAGCTGCCCCTCAGATATTCTTTCTCCTGGCTAAACATTCCCGTTTCCTTCAAGTGATCCTGGAATGATATGGGTCTTAAGTATCCTCCCATCCTGCTTTGTCTCTTCTGAACATCCTCCAACTTGCCAGTGGTATTCCTATTACATGGTACCCAGACCCAAATACAGCACTCTGGATGCAATCTGACCCGACCTGAGGACTAAAGCCTCAACTCTTTCCTCCTGTACTTTTACTGACCCAGTCTAGAATCACATTAACTCTTTTGCCAGACTGTTGATTCACACTGTGTTTGCAATCCACTATAACCCCCAGGTCTTATGCATATGAATTATTTGTGGTCTTGCCCTACTCTGTTCTTTACCCTCTGTCTGTCCAGTTCATTTTTAGAGCCCAAATGTAGAATTTACATTTACTAGAAGGGAGGAGAGTACAAAAGGAAAGAGGAAATGGAGCAGAGAGAAGGAGAGGAGAGGGAAGAGAAGAAGGGAACCAAAGGACAACTTGGGAAGGGGAAACCAGAGAATGGTAGGTACCTTGGTCAGAAAGAGTTTACTGTTGAGGAGATTGGACAGTTGCCCCAGTCCCTGCTCTACTGTTGGCCTTCGACTCTCGGGTACCCCCAAGTCTCTGTGGAGGGGTGACTCCCGGTGTCCAGGGAAGAAGACCCGTTCTGCATATGACTTGTAGTCCAGAAATGGGATCCCACTGCCCACCAAGTCACTGGTGAGATCTGTCATCTCTGTCATCAAGTCTGCAGGGAAGAAAGATACGCGACTCTGCACCAAGGCTCTGGTGATAGAGAGACGCTGAGTGGAGAAAGGTGGAACAGGCAAGAAAAGGCACCTGTGAACTCTTTCTTGCAACGATCTCGGACGCTGGTTTCCAGATTCTCCAACTGGATTTGTACTTTCTTATAGTCCCTCAGGGCCTGTTTGCTCTTCCTCCTAGGAATCCCGATAAAAGCAAGGAGAAAGAGAAAGAAGAGAGGAGGAAGAAGCAAAGAGGAAGAAGGGGTGGGGAGGAAGTTGAGAAAAAGAATGGAGGAGTGGGGGTGGGAAGGAAGAGAATGGGAAAGGGGAAGAGGAGAGGGAAAAGGAGAAGAGGGAAGGGAAGTGTGTGTGTGTATGTATGTGTGTGTGTGTGTGTGAGAGAGAGAGAGAGAGAGAGAGAGAAAGAGAGAGAGAGAGAGAGAGAGAGAGGGAGGGAGGGAGGGAGGAGGGGAGAGACAGAGACAGAGAGACAAAGAGAGAGAGAATATAAACATAAAGACCATGTGGGCAAATAAAAAGTGGGTAGAAAAAGGAGGAAATGTGTGGTGGGAAGAAGACCACTCAGAGGGAAAGAGAAAGAACATGAGTAACTTGTCACTGGAGGGTGGAAGAGACTATAGCCCTCCCTGATCCCCTAAGCCCCCTCTCCTTCCCTTTGCCTTATCCCCTTTCTAATATGTATCCCACCTATAGATGAAGACGATGATGAGAACACCAAGTGCCAGGAGGGAGGCACCCACACCTAGTCCAACCTGGGCTCCTACAGGGAAGGCAAGGGGACTCTCGATGTCATACTGAACTCGGCCAAGTGTAAAGTTCAGGTTGCCCATTTGTACCTGTACCAGGAACAGAATCACTGAGTCCAGATGGATGCTGACTCCACCCACCCATGTCTCAAAGCCTTTCATGCCCCACTTACTGTGAACTCAGGGAGGGAGTTCAGCCCTTCCCGGTGCCTAGCAGGGGGCTGCTCTGCTGGGGGCTCACAATACAAGTGGTTCCTCGTCAGGGTCTTCACTACACATGGACCATCGCCAATCATGGCAACCACCTCCTCCTTAGAGATCGCTAGATCCAGATTCTCCCCCTGGGATGGAGACAACGGGTCACTCAAGATTGCCCCGACCCCCCAAATAAGAGCAATATGGGGTCACTCTGCCCCACCTCCCCCTAAAACACAGGAATGCTGGGTCAAAATCAGCACCCTCCCCTCTCCCTGGGATAGAGAACAAGTAAATAATCCCCTCCTCTCACTGGGATGCAAGGACAATGGGCCCATCAGATCCCCTGACCCTGGGATGGAGGGAAAGTGAGTCACTCAGACCACCCTTCTCCTGGGACACTGGAACAATGGGACTCCTTCTCCATGCAACAGAGGGAGAAGAAGTCACTCAGCTCCACCTCCCCCCTCCTGGAATAGGTCAATGGGCACCTCAAACTACCAGACCCCATCATAGGTCCCCTCCCCTCTTTGCATTCTCAGCCTCTACATCTTACCCCTTTATTCTTCCTTCCCCATGATTCTCCCTCACCCTACCACACCACAACCCTTTACAACCTTGTCTCAACCCTCCATGCTCCTGGACGCCTTCAGCTCCTACAACCCCCTCACAATGACTGGCCTCAAGCCTTTGCTTTGTCCATCTGTCTCCCACAACTCAGCAAAGCTGATGAGGCAATAGGCTCACGTGGCTAGGGCCAATGCACTCCCTCCACTGAGACAAGTGGAAAGAAGAATCACAGACCCAGCAGGTGATAAGAAGAGTGAGGAGCAGGGTCTCTGCCATGACCTCCCTAGAGGCCGTGGTGTTGTGAGGGGAGGCTAGATACCTCCACAGAGAGCACACTTCCAGGCTTGTGTCGGAATGGTGAGGAGGGGTCTTCCACGTTGAGGGGCCTCAGGATGGGGTTGGCCTCATAGGAGAAGCGTGTGGGATGCAGGGTGGCAAAGTCAAAGAGCAGATTGTCAAGGACAAACTCTAGCTGCACCCAGGTACCGCCCGGAAGCCTGGGTATGGCTGGTGTACGGCACACAAGCAGGAGGGAGGAGTTGATTTGGCATGGTTCCTCAAACTAAGAGGAAGGAAAAAGAGGCTAATGAGGAGAGGAAGACAGTAGGATTATATCTACCCCTTCAAGCTAGCAAGCCAAGCCCACACACTCACTACCTGCCATGTGTGGGGGCCCTGGCTAGGTGCTGAGGGAATATAGATAAGGATGTGGTCCCTCCCCTTGGGAAGCTCCTCATCTAAGAAGGCAGTCATGGCTCCTCTCTTAGTCTTATCGCTCCCTGCCCCCCTCCCCCCCCCTCCCCATCCCAGGAAGCTCCTGGCACAAAGGAAAATCAAGATAGAACCTAATAGATCAAAATCAAGAGGTTGTCTGGATCAAAAGATAGACACACAGACCAAAATTCTTTCCTCCCTCACACAGTCTTCATTGTGAACATTTAACATGTATGAATACCATTCCTCAATGGATAAGTAATCAAAGGAAATGGACAAACAGAATTGGGGGCAGGGGGGTGGGGTGGGGGAAACAACATGAAAGGATGCTCCAAATCACTAATAACAAGAGAAATGCAAATCAAAACAACCCTGAGGATTCACCCCACACACACACACACACACAAATCGGCAAAGTAGACAAAAAATGGCAATAGTCAGTGTTGGAGGGATTGTGGGAAGATAGATAGCACACAGGTACATTGCTAGTAGAAATGTGAATTGGTACAAGCATTTTTGAAAGCAATTTGGAATTATGCAAGTAAAGTGATTAAAATGTCCATACGCTTTGACCTACAGATTCCATTACTGGGCTTATCCTTCTAGGTCAATGAAAAAGAAGTTCATATAGACACCAAATATGCACATCAGCATTTTTTGTGATACCAAAGAATTGGAAATAAAGTTGATGACCATTGACCGAGGAATGGCTAAACAAAAGTACATGAACGTCATGGAATATTACTGTGCTATAAGAAATGATGTGTGATGCATACAGAGAAGCATAAGAAGACATACGTGAACTGATGCAGAGTGAAGGAAGCAGAACCAAGAAAACAATATACACAATGGCCATGATGATGTAAATGGAAAGGACACACACACACACACACACAAAATCAAGTGATGCAAAATTATAAAGAACAAACATGACTTGAAAGAAGAGATATGAGAAGACACTCCCAACCCACCCTTTTGCAAAGGTGGGAGGTCCACATGTGTTGCACATTGCACACATTTTCAGACTTTTTAAATGCTAATTTTATCCTCTTTTTCTTCTTTTGTCTTTGAAAAAATACTGTTATAAAGGTGGCTCTTTGGGTGGGTGAGGCTGGGGAAAACTATGGTGAGGTAAAAAGCAAAAGACATCAATAAAAACTCATTTTAAAAAATACATGAATCTTGGGAAATGTATTGAGGCAGACTGAGGTACTGGCGACTGGGGAGAGAATAAAGTGTTACAGTGAGGGGCTGGGGGTACACAGTACTGGGGAGCTAGGGACAGAAAGAGGTACTTGGGGATGCTGGAGACAAGACCACATAGGGGAGACCACAAGTCATGCAAGGCACTGTGCTAGGATGAGGTTCTGGGACAGGGAGATATAACAGACACCTTTGGTCACATCAATACAACTGCGGAGGACACAGTGAGAACCCAAGTGGCCAAGAGATGACCTACATGCTGTGTGGTGCATGGAGTATCCTGGGAACACTCGCTCTCGGTCTCTGGGACAATCCGGCGTCTTCGCCCCAGCCCCCGTCGCTGACGCTGATTTTGCTCCTTAGTCGATACTGTGACCCGGATTCTTGGCGTCTGCACCACATCCAAATTCTGCCCATGGACCCAGATCACACGCCCTCCACTGCAACACAGCCATGTGAGCCACGGCCCCACTGCAACATAGCCATGTGAGCCACAGCCCCATGGACACCAAGCCAGACCAACTCCCCACCCCTCTCCCCCCACAGACATCCCCCACACACACACACACCACCACCACCACCCAGCTGAGAGCCCTGCACCTGACGAAGCTCTTGGCAGGGCCGGCAGAGGTTATGTTGGGGTTTGGTGTGTACTGGAAGAGGCCCTGCTGCAACTGCCTCTCCACACTTCCAAACCACACGGCCACCTGCAGCGCTACAGACACAGCACTCGGACTCGTCTGGCACTGGAGCTGGTCCATCTGGGCCTCTGAGGAGCTGGGGGTTGAGGGAAAAGGAAGGGAACCTGGGTCAAGTTGAAGGAAGACATTGGGAGGCTGATCCCATGGCAGAGTCTGAAGGAGAAAGATTCTATAATTCTGCCCAACTAAGGGAAGGGCACAAGGAAACAGGGGCAGAAGTAGGGGGGTGCAGGAGTGATGGAGAAGAAGAGGAGAAAGGAGGAAAAGTGAGGGTGAAAAAGAAGGGTAGGAAGGAGAAAGAAAAAGAGTAAGAACACAAGAGGCCATGCAATGGCCAATAAAGTCTAATGGGAAATCCCAGGGGGGAGTGCCCAGCTGGGTCACAGGTGAGATCTCTGGGGCCATCATCCAGGTTCAGGACACATATATTCAAGATTCCCTCAGTAACCTTGCATGGTTCTGTCATACAGGGGCTTAGCCAAACTTATTAAAGACTTACTTATGTTTCCAAAGTTAGAAAGGTGAATAGGATAACAGTCTTACAGTCAATATCTGCCTCTTATGTATTAGTTTTGTGAGCACAGGCAAGTTATTTAACTACAGCTATTTACTACAATTATTTAACCCCAGCTAACTCTACATCTAGAAGTTAGTAATAAATGTCAAATTTCCATTGGTAGGAGTTTCTATACCAGAAGCTTCTTTTTTTTGTTATTGTTCAGCCATTTCCAGTCGTGTCCCACACTTCGTGACCTCAGTTGGGGTTTTCTTGGCATATATGCTGGAGTGGTTTACCATTTGTTTCTCCAGCTCATTTTACAGATGAGGAAACTGAGGCAAACGAGGTTAAGTGACTAGCCCAGGGTCACACAACTAGTATCTGAGGCTAGATTTGAACTCAGGAAGATGAATTTTCCTCACTCCAGGCTCAGGACTGTATCCACTGTGCCATCTAGCTGACCTCAGAGAAACTCCTTAACACTCACTGAAATTACAGGTCCAAACAAAAATAAAAATATTTCCGATTTGATTGCATCTTGAGATGACAAATTACATAAATGTATTCTTCACTATGGAAAGTCTATTTCTTTGTCCTAAATTTATGTCTTTCAGGCTTCAAAGGAGACTCTAGTCATCCAGGATTTGGTAAACAAGTCTTTTGCTGATCCCTTCATACAATCATAGCATTTCACGGTTAGGGGGAACTCAAGAGTTCTTCTCTTCTTCCCATTAACCCCCAAATCAAGAAATCCTGTCTTCAGCATTCCCTCAAAGCAGTCATACCATCTCACCCTTGAGGGCATTCACTGTCAGAGAACTCAAGACCCCAGGAGGCAGCTCCAAGCGTCAGCAAGTTTTCCTTACATAGAACTGAAATCTTCCTCTCAGTAACTCCCACCCATTGCTCCTAATTCTTCCCTCTGGAGCCAAGAAAAACAAACCTAATCTCCCTTTCACATAAAAGCCCTTCCCTTCAAATATCTGAAGGCAGCTATCAAGTCCTCTTTAGGTCTTTTCTTCTTTAAATTAAACCAGTTATTCAACTAGTTCTGAACTCACAAAAACACCCAAGCAGCTAGTCCAAGCCTCTCCATCTTGACCATAAGGAGAGCAGGAAAGTCAATGTCAAAAGAATGGTCAAAATCCAGAACTTAGAATGAGACATATATTTTTAAACATGACCAAAGCAAGAATTTGTTTTGTTTGATTCATATTTTGTTACAACGTTTCGTTTTTCTATTTTTCCCCCAATGAGGGGGAAGGCCGAGAAAGTAAACTTTTGTTCACTGAAAAACATTCAATTTAAGTTTTTAAAAAGCATGGCCAAAATGAAATGTTTTGCTGAAATTCAGATATATTATGTCTATAGCATTCACCTGAGCCTAGCAATCATATTCTCCTCCGCCCCTCAAAAATCAATCCCTACCAGCTTTATATTATTAAGCATGTCATCTATGCCCTCTTCCAAGTCACTGGTGTATATCTGAAATTAAATTTATCTAGGCCCAGAAGAACGGCCTGTTATTTTGAAATGACTAGTTCATAGGGAGCTATTTTGGCTTCTAATAAATAAAGCCAGAATAACTCAAGCCAAAGGAGTGTGAATAAGCAGGGCTAAACTAAGTAGAAAAGTATTGTTTCAAATGTGCATCGTGATTGGTCCAAGCAGAACTTGACAATTTTATGAACCTTGGAGAGGGTGTGAACAAGGGTGCTTCAGAGCAAAGTGGGCTAGAAATGGAGCCAGAGAACCAACCAGTGAAGGGAATGCAGTGTTCACTCAAAGAATAAATGCTTGGAAGGAAAAAAAGACACAAAGGAAATCTTAAGAGTAGAAGAATATGGGCAGCTAGGTGGCACAGTGGATAAAGCACCGGCCCTGGATTCAGGAGGACCCGAGTTCAAATCCGACCTCAGACACTTGACACTAACTAGCTGTGTGACCCTGGGCAAGTCACTTAACACTCATTGCACCACCAAGAAAGAAAGGAAGGAAGGAAGGAAGGAAGGAAGGAAGAAAAAGAGAATAATATGACAGAGGGGACAAGGATAGCTTTAGAGCTGTTCAATAGACATATGTCTTCCTAAAGGGCTCCAACTAGACCCTTGAAGGAGCAGGAAGCTTCCAGTGTTCCAAGGAATGATGATGTGACCCTACGAGTGCCTGAAATAGAGAAGGTATCCAGTAAGGGTCAGGAAGAGACAAGTCATGGTGTCTGGTGACTCTGCTGAGGACGGAGGTGGCCCCACATTAGCCTGACACAAACAGCAAAGGGGTCTCTTGTCTTGTCAGGGCGTCTGTATTCTGAATATGACAAGAGCACATCCTAAGGCTTATCAAACCTGAGGACCACTTCCCACTCCTTAGTGATTCACATGCAGACAAGTGACCCAATCAGAAGGAAACCAGGAAGCATCACTAGGACTTAGAAAGTCTTCTGCAAGCAGGTAAAGGTCTTAGCAACAAGATTGGGGTTTCCATCGCTGTTGCCAATGAAATGGCTAAAGAAAAGCAGATTTCAGAAGTGAACAGGTGGCTAAGAAATTAGTGGATATGGGGACAGCAACTTAAAATACAGGGATTATGGATCAAGAATATGGTCAATAATGGAGAATACCTGGATTCAGGAAGACCTGAGTTCAAATCCAGCCTCAGACACTTGACACCAGCTGTGTGACCCTGGGCAAGTCACTTAACCCTCATTGCCCCACAAAAAATAAAGAAAAAAGAAAGAAAAAGAAAAATACTATTTGTAATGTGTAAATTTGTTTTGCTTAACTGTATATGTTTGTGGCAGGAGATTTGGGTTTTTGGGGGGGGGTTGCTCTCTCAATAGGGAGATGGATTAGGGAGAGAAAGAAGATCTTCATTTTCAAAAATATATAACCAAAGTTTTAAAAATACATAAGACAGCTCTCTGGGAAGGGTATGATTCTAGCAGAAATTATGGTAATGTTAAAAAACAAAAGCCATCAATAAAGACTTATTTTTCAAAATGTAGAGGAAGGCAAAAAAACTACCCAGGTATATCTGCCAAGTCAGATATGATGGAGAGTAGGAAGACCACCAGAAATGCATTTAAAAAATAATACTCCCAAAAAAGGAAATGATAAAGGCATAGCCTCAGATCTATAAAGGCACAAATTGTGTGCAATAAACTGTAATGAACATGGCAAACTCAAAATCTTAAAGTATAAGGAGGTAAATTCAACTTCTAGATATCCCAGAAACTTAATGAAATGGGTCATGACTAAAATATGGCTATGGAAGAATACACTTTACCAAAAAAGGAACAGAGAAAATAAGCAGGTTAGAGTAGCATTGTACACAAAGAAGAAATATTTATATAAGGAAATAGAGGATGGGGTCAGGGCTAGATGTGAAAAGGATCTAGGAATTTTTAGCCGATTGCAAACTCAATGCAAGCTAATTGTACAATGCAGGATAACTGAGGCTACATAACGTAAGGTGCAGTGCCAAGAACAAGACAGGAGATAGGCCGTCTACTCGACCACATCTGGAGCATTTTGTTCAGTTCTGGGTGCCATCGTTCATGACAGACATTGACAAACAGGAGCAGATCCAGAGAAAGGTGATGAGGATGGTGAGGGATCTGGAGGCCATGCTATCCGGGCATCAACCCTGGGTACCAGAGAAGTTTAGCATGGAGAAGAAAAAACTTACAGAGAATATGATAGTGCTCTTCAAGGATTTGAAGAGCTGTAATGTAGGAGGATCAGGCTTATCTTAATTATCCTCAGAGGACAGAAGTAGGAGTAGTAGGAAAGGCACATTTCAGTTCAACATAAGGAAAAACTTCCCAACCAGAGGACAAAATGAGTTGCCTCCGATGCTGATGAGCTCTCCCATCACGTGAAGTCTTTGGGTTTTTGGGGGGGGGTTGGTTTGGTTTTTTTTGTTTGGTGAGGCAATTGGGGTTAAGTGACTTGCCCAGGGTCACACAGCTAGTGTCAAAGGTCTGAGGCCAGATTTGAACTCAGGTCCTCCTGAATCCAGGGGCAGTGCTCTATCCACTGCGCCACCTAGCTGCCCCCCCACCATCACCTGAAGTCTTTAAGCATAAGTATTACTGACTGTGACAGCCTGTCAGGAAGTCTGTAGAGAGGATTCCCATTCAGGTGCAAGTTACAATATATGACTTCCCAAATTCCTTCTGACTCTGAAATTCTGAGATTAGGAACCCCACCCCTCCACCCTGCCCAGGGGCTTGTATAGAAAGAGAAGGAAAAAGAATCTGGAGAATTAGGGAGATGGAAGTGAGGAAGGAAATGAGTGTGGTTTTTAAATTTTTTTTTAAATGTATCGAAAAAGCCCTTACAGTTGACAGGGATGGTCACCGACCAATACTCGGATGTCTTCCAATCGTCCAGTTAGCAGCTTAGAACCCTGAAGGGTCAGATAGGTACCCCCAGCCTTGGGACCTCGAATAGGAAAGATAGACTTCACCTCGGGATCCTGAGGAAAACAGAGAGTGATGAATATGAGGGAAGAAAGATGTGGAAGAGAAAGAGGCGCACACAAATAGGGAGAGACAGAAACAGAAATAGACAGGCTTAATAGGAGGAGAGAGAAGAAATCACACACACTCACACACACACGCACACACACACACACACACACACACCCCATAACAGGAGAAGAAAGGAAGAGATACAGAAAAATAAAAAGACATTGAACATAACCGAAGAAATGGCAAAAATAAAGAGATGGACAAAACAAGAGAGAAAAATACATTGACCCAGAAAGAGAAGAGAAAAAGGAGAAACACAAAGACAGAGCAATTAATACAGGGACAAGAGGAAAAAGGAAGAAAAACATGGGGAGACAAGGGGAAGGAAGTATAGGTAATGATCATAATAATAGTTTATATGCTTCTTAATAATTAATAACACATTAATATAATAAATAATAACATAATGGTAATTAATAATACAGTGTGACAGTTTATAATAGCATTTAAATAGTGCTCTGAGGTTTGCAAGGCACAGTACATGTTATCTCATTTGGACCTGTGAGATAGGTGCCATTATTATTCCCCTCTTGCAGGTGAGGAAACTGAGGGTAAGAGAGGTTCAATAGTTAGAGGTTAAAGGACTTGCCCAGGGTTACACAGCTGGTAAGCATCTGAGGCAGGATTTGAACTTGGGTCATTCCTAACTCCAGATCCAGTGCTCTTATCCACTGTAACCACCTCAAAGAGAGACAGGAGAGAGACAGAGACAGAGAAACAGAGAACAGAGACAGGCAAGGGGGTAAGGGAAGAGCAAAGAAGTCAGACACACATAATCAAAGGGAGTCAGAGACAGTGATGAAGACAAGATGGGGAGAAGTTAAGCAAAAGCCCCAAGCAGAGTAAGGGGATTATGAGGGAGGCCCGAGGGGCTCACGAGAAGGGTGCAAGGGAAGTGTAGAAGTTCAGTGTTTGGGGAAGCAGGTAGAAGGTCAGTCTACCTGATAGGCAAATTTGTGTTCAGAGATGCCATGTCCTCCACCAGGAACTTCCACAGTCACATGCCCCACCTTCTCCTCCCCACTGCCACCAGTGACACACACAATGCTGTGGAAGACAAGCAGTCAAATCGGTCGTCCCTCAGGCCATCGCCCACCCCACCATAACCTCCTTTCTTCTAATCCCAATACCCATGTAGCCTTGCTCTCACCCTTGCTGACAGCATCCCAGGACAGCCCCTTCCCTTAACCCACAAGCAAAACATCATGAAAGACCCCTATGAGAACTATTTGTCTCATGTTTCCATGTACGGTTTAAAGATTTTTCATTATAACTATGGGGATGACCACAGCTGACATGCTGATCTGAGCAGACTATGTGTTACAATGGAATGGGATGGTCAAAGACAGCATTCTGAGGCAGACAGTGGGTAAGTGACTCACCCAGGGTCTCAAAGCTAGTAGTTGGCTGAGGCCATATTTGAACTCAAGTCTTCCTAAGTCCAGTGCTGGTGCTCTATCTTTATTAAGTACCTACCATGTCAAGTGGCCAGTGCTGGGCACTGAGGGTTCAAAAATGAAAACCAAACAGAACAGCCCTTAAGATGGCAGAGGAACCTGGGCTCACTTACCAAGGGGCATTGACCTATACTCAAGCCACAGAGAGCTGAGATAAAAGAGGAAAGAAAAGATTCTTCTGAGGTCAGGGTTCTGAGAAATCTCTAGTGAATGGATAAAGGTCAATGTGGGTTGGCCTGAAACCAGGACTTCCGAAAGTATCTTTCTACTTTAGGGTTCAGGGCAGAGGCCGAGGTGAAGATGGAACAAAAGTGTAGCATGGCCTGGGAGGTCAGGACCAACCAGGCAGGTACACTGAGGCAGAGTGGTGGCAGGTCTAACACAGAGGATAGAACCAAGGGCTGGTCATCATCATCCCTGGGGTGAGGAGGGTCCAGTGAGGACCAGGCTGCGGGGCCCCAGAGCAAGAGGGCTTATAACACGCAGAAAGGAACCCAGAATGAGCTCCTGAAGGCACAGCAGCAGACCTTGGGGTCCTCTGCCCTGTGTTTAAGCTAACCAACAGCCACTGGTGCCCTCTCTCTTCCCTGTCCCAATTCCCCCCAAAAGGATACCTGCTTGAGACCTCATACTCCTGGGCGTCCACAGCACAAGGAACTCCAGCCACAGTGACCGTCTCTGCAATGTCTTGGTGCTTCTGGCCCAGGTTGGATCCCCGGATGGTAATGCGGGTGCCCCCATCCACAGGCCCAGTCAGTGGCTCCACCTGTCCAGTTATACCATAGTCACAGCCTAGTCCCACCCACTAGACACCCTGGACTCCACCTTTCCTTCCCCCCACTTTCCTGAGGTACAGATTAACAGTCACCAATCTGCCCTCTGGTCCCCATCTGCCCTCCTCCAAACCCTCCCAAGGCTCTTTCTTCCCTGGGCACCCAGTTACCCACATACCATGTGGATGAGGGGAGCAGGGCACATAGCTGCTTCAGTCTCAGCACAGGCCTCACGGGCTGCACAGTGGGGATGGTCGCCATCGCACCACACGCAACTATAGCGAGGGTCGGCTGTGCGGCAGAGACTGCAGTCTGGGCGTCCCACAGAGCAGTCATACAGCGTCACTAAGAGGGAAGAGAATTCTAGCCAAGAAGTCTAATGTCGCCCATCCTCACCATCGTGCCCACCCCCAGGTCTTCCTCCCCGTCCTCTCAAACTGGAGTATCCCCTGTTCTAGAGGTGTGAGACACACACCTGGCCAGTGCCCCCTTGAACCAGATCAAAACATCATCAGGAAATACTTAACAAAATAAACAAAAATGCAATAAAACATAAGACAGTGCTAATTTGTGGTTTTCTAAATCAACGTGTGGCCCACAGGGATCCTTAGGTATCATTTCTATTTTGTTAGGACATCACTGTTCTACTTCCTTCCTGTGATACCCCCTCCACCCCCTGCCCTCCGAGTATTCACCATGAAGCCCCTCAGCGCTGTCCACTCGAAGCCTTCCTGCCTTCCGCAAGAACACGGGCACATGGAACTCAGGCTGTGGGGCTGCATAGCTAAGCTAAAGGGAGACAAGGGGGGAGAGAAAGAGTTAAGGCAGGAAAGGAAAGATGGCGGCTTGGGGCAGAAGACACCCAAAGGAGGATCAGAGCAACGAGTATTTGCTTCCAAATATTCAAAGAGCAGGAACCATGTTTTCTGATTCCCGAGCTCAAAGGCCTCATGTCTTCCTCAGACTTGGGAGGCTCTCTTAGGTCAAAGAACGTGTCCTCCCTCAGACCGAAGGGCTCTCCAAGGTCAACAAGCTGGGTCTCCTCCAGACATGGAGGCTGTCCATGGCCAAAAGACCCTAAAGAAGGATGGAGCACGGCGCGGGGAGAAAAGACTCTGAGGGCAGTGGCTCTCTCTCTTCAGGTGGAGGCCCCCTTGTTCGTGGAGATTAATGTGCTAGAATAACCAACTGTCTGAGGTTGGGGGACAAACACACCCCACCTTGGGATCCCCAATTCCTCTACCTGGTGCAATTGGCAGATGATGCGACAGAGTGTGCCTGTGACCCCATCACACTCCACTCTGGCATCTGTCACCTCCGTGTGACCCTCCAGCTCCAGCACACATTCATAGTCCCCTAGTCCATCCTGGGGAAGGAAAAGAAAAATTGGAACATGTGATTACTGAAGGTTACTCACCCCATGGCTGCTTAATAAACATCTTCTGAACTACTTGAGTAATTAAGAGAAGTTTGAAGACCTCTCTGATACTGTCTAGGATCTTAAGATAGCATGGGGATATCTCTGGGGTGTCTATAAAGCCTTGAGAGCATCATAAGAATTTTAGGGACAACTCTAGGAATGTAGAAGCTTCTTTAGGATTAGGTAGTCAAGATCCCCAAGGCAATCAAGATAGCTCTGGGACCTTGGTTATGTCTCTGAGGCCTCAGCGATTTTTCTAGAATTGACCTACTGGCCATGTCTACGATCTCAGGGACATCTCTGGAGGCTCAAGAACACCTTTGAGACCTTCCAGATGTCTCTAGGGCCTCGGGAACATCTCTGGGATCTCAGGGATATCTTAAGAACATTTCTGGGGCTCCATCGACGTGGTTAAACCATTTACATACTCAGGAGACAGGCTTAGACCAAAGGGTGAGGGCCCTAAGTGGAGGCTGCCTCTCCAAAACTAGAAGGGGAGGAGCCTGTCTGTAAACAGTAGGTGTAGAGGGTGCCAAACTGTCCTAACCAATGCCCAGCACCTGATGGATCCAGTACATGAGGAAGAAGGATTTCCTAGGGCTCTCCTGGCTTCAGGAATAGAAGGACCACTGAATGGGCTCACAGACTCACCTGGTACAAATGGAAGTTCCTTCCTAGAAGGGTCAGTTCATGCTCTATCTGGACAGGCAGCAAGGGAGAGCCCTCGATCGCCTCCACACAGGGGCACGCAGCAGGACCCTGGTTCACTGCTTCTTCCTGCAGACACCCAGAGACAGAAGGAGGGTGTGGGGCTGCATCCTCTCTCCCTGCCTTCCCACCCACTCCTTTCTCCCCTCCTCCCACAGAAAGCCCAGACACTGTAGGAGGCCATTGCCCTTCCTCCCACACAGAGCCCAGATGACAACAAGGAGGGAAGGTATAGGGCAGCCTCTTCTCCCTTTGCCCCTACCCCAGCCCCTGTCCTGCCTCCCTCTCTTGCTGCCCCAAAGACCTTGCTCTTTCTCCCTCCTGGCTCTCAGCCTCACCAGCTCCCAGAGCCCGGGGGAGTCATACTGGTAGTCGAGGTCAGGGAGGAGGATGTGGGGGGCGTTGGGGCCCTCGAATTCCGATGAGTCTCCGTCACCTGAGAGGAGGGTGGAAGTGGAGAAGGGCGATGCGTCACTCCCCGTCCACTCGTCCGCCTCAGGCAGTTCGTCCTCTTCGAGGTCAGGGGCATGCTCCTCAGAGCCTGGGACCCCTGGGAAAGTGGTGGAGGGGCCAGGGCTGGGAGCAGGATCCCAGCGAGGAGAAGAGGAAAGGGCCAGGGTACCAAGGTCCCAAGATGAAGAGGTCAGAACTGCTGTGTCAGAAGGCTGCCCTCCTAGGGGAGAGGGCGAAGGGGCAGGGGGCAAAAGGTCCTCAAGTTTGGTCACTGCTCCAGGGGCGTCCACTATGGTGACAGTGTCTCCTAGACCCTCCATAGCCCCAGGATCCACAGAGATACTAGGGAGGTGGCTGGGCTCCTCAGTTGGAGCTGTCTCCAGGGCTGGACCCAGAGTGACCTCTGACCCAACCGTGCTGGGTATAAAGGCAAAGGCCTCTGGAGTTGGAGGGGCCGTGGTGGTGGGCATGGGGACCGTGGGGGGAGGCCCAGGCTCTGGGGGAAGTGTCCTGGGTGCCTGTTCTGTTGGGGGAGGCATGGGATCTGTGGAAGGAGAACTGGACTCCACAAGGAGAGTGCCAGGCTCTGTCGGGGGAAGTTGAGGAACAGGAGTTACAGGGGCTTTGGGAGACACAGAAGGGATAAGAGTGTGAACATCCCCTGTGGGAGCCACCGAAGAGAGGAGCGGCCAGGAGGCTGATGATGGCAGCTGGGGATTGGAGGCAGAGAAGGAAGGGGAAAGGGAGACACACTCAGTGGACACAATTGGGAAATAAGAAGGCCAAGAGGAGGAGGTTTATGTGTCAGAGAAAAGATAAGGAGACCAAAGAAAAGAGAAACACACAAAAAAATCTAGTTAATTCTCTAAGGGAGGAAACAATCCCAGGGAACATCTGTGACAGAGGGAGGGGCCCCAGGAAAGTGTCACGTAAGGAAGGGGATCAGAGGGCTTGGTGGACATGTCCAACCTACCCACTTCAGAATCCACACAGACATAAATCAAATCGGCAAACCCACATATAACCCCAATTGAAAAGCACTCAAAAACACAGTAAGGAACAGAATCACAGTTCTAGATATTGTCACACAAGCCTGAACACTCATGAAACTGCACTGACACAGAGACAGTCACACTCACACACACACACACACACACACACACACACTCACACACACACACACACACACTCACACACACACACACACGGGTAGCAACAAACATTCTCATCCATAAGATGACAGGCAAACAGTCACATGGACAAATGGGTAAACCTCATACGTGGTCTCAGATGCAAGTACCCACAGATCATTGGAAGTTTCACCCACAGTTAGAAATACCCAAATGTCTCTCACACTTGGTCACATGGACTTGTGGACAGTCTCAGAATTGATTTCAGCGTCACATACAGAAGGATAACACTCGCTCATGCGTACAAAGCACAGACACAGGGATTCAGGGTGTTCTTCCCCCAACCCTCTTATCCACGACACATGCAGAGCACAAGAGCTGGGGGAACTTTATGATAGAGACTGAGGCCAAGCACCGGCCCTGGATTCATAAGGACCTGAGTTCAAATCCAGCCTCAGACACTTGACACTAGCTGTGTGACCCTGGGCAAGTCACTTAACCCTCACTGCCCCGCCAAAAAAGAAAAAGAAAAAAGAGACTGAGGCCATGGGCATGGGCGTGGAAGGCATGACATGGGGTGGAGAGGATAATTGCTAGCAAAGTGCCTGAAGAGTTATTGAAACACGCTATTCTCCCTAACCCTGGGGAGTCAGTACCAAGGGTCTATTCACTCCCTCACACATCCAACCCTGGAGACCTTCCCTCCCAGAAACATCCACTCTTTGAGAAATCCCCTGCCCCATTCCTGAAAAACACACATGCACACACATACGCACACATGCCTGTACACACACACACACACACACACACACACACACACACACACACACACCCCTCTTCTGTGCTCATCCCTCCTGTATCACACTCACCCTTTGGCTGTGCACGATAGGCCCTCCTTCACAAGCTGTCTTGTGGGTACACAGATGCTGCCAGACACACCAGCTGCACCCCCAGGTGCTCTGCACACAGGCCTGGCATCTAGGACAAGGCAAATTATACTGATAGAGGAGAGGCGCACATAAAGGGTGGATGATAATAGGGTTACTGGGAGGATTAGTAGGAAGCCGGGTCAGGGGTAGATCCTAATGGTGACAGTACCAGACATATTGTCACAAAGCACTCTACATATATTTCATGAAGGATTTTTGGGGGGTGGGGTGGGGCAATGAGGGTTAAGTGACTTTCCCAAGGTCACACAGCTAGTAAGTGTCAAGTGTCTGAGGCCAGATTTGAACTCAGGTCCTCCTGAATCCAGGGCTGGTGCTTTATCCACTGTGCCACCCAGCTGCCCCAACATATATTTCAGATCAGGGAAGGAGGATTGGTATTATGATCCCTGTTTTGCTGACAAGGATCTGAGGAGTCAGAGAGAAGCAATATGTCTCAAGTTATACAGTTATACAGTTAGTCACAGACAGAAGAAGGACCTAAAATTGACTCCTAGCTCAGTAAATTTTCTACTGCACCCAACAGCCTGTCATGATTAGGGACCAAGGTCAAGGAAATCAGTCAACTGGAAACTGAGTATGGGGGGTCAGAGATGGGGAGATCTCTGGTCAGGAGAAGGGATGGGGGAAATAGGTCAAGATCAGGGATAGGAAAAGATGGGTCATGGTCAGGGACACAGGAACAGATCAGGGCCAGGGATGTGTAAGGGATGGTGGGAAATGGAAAGATAGGACAAGGTCAGGGATTGGTGGGTGGGAGGGTTATTCTTTGATCAATCAAGTAAACATTTATTAAGTGCCTATTCTGTGCCAGGCATTGTGCTAAGCACTAGGGATATGGAAAGAGGCAAAGGACACTCCCTGACCTCAAAAGGCTTGCAATATAATGGGGGGTGTGGGAGGGAAAGACCAGAGTAGAGAAATGTCACAGGGTCAGGGCTGGGGTGAGGTGGCAGGGTCAGGAACCCTGGATGTCAGGGCACAGGGACTCACGGTGTAGACAGGTGAAGCATAGCCACAGCAGCACACTCGTAAAAGGAGAACTCGGTGGACGCAATGATGACTTCCCCAAACTTCAGCAATAAAGGCACTAAGACATGGTCTGTAAGGGGTTAGGAGAGAGTTCTGGTCAGAGCCTGGGACTCACACTCCTACAAACTCACATATTGTACTACAATGCAGAACCAAGGACCCAACACAAGGGAGAAAGAAGGGGAGGAAAGAGAGGAAAAACAAGCCATCAACCCACCCATCTTCCAGGGCTACCTCCACCCAACTCACTCTCTCTCTCTCTCTCTCTCTCACACACACACACACACACACACACACACACACACACCCCAAGAGGGGAAATCTCTCCTAGCTTTTTCCTGCCCCAACTTCCCCCCTCCATCACTGACCAGCACCCATTTGCAGGGCAGGGGTCCGACTGGGGTCCGGGGAGGGACACATCACGCCATCATCAGTCCGAACCGCTGGACTCTCATACTCTTCAAAATAACATGAGTATGACTCATCTGGTCCGAGAACAGGCAAATCTGAGATTGATAGGAATATCTGCCAATCAAAGGGCAGGACAAGCACATCAGCCTATGCATACAGGAGACAGAACCATGCCCTGCATACACACAACACACACACACACACACACCCCTATCCAGAGACTCAGAGCTCCACACATATTCTACCTCCTCCAAACCTAGGGGGAGATGCAGAAGGAAGGGGTCACAAAAGCAGCCGGATCCTTCACAAGACCACCAGATGCCCTCCATGGAATTCCCACAACTATTCCACAAAGAGCTCCTCACAAAGCCCTGCCACCGACACTCCCCACACCTCCCCATGGACCATCTGCCTACCTCATCAGTGACCTCTCAGACATCCCTTACAGAGACTTCCAAAAAGAGGTCTCCATCATCTCCCCCAAGAAAATTATGCAACTCCGTGGAGTTCTCTATAAATGCTCCCCACAGACCCTCCTTCATTTACAATGGATTAGCACCACAGACCCCATCCATAGAGCTCCCTACCCCAGAATATGCCCCCAGAGCTCCCCAAGATACCTACCATAAAGGACCCCTCAATATACCCCACATGGAAAATACCACCTCACCCATCCATATACTTCATGAAATTCCCCACACAGAAAATTGGAACACTAATCCATTGTTGGTGGAGCTGTGAACTGATCCAACCATTCTGGAGAGCAATTTGGAATTATGCCCAAAAGGCGATAAAGCTGTGCATACCCTTTGACCCAGCAATACCACTTTTGGGTCTTTTTCCCAAAGAAATCACGGAAAGGGGAAAGGGACCCACATGTACAAAAATATATATAGCTGCTTTTTACGTGGTGGCAAGGAATTGGAAGTTGAGGGGTTGCCCATCAATTGGGGAATGGCTGGACAAGTTGTGGTATATGAATACAATGGAATACTATTGTGCTGTAAGAAGCGATGAGCAGGAGGAGTTCAGAGAAACCTGGAGGGTCTTGCGTGAGCTGATGATGAGTGAGATGAGCAGAACCAGAAGAACATTGTACACAGTATCATCAACATTGAGTGTTGACCTACTGTGATGGACTATATTCTTCTCACCAATGCAATGGCACAGAAGAGTTCCAGGGAACTCGTGATAGAAGAGGATCTCCAAATCCAAGGGAAAAAAAAAAACTGCAGAGTATAGATGCCGAATGAACCATACTATTTCTTTTGTTTTTGATGCTGTTGTTTTTTTCTATTTTGAAGTTTTTCATCAATGCTCTGATTTTTTCTCTTATAACATGACTAATGCAGAAATACGATTAATGTTATTATGTGTATATATATATATATATATATATAACTTATATCATATTACTTGCTGTCTAGGGGAGGGGGGGAGGGAGGGGAGGGAGGGGAGGGAGGGAGAAAAATCTGAAATTGTAAAGCTTGTATGGACAAAAGTTGAGAACTATCTTTACATGTAATGGAAAAAAATAAAATACTTTATTAATTTAAAAAAAAATAAATTCCCCACACAATTATCCCCTGCAGATACTTCTACTATATGCCTCTCCCCCACCAAAAACAACAACAAAAACAACAACAACAACAAAAAAAAAGGAAAACTATCCCAGAAATCCTCACGGAGCCCCCTTCCACAGAGCTCTTCAAAGAGACCCAGGCTACAGAGCCCCTCCCCATATATATGCTTTGGCCCCACTCTTCACAGAGCCCCTCCCCTGTATACAGCTTCTGGACCCCTCAGAGACCACCCCACCCTTGTCTTTTGGGGGCTTACATTTCTCTTCTCCTCCCTGCTAACATTAGCAGGACTCACAGCCTGGATTTGCAAACACTTGGGCTCAGGACTGAAGCTCCACAGCCAGGGCTCTGGGCCCTGGCCCCGGGAGCATTCAGCACGACGAGTGCACCTGGACCAGACAGAGGAAGCATTTGAGCATCACAGAGCATCCACCAGCCAACAGGAGTCACAGAGAGGAAAGGAATCCCTCCCTAAGTGCCTTTAGCAATGGATAAAGATCACAAAAGATCTCTAGAAGGTTCCAGAGGTCAAGAGGGGTGGAAGGACCTCCTCCTGCTGACCCCAGCCAAGGACTTGGCTGTCCAAAGTACATTTCTACCTTGGGCTCCTGGAGATGGGGCCATGATTGTCAGAGGATATCCCCCAAACCCACATATTGGGGGTCTCTAGCATCAACAAAGTAATCTTCAGGGGACATAGGAAGGCATCTGAGCATTATCAAAGGGATCCCTGGGGTTCACAGAGAAACTTCTAAGGGTCAGGGACCTTGAGTGTCTGAGAGGCACCTCTTCCCCACCCACCCATACACAGGGTCAAGGGACTGACCGTCCAAGAAGAACACACCACCCACAGTAGGGGTCCTTGGGGGCCAGACATGACGTACAGTCCAAATGCTGAGAGCAGGAGGCCACTGGGACCCTCACTACCTGGGAAAACAAGGTGGTCACCTCAACAAGGAAACCCACAAAGAAGCCCAGACAATTCACTTCTAAGGTCCCAAGGCAATTCACTTCTAAGGTCCCAAATTCCTCTCCACCCCACCCCAACCCCTATTTCTTTTTTTCCATTTTTTTTTAACATTTTTACTTAAAGTTTTGAGTTCCAAATTCTATCCATCCCATATTTCAAACATTATCCTAATTCACCATCTTCTGGGGCATCATGATTCCCATTTCAATGGCACTCTATGGTTTAAAAAAAAAAGCTGCCCACCAGAAGCCTGCTCTGTAGACAGCAAGGCTGTGCCAGGCCTAGGCCTCCTCCCCCACACACATCATGAGTCACTCGAATCATGAACTAAGTGATAACGAAAACCACTACAGCATTTTAAGGTTTGCAAAGTACTTCCTTTACCACACACCCTGTGACAGTGGTTGAATGAGGAATATTATTCCCATTTTGCAGCTGAAGGACTTGGAGGCCTGAGTGGCCAAGTGATTTGCCTAGAGTGACCCAGAGTTTGGATTCCAGCCAAAGGCTCCTAACACCAACTGAGTCGCTCTTTCCAACACGCCTTAGCAACTCCCTGCATAAAGAGGGTCTGGTTCTTCCCCTCCCCCGGCCCCGCCCCAGCCCCATCACTCACTGTGCTCTGGGTCATGACATACAGATGTTCCAGGGCCCAGTCAAAGAGCAGGTCACTGCTCACCACCGAGTCGCTCTGGATGAGCTGAGTCGAATAAGGACGGTGGTCACCTTCTGGGCCCAAGTAAACCTAGATAATCAGGGATAGTGGATGAGGTAAGGACAGCGAAGAGGAAAGGACTGAGGGATGTCCCCAAACCCAGAGACTGGAGATCATAATGCCCAGCCTTGGGGTCAGGGCTCAGGGATCTTAGACTACCAAGAATGAAGCCCAGAGATCAAAGACCATAGGTCTCGGTCTTCAGATCAGAGGTTATATGGCCCATCCCTGGGATCAGAGCTCTGATACTGGGACCGAGCCCATGTACTTCTCAACCAGCTCTGATCCCAGGGATGGGTTCCCCAGAAAATTACTAAAGGCAAGAAAAGAAAAAAAAGAGGGAGGGAGAGGGAAAAGGAAACCCAAGATTTTCTTCTTTCCCACAACAATCTATCCCTCTTAACCTGCAGTCCTGACCCACCCTTACTCTCCCATGGGTGTCCCCAGTCCCTGGCCTCACCTTGTGCAGCTGCCCTTGGCTATCTCCCAGGAAGGCAATGGTATGTCCATCTTCCACACTGACTGCCACAGCTGTTAACTGGACATCTTCCCATTCCACCAGGGGTGTGGCCTCTAAGGGAACTCGGCTAGCCATTGGGCTGGGTGTGTGGTCTGACCCACAGGGGTAGGCATCCAGTGTATCCTTAGCAGGAGGAAGAAATTCAGAGTAGGGTCACAAATCCTACCACCCTCTAACCCAGGACTCCCAGGTACTTCCTTCCACAGGCCCAAGACAGCCCTAAACATCCCTGGGAATAGGTATAGTTCTTGAGGGTACTAAGTATCTATAGGATAACATAAGTATATTGTCTTAATTTTATTTTATTTTTTGCGGGCCAATAGGGGTTAAGCAATTTGCCCAAGGTTGCACAGCTAGTGTCAAGTGTTTGAGACCAGATTTAAACTCAGGTCCTCCTGAATCCAAGGCCAGTGCTTTATCCACTGTGCCACCTAGCTGCCCCCCATAAGCATATTTTCTGAACCAAAAAGTAAGGTACATGGTAAAACCAAAACATATTTACATATCCCTTTTGCAAAGATTCATGAAAAGGTGTATTTTCTCTTCTTAAAGTTGGGACTTTCCTGGAAAATCTAGACTATATGGTCACTGGAACTAAAGCTTGCCACCTCCCTGCCCCCCCCCAAAAAAAAATCCTCACCTTTCCCACCCTCAGTAGAGTTCCCAAGTGGGAGGGAGAAGGGAGGAAAGATGTCAGGACTTGAGAAGAAAACAAGAATCTCAGGGTTGCCTACCACTATCCCCACCCTACCCCACCCCAGCCTACCACAACATTATGCAGCTGGTCCCAAGCTACCATATTTGAGTTGGCCTTACTTTGGTCCCTCCCAGGGCTCTCACAATCACCTCTGTGCTGACAACTTCCAAATCTACATCTCCAGTACCCCCCCAAAAAAAAAACTATCACTGAAGTTTTAGCCCCTTATTTCTAACTACTCACAGGCCACCACCACCTCAAACTCAAGCATGTCCAAAACTGAACTCTACCTTCCTCACCAAACCAAATCTCCCTAACTCACTTGTTTAACCACCATTCCCTCAATCTTGAAGACCTAAAGGCAATTTTGACTATTCTCTTCTTTAACCCTTTGTACACTCAATTCTTCCTCCAAATGTCTGTCAGAAATCTCTTCCTCTCCATTTTCAAGGCTACCACCCCAGTAAGAATGTGACCTAATGATACCTACAATTCCAGAGGACTCATGATGAGACATGCCACCCACCTCCTGATAGAGAGGTACTGGACTCAGAGTGCAGATTGAGACATTTTTAAAAACAAGGCCAAGGAGAGAATTTGTTTTGCTTGACTGTGCATGTTATTTTTCTTGCTTTTTCTCCTATTCCAAAACCTATGATGGTCCCCCAGTGCCTACAGGACCAAATTCAGACTCTTCAGTCCAACATGCTGGGTCTTCCATACTGTGGTCCCACCTGACCTACCAACCTCTAACTTCTCTCTCCAATACAGACCCTCTTCAACCAGTCCAGTTGTTTTCCTAACTCCAACCACCCCCTATTAGATACACCAGGCTTGTTTCTGCATGTACATTTTTGTCCATGTTATTCCCACCCCTCACTCCTGAAATCTGGAATATTGTCCCCGCTCATTTTCTATCTCTACAACCCATTCTTCAAGGTCCTAGTTCAAGCTCCACCTCTACCCTGACATTTTCTCTGACTGTTCCAGCTCATATGAACAACATCCTTCTCTGAATTACTTCAGCACACATTATGTGTGCCATATAACTCAGCATTTAATTTCCAGCTAGGCAGTTTCTTCTGAGCAGAGACCATTTCTTTTGTATCTTCAGAACTTCTAGCACAGCACTGGGCACACAGGAAGCAACCAACATATACATTCTGATAACTCTATTAAAACTCTTCCTCAATTCCCAACAATTTAGGAAGGAATGGAAACCTGGGATGAGTCTTAGAGACAAAAATGGCATGGGGAAGTAGGATCACCCATAAGAGGGAGAAAGGGGTTACTTACAACAGGAAGCTGGGCACAATTGGAGTTGACATCATATTCAATATAGGCAATCTCAGTTCCATCCTCTGCTCGGCCATCCCTAGTGTAGCAAGCATCTCGCGTTCGGTTGGCCAACTGGTCAACCTCATCTAATGAGAAAGCACAGAGTGCAGAGGCCCCAGAAACTCCAGCAGCAGGGGCACGGCCAACAGTGGAAGGGCTGACTGAAGAAAAAGCAGCATACAGCACCTCTCCGCCTTCTCCATGGGACCCCATCCCAGGAATACCAACAGCCGCTGCCTGCACCAGTCCATAGGGTGGCCCTCCACAAGACAGCGGAAGCTCCACATAGGAATAATAATGCTGATCGCTCAGGCAGACACGGGACAAGTAGGGGCGGAAGGCTCGGGACTGGGCCTGCAGGTCCCGCCGCAAGAACAGGAAGTAGACGCTGGTTCGATGGGCAAAGGCAGTCACAAAGTGGTGGCTGTACTCGGACAGCCGGCCCACAGCCAACTTGGCTGTCTCCTCATAGGAGAATGCAGCCTGTGGGTCAGGGGGACGTAGCGCACGGGTTGTGATGGGAGGGATGCCGCCTCCCACACCCCGGCTGGTATACCCCCGGCCTACAAACAAGAGAGGCTCCCCAGCTGGACCCTGTCCCACCAGCCCCACTGTGCTGATGGCTGGATCATTGGCCGCCACATACTGAGTATCCCCCGGGCGGTCGGGACGAAGCAAGAGTTGCCCAATATGGTCCAGGCGTCGTTGTTCACATACTCCCTGGTGTGCACTCCCACACACCACTAAGGCTCCTTCATCCCCGCCAGGCCCACCGGGGCTCACCAACAGCAGCTGGTTGGGGTTGTCTGTGGGTTGGGCCTGCGGGCACTCAAGAGGCAACACAGGGGGCAGACAGTCCCTGCTGTCCAGCACAGGCCCCGTAGACACAGTTGCCTCAAGTGTTAGTTCTGAACTCAGTTGAAACAAGAAGTTGGTAGCCCCCAAATAGAGGGTCCCTGAGACTGGATCCCTGACCAGATGCTGGAGGCGAGTGCTATTGGGAGAGAAGGAGGCAAGAGTGGACTGTTGCATTGCAGAGGCGGGAGCACACACAGCCCAGAGCAGCTGGAGAAGGGCTGAGCCAAGAATAAGCATGGTCACCTGAGGGGGAAAAATATGAAAGGTGGACAGAGAGGAAGAGGGGGAGATGAAGAAGAAGATGAGAGGGAGAGAGAGGAAGAAGGGAGGAAGTGGGGGAGATAGAGAGGAGGGGGGGGAGTGGGAGAGAGAGAGAGAGAGAAATCAAATTAGTTTGGATACGGAGGCAAAGGCCTAGGGAAAAGGGCCCTGATTCCATCCTTTCCCATGTCTTTCTTATTGATCACACCCACTTTTTCATTTTCTTTTTTGGTTTGTTTGTTTTTTTGCGGGGCAATGGGGGTTAAGCGACTTGCCCAGGGTCACACAGCTAGTGTCAAGTGTCTGAGGCCAGATTTGAACTCAGGTACTCCTGAATCCAGGGCCGGTACTTTATCCACTGTGCTATCTAGCCGCCCCCCACTTTTTCATTTTCAATCTCCCCCTAATCTTATTTCATTCTCTTCTGCCATCCTGAATCTCTCTCCTTTTATTATCAGACTCCTACAAAAGGATATCTACAAGCACTGCCCCCTCAGTTTTCTCACCACCCCTTCCCTTCTCAGTGCCTTAGCATCTGGCTTCCAACCCTACTACTCTACTGAACGTCTCAGAGAGATCTACTAACTGCTCAATCCATTGGCCTTTTCTCATTCCGCATCCTCTTTCACTTCTCTGCAGCTTTTCCAAGATAGCGTCTTTCTCTCCTGGTTCTCTTCCTATCTAACCACTTTTTCTTAGTTTCCTTTATTAGACCATCAACCATCTCCTTTTCCCTAAGGATGTGTCTCTCAAAGCTCAGTCCTGGACCCTTTTCTTTACAGTCCCTCCCTTGGTGACCTCATCCACTCCCATGGATTCAATTATCATCTCTATGCAGATGTAATTATCCTCTCTAGAAGTCCATCTGTTGCTTAGAGACCTGCTCTAGCTTTTCAGCCAGAATCCTTCATCAGTGAAGTCAAATCTATAAATCCAGCCTTCATTTCTCTCCTGAACTCCAGTCCTGCACACACCTGCTGGACACTTCTACTTGAATGTCTGATTGTCATCTCAAGCTGAACACGAATGAATGAATAAAAAGTATTTTTAAGCCCTTACTATGGGCTAAGCAATGTGCTAAGCCCTGGGGATACAAATAAAAAGCAAAAACAGTCCCTGACCTCAAGGAGATTACACTCTGATAGGGGAAACTGCAAACGTACAAGAGTAGTAGCCAAAGAGGGCTTACTACTTGTCTGGAGAGAGGAATGATCAGTGTGGCCATAGGGAAGTACATTGACATACTCATCTAAAAGACGATGGCAGAGTTGATCAGGGTTCGTGGTGCCATGAACAGTCTAAAATGAGAGTCATCATCTTTCCCATCCCATCCTCACCCAAACCAACTCCTCCAAATGTCCCTATTTTTGGGGGGGGGTGAAGCAATGGGGGTTAAGTGACTTGCCCAGGGTCACACAGCTAGTAAGTGTCAAGTGTCTGAGGCTGCATTTGAACTCAGGTCCTCCTGAATCCAGGGCTAGTGCTTTATCCACTTCGCCACCTAGCTGTCCCCTAAATGTCCCTATTTCTGTTCAGAGTACCACCATCCTCCCAGTCACCCAGATTCATGACCTCAAACTCTTCCTTGACTCTCTCCTCACCTTTACCCCCAGATATAATTTTTACCACAACTCCCATATCTATTTATTTCCCTTTTTCTCTATTCACCTAGGCACCACCCTAATTCAGATTCTCATCACTTCATGCCCAGGCTACTATCTCCAAACTACCCCCTCTCTAATCCATCCTTGACAAAAATCTTCTGACATCACCCAGTGGACCACTTCACTCCCCAACTCAAAAATCCTTCAGTAGTGGCCTATTTATTGCCTTCTAAGAAAAAAAAAATACAGATTCCTCTGCCTGGCCGCTAAATCTCGTCATTTCTATCTTCATGGCATCTCTTCCATAATCCCCTTCACACCATTCATAAAGCCATGACCCTGATTCAGGCCTTTTATCACCTCTCATCAGGATTACTGTGATAGCTCTAACTGCTATCCCTGCCTTAAGTCTCTCCCTCCTCCAACCCATCCTCCACTCAATGGCCAAAGTGACTGACCGATGTCACCACCACTCTTACACAAGAAGCCCCAGTGGCTGTCACCTCCAGGAATGAACATTAACTCCTCTATTTGGCATTTGAAGGTCTTCGTAAGGAGGTCCCAGCCTGCCTTACCAGACTTCTTACACCGTATTTCCCCTCCATGAATTTGAGGATCCGTCTATCTCAGCCTACTAGCAATTCTTCCAACAGAATACTTCATCTCTCGGACCCACAGCCCTTGCGCTGACCATGCCCCAGGCCCGTATCTCTGTGCCTTGATTTCCTAAGCTTCCCTGGCTTCCTTCGCGTCTCAGCTCAAATTCCCATTTCTGGAGTGGGGGCTTTCCTGGTTCCCCCAGTTGTTATTGTCTTCTTTCAGATGACCTCCATATAGTACACCTTATATGTACCTGGATAACTACAAGTTGTTTCCACCATTGGAAAGGAGGCTCCCTGAGAGAGGGGACTGGGCTCATTTGGCCTTTCTTTGTATCTCCAGTGCCTAGCGCTTAGTAACTGGTTCATAAACACTTGCTGTCTAACTGGCTGGCTTAAGGCTAGAATCTAGCTTTCCGTCCTTATATTCCCCATCGTGCTCTCTACATATCAGTGGGACCAGACTTTAGGCAGCTGCCCATCTGAACATTCCACTTTGCTGCTTGTGCACTCAGGGAAGCTGCTCCCCAGGCCTGGAATGCACCCCTCCCTCACTTCTACCCTTCAGCATCCATATGTGCCTTCAAGGCTTAGATTAGGTGCCCCCTCTTCTGTGAAGTCTTCCCAAGGGCTTGTGTTCTTGACATCTTCAAACTGCTTTGCTATGTACAGGTTGCTCCCCCAAAACACACACAAACAAGCCTTAAATCGAGGGGAGCCACTGTCTACTTTCTGTCTTGGAATATTCAAGGTCTGCCCAGCACAGTACCACAGCGTTATGCATCTTGATGAAATTTAGTTCCTTCGGTCATGTTCAACTCTCTGTGACCCCATTTGCGGTTTTCTTGGTAAAGATACTGGAGTAATTTGTCATTTCCTTCTCCAGTTCATTTTATGCATGAAGAAACTGAGACAGAGTTAAATGACTAGCCCAGGGTCACACAGCTAGTATCTGAGGCCAGATTTTAACTCAGGAGATGAGTCTTCCTGACTTCAGGCCTAGCACTCTTGTCTATTACACCACCTAGCTGTCCCATATGCATCTTGTAGACCCTTTAAAAAAATATTTGTTGGGAACAGCTAGGTGGCGCAGTGGATAAAGCACAGGTCCTGAATTCAGGAGTACCTGAATTCACATCCGGCCTCAGACACTTGACACTTACTAGCTGTGTGACCCTGGGAAAGTCACTTAACCCCTCATTGCCTTGCCAAAAAAACCCCAAAAAACTGTTGAACTGAATTGAATAAGCAAATAAGCATAGGGGTAGGGGAGGAGGGGGTATACTAACTAGAGAGGAAGGAGATGAATAATCAGGACCTTGTGATCAGAGCCGTCTGGGCTTAGAATTAGCCAAGTGACAAGTCATGGCCAAAGTCCTAGGTTCTACTCTGATATATCCAAGGAGATGGAGAACGAAAGGAATAGAGGCCTAGAGTGGGAGGTGGGAGGGAAGTTCAGGTTAGGTGTCAAATCATGGTCAGAAGCCTGAGATTCCCCAGAGCCCAAGAATGTGGAGAATTCAAGGACACCTAGGGAGGAAAGGAAGGCTGAAGAGTTGGAGATAAGAAGAGGGGAGGAGGGAAGAAGGAGGAAATGTTTTAGTCTGAGAAAAGGTTAGAGGTCATTGAAAGATTATCTTCTTCTTAACAAGGGACTTGGAGAAGATGAATATTTGAACTCAGGTCAAAACAAGAAGAAAATGACAGGAAGGTGATAGACTAATACTCAGAATGAAACGTGAACTTTTGGACATAGCCAATGTGGGAATTTGTTTTGCTTGATTAGGCTTATTTGTTGCAAGAGGGTTTTTTGTTTGTCTTGGTTTGTTTTGTTTTGTTTCGCTTCGTTTTGTTTTCTGGGAGAGGGAGGTGAAAGGAGTTAATACTAGTATTGGGATACAAGAATTCCTGAAATACTAGGAATTTATATTAGACATAAGGAAGAGGTAGTGAGAGATGGAGGTCCAGGTGTTACTAAAAACCAAGTAACCAAACCAAGCCCTTTTCTAGACACTTAGAAAACCAAAGGTCCTCCCCCCTAGTCGATATGGTCATCCTGCCTGGACACAGAGGACTGGGTGAGATGACCCTACAACCAGAACCCTCAGATCCTCACTCCCAAGTACTGATTTATCCCTGCCCTTCCTAGCCCTAGCCTACAGGAGGCAGAGTAAGCCCCAACATGGACACCAGAGGAACATTTCACCCTTCTTCCCCCAAAGGAGCAGGAAAGTAAATAACAATACCACCAGAACCCGCATCAGGGCACCAGGAGGTGTGGAATAGGATAAGAGGCACCCAGAGGCACAGAGAAGAGGGGAGGGAGAGGCATCCCACCCCCATCCTTCCCACAACTTGACATGCTTCCTGGACAGAGGGACAAGGATGTGAGGACATGTTGTATCCGGCCCAGCTGTGACAGAGGCTGAACAGGAGGGGGTGGGGGGAGTGAGGGGGACAGGCGGGGCTTAGTCTGGATAACCATGACTAGTGACCCGGTGTGGGAAAGTAGCTAATCGCAGGTCTTGGGGACTATCAGATGGATCAGTGGGCAGAGGTTTGATGAAAGAGAACAGTGTGGGCTTACGAGTGGTAGCAATAGACCCTTGTCGGATGGAGGGGGCAGCAGGAGCAAGGGATACCTGGAAAAGGAATGCACTTGCCAAGCTCAGGAAGGCAGGTCAGTGATTTTAGTGACAGATGATGGGACATTTGGGGACCTAGAGCTCACTAGTGCCAAGAACTTTGGTGAAGTACATAAAGTCCCCATAAATACTGCCTCTCACTTTTCCCAGGAGACATGATCTCCCCAGTACTCTGAAGAAAACCACCATCCTGGCTCCCCCTCAGGCAATACCGGCTCCCAACTCCCCCAGGGAACAACAGCTCCCTGATCCCAGCTCTCTCAGGAAACATCAGCTCCCAGCTCCCCCAGAACACCAGCTCCGGGTTCCCAGAAACCCAAGGGACCACCAGCACTCAACTCCTGCCACAGAACAGCAGCTTCCAGTAAGAATACTCCTCTCCCTCTTCCCCCAGGGACCATTACCCTCAGCCCCCTCCCCAGGGCCAATTTCCCCAAGGATCACTACCTTCATGACCTCTGGATCTCACAGCAGGCAAATATAGTTCTGGGAAACTCTGCCTCTGGCCTCCACTAACTCAGATCCTCTAGATAAAGTCAAGTGGAGCCACAGGCTGAACTCACCTGGTACAGCAGGCAAAGGAAGCAAACAGCAGCATGGCCAGTATGAATCGGCTCACCTGGGCTGGAGAAAGAGCACATAATGAGTCGGAAAAGCTGAGGGCATAACACCACTCCCTGCCAGTGTCAGCAGGGATGGAGAAGACACTTGAAGGTTATCCCAACACCGCACATGGGAGGGAGGGAGCAGGGCCACCCCACCCCTCGTAAGGTCATTATGGTTCACAGGAGGCTGTGGCCAGTCTTTCCCCTCACTGTCCCCGCAGAGGGCTGAGAGGCACTGAAGTTAGCTTGGAGGACTGCCACTATACACATTCCAATGGGGGGGGGGGAGAGGGGAGGAGAGCAGGGTACTTGCATTCCACAGTAGGCTACTGCTCCCCTCCCAGGACTCCAGGACTGCCTCCCCTCTCCCCACACCTACCAGGCAAGAGAACCATGAAATTACAGAGTCCTCGATCTCCCTGTCCCCTCCCCCCTGTCCCCAGAGGAATCTCTACACATCCCTGGGGACAGATATTTTGGACATCTCGGGGGAGAAAGGCCAAAACAAATTAATCAAAAATAGAGGAGGCAGGTTTCAACCCGGTGTGGGTCCTGGGATGAAGAGATACCCTAGTCCAGAAGCTCTTAACTTTTTCTGTGTCCTGGATCCCTGACTAGAGTGAAGCTCTTCTCAGAGTAATGTTTTTATAAAAGTCAGAGGTTAATGAAAATAAAGGTGTGATTCCCCCCCACACACACACATCGAAGTTCACAGATTATGGGGCCATGGTTAGGTATCCCAGTCCTAGCAAGTCTAAGTCTGTGCTCTAGACTGTGGGGTGGGGAGAGGGCTGGAGGGGAAACTAAGACCAACCGAGAAGACAGAACCAGGAAATGGTTCTACAGCCCTGGCAGACTGTAAGGGAAAAAGCAGGGAATTAGAACAGGTGATCAGAACGAAGGAGTCTGGGAACAGGAACACCAGGAGGCCAGCTAAGGGCTAGGTATGCTAGCTCCCTGTTAGCAGGGGACAAGGTAAGCCCTTCAGCCCTCGAGTCCCATGTGAGCTATTACATGACATCACAGCCATGACTACAGGATCCTGACAAAAAGGGCAATGACCTTCCAGCTTCTAGCTAGCCTCCCCTCTCTACAGTTTCTGCCTCCTACAATCCAGCCTGCATATCTATGGCAATTTCATCAATATTTCTAAAGCATTGCTTTCATTATGTCATATCTTGGACTCCAATGCCTTTAGCTGCTACTTGCTACCCACCATATCAAATCTAACTTCTCCATGATTTTCACAGCCTCAACAGACTATTTCACCACCCTTTTAGGCACATTTCTCCTCTCCAACTATACTGGTCTTCTACCGCCCAATACAGTACACTCAAATACAGCTTGTCTCTTCTCAGAATGTTTACTGTTTTAAAAGACTGAACCATTATAAGACTTTTATTAATTCAACAAACATTTATTCAATGACTATTATGTGCAGAGACCTTTGTTAGACCTTAGCTGAAATATAAAGCTTAGATGCAATCCCTGCACTCCTGAATCTTATGTTTTAATAAGAGGTTAAGAGTGACTTCTCTATTAATAAAGGACCCCAAGGGACTGGCTGAACAAACTATGGCATATGATTGTGATGAAATACTATTGTGGGGGCGGCTAGGTGGCGCAGTGGATAAAGCACCAGCCTTGGATTCAGGAGTACCTGAGTTCAAATCCGGCCTCAGACACATAACACTTACTAGCTGTGTGACCCTGGGCAAGTCACTTAACCCCCATTGCCCAGCAAAAAAAAAGAAAGAAAGAAAAAAAAAAGAAATACTATTGTGCTATAAGAAATGACAAGCAGGATGGTTTCAGACAACCTGAAAAATGTATATGAACTGATGCGAAATGAATTGAACAGAACCAGAACACTAAACACAATAACAGCAATACTGTACAATGATCAACTGTGAATAATTTAGCTGTACTTAGCAATGATTCAAGACAATTCCAAAGGATTTATAATGAAAAATGCTATTTGCCTCCAGAAAAAGAACTGATAAACTCTGAATATAGATCAAAGCATGGATTTTTGTTGTTGTTTTTTACTTTATTTTTCTTGGGTTTTTTTTTTTTGGTCTGTATTTTCTTTCACAACGTGGCTAAATATGTTTTACATAACTGCACATGTATAATCAATATCACATTACTTGCCTTTTCAAAGAGGTAGAAAGGGAGGGGAAGATGGGAAGGAATTTGAAACTCAAAAAAAAAATTTAATGAATGTTAAAAAAAAGTTTACTTGTAATTGGAAAAAATGTGAAGATTTTAAAAAATAAAGGACTCCAAGCAAAGTCTGGGTAACAATCTGTCAAGGAAACTGAATAGGGGATTCCTTATCAGGGAGGATTTAGATTAGATTATTTCTGTTTTCTCTTCCAACTTTGAGAATCTATGATCCTGTGATACACAATGTTTTATGATAAGCACACTAGAAAGGTTCTAAATATAGCTAACATTAAAAAGGGACATGAACAAATGATTCTCAAAAGAATTGCATATTATTAACAACCATTTGAAACACTGCTACAAATCACTAATAAGAGAAATGCAAATCAAAATAACTCTGAGGTTTCACCTCACAACCAACACATCAGCAAAGATGACAAAAGATAGGAGTACTCAGTATTGAAGGGCTGTGGAAAGATGGGCACACGGACTTGAGGAAGTTGTGAATCCAACCATTCTAGAAATTTGGAATTATGCTTTTAAAAAGTGACTAAAATGTCCATCCCTTTTGACCTGGAGATCCTACCCAAAGGCATATGCCCCAGGAGGTCAAAGATAGAAAGAAAAATCCAATATATGCCAAATAATTATAGCAATACTTGTTGCATTAGCAAAGAACTGGAAACAAAGGAGATGCTTATCAATGAACTGTGGTACAGGAATGTAAGGAAATATTACTGTGCTAATGAAAACCATAAATAGGAACACAGAGGAACATGGGAAGATATATAAACTGAAAAGCGAAATAAGCAGAACCAGAAAAACAATCCGACTACAATAATGTACACATAAGCAACAACAACAAAACTGCATACTGTGTAATTATTATAAAGACCAAGGCTGATCCAAAAAAAAAGAGATTAAGGCTGGCCCCTAAGAGGAGATAGAAGTATGCACCTTGCTCCATTCTTTGCATGAGTAGGGGCCTATGGGGATAGAACACAGCATACACTAACAGACTTGCCTTCCGTGCCAATAAATTCTGTTTTACTGCATTGTTCTCTTTTTATTTAATTTCTCTAGGTTAGGGAAGAGGAGAAGACTATGGAAAATGAAGGTGATGTGAAAACAAAAGATAATATTTTTTAAACAGTCATTGACGTTAACAGTATTTCAAAGTTTGCTAAATGCTTTATATATTTTTTCTCATTTGATCCTCATAATAATCCTGGGAAGTAAATACTACAACATTATTGTCCCCATTTTAGAGATGAGTAAACTACAATTCTTAGAGGTTAAAAAACTTAAGCTAAGTTTACCATCACACAACTAGTAAGTGTGATAGGCAGAATTCAAGCCCAGGTCTCTGTGAGTCCTAAACCTGCCCCTTCTTTCCATTACACCACAATGCCTCTCAGGTATGGGATGCCCCAGGGGGAAGCTCATTGCCAACAAGCAACAGGGAAAATTTCATCAAGTGTGTGGCATCTGAGTTTGGCTCTGACGACTGGGTAGAAATCTGACGGAAGAACAGTAGACGTTCTAGACGCAGGGGACGGTTTGAACAAAGGTACAAAGGTAAAGAAGTAGAAGGTATGCTCAGGAGAAAGAAACTAGCACAGTTAGTTGGTCTAAAGCAAATATGTTGAGGCTAGAAATATATGAGATAAGGGGCAGCTAGGTGGCGCAGTGGAGAGAGCACCGGCCCTGGAGTCAGGAGGACCTGAGTTCAAATCCGGCCTCAGATGCTTAACACTTACTAGCTGTGTGATCCTAGGCAAGTCATTTAACCCCGATTGGCTCACTTTAAAAAAAAGAAAGAAAGAAAGAAAGAAAGAAACATATGAGATAAGGCTGGAAAAAGAGAGTGACTTTAGGTTATGGGAGGGCTTGAATGCCAGGCAAGGCATTGATTTACTCAGAAAGCACCATGGAATCATTGATGGTTTCTGAGCAGAGGAAAGACATAACAAAACTTGACACATAGTAGGCACTTAATAAACGTTTGTTCAATTTAATTTGCTATTCCAAAGGAAAAGCAATCTGGTCATGGTGAAAAGGATGAATTGGAGCATGCAGGGAGAAGTGGGGAAGGAGTTCTTGGAAGGCCATTTCAAATCCCATTCCTAGGCCATTGTCCACAAAGAAATCAAAGAAAAAGAAAAGGGGACCACATGTACAGAAATGTTTATGGCTGCTCTTTTTTTATGGTGGCAAAGAACTGGAAATTAAGGGGTGATACCAATCAATTGAGTAATAGCTAGACAAATTATGGTATGTAAATGTAATGGAATACTATTGTCCTGTAAGAAATGATGAAAAGGTAAGTTTCAGAGAAACCTGGAATACCTTGTATGGACTGATGTGAGCATAACCAGAACAATTTATACAATGACAACATCATAAAAACAAATAAACTTTTAAAAGACTTAAGAACTCTGATAAACACAATGACTAACCACAATTCCACAGGACCAATGATGAATCACATTACCTAACTCTTCCCAGAGAGGTAATGAACTCAGGACACTAAATAAGGTGTGTATGTTTTGGACACGGCCGATACAGGAATTTATTTTTCTTAACCATGTATATTTGTCACAGGAGTTTTTTATTCTCTTTTTCCAACAGAGTGAGAGAAAATGGATTTTTGTTCATTGAAATAAATTAAGTTAGAAAGAATGTCCAGGTGGGTAGTAACAGGACCTGTACTAAGGTGGTGGCAAAGGAAGAAAGACTGGATGGATGCAAGAGAATGCGTAAAACTGGAACAGTCTCAACAACACTTGATAGGATAGATATGAAAGGTGAGAGGGAAGTTATGGCTTTAATTGAGTGAATGGTCAGGCCACTCACAGAAATTGTGAAAACAAAAGGAGGAACAAGGTTAGGGTGAAAGATAATAAGCTTGGTCTGAGACATGTCAAGTTAGAGGTTCTTGTCATATTTCCAGGAGAAGATGTCCTGTAGGAAGTTAAGAGATATGGGTCTGTAACACAAAAGAAAAGTCATAATTGGAGAATGAGAAAAATGGGGGGGGGGTCATCTACATAAAAGTAATGGTTTTTATTGTTCTTAAAATATATGTTAATGTAGAAGCTAGGTGGTGCAGTGGATAGAGCACCGGCCCTGGATTCAGGAGGACCTGAGTTCAAATCTGACCTCAGACACTTGACACTTACTAGCTGTGTGACCCTGGGCAAAACAATTAACCCTCACTGTCCAGACCAAAAAGAAAAATGTTAAATTTAACATGGTAGTAACAACAACGCCTTACTTGTCTGTGACCCCTTCTCAACTGCCTTATGTTCTCTTCTTTGTACCTTTATCTCACTGATACTTTTTTCTTTTTTTTGCTTTACTGCCATAACCCTTCCAGCTTACAGCTCTGCCCTGCCAAATAAAAACCTCCCTAAAAACAAATAAATACAGTCAAGAAAAACAAATTTGTGTTACATCGGTCTGAAAATGTATGTCTTGTTTTACAACTACAATCTATCACACACAAAAAAAAGAAAAAGGAAGCACACTTTGCAATAGGTCTCCCAGAATAGAGATTGGTTCATTGATCAGAGTCATTAATTTAGTTTATAATGCTGTGTTCATTTTTTAAATCATTTTCCTCATTCTGCTTATTTCACTCTGCATCAGTTCATACAAGTCTCTCTTGGTTTCTCTGAATCCATTCCTTTCATCCCTCATGGCACAATAATAGGCCATAATTCATTCAGTCATTCCCTAACAAGTTAGCACCCACTTTGTTTCCACTTATGTGCTACAAAAAAAAAAAAAAAGTGTTACTATAATCATGCACAGTAGTCCTTTCCCTCTGTCTTTGGTCTCTTGGGTGTTTATGGCTAATAGTGGTATCATTGGGCAACTAAGTGGAGCAATGGATAGAGTGCTAGGGCCTGGAGTCAGGATGACTCATTTTCTGAGTTCAAATCTGGCCTCAAACACACTACTAGCTGTGTGACCCTGGGCAAGTCACTTAACTCTGTTTGCTTCAGTGTCCTGGAGAAGGAAATGGCAAACCACTCCAGTATCTTTGCCAAGAAAACCCCAAATAGAGTCTCAGACACAAGTGACACAACAGAACAACAAGAAGTAGTATCACTAGGTCAGAATATGAACAATTTAATAACTTTTAGGGTATTGTTCCAAATTGCTTTCCAGAATTGTTACACCAATTGATAACTCCACCAACGGTACATTACCGGGCCTATCCTCCCAAAGCCCCTCTAACAATTGTCATTTTCCTTTTTGGTAATCATTCCCAATCTGATGAACACATAAGGAGGTACTTCAAAGTTGTTTTAATTTGCAATTCTTTTATTATTAGTGATTTGGAGCATTTTTACATACGGTTATCGATAGCTTAGATTTCTTCCATTAAGAATTGCTTGCTCAAATCCTTTGACCAATTTAACTATTTTGTTTTATTTTTTTGGTGAGGCAATTGGGGTTAAGTGACTTGCCCAGGGTCACACAGCCAGTAAATGTTAAGTGTCTGAGGCCGGATTTGAACTCAGGTCCTCCTGAATCCAGGGCCCGTGCTTTATCCACTGCGCCACCTAACTGCCCACCCCCCCAATTTAACTATTAAATAACGGCTTTTGTTTTTATATATTTGTACTAATTCCCTATATACCTTGGATATCAACCTTTACCAGAGAAATTTGCTGCAAATATTTTCCAGTTGTTTCCCTTCTAATTTTAGCTGTACCATTTTTGTCTTCATAAAAACTTTTTAATTTTATGTAAACAAAAATTGCATAGTTTATCTCCTTTCTTCCTTGTTCTCCCTTTTTTGGTCAATTCTTCCTTATCCAGAGCTATGAAAAACATCTTCATTCTCCTCTCATTTATTATATGACTCATACATAGGTCAGTTAGGCATTTAAAGCCTATTGGGGAATATGGTATCATATAGAAGCCTAATTTCTTCCAGAATGCTTTCCAATTTTTTCATCAGTTTTTGTCAGATAGTGAATTCTTATGCTAGCAGTTTGTATCCTTGCAGTGTTCAGTTGTTTCTGATCTTGTATACCTAATCTGTTCCACTGATCAACTTTCTATTTTTTAACCACCACAAAATCGTTTTGCTGATTACTGCTCTGTAATTTATTTTGAGGTCTGGAACAGCTAGGCCTTCCTTCCCACTTTTTTCATTATTTCCCTTTAAATTCTTGACCTTTTGTTCCTCCTTTTCTCATAATTTTGTTTACTTCAATAAAGTAATCCTTGGGTAGTCTGATTGGTATGGCAGTGAGTCAGTAAATTAATTTAGGTAGTATTGTCATTTTTATTACATAAGCAGTGCCCAACCATGAACAATTAATTTCTCTACAACTATTCCTCTCCAAGTCTTCCTTTAGTTCTGTAAAGAGAGCTTGGTAGTTGTATTCCCATAATTCCTGTGCATAGAGGTGATAGTTGAAACTATAGAAATGAATGGCATGTCTAGGGGAAAGAATATTGAAAGAAAGGTCAAGAATAAAATCTAAGTAATTATGATGAGGCTAAGAATTCAGGGAAGAAGAGGGAGAAATTAGAGAAGTAGGAACGTCATGTTAGAGACAGGTCTTTGAAGCCAAGGGAAAAGAATATCCAGTGGGATGATGTGATTAACAATGCCAAAGGCTGAGAAAAGACTTTTTATTTGATTTGGAAATTGGAAGCGATTGGTGACTTTCGAGAGGCCATTTCAGTAGTGTGGTAGGGATAGAAGACAGACTGCAGGGGGCTGAGGAAGACAAAGCAAACATTAGGCACAAAGTTTTTTAAGTGTGATAGTGAATGGGGAAATAGAGATAGGGCATATGGTAGCTGAATGGCAGAGGTGAAAAAGGAAGGCTTTTTTTAAGAATTGAGAAGATCTGGGCATGTCTGTTGGCAGACAGGAAGGAACCAGCAGAAAGGAAGAAATTGAAGACAGATATAATAGAAGGGATCACTATTAGAGCAAGATCCTAAGACACAGGATGAAATGGGACCAGGGGTACAACCCTAACAGGAGCTAGAGATACTTCTCTGGCCAGAGGGAAAGAGAAGTGAATGATGATGTGGGGAAATATTGAGAAATGGAAGAGGGAATCTTCAGTCTTCACACTTAAGTAAATAGATCTACCACCTACCCTTATAGTAGGGGGAGGAGGGATGAGGAGGGTGAGTAGAGAAGAAATAGTTTGGAATCATCACTGAGGAAATGAGATGGGGCGTCAAGAGTAGAAGAATCGACTCTTTCCAAGCTGCTCTTTCTCTCCCACCTACACATCCACACACACCCAAGAGGAGAGAGTTGATTAAATACTGGAGCTAGGGGCAGAACTACCCAAACTGATTATTGGAAGGTGAGTATACTCAGTCGTGACTCATTACAACCAGCTAGAACCCAGTCTCGGGCCCCTTGTTAGTCAGACTTTGACCACTAAGATCAAGCCCTATCCCACCAATTCCCACCTTCCCCTTCTAATTCAGGGAATGATACTCAAATTAATAGTACTATTGCTACTGGGAAGGATCTGACCATCTCTCCCTCTACAGTTCCACTCACCATCCCCATGATTTAGTCATGGGCTACGTAGACAAAAGCATGCTTTCTCTGCTACCACTTTCTGCCCTGTCTTATGCAATCATGTCATTCCTATCCCTCCCTTTTCCACTCCATCCTCCCTTTCGCTTCTTAATAAAACCCTTCCTCTCACACTCTTTCAATCCTCTTGCTATCATGGTATCCTCTTGCTCCTCCCAGAAGACACTGCAACCCTGGCCAATGTGACCAATAGTATGGGTTGTTTCACTCCTGCCCTACAAGACAGCCAAGAATAGTAAGTAGAGTTCTCATTCCTCACTGCCACTTCCAAACTGCCTCCCTCCCCAGTCCTCTTCCACCATCACTCAGCAACATCTCCTCTGAGGTTGACTACATCCAGATTTATCACCCTATTCAGATCCTGGTGGATGTTCTGTAATGATCCCCAACTCATTCTCCCTCCTTTATCAAGAACTTGGCTCACAGTCTCATGATCTACACCTTCACTCTACCCAGCCGCACACAGGGGACAACTAGTCCACTTCCACTATGCATAGCCCTGAAATTATCTGAGCATCAATCAGCTCCAATCCTTCCACCTCTCCCTATGCCTCACCCCTCACCTGTGTTCTGTCCTCATCAGGACCTCCAGCTATTCCACCACTCCCTGATCTCCCAGTTCATTTCCTCTCCTCTGGTTTCACTTGTCTCCCTTTAAAATCTTAGCCCTATAGCTAACAAATTTAACTTTGCACACTGACTTCTAGGCTTGAGTCCCTCGTCCTCTTGTCCTGTCAGTGCCCCTCATCCCTTTTCAGATCCCAACTTTAATCTACTCCCAATCCACCTTCTTTCCTGCTACATATGTGGGGCTGAATGAAGTCAGTCATATTGTACTGACTCAGTCCATTGCTAATTTATGTTATATAATCTCAACTGGGCCCTCACTGCTGCATAACAATCCTTTTGCCCTTCCATGATTTACTACCAGACTTCCCTCAGGATCTGTTCTAAACTAGTGATGTCAAATTTAGACAATCACAAATCAACATTATCTGCATTGTATCATATTTTTATTTCTTTTATTTTCCCAATTACATTTCAGTTCTACTAGGGAGTTTGGGGTATTTAACACCTCTATTTCAAACTTCTCAAGACTGTGTATCATACTTGACTGGGAAAACTGAACTCCTTCTGCTCCCTAATTCTATACTTCATCACTTAATATATTAAGATAAACTCCAGGGACACCCTATTACATTCAGAATCAAATATAAAATCCTGTTTGGCTTTTAAAGCTCTTCATAATCTGGTCCCTTCCTATTTTTCCAGACTTCTTTAACATCTTACTTCCTCCCACCCATCATACTCTGCAATGTAATGACACTGACCTTCTTCCTGTTCCCTGAACTAGATACTCCATCTCCCTCCTCTAGGAATTTTCAATGACTGTCCCCCACATCTACAATTCTATCCTTCCTCTTCTCTATCTCTTGGCTTGCTTCAAGTCTCATTTAAAGTCTAATGATATAGATAGATATAGATATGGATATGGATAGGAATATGGATAGGGATAGGGATAGAGACAGAGATAGATGATATAGATGTAGTATAGATATATATATAGAGAGAGAATCTATCTGTACAAACAAGATATATGCACAGATAGAGATATATAATTTGTATAGAGCTATTTTTGTATTGTCTCCTCCATTAGTGAGGACCTTGAAAGAAGAGACTTTTATTTATTTATTTATTTATTCATTCATTTATTCATTGATTTATTTATTTCATTGATTGATTGATTGATTGATTGCCTTTCACTGTATCCCTAATGCTTAGTATAGTGTCTGGCACATAGTAGGATCTTAATAAATGTTGACTGGCCTAACCCCTCATTCCTCTGTTGCTCATCCTCAAAAAGAAGAAATTACCCTTCTCTTTGCTAGACTCTGGCTTTTCTGCTTCTGCCCTTGATCCCATCCCATCAGGGACCTCAATCCTGCAGTCATCTCCCTTCTCTCCCTAATTTTTAATCTCTCCTTATTCATTAGTTCCTCCCCTACTGTCTACAAACATTCCCAATCTCCCTAAAACTTCATCGTTCTAGATCTCTTCACCCTTTCACAGCCAAACTCTTAGAAAAAAAAAATCTGTCTAAACTTATTGTCTCCGCTGTTTCACCTGTCACTCTCTTCAACCCTTTTCAGTCTGGCTTCTGACCTCGCCATTCAACTAAAACTGTGCTTCCCCCATATGAATTGATACAGGGTGAAGGAATCAGAATCAGTAAAATCATATACACAATGACTATAATAATGTAATTGAAAAAAACAAAAAAATTAACTGTATACTTTGCAATTATTATAACCAAGCTTGACTCCAGAGAAGTGATTTTTTAAAAAAATGCATTTCCTTTCTTTGAAGACGTGAGGGACATCATATGTACTATCACACTGTACTCCTGTGTTGCTTAGTTTTGCTGAATTTTGTTTTGTTTTTTTCTTTATTCTTTGTCACAAGAGATAGCTTATGGGGATAAAATCAGAAATGTGGCTAATATATACATATAAAAACAAAAGGTATCAGTTAACATTTTTAAAAAAGAAACTGGTCTCTCCAAGGTTACCAATGACTTTTTTATTCCTAAATTGACCTCTCCAAAGCCTTTTTTTTTTTTTTGGATGAGGCAATCATGATTAAGTGACTTGCCCAGGGTCACACGGCCAGTAAGTGTCAAGTGTCTGAGGCCAGATTTGAACTCAGGTCCTCCTGAATCCAGGGCCAGTGCTTTATTCACTGTGCCACCTAGCTGCCCCCAAAGCCTTTTACCCTATTGAACACCCCCCCTCTTTCTGGACATTGATTCCTCCCTGGGATTTTATGACTTCTTTGTCGTGGTTTTCCTCTTACCTGTTTGACTAATGCTTCTTAAGTCTCCTTTGTGGGATCATCACCCACATCCAGCCCTGGTATATAATCCTAAGGCTCTCTCCCTGAGCCCTTTTCTCTTTTCTCTATATGTTTTCTTCTCTTTTCTCTATATATTCTCCCTCTTCTTGGTGATTTCATCAGCTAATGGATTTGACTAATATCTATCTCTATGCCAGTGACTCCTAAATCTCCATATCAAGCCCACATCTCACTCCTGAATTCCATTCCCAAATCTTCGACTATCTGCTGGATATCCTCTCAAACTCAATACATCCAAAACTAAACTAATTCTTTTCCCTCTAAATTCTTCCTTCCTCTAAGACTTCCTCATTTCCTTCAAGGGCACTACCAGTATTTTAGTCATCCAGGGACACAGCCTGGAAGTCACCATTCAATCAAGCAAGTGCCGATCATGTGCCAGGCATAAGGTATATTGGTACAAAAGTGTTTACACTCAAGAAGCTTCATTCTACTAGGGAGATACTTATTCATAGATAAGTAAATATAGGATATACATATATAATTTATTACATATATACATATCTCCTATAATATTACATATCTGTACATGCATATACATATATTCAGTTATTAGTGAGATGTATACATACATATATATGTATATAGATAGATAAATGGATGGATAGATGGATGGACAGAGGGAGGAAAGAAGGGAGAGAGATAGATGGCAGATAAATAGATAGATAGATGGAGGAAGGGAAGGAGTGAGAGAGAGATGGATGATGGATGGTAGATGGATGGGTGAATAGATAGATACATAGATAGATAAATGGATGAATAGATAGATAGATATTCAGTTATTAGGGAGAGGTCTTAACAACTGAGGGGAAGCAAGAAGGGCCTCTTGAAGGAAATGCCACCCAAGCTGATCCTTGCTTAAAGGAAGCCAAGAGATGGAGGGAGGTGATGACAAAGAGCATTCTGGGTAGGAGGGGGAAGCCTGTGCCAAAGCAAAGAGGAAGGAGATGGAGCCACTCTCGACTCTTCCCCCTCATTGACTCTTCCCCCTCATTCCCTCTTCCCCCTCATTCCCCCTTCCCCTCTACTCCCACCCAGATCCAATTAGTTAACAGGTCTATTTTGATTCTATCTCCACAACACCAATTGCATCTATCCCCTTCATTCCCTCCATGCCACATCCCCACTAGTTCAAGCACTCATTACCTCTTTCATTCGAAGAATATTTCAATAGTCTCCCAACTGGTCTTCCTACATCCGGTCTCTCCCCTCTCCAATCTATCATCCACACAGCTGTCAAATTGATATTCCTAAAATACAAGTCTAATCAGCACCTAGGTGATGCAATGCATAAAGCTGGGTTTCTTAAACTTTTTCTATTCGTGACCCCTTTTTGCATAAGAAATCTTTATGTAACCCTGGGTATTAAATAGGCATACATAACCTTTTACTGCGACCAAGATTTTCACAACCCCCACAGTCAGTCACGTGACCTCTTATTGGGTCATGACCCACAGTTTAAGAAGTTAGGGGATAGGGGCAGCTAGATGGCACAGTGGATAGAGCACCGGCCCTGGATTCAGGAGTACCTGAGTTCAAATCGGACCTCAGACACTTAATAGCTAGCTGTGTGACCCTGGGCAAGTCGCTTAACCCCAATCGCCTCACTAAAAAAAAAAAAAAAGAAGAAGAAGAAGTTAGGGGATAGAGCATCAGCCCTGGAATCAAGAGGACCTGAGTTCAAATGTGATCTCAGACACTAGCTGTGTGACCCTAGGTAAGTCACTTAACCCCAATGGCCTCAACAACAAGAACAAAAACACTAAAAAAAAAAAATACAGGTCTGACAACGCCAGTCCTCTGCTCAAGAAGTTTTAATGGCTCCCCACTGCCTTTTGGATAAAGTAGAAAGCTTCTTTGCTGGGCATTTAAAGTCCTTCATAAGCTGGCTCTAGCCTATGTTTTCTAGGCTAATTACACACTACTCCCCCAAATACACAGTATACTCTATCCGAACTGGTCTATTTTATGTCTCTCCCTCAGGACATTCCATCTTGCCCCTCCTTGCCTATGAACAGACTGTTTCCCACGTTTGGAATGCTCATTTTCCTCTTCCTCACCCTCACCTCTTAGAATCCCTAATTCCCTTCAAAGTTTCAGCACCTCCTACAAGAGGTTTTTCTTGATTCCTTCAGCTGTTAATGTCTCCTCCCTCCGCCCCACCAAAAATTTAGTCTTTATTTTGTATATATCTTATGTTAACTTATCTGTAAACACACTGTTTCTCTCAGTAGGATATAAATTCCTTTTGTTTTTTCCTCTATATCATTAGCACTTAGTATGGGGCCTGACACCTGGAAGGCACTTAAAATGTTTGTTGAATTGTCTATCCAACAGAAGCAAGGGCCCACCTGGAGTTATGTGCCATCAATTTGTAGGAGGTGAAATTAGCTTCATTTAACCACTATTCCTCAGCCTAAAAGCAGCAGAGAAAATAGACAGGAGGGGTTACCCAGTGATGAGGATTCACGGGTGCAAGACAGCAAGTATGCCACCGTAATGAATAGTGAAATCATAAAGTGGCAGCCCAGGATCTGGGTCTGGAGGAAAGTGAAACCAGGGCGGGGTGGAAATAGAATGGGTGAACAGGGCTGGGTCAGAAGGACCCAGAAGGTCATGTGCAATGTGAGCAGTAGGATAGGAGCTATAGCCCGTCTGGTACTGATCTCTACTTGTCTCCTCAACCAGAATAAGCGTTCCTGGAGGGCGCATCTTCGGGCCTATGCTAGGGCACTCTGCACAGAGTTACCTACAGAAGAGAAGTTCTTATTTATGACGGGGACCCTTTTGGCAGCCTGGGACACCCTTTCCTAGAATAATGTTTTTAAATGCATAAAATAAGATATGAAAGAAACCAATTATCTTGAAATAGTAATTAAAATATTTTCAAAACAAGTTGGCAGATCCCAGGTTAGAATCTCAGCCATAGGGGAAGTCTCAATAAAGTTGTGATTAAGGTATTGAGGAACTGGGGGGGGGGGTGGCGGTGTTGCAGGGCTTGGGGAGCTGAGGAGGGAAGGAGTGGAGGATGAGGGAGATAATTAGGGGCCTGAATAGGGGGTGTAATGCTTGGATCTTCTCAGCGTTCAGCTTCCTTGTATTCTCCTAAGTGGAGAGGTTGATCTCCTAAATGACTCGGGGTTGGGGAGTCCCCCCTGTATGCTGTTGGTAGGTCAGAGGGTCAGTCTATCTCTATCTCAGATAGCATGAGTCCAAGGAACGAGCAGCCAAACCAGAAAGCTTTCTTTGGTGTCCTGGGGAGGCCTATTTAGAAAAGTTATCCTGTGTACTCAGACATCTCTGCCTCCCGTATGAGAAGAGGCGAGAGGGCACAGCTCCTGAGACCCCCAGACCGGCTGCCAATATTAGGAATAATCAGGAGGCAGCGATGACCTTGGCGCTCAAGTCTGCCCGCCCCCCACTCACCAATCCTCCCCACCCCCTGACCCAATCAAGTCAGAGAAGAGCACTGCAGGGAATGGTCAGTCCGCAGATGGGGCCGAAGGGGAGGGGCTCTGAGCTGGACCCTGAGCCTAGGCCCCAGAAGGAAGGAGCTGGGAAAGAGGGGGTGGGGACCAAGCTGGGTGGGAATGGGGAGGCAGTAGGCCACGGCCCGGCCTGGGCACTGCTCCCAAAATAGCTCGGGGGTTTCCATTTTTAGTGTGGAGAGAACAGGGCAGCTCTGTGGGAGCGGGAACAACACTGCCTTTGTTTATCCGCCCCAGGCGGGTGGGGGGAAAGGATGAAGGGGGGGGGGGGTGAGTGGCATGGAAGAGAGGATGTGGGGGTGAGAACTGAGAAGGGAGGATGGAGAGTAGGAGGGCTGGAAAAGGGTGAGTAGGGGCTGCCTGAAACCTTCCCTCTACCCCATGCATCCCACTGTGGGAGAATAAGGGAATTTCCTGCTTCCCATGCCACTAACTTGGGTCATTTTCAGATCCAGACTGGGGGAAAGGCAAAGTAGGAATGTCTTCTCTCCCAGGATCACACAGGCTCCAGAAACCACTGCAAGACACCGCTGGCCAGAGAGGATCTAGAGATCCAAAGTTCCTCCTTTGAAAGGAAGTCAGTCTGTGATGTAGTGCTTGTTTTTGACTTGCTTTGAGCCACAGCATCAGATTCCAACAACCTCCACGGCAATGTGGGAAGACAGCGGCCTTAGTAGAGGGATCTTGGCAGAGCCCCCACACACACACACACACACACACCCCACAGGCTGCAGGGATGTCCCTACAGCACAGAGCCGGTAACAAAGCTCAGAAGGTACCTCAAGCTCAAGTGTACCTCTCCCTAACAAAAGGCATGGATGGGGCTTCCCCCAAAGACTGTTACACTTGGTTCTCTGATTAGTTAATGGAGCCAGAATCTAGGAAAGGGTATTGGATGAACCTAAAATCAGAGATAGAATCCCCTGGGATGGGATTTCCGTCCGCCTCCAACTCAGCAGTTCTTCTCTCTCTAGCACCTTCTTCTCCCACCCCGAGGTCTCCCATTCTGCCTTCCCTCCCTCCCTCAGCCCCCCACCCCCACCGCCAAGCAGGAAGCAGATGAGAAGGCTGATCAAATAGATATCACAGGCATCTGGAGCAGATAGGGAGTGTTTGTTGGAGGGAGTGGAGGCAGATGCCCCTATAAACCACAATAACAGAACACACATCAGAAGATAATCACCCTGCATCCAGAAATGTTATGAAAATGCCAACTGCCATAGCTGCCCAGTTCAAGGAACAGGCAGGAGCTTCCCCAAAGAACTCATACCCTGTGCCACAGTGGGAACTGTTACTTCTCTCAGGAGCACTGGGCAGGGAGAGGGGGGGAGGAGAGAGGGCCAATGGAAGAGGGAATTGAGAGGCAAGGAGTCCTGGGCAGGGCACATCCAAAACTGCTCCCATCATCTATGTTCCTCCCTCTTTTCCTCTACTGACCCTGTAGAGCCAATCAATTCTCTTGTCCTCCCCCAAGGGATTCCCAGGAGCTGTCTGCATAGATGGAGTGACTCAAGGAGAAGGGGGCTGGAGGAAAGGCCAGACTGCTCCTGTTCTGTTCTCTATCATCAGCTTTCTCCCTTACCCTATATACCTCTCGCCACTATGGACAAAAACCAGAGACAGGCAAAAAGAGTTCCAGAGATGGGGTGTTGAAGACAGAGAGGGAAAGACTGAAGGACAAGGAAAATAATATGGAGAGGGTCAAGGAAGAATGAATGAGAACGAAAAGATATTTGTTAAGTGCTTAGCATGTGCCAAGCACAGTAACAGAAAAGAAAGAGGAGAAAAAGACAACACGGGGTCATGGGGAAGGACAGAGACAAGGATGAAGATCAAGTGGAAAATCTCAGTGGCTTCAGAAACAGTTTTACTAATTAGTGACTATGAACTAGAGTCTGTTAATGACATCTGTACACAAATTGGACCTGGGAGCAGTGCAAGTCCTTCAGTCTCCCCCAACTTTCTTGCCTCCTAATTGGCCTCTGCACCCTACCTACACCTTGCACCCTAACACTCAGAGCCTAACACATTCCATTTGAGCCAACTAGTATACCATCTCTCTTCCCCAACATGATACCTAGAAAATGCCTCCTGCAACAATGCCAAAATTGGCACCAGATTATGTCAATCCAAGGCTCCCCACTTCTTCCAGGCCATCTCCCCATCTCATCCACCAGGGGGAGTACGATTTCTTTATCAACCAGTTAGGGAGATGCCCAAGAGCCATGGCCCTCAGACAACCACTGGGGGCCCAGGCTTAGCCCTCCTCTCCATTTCCAGGAGACAAGAGGTGAAAGGCTGAGATAGTGGTGCAGAGAGGCATTCTCTTAGGAAGGGAACTCCCCTTTCCTTCTTCAGAGGCCCAGACCCTGGGTTAATCCCTGCCCCTCCAGCCCCCCAGCCTGTACCCAAGGAAGTGCCCACCACCTAGCTGGCTCCCTGGATGCCATAATCAGGAGAAACCAGCTTTCACTGGAAGGGCCGGGGAAACTGCCCACTCCTCCTGTGTCTAAACTGGCCAGTTACTCATTAACAGCAAAATGCGAGTGGGCTACATTTTCGTCTGAGCGTTTAGAGGGTTGGGGAGAGGGAGGTCTCAGTTCGGATTCTGTATGGGCGAGGGGGGAGAAGGGGGGAAAGGGGGGAGGGGGAAGGCCAAACCCTAGGATGTGTTTTGGTGGTATAGGTGACACAATCCAGTTTGCTGACTGAAGAGTGTCACTCTTCAGGGTATGTATACAAAAGCGGGTGAGGGTGGGGGTGGGGAGGGTGGTCACATTAAGGATGCCCATATAAGAGGAGTGTCAAAATCCACGGTATATGTATAGAAGGAGGAGTCACAATCTAGGGTATGTTCTGAAAAAGGGAAGAGGTTCACAATTAAGGTGTGCCTTGAAGGGGTTGGGGGGGGGGGTCCGCAATCCAGGGTGTGTTTGAATTTAATGGGGTGGGAAAGGTAAAGTTACGATCCAGTCTCCCAGTCTTCCTTGGCCCTAGGCAGGGTGCAGGAGTCTCGAACCTCCTCTCCCGCACATACCAGCCTCCAAGGTGTTCCTCAGTAGAAGCATCCCGCCCCCAGAGTCCAAGAGGTAAAGACCCTATCTGGTCCTGGCGGGGAGGCAAAGGCTGTTGGCTGGTGAGGATGGAGGTGGGGGAGAGGAGGGGCTGCCCAGGGGCGGAGGGAGAGGGCACTCAGCTCTAGTTCAGGGGGAGTCGATCCCGCCTCCCGCCTCTCCCAATCAAAACCACCCTGAAGTTTTCTTCCACCAGAGAAGTTCGGTCCAAAATCCCCGCAATGAATAACACCCTGCCCACCCTCCCGTCCCCCGATCAATCGCTCTCCCCTCCCAGGTGAGGGATCTGCACAACAGAAAGCCCAAAGCGGCCCAAGTAGTGGGCTCCCCGAGCTAACCTTAGGGATGCCGGCTCCCCACCTCGGGGGACTCAGGGAGTCTTGCCGGGGTGCTTGGGTTCCCCGCCTCCCTCCGGGACGCACGGACTCACCACTCGGGCCCCCACAGCTGGGAGAGAGACAGAGGGAGGCACTCACACCGCTGGACTGCGCTCGAATCCGGGGCTACGCGGGGCTGCGCGGAGCTGCGCGGCGCGGGACTGAGCGGAGCTCAGCCGAGCAGAGTGGCGCTGCGCGGCGCGGCGCTGAGCTGAGCTGGGCAGAGCCGAGCCCCTGAGCAGCGCGGGCCTCCCCTACCCCCGCCCCCGGAGGTGGATCCGCCGAAGCCACAGCTGTTACCCGGAGACCGAGGGGCGGAAAACTGCGCCCGCCCATCCCCCACGGCCCGGCGCATTCACCTCCAGGAACAATGGAGACAAAGCCGCGTCCTCCCCCGGGCTCTGCGCCTTCCTTTCCTCCCTCCCTCCAGACCCCGGCTGCCCAGGAACAGAGACACCCCCGCCCCCACCCCCACCCCCGAGTCCCTTCCGCAGCCAGCCACCAGGCCGAAAAGTGCAGCAGAAGAAAGCAGGGTAGGCAGCGAGGAGAGGCTCCGCGTTCCCTCCGCCAGCACCCTCACCTGCTCCGCTTGTCCTGTGCCTCCCCAGTTCTCCTTCCACCTTTCCTTCCTCTCCACTTTCTCCGCCAAACGCCCTTACGAGAGAGAGAGAGAGAGAGAGAGAGAGAGAGAGAGGTCCCTAAGAATTGCTCCCGTTCTTGGGGGACTACCCACACGTGGACATATTAGTAAATATTAAATAAGTTCGACTAGGGAGTTGGGAGTGGACAGAGCACCTGAACTCTGACTTTGAAAAAGCTTGGGGTCCTATGAGGTGGAGGTAAGGAATGCATTCCAGAAATTGAGGGGCAGACAGCCAGTGCAAACTGAGCAGAGTGGTCAAGTGAAAAGGGAAGCTGTTTGTAGGGTCGGAAGACTGCAGTTCAAATCCCCGCCCTGCTGTGTGACCTTGGACTAGTCATTTAAGATCTCAGACATGAAGAGGTGAACTATATCTCGAAAGACCCTTCCGGAGTCTAAATCTATGAACAGAGAAAAGAGATGGCATCCTCAGTTCCCGGAACAGCAAGAAAGTCAGTTTTACTAGTGAAAGGGAGCAAGGTGCAATAATCTGAAGATTATTATAGGTGAAAGCCAAAGTTAGTGGATGGCTTTAAATGGCAGGCTGAGGAGTTTGCATTTTATCCAAAGCGCAATAAGGAAGCATTGAAGATGTTTGAATAGGGGATTGACGTGGTCCGACCTGGAGCTGCCCTTCCTTCTCTACCATTTTCCCCAACCAATGCCTCTCCCCTCTTCCCTGCCTCCCCCACTTCCTCCTCCCCCTTGAAACTTCCCTCCCTCTCTCCTCCTACAATTAAACATTAAACCCTGGGAAAGCATTGGACTAGACTCTGGAAGAGACCATCCGGATTTATAAATCACGGTCCATGTGCTCATAGTTCTCTATATGATGGGAAATAGGGCAAAGTCACACAAAGCCAAATAACATCAGAGTCCAGTCCATGAGAGGGTGCACACAAGAATATGTGAAATCTGTCTGCTACTGCTACCAACTAAGTCACGATAGGGAGTCAGGGAAGCCTTCCTGAAAGTGGGACATTTGGGTTGGAGAACGACATTGTCCAATTTGACTGGACAAGGGGAGAATTAGTGGGAGATGGAAAGGTGAGAGCGGTACCAGATGTGAAAGCCTTGAATGTCAAACCAAGAGAAATTAGTAGTAACGAGAAAGTTCTGAGCAAAAAAGGGATGACAAGATTTATTTATTAGAAACATTAATCTAGAAGACTGAGCTAGAGGGGGAAAGACCTATTAAGCTATTGAAATAGCTAGGGGTGGGGGTGGGGAGGAGGTGTGGGTAATGAGAATTTGTGCCTCCTTGGAGTCATCTGGGACAGAAAAGTATGAATGGGGGGAAAGAAACTAGAAAGGTATGGATGTGAGAGATGTTACCGAAGTAGAATCAACAGAACTTCATAAGCATTTGGATGTGAGAAGAGTCCGAGATAACCTTACATTTTCAAACATAGGACACTGTGTGAACCGTATGGTACTAGTCACAGAAACAGTGAGGCCAGAAAGGCCAGAAAGAGGTTGAAAGGTTTAAGATGGTAAGTTCAGGTGTCAGTAGAACTTCCTCCAGGTTGCAGGTATCGCCCCCCATAGGCAGGTGGCTCAGAAGAATCAGGGCTTGAGATTTGAGGGGCAATCAAAGAATCAACCATTGCAACTATGGGAATGAATGAGAATGCCAAGTGACTGAATGGAGAGAACAGAGAGAAGAGAACCAAGAATAAATCCTTCTGGTGGACTCAATTTAAAGGGGGTAGGAAATAGATGAAGAGACAGTGAAGAAACAGGTTAAAGAGCCCCTTTCTCCATTCAGGTCTCTTCCAGCTACTAATCTATATTGCTGTGATTCCCATTTTCTTCCCATCTCCACCAAAAGGTTCTTGTCAACATCTGGAATTTGCTAAGGTCTCTGTGAATTCTTCACTTTAGGGTTGGGGGTTGGGACAATAGATGGCTTAATGAGAGGAAGTAGTTTGGGGAGGGGACGAGGAGAGATCATAATATAATAGAGTTAGCCCTGGAAGAGACTTAAGTCATCTAGTCCTCGGGAGAGGAAACTGAGCCCTGGAGAGGTGATTTTCCCAAGGTACTCAGGACATAAGTAGCAGAGCTAGCATTTGAAATCAGGGTCCTGTGACTTCAAAACCAATATCTTTCCACTAACTCATACAGCCTTATGGGGAATGAGTAAGGGGAGATGATTGGGATAGTTGAAGTAAGGAGAGTGAAGGGGGAGGTAGAAAGAGGAAAGGCATTCGATAATGTTGGGAGGAGGGCCGTGAGGATTTAGCTGTCAGGCGTGGCCTACATGTTGTCCAGGCAAAGGGAGCTTGAGAGGCGGGCCCCACTCTGCCCCTGTTTGGGCCCCTTCCCAGCCAAGAACAGGGATTTACCTTCAAAGCTGGCCTGCCCCACCCTTCCCCAACTCTCCCTGCTGGGTTGGCACCGCCCATGCTCCCCGGAGCCAACCCTAGCCCCAGCTCTCCAACTACTCAATGGTGTCTTTTCTCTTAGGCTCCGCCCACCAGGCAAAGCTGGGTAGGACCTCAGGTGTCTGGCAGCTGGGGGTCTGGGTTGTGCCTACATCACAATCCCTCTTTCTCTGCCTTTAGTTTGCACTGGCCTAATGAATTTCCCCAGGGCCTATCTGGCCAGAGGAGGGCAAAAGACTAAAAGTCTAGCTTCAGGAAACCAAAAAAGCACTGCTGTTCCCCAGTGTGGAAAACAAGGAAAGCATGTGTGGGCATTGGTCATTCTAACAACCAGCCTCCATGCTTCATTGCACTGTGATGCTCTGGAATGAATCTTATCCGGAGGTAAAAGATATGAACCTTCGTCTTTGTCCCTTAGTCTAACCAGTGCCTGCCTCCTGCCATCCCCACCCTGTCCACTCCAGTCCCCTTCAGAAACTGACAAATTCATCAACCACATTGATTGTTCCCAACCTCCCAGCTGTCAGTGAGTTAGCAAACATTTATTAAGTCCCTACTGTGTGGCAGGCACTGTACTAATGGCTGGGATACAAGTTGTTTTTGAATCTCAGGATTCTGTCATTCAGAGTCACCCCTTCTTCACTTTCCCTCTCACTTCCCTAAACCAATCAGTTACCAAATCTTGTTTCTTCCCATTTCGAGGATTTATTCCTTTCTCTCTACATCCTAGCCACCTAGCTGCCCCCTAAATATTTCTTAAATGCCTTCTATGTGCTAGGCACTATTGGAGGTACAGGGGGTACAAATATCTTGCTTGAAGAGTTTCAAGAGGTAGAAGTGAAGAAAGAGTGCACTCCAGGCATGTGTAAAAAGCACAAAGGCAAGAGATGGAATGTCAGCCAGTTTGGCTGGAAGGTGGCGTGTGAGAGGGGTAACGTATCATACTTAATAGAATACATTCACATCCTTGCATGGTACTGGACAACCTCTATTGAATTAAAAAGAAATTCTGTTCCACACTCACAAAACAACCCTAGCTTCATTTCCCGCAACTAATGTAGGGCAATCTGTGTTTGTCATCTATGACTCAGGGCCCCAAGGACTTATCACACATGGATTGGGTTTGATCATGGGGACCTGACACCATGAGGATCACTTTCTCTCTTTGGCTCATTGCTTCTACCTGGAGTTCTCCAGGAAAATCTTACGATAAATCACAATATGGTTCATGCTCAGGTTTCCTTAAAAGTAGGCATCAACAAAGTAAAATGTACTGTATACAAAATAACAACAATATTGTAAGATGATCTGCTATGAATGACTTGGTTATTTTCAGCAATGCAATGATCCAAGACAACTCTGAAGGACTTATGAAAAATGCAATCCATCTATAGAGAAAGAACTGATGGTATCTGAATACAGATTGAAGCATAATTTTTTTTTGTTAGTTCCTTTTTCTAAAGTTTTTTTTTGTCTGTTTTCTTTCACAACCTGATTAATGTGGAAATGTTTTGCGTGACTACATATGTATAACTTGAATTGCTTCAGTTCTTAAGGGGGGGTAGGGAAGGAGGGAGGAAGAGAATTTGGAACACAAAGTTTTAAAAATTGATGTTAAAATTTGTTTTTACATGTAATTTGGGGGAAAAATAAAATTCTAATTTTTTTTAAAGTAGGCATCAATTTTTGTAGGATACTTAGTGTATGATATGGATATTGTGTTATGGGATAGCCCTTATTTTACACACTACAGAAAATGTATAAGCTATGATGGGCTCACAGGAGCCTATGAACAAACAAAAATATAAAGCGATCCCCCAGGCCCACCACTACCTCCAAACAAAAGAAACAGTGGGAAGCTGTTTAACACACACTCTCATTCATTCACTTCCTACCAGCTCAGACCTTAGGAGCACTCCTTCCTTCAAGAAGCTTTAGTGGGTCCCTAGTGCCTTGAGGCTAAAATATAAACCTCTATTTTGCATTTAAAGCTTTTCTCAGCTGGGCTCTGATCCCTCTTTCTAAACTAATTTGACATTTCTCCCTCTCAGGAAATTGGTAATTCAGCCAAACTGGACTTAATGAACTCGAAAGACCCTTCCAGGTCTAAATCTATGATCCTATGACACTCATAGGAGATATTCCATTCAACCTCTGTGCATTTGAAAAGTCTACCCCCATTCCTGGAAGCCTTCCCTTCCCAAACCCTCATAATTCTAGTGCCTTCCCTCTCTTAATTATTTCCTATTTATCCTGTATATAGCTTTATATGTATTTACTTGCTTGTTGTTTCCCCCCACTAGATTGTAAGCTCCATGAGGGCAAGGATGTCTTTTGCCTCTTTACATTTCCAGTGCTTAGCATAGTGCCTGGCACATAGTAGGCACTTAATAAATGTTTAATGACTGATTGAAGGGGCACCTAGATGGCCCTGGATAGAGCACTGGCCCCAGTGGAGTCAGGAGGACCTGAGTTCAAATTTGGCCCCAGACAGCTGACACTTACTAGCTGTGTGACCCTGGACAAGTCACTCTACCCAATTGCCTTAAACATCCAGAGCCATCTCCAGTAATTCTGATGTATATCTTGCCACTAGACTCTGATGGCTCTGGAGGAGAGAGTGAGTGAGGCTGGTTAATCTGCACAACCCTCTCTCACTTAAATCCTATTCACTTCACGTCATGACATCACCCCAGTCTTAAGAATAAAGGACAAGGAGGCAGCTAGGTGGTGAAGTGGATAAAGCACTGGCCCTGGATTCAGGAGGACCTGAGTTCAAATCCAGATTCAGACACTTGACACTTACTAGCTGTGTGACCCTGGGCAAGTCACTTAACCCTCATTGCCCGCCCCCCCAAAAAAAGAGAGAGAGAGAGAGAGGGAGAACAACAATTGACTGACTGGAATGTTTTCTGAACTTTTTACTTCTGCCTTGTAGATTTCCTAGCTACCTTCAAAGTTTAGCTCTGTCCTCACTTTCTCTAACACCCCCTATTAAAAGCACTCCCCCACAACTACCAGAAATTACTTTGTACATAATTTGTGTTTACTTATCTCATTAAGTATCATTTTTCCCAATAAAATATGAGCTGCCTGAAGGCAGGGAATTTCATTTTTGTTATTGTGTTCCTAGTGCCCAGCTCTTTTTCCCCCCATACATGATTTCATCTGAACTTTGGTCAATGTAGGTAGATTCCTTTTTAGTGCAGTTTTTTGTTGTTGTTGTTGTTGTTTTTTTGGTAGGGCAATGAGGGTTAAGTGACTTGCTCAGGGTCACACAGCTAGTGTCAAGTGTCTGAGGCCAGAATTGAACTCAGGTCCTCCTGAATCCAGTGCCAGTGCTTTATGCACTGCGCTATTAAGCTGCCCCCGGTAGATTCCTTTTTAGCAATTTGCCTGGGGTACCAAAAGGTGAAGTGACTTGCTCAGCGTTGCAGCCATAGTATGGTGATAGAAGCAGGACATGAAATCAGGTCTTCCTGACTCTAAGGTCAGCTCTTTATCACTATGATTCTCACCTAGCACATCATGTAGGTCATATACTTTTTGAATTCAATTAAATATCCAATCAATAGTGTCACAGAATCACAGAATTTGTGAGTTGGAAGGGACCTGAGTGGCCATCTCTCCAGAAGCAACTGGATAGTGCAAGTAGATAGAGTATTGAGCCTAGAGTCAGAAAGACTTGAGTTCAAATCTAGCCCCAGACTGTGTGACCTTGGGCAAGTCATTTAACTTCTGCCTCTGTTTCCTCAACTATAAAATGGGGATAATAATAATAATACCTACTTCTGAGGGTTGTTTTTGAGGATCAAACAAGATAATACTTGTAAAGCACTTGGCATAGTGCCTGAGATATATATATATATATATATATATATATATATATATATATATATATATATATATATATAGTAGCTGTTATTAGTATTATTTTATTTGAGCCTATACCCAAAGGAATACCATTCAACCTCTGCCTGAAAGCCTCTACCACCTCTGGAGGCAAGACATTCTATTTTTGGACAACTCTAATTCTTAGCAAGTTTTTCCTAATATTAAGCTTAAATTGACCTATTTGCATCTTCTTCCCACCTTGTTATGGGTTTTGTCAAAAAGAACAAGTTTAATTCCTCCTCCTAAATATGACAGCCCTTCAAATACTTGACCAAGGTTAACAAGTTCCGCCCCCCCCCCTCCCCAGTCTTCTTTCCTCCAGTCTAAATCCGCTGGATCCTTTCAATGGATCCTCATGAGTTATGACCTCAAGATCCTTCACCATTATCCCATCTAAACACTCTCCAGTTTATCAATGTTCTTCAACTGTGGTGCCCAGAGTCGAACACAACACTGCAGATGAGATCTGACAAGGGACTCTCAGTAGACTTATTACCCCATTGTGGGAACTCTACCCATCTTAATGCAGCCCAAGATTACATTGGCTTTTTGTTTATTTATTTATTTTTAGCTGTTACATCAATATGGCTCTCTCATTTGGAGCTTTTGGTCCACTAAAACCACCAGATCCTTCCCAAAGTGACTGCTGCCTACCCGTCCATGTTCCTTCATATTTTATTTGTGAAATTGATGCTTTGTAGCCAAGTCTAAGACTTTACATTGATCTCTATTGAATTTCATCTCATTAGATTCAGTCCAATGCTCTAGCCTGACTGTAAGGTTAGTCCTGACTGTCATTCACAGGGGTGGCTATACCTCCCATTTTTGTGTCACCTGCAAATCTTAAGAGCATACCTCCTATCAATCCTTTATCCAAAGGATTTTTGTCTTTTGTCCCTATTCCTTTAATCCCCCACAACTCCTCAGCTCAGGCTTTTAGCTGAAAGACTCACTTTTCTATTTAGAATCTTCCCAGTCCTTATTCCTTTCCCCCAGAGCTTACTTTAACAACCTCAAACTTAACAAGTATTTCTTTTTTTCCCTTTTAAAAAAATCATAAAAGTATTTTGTTATTTTTCTAGTTACATGTAGAGGTAGTTTTCAACAATAATTTTTACAAGATTTCTAGTTCCAAATTTTTCTGCCTCCCTCCCTTCCCTGCCCCCCTCCCCAAGACAGCAAGCAATCCAATATAGGTTCTATATGCACAATCACATTAAACATATCTTAACAAATATTTCTATTAATTGAGGCACCACCTTTTATCTGTCCACCACCCAGTTAACATATTAAATCCTTCCTACCAGCACCCCCAAACTCTCCCTCCTCCTCCTCCCTTCTTTCTCCTACCTAGGAGATCACTTTGAGTGAAACCCCATGAATTTCAGGGCTACAGGCTAGAGAATGAGCCAGGACCAAACCACTGAATGTGTCTTTGCCTCTGAACTAGATTCTTCTTCTAGAAAGCTTGAAAGAGCAAGACTGAACAACACCTCTCTTCCGCTGCCATGCATGGGCATCTTAAAGTCTGTTCAGGAGAATTTCAAAGCCTGGAGCTTGGGAAGGATCCAAATGAGCTCACTCTCTTGGAAGGGACTCTGAACAATAGGGGACCAATATGTGGGGCTCCCAGATTATGAACAAGCAGCTTGGGGAATTTTGAGGTTAGTTTCATTTGTTTTTACGGAAAAGTGACATAACCCTGGGGAGGAAGAGTCTCCTGCCTTAACTTGTTCCTCACATCTAATCAATTATTAATTCCCTGTCAGTTTTCCCTTATCAGATATCTCTCTGGATCACTACAATATCTACCTGGCTCTGCCTCCTATATTCCCTCCAATATGCCCCTAGCACCAGATTAATCTCCCTAAAAGATTTGGGGGACTCACTTCAATGCTCAAAAACCTATTGTCCCATTGACTACAAGATTGTTCAAGGCCCTCCACCATTTGGCTGCCCAATCTCCCTTTCTAATTGTAGCTAATCTAGCGATATTGGTCGGGTCACCATCCCCCCAAAACATGCCTTAATTTTTCTCTTTGCCTTTCTTTTTATTGTTTCTCCTACTTGGAACACTCACCCACTATCTCTAGCTACCAAAATTCTACCCATTCTTGAAGTACCCTCTCCATTTTATGAGGCCTTCACTGATCCCCAAGCCAGAAACAATCAATCTCTTTCTTATTTGAATCCCTCCATCACTTGTGGTCTACAGTACTTATAAAGAACAAGCTCACAATAGCTTGGATGAAATAGGAATTAACAACTCTACTCCTTCTGGTGACTCAGGACCACCAGGCCTTACTGCCCACTCCTTCTTAATGCCTTCAAGTGTCCTGGTACTCTCTACTTATGTAACCTAAGGATCCCTGGGTTTTGGCATCTGCCCTGCAACTGAACTTTTATTTGTTGTCTCTCCCTAATTAAAATATGAGTACCTATAGGACAGGCCCTGTCTCAATTTTTATTATGGTGCAGTGGATAGTGTCAGGCCTGGAGTCAGAAAGACTTGAGTTCAAATCTAGCCTCAGATACTAACTAGCTGTGTCACAACCTTTGTGTGCCTCAGTTTCCTCATCTGTAAAATGGGAATAATATAATAGTACCCACCTCCCAGGGTTATCACAAGGATCAAATAAGATAATAATTGTAAAGTGCTTAGCACAACATCTGGCACATAGTAAGTATAATATAAATGTTAGTTACTATTAATAATTATCATTATTTTATTAGTTCTATTAGTAATTAACAATATTCTCAGCACTGAAGTTTAACTTTACACATAATAAGCACTTAATAAATGCTTTTTTTCATTCATTTATACCACTTATGTAGTATCTAGTATTATAATTATTTGTGTACCTAGCTTCTAATCTGGATTGTAAACTCCTACAGTTAAGGGATGATGTCATATATGAGGCAGCATGATATACAGCAGAGACATCAAACTTGCAGCCCTGGCATGCAGCCCACAAAATTGCAACCAGATTAAAATGTAATTGGGAAATGTCTAATAAAATAGATAAAAATACAATAAAACATGATGCTAATTGGCAGTTTTCTAATCTGTTTCTATCTGAGTTTGACCTACTAGAGTACTATATTTGAAGTGTGGAAGATGTGGGATCAAAAGCTGCCCCTGTCTAATGCTTGCTTGATGTGTAACCCTGGACAAGTCACTTAACCCCTTTGTGCTTCAGTTTATTCATCTGCAAATTGGGGATGATACCTATGATTACCTACATAACAAAGTTGTGAAGGTCAAACGGTGTTTATAAAGCCCTTTGTTAATGTTTCAGTTCTCTAAAGATGCTGGCTTTGATTATGTAAATAATGCATCCCCAGCAGAGCCTCAGGTACCTGTTATACACCTAGTACATAAAGTGAATACTTGTCCAAAACCAAATGCATTCTGTTTCCTTGAAAACTTGCTTTTCCTCCTGACTTCCAAATACTCCCCACTGTTCTCCCAGTTACCTGGGCTGGATGAAATCATCTTTTGACTTCTCCCAGGAGTCCCATACCTAATCAACCAGTCGCCAAATCCTACCAATTTTATACCTACCTTTGTATTCTCTCTCAAGTTATTCCCTCATTTCCATTCCCACCCCTATTCTGGGCCTCATTACCTCTCACATGAACTATTACAATGACTTCCAGTTTTCCTGCCTCTGGTCTCTTCCCCCTACAATTTATTGAACAATCATTCAGTGCTTGCTATTTACAATGCACTATGCTGGGCATAAGAGAAACATTAAGATAAACAAAGAAGATTTATTAAGATACACAAGATAAGCTTCTTTCCCTCCAGTACCTTATAGTCTGGTAGAAAGATTGAGTCACACGTACAATAATAAATAAAACATGGGCATCAGAGATACAAGTACACATTCTTATCAACAGCACCTAACATGTATCAGCCATTATGCTACAATGCATATAGAAATACAAACGAACTTGTCCCAGCCCCCAATAAATTCCCAAGGGGGAGCAACATGACAACATATTAGGAAATACAAAATATAAACAAAGCAATTTCCCTGTGGGGAGGGCACTAGTCACTTGGGTAGATGAGGACAGACCGACCATGTGTAGGAGATGGCATTAGATTTGAAACACTAAAGAAGCTAGGAATCCTTTGTGGAATCTGAGGAGGGAAAGCATTCCAGGCCAGAGCAAGTGAGAAGGACGTGGACCACCCAACAGGGGGAATATGAAGTATTCCATGCTGGACTGTCAAGTCCATGGGTGGTGTAATATACGACTAACCTTGAAAAATTGGCAGGAGCCAGATTGTGAATAACTAAATCCTCAACAAAGGAGATTGTATTTTACCCTAGAGCTAAGAGTGACATGGTCAGACCTGTACTTTAGGATCATCAATTTGTTAGGTGTGTGGAAGATGAATCAGACAGGGGAGAGACAAGGCAGGGAGACCAATTAAGACACAGTTGCAATAGTCCAGGCAAGAAAATGATGAGGGCTTGAACTAAGGCACTGGTCATATATGAATAGAGGGTACAAAAATGCTTTGTAAATAGAATGAAAAAGACTAGGCAAAGGGGGGCAGCTAGGTGCAACAGTGGATAAAGCACCAGCCCTGGATTCAGGAGGACCTGAGTTCAAATCCAGCCTCAGACACTTGACACACTTACTAGCTGTGTGACCCTGGGCAAGTCACTTAACCCTTATTGCCCTGACTTGGGGGGTGGGGGTGGGGGAGACTAGGCAATGGATTGAATATGAGAGGTAAGGGAAAATGAAGAGTCAGAAAGTAACCAGAAAGGATGATGGTACTCTCAAAAGATATAGGAAAGGGGCAGCTAGGTGGCGCAGCGGATAGAGCACCGGCCCTGGAGTCAGGAGTACCTGAGTTCAAATCCGGCCTTAGACACTTAACACTTACTAGCTGTGTGACCCTGGGCAAGTCACTTAATCCCAATTGCCTCACTAAAAAAAAAAAAAAAAGATGTACAATAGACTATTGGTGATATGGGCCTAAAGTTCTATTTGCATAGAGATGCTAACATATAGGAGCTGATGAGGTCACCAAGAAAGCAGAGAGGAAAGCCCAGGGTACATAAATACACCAAGGCAAATTGCAGATGATTATCCAGCAAAGGACATTGAGAGTAGTCAGACAAGTAGGGAGAGAATCAGTAAAGATCAGGATCACAAAACGCAAAGAGGAGAGAGTATCAGGAGGAAGTGTTCAAGAATACCAGATGCTGTAGAGATGAAGAGGAATGAAGACAGAGGACAGGATATTTGATGTGGCACCATCTGATATTCTTGCCCATCTTCTCCTGGAGAGAGAAGTTTCAGGTGATAAAGCCAGAAGCCAAAATATCTGAGAATGAGAAGTGAGAGGGCAGGAAATAGAAAGAATAAGTATAGATGGGTTTTTCTAATTCTGTTATGAAAATGAGGAGAGATACAGGGTGATAGCTTGAGGAGATAATAGGATCAAGTGAAGGTTTAAGGATGGGGGAAAGGATCACATTTGCAGAACATTTAAATGATGTGGAGCTGAAGGGTATGATCATACCTATATGTAGCAGAGATCGAGTAAAGGAATACCTTTACTTACAGAACTCATTTAACAACTTGGAGACCAGTATTCTTGAGGTGACATCAAGTCAGTAGAATGGCAGGGGCTAAGATGAAGACTGAGCAGGGAGAATGACCTGGGAGGCCATACATAGCCAGGATCTGGTATGGTGTTACTTCTGGATGGTGAAAACCTCAAAGTAGAGGCTAAATGATGGTGGCCGAGAGGGTGTTTGGAAGTGGCAGTGGGAGGCAAGGAATCTGCTCCTCCTCTTAGTTCATTATGTCAGAAAGCACAAAAGAAGGTGCTAGAGGATGCCTTCAAGGGGAAACCAGGTCTTCATGAGTGTTTCATGAAGGGAAGTTTGTTAACAATGGAACAAGGGCACCACAAGGCACAGTAGTAAAGGATAGGACCGAGATGCATGGGATTAAGAAAACAGGGAGTGACAGAAAAGGTCATTTTCCATTGGACAACTAGCAGTGCTTTATTTCTGGGATTAAGATGGAAATCTGTTTTTTGACTGGGGCTCATACCCTTAAGACTCTTGTGATGGCAGAAAGCAGAATAAATTTTTTTCCTAGCACTAGGAAACTAGGGAAGAGAGATTGGACTCTACTCACTCAAGGTCCTGAAGGCCTGATGCAAAGAGGTCATGAGTCTCTAGTCCTGGGCTGGGTCCAGTCCAGTGTTCAGTGGTAATAAAGGACTGTAGCTATTATTGAAGTGAATAGAAGCACAATAGCAAAAGATCTCAGGGCAACAGGTTGGGGAGAAGCTAGGGAAACCAGCCCACAAAGATACCACCCCGATCCCTCTATTGAAGATTTCTCTCCTGTTTCTCATCTACTTACCTGTTCTTGCAACTCATAGTGTTATGGGGATGGATCTTCCAAAGATACAGCTATCACTGCTCCCCAACCCCAATTCCCAGCTCTTCAAAAATCTTTTAATGATTTCCCATTGCTTGAATAGTCTAGATGCCTTAGCTTGGTATTCAAGGTGGTCATCTATTCCTAACCTGTTCAGTTTCATTTCACATTACTTGCCCCTTGTGTATTCCTAAACAAATCAGAGATTCCTCAAACATGTTCTAAACTCCCCCACCTTTGTGACTTTCCTTAACTTAGTTCCTTGTTCTCAGAATAGCCTTTCCATGCCCACCTGATCAAAATCTTAATTGTGGTTTAGAGCCCAGCTCAAATGCCAGCTCCTTTACGGAGCCTTTCTTTATGCTCACAGCCATAAATGATGTCTCCCTTCCATGAATGCTCAGAGTTGTACTTCTCTCATGCAATTAACATTCCACTGTAATCACCTGCGTTCTTATCTCTACTAGACTTAAGCCATCCCCTTGACCTTGTTCTATTCAGCATTTTTATCAGTGACTTGGATGAAGGCATGCTTATCAAGTTCGCTTATGATATGAAGCTGGAATAACATTTTGGATAACTGGATCAGGATCCAAAGTGATCCTCTGGATCCCTCATGGGAGCCAGAATGATGTGCCGGACCTAATAATAGGAAATTTAATGAGAGAAATGTGAAATCATGTACTTGGGTTAAAAAATCAACTACATAAGTAGTTGATTAGAAAAGTCATGAAGTTTATATGAAAAACATGTGTGAGATTAGTGTATTATAAGATCACTGTATCAGTGAGACATGGCTCCCCCAAAAGCTAATGCAACCCAAGGAACACAGTAATAGAAACACACTTTCCAGAATGAAAGGTTATAGAATGCTCTGAGTAGACTGCATTGGGACTATAATTAGTTCTGGATGCCACATTTTAGGAAAGACATTTTCAAGCCAGAGTGAGACCAAGATGGTGAAAGAACTAGAGAGCTTTCTATTAAAGGTTGATCTCAAACCAGGCACATTTAGTTGAAAATAAGTCATCTTCGGGTATTTGAAGGCCTATCATGTGTAAGACTTCCTTAACTTTGTCCCACACAGCAAGGGGAATAGGGTCAAGATTAGTGAAAATTTGACAATTAAGTTGTCCAAAAATGGAATTACCTTCAAATTAATTATTTAAATTATGTTCAAATACAGGCTGGATTGACCATTTGTCAGGGATATTATAGAATAGTGATGTCAAACTCAAAAAGAAATAGGGGCCACCAATCCATACATAAAGATACCTGCGAGCACATTTTGTTGTGGTTTTTTTTTTTTTTTGTGGGGCAATGAGGGATAAGTGACTTGCTCAGCGTCACACAGCTAGTAAGTGTCAAGTGACTGGGGCTGGATTTGAACTCAGGTCCTCCTGAATTCAGGGCCTGTGCTTTATCCACTGTGCCACCTAGCTGCGTGAGCATATTTTGACTGTTTTAAAATGTAAAGTTTTGGGGCAGCTAGGTGGCACAGTGGATAAAGCACAGGCCCTGAATTCAGGAGGACCTGAGTTCAAATCCAGCCCCAGTCACTTGACACTTACTAGCTGTGTGACGCTGAGCAAGTCACTTATCCCTCATTGCCCCACAAAACAAAAAACAAAAAACAAAAAAACAAACAAAAAAAAAGTAATGTTCTATTGTATTTCTATTTTGTTAAATATTTCCCAATTACATTTTAATCTCGTTCAGGTAGTACTCAGGAGTGTTGTGAAGGTCTCTTTTGGAGAAGGTATTTACGTTCAGGTATATAGGGCTACAAGACATCTAAATCTTCTTCCTCTGACATTCTATGATAAAGTTCTGCAGGAACTCTTATTTCATTACATCTTCAGTGCCTAACATACTACATTGTATAGAAGAGGTACTTTTTTTTTTTTTAAACAGGGCAATGGGCGTTAAGTGACTTGCTCAGGGTCACACAACTAGTAAGTATCAAGTGTCTGAGGTCGCATTTGAACTCAGGTACTCCTGAATCCAGGGCTGGTGCTTTATCCACTGCGCCACCTAGCTGCCCAAGGAGGTACTACTTAAATGTATGTTGAATTTAATGTGTCTTTAGCCCTTTAGAAAGCCGTACATTCCCTAGGGGAAGGGTATGGTTAGTGTCAGGGTGGGGTCCACTGTAAAGAGAGAACATATCCAAGAGCTAAGATATTCTGCTGGGAGGAATATTCTCAGGTTCCAGTTCCAGTTCCAGTTCCACTTATACACAACTACAATGTGTATAAAACTGTAGTGAGCCACCGATGGTGCTATCCTTCCATTTTGCTTCCACACAATAGACAATATAGCTTCCCCAAAACAACTCCAAATAAAAACTAATGTTGATAATAATTTTAAATGGCCATATTAGTCATATCTTTTATTCAACTATGAGTTCTAACCCAGCAACACAAAGGACATGCCTACAGAGCAAGCCCACCATCTGAGGCTTGATAGAGCAGGAAGGGTTGCAAGAATAGCAGGCATCCCTCCTGTACTGGAGCAGGCATGTGGAGGTAGGGTTTGCTCAGAAGTGAATCTGCCACCATCCGCTCTGCCTTCCCCCCCACTCCACCCCCACCCTAACTGACTAGCAAGGTGACTTCCACTTCTGGAATTCACCCCACCCAGCTCCTGCTTTTCAGTTCATACAATCAATGAGGTACACGTTGCCAGCTCTCCTCCCATCTTGCTTTAGGCAAAATGAGATACTCTCAGAGAACATCTCCAGGCTGTAAAGAGGGAAGGTATACACACCCTTTGGTAGTCTCCAAATCCTATTTCCCTACAGGCAGAGATCTGTTTGTTTAGCAAGCTCCTTTCTTGGTGCTGCCAATTCAACACAATCCATTATCACCTAAACTCAGTGGCTTCACACTTTCCTATCATACCCACCCTACTTCTCCCACCCCCAATTCCCCCTGTTTCAAGTATCAGATATTAATGATTCTTCATGGGGGGTGGGGGGGGGGATAAAGTGAAAAGGTTAAAAGGAAAAAAAAAAAGAATGAAAGAAAAAAAGGCAAGGGGAGCTCTTCCCACAAAATCATAAGGAGAAGCGGATTCCACTGTCAGCCAGCAGGCAAGCACACAGGAACCTTGACTCCCAGGTTCTAATGACTAGACACCCCATAAACACTTTAGGCACAAGAAGGTCTGAGAAATACAAGTTAAGTTAGGAATATGAAAATCAAGGTAAGAAAAGTAGACAGATGAAGCATCAAAAATAATTATTCCCAACACAAAGTGACATGATACTAAAAATGACACAAAATGCAGACAACAGGAGGGAACACTGGGGAGAACCTAGAGAGAACACAGGGACTATGAAGGTAAATTGTAAAGTTAATAGAACTTCATGGTTCTAAATCCATACTGCCAAACTGCTTTCTCAATCTCTTCGACCAAATTGGCTTAGCTTTTCCTTACTGCATTACCTTGTTGTGAGGATCAATTGATAACTTATATAAAGTGCTGTGTAAACTGCAAAACGTCATGTAAATTTCAGCCATTATCCTAATTTGAAGTTTTAAAATTGTTTTCAATGACATAATCCCAAACGTAATCCTTTCCCATCTGTAGACACGTCCTCTAAGTGCAAAGCCCATAAATGAGTGGAATATGTGAGCTGGAATTTTAAAAGGGTAAATCTGCATGTGAGAAAGAAAATCTTGTTGCCTATCTCTCTCCCCTTTCAGGAGCCAGGCTCAGCAGGTTCTGGGTGGCTTCACCATGGGAAACCTCCAAGTGACTTAGATGGACATAGCAGTAAGGCGCCTGCCAGCTCATTACCAAATGCAACAGCTCATCAGAGCTTCCTCCAGAGACAGCTAGTTGGCTCTGAAGAGAATGTACAGCACTGGCAGCGTAGCAGCAAACATGGTACAGGTTAACACAGTGCTGTAGACAGAATTCCTGTTGACTTGGGCCTCCAACCTCTGCTCCATATCTGACAGTTCTAGAATCATGCCCTGGGCAACCAGGGACTGCCTGCTGTCCAGTGGAGAGTCTAGCAAAGCTTGGTCTGCTTGTTCTAAAAGCTGAGAACGGGCTGTAGCCTTTACAAGCTGAACCTCAGCAACCATTTGACTGAATTTTTTGTCCAGGTCAGTAAGCTGCTCTTGTAAACTCTCCAGACGTGAACGGACCTGCTGAGAGTGGCTGAGCTGTTCTTTCAAAGAGGCTGAAAGTAAGTATGTATCTTTATGAGACATGAGACCTTCTCCAATAGAAGCGGCATCTTCCTGAGCTCCAGAAGACACCCTCATTCCAGTGTGCACTAAGCTCCTAAGTTCTTCGATGACGTCACTGAGATCCTTGTTCTGCATGCTGTGGCTGGAAGCCTGCTCTTTGATGGCCTCCTGCAGACTCATAGGTCCAGCCTGGGCTTCTAGAAGCAATGTCTTCAGTTCCTGCAATCGTACACGATTCACATAGGTGGAGCCAGCAACACCTATCACAGCCCCTAGAACAGAACCGATGATTGACCAGTTTTTTGTTTTTTCAGTTCTTGTTCGCTCTTTCTCATGGCTCTCCCGCACCGCAGCAGAAAAGAGAGAAAATTTCTCTCGTTCTGACTCTTCTGCATTAACGTAGGCTATTCGGAGCCTCTTTTCTTCCTGCAGAAACAACAGATGGAAATAAAGCTATAAAGTTTATGTCAATGGAAACCCAGAGAAGTAGGTTATGAATATAGAACTTTGTCCCTCACCCCTCTGTCAAGGACAAAAAAGGGCAGGGGGTGGGAAGGACACATGCCCTGAGCATGAACCGTGAAGGACTAAGTTGGGAGATGAAAATGACCTCATCAAAAATCTGTGAAACATCTACTATGGTCAAGCTAGTACAGGAGGCATCAAGAATACAAAAATGAAAAAATAACACAACTCTTGCCCTCCCCAAATTTATGTCATAAAGGCAAAGGCACAAGCCTTGGTGCTGTGGGAAAACTTGAGGAGTAATGGACTTTCAGTGGGAAGAGGATCTGGGAAGGTTTCATCCAGGAAGTGGCACCTGAGTTAATTTTGAAAGAAAAAGATTTCAAAAGGAAACCAGAACTGATCCAACCATTCTGGAGAGCAATTTGGAACTATGCCCAAGAGCTATAAAGCTGTGCATACCCTTTGACCCAGCAATACCACTATTAGGTCTTTTTCCCAAAGAAATCATAAAAAAGGGAAAAGGACCCACATGTACAAAAATATTTATAGCTGTTCTTTTTGTGGTGGCAAGGAATTGGAAGTTGAGGGGGTGCCCATCAATTGGGGAATGGCTGAACAAGCTGTGGTACATAAATGTAATGGAATTCTATTGTGCTGTAAGAAACGATGAGCAGGAGGAGTACAGAGAAACCTGGAAGGACTTGCATGAACTGATGATGAGTGAGATGAGCAGAACCAGGAGAACATTGTACACAGTATCATCCACATTGTGTGTTGATCAACTGTGATAGACTTGATTCTTCTCAGCAATATAATGGTCCAAGATAGTTCCAAAGGACTCATGATGGAAAAATCTCCAAATCAAAAAAAAAAAAAAAAAGAACTGTGGTATCTAGATGCAGATCGAACCATACTACTTCTATTGTTTTTGGTTGTTTTTCTTTTTTGAGATTTTTCCTTTTTGCTCTGATTCTTCTTTCACAGCACGACTAATACAGAAATATGTTTAATGTGATTGTACACATATAACCTATATCAGATTACTTGCTGTCTGGGGGGGGGGGAGGCAGAGGAGAAAATTTTTTTTTGGTAAGGCAATTGGGGTTAAGTGACTTGCCCAGGGTCACACAGCTAGTAAGTATCAAGTGTCTAAGGCTAGATTTGAACTCAGGTCCTCCTGAATCCAGGGCCAGTGCTCTATCCATTGAACCACCTAGCTGCCCTGAGAAAAATGTGAAACTAGAAATCTTATAAAAACAAATGTTGAGGGGCAGCTAGGTGGCTCAGTGAATAGAGCACCGACCCTGGAGTCAGGAGTATCTGAGTTCAAATCCGGCCTCAGACACATAACACTTACTAGCTGTGTGACCCTGGGCAAGTCACTTAACCCCAATTGCCTTACTAAAAAAAAAAAAAAACCAAAAAACACAAATGTTGAAAACTATCTCTACATGTAACTGGAAAATAATAAAATATTTGTATGAAAAAAAAAAGGAAGTCAGAAAGAAGGATTGAATACATGCCAAGAATGAGAGATGGTCTTTACAAATACATAGAGGTGAGAAAATCAGGTTCAGGATCAGGATCAGAGCTATAAGGATTTGAGAGGCCCTCCCTTCCTCAGTTTATAAATGGGCCACTCAATAGTCTGAATAGAAAATAAAATGCATGAATGGCATTATATGAAATAAGGCTGAAAAGACAACATGGAGCTGTATAATGGAGGGCCTTCCATAGCAGGGTAAAGCAAGCAATCTATCTTTTATCCTCTGGGCAGCAGGGACCTTTAGGAAGATGGCCAGATCAATGCATTAGGAATGTGAGTTGAGCAGCTGGGTGATAGATCTGTGAGGATTAAGCCTTGAAATACAACAGTCAGGCTACTACAACTATCCATACTCACATGAAACGAAGGCCTGAACTAGGATAGTGGCAATGTGGGTAGAGAAGCCAGGACAGGTATGAATACTGTCTAAGGAAAAAATGGCAGGACTTAGCAAATGACTGAATGTGGGAAGTGAGAAAAAGAGAAGAGTCAAAGATGACCCTGAGATTTGGAATAGGAGAGACTACAAGAATGGCTGTACCACCAAAAAAAAAAATGAGAAAGTTAGAAGACAGGGATAAGTTTTAGGGGAAAATGATGAGTTTAGTTGTGACCACCTTGAATTTGAGGTGTCAGCAGTACATAGATGTACTTCACTAGCAGGCAGCTAGAGAGAAGATCGGAGTTTCAGTGAAAGACTGAGATTGATCTATAGATTTGGGAGTTACCTGAAGAAAGATGGCAATAGAAGCCTTAGAAGTAGAGGAGATTGCTAAGGAAAAGAAAAAACATAAAAGGGTCAAGGTTGTGGAACAACCCATAGGAAAATAATGAACCAGGAAAGATCGAAACAGAGAGGTCAGATGGATAAGAGGAAAAACAGGAAAAAACAGTATCATGGAAGACAAGGAAAGACAAGAGAGGATGGCTGGTAGTCTCAAATGCTACAGAAAGGTCAAGGAGGATGAGGACTAAATCTTAGAGAGGGCAATAGAGATACAAGTCAGACTGCAGAGATAGATAGCAAACAAGTACAAACTGCAAGTATAAGAGTAATATAGCTTGAGCAGTTGATCAAGACAAGGGCTGGTTGTTTGGTATTTTTTTTGGATAGATGAAACTAAGTTATGTTTTTGGCAATAAGCCAGTAGAAGAGAGCAAATAATATTTGAATTCAACTGGTTAATAAGGAAGTGTTCAAAGCCACCCATCAATGTTATTATATTAATCTTAATATATTAATGAATGACAAGAGGATACTAATAGAGCACTTACTATTATGCTGATTCCTTTCCTGTTTTTCCCTAAGTTCTATCAATGCTCTTTGAAGACATTAATGACCAAGTCACAAAATAAATTGCTTTTGTAAAGTTTAATCATTCAAACCTAATTTATCTACAGAGGTAAACACATCTACCACTTTTCCTGAGTATACCAATAACAGGGACTTGTTAGGGGATCTGGACTTATATCCCTAAAAGGAAGCTCCAGACTGTACCTCTGTTGGTATAGAGGTATCATCTCAGTAGCTCCAGCTACCCTGCTGCCTCCAAATTTATCCTACCTGCAACAATCTGTGTTCCAGAGTTGCAAGTTCCAAGTACTGGGTATCTTCCCGGGAAACTCGATCCAAACGATCCCGAATCTCTTTGAGTCTGGCTTGGTGAGTTTCCAGGTCATCTCTAGCCTTTCGGACAATTCCTCGAGCCACCATGAACTCTTTCTCTGCCTGAAAGGAAAACAGAAGTGAAGCCTGTCCTCCTTTTCAGGGTGAACTACTTTTCTAAAATAAATTAAGTTCTGGGAATGAGGGAGGACAATTACACACGGGTGGTACACATAGGCACTCTGGTTGCCCTAGTGTAATTCTACTTTCCTTCTATTTTTAAAAAAAATTCTTGTAGAATACAGAGATGTGAAAGGGACAACATTTCAAACATAACTGTTTTTCCAACACTGCTATAAGGGAAGGGAATAAGAAAATGAAATAATCAATTATTAAGTGTTTACTGCATGTCAGGCACTATGCTAAATGCTTTACAAATACTATCTTATTTGCTCCTCACAACTCTGTAAGATAGGTACTGTTATGATCTCCATTTTATAGAAGAGGAAACTGAGGCAGACAAAAGTTAAGTGACTTGCCCATAGTCACACAGTAGTGAGTGTCTGAGGCTGGATTTGAACTCCGGTCTTCCTGACTCCAGGCTCAGCACTCTGTGTACTATATTGTCAATGTTATGATAGCATATTTCCACAAAAGAGGGAACCTAGGGCTCAGAGTCTATCCTTGGATCTGCCATCTCCTCTACTCTGTCCCCTTTCTTCATTCTTGTTTCTCCATTCAAACAGAGGAAAGGAAGCTTTCTATTCAAGTTTCTAGTAACTAAGTAACAAATTTTAAATGAGATTTAAAGAAAAAAGTGATGTGGTGTGTGTACACACATATGTACACATGATATACAATAAAAAGCAGAATATTTACCCAATTCTCCGTCTTTATAGAAAGTATCATAAACTCTAGTGTTTTTGTAAATAAACTATTCTCACTGCTATTGTGGAAAGAGCCAAAATGTGATTACATTGAAGCTATGATGGATGTGACTTTTTTTTTTTTTGGGGGGGGGGGGGTGTTTGAGTCAATTGGGGTTAAATGACTTGCCCAAGGTCACACAGCTAGTAAGTGTTGTGTCTGAGACTGGATTTGAACTCAAGTCCTCCTGACTCCAGGGCCAGTGCTCTATCCACTGTGCCACTTAGCTGCCCCTATGGATGTGACTTTTGTCAGTAGTTTTAAGCTCTTAAAGCTTAACTGGTGCTAAGATTTTGGGGACAACGTGTATAGGGAATGTTTTTCAATTATTTCCTTCACAAATGCTCTTAACTATACTGCTATAAAATCATTATAGATGTAAACAAACACCATCAATTCATATCCAGCAGAGGAATTAGCTATTGGACCTAACTGGTCAAAAGGTCAATGACCAGTGGTTTGGTTAGGCAAAATACTAAAGCCACATGCACTATCTCCAACCCAGTGGCACTAAAGATTTGAAGCCTGATAACAAGGAAAGAAAAGGCTGGATATGCTTTAAAACAAGGCTTCTTAAACTTTTTCCACCTGTGACCCCTTTTAGCTCAAGATTTTACCCTACCTTGGGTACCTATATAGGTACACATAACCTTTTACTGTTGCCAAATTTTGAGCCCCCTCAACATTCAGTTATGCAATACCATATAGGGTCTCAACCCACAGTTTAAGAAGCTAGAGTTTAAACAACATTGCTGGGGACTATGTTAGCCAGAAATAACACATCATAGCAGGACCTACTATAAAAAGTGATGAGCTCTAGATTCTCATCTATATACCAGATGTAGTATTTACCTCAGTCACATTCCCCTGGGCCTCTCGAACTTCATTTATCCCAACGAACTCTTCATAACTGTCCCACCAAGATTTGGCCACAGAAGATATTCTCTGTTGGAAATTCTGCCCCAGGGCTCGACCCATTTCAGTGAGTCTGTGATATAGTCGGATGGCAGTTTTTGCTGAAGTTTTCCTCTTGGGCTGGATGGGACCTGGGTTGTAGAAGGTCCTCATGAAAAGGAGTTTCACTCTTTGGCTTCTCAGCCCCAATTTCTGGGGTGAACTCATGATATACTGCAATGCAAAAATGGTGCTATGCCCCATCATTAGGCCTGAGAATTCATGCAAGGCAGTGAGGGATGCTGGAAAAGGAACACAAAAGAAAGCTATTCAGAACCAAGAAAAAAGCACAAAACCAAACTCCTGTTGAGACAAGAGCCATGTCTGAACAAAATATTTCCACTTAAATAAGTTTAATAATTTAACTTTCCATTTAAATAACTGAACACTCCTTAGGTATGACAGTCTATAGGATATTCTCCTCCCTCTACTTGAAGAATGATTCACCTTAGAGCTTTCAAGTAAACTGGCTCAATGGAAAGATTCCTTACATTTCTTAGGTTTTTTGTTTTGTTTTGTTTTGTTTTGTTTTGGGGGAGGGTCCATACCTATGATTTCACCAACATGGAAACCCTCCACCTATCCAATCTGCAACTCACTCACAGTTGCCTGGGACAATTAGAAGATAAATGATTTGCCCACCATCACAAATGGCAGATGCCCATGAACTGGAGGCAACTCAGTCTTTCTCACTCCATGACCACCCCAGTAGGCATTAGGCCAAGTTGCCCCTGTTTTTAAAGGGGGAAAACTTTAAAAAAGTTTACCAACATACTGATCACTTTGGACAGTATATATGATAAACCCTATAACTTCTCACTTCTAAAGAGAAAAGGTACACTTAATTAAAAAAAAAATATCCAGGCATTTTTTATCACTAACCTGTCTTTAATTGGATATAAACAGGGGGGCAGCTAGGTGGCGCAGTGGATAGAGCGCCAGCCCTGGATTCAGGAGGACCTGAGTTCAGATCCGGCCTCAGACACTTTACACACTTACTAGCTGTGTGACCCTGGGCAAGTCACTTAACCCCAATTGCCTCACCAAAAAAAAAAAAAAATTGGACACAAACAGCAAATAGTGTATGCTGTCCTCACTTCCATTGCCTATACCTTCCTACAGAAACTTTGGCTACTCTCCAAGAACAGGTAAGTCTCTGTTAATGAGCTGGATGAATCTTGTGCCTGAGGAAAAGGATGCCCAGGCCTGCTCAGACTATAAATCCTATAAAAAAGATGACAAACTGGAGGGGACAACAGCTCAGCAGGCAGAGTGGGGCAAAAAAATCCCCCGGGGAAATCTGAGACAGGATTTCAGGAAACATCCAGGATTTGTTCTCATTTCTGAAAAAAGCCCCATCAACTACTTCTCTATCAGAATCCAACCTCAAAAAAATCAATGAAGTCTCTCTGATCCAGGGTTCAGAAACTCTATAAGAAGCTTCAATGACTAATTGTAGAAGAAAATTAGGTCTTCACATTAATTTTTTTCTTGTACTTTTTCCAATTTTTTCCTCTTAATTTCACTTAATCACAGGACTCCCAAGCTATTTGATTCCTGCATCTCACATTTCAGTCTTCTACTCTAATCTCTCCCTTCCCCCACTCCTCTTAGTCACTGCTCAGTCAGGCTCAACAGATTGATTTTCCTTAATCTCTCCTTTTTTTTTTTTTTGGTCGTTTGGATGTTTGTTCTAAGCAAAGGGAGAGAAGCTAAGGGCTATTCAAACACAGATTCTTCCCCATTATCCAACAAGTAGAGCTCCTTCTTCTACCCCTACCTATCTGGTCCTGTCTTTTCATGTCTATTAAAAGTCTGCCAAAAGATGGAATTGCTCTGCGTTGTGTTAGCCAAATTACTGTCCAAATAGAAAATCTGATCACTAAGAGACTGTTACAGTGACACCTGGTGGCAACCAAAAATAATAGACTAGGGTCAAAAAGACAGGAAAGAAAATACAGTACTGGTAAAAGTGGAATAATTGCAGTGATTCACATTCACACACACACACACACACACACACTGAAAATGTCCTCCTTGATCCTTTCTCTTTTGAGAAGTGCATGTGGGTGTTAATTTCCACATGCCTAAATATTATTCATTTATCTGCAAAGACAGTGATCCTGATTTCCTAAGCCCCATTTCTACCTTAAGACATATTCTCTGTCCTAGCCACAAGCCTGTGGAAAAAATACTCCAGAGTACAACTAGACCTGCTAATGGATCAGGCACTAATTTTATCCTGCCTAATGCTCCACACAGGTGTCCACTGACCATGGAATGTACTTGGAGCAAGCTTAAAAGAAATTCACTGGTTCACTAACCTACACAGTATCACCCCTGTCCTATTATCTCCATTCACAATGCCACCTCCCAGGGCAGCTAGGTGGTGCAGTGGATGGAGCACCGGCTCTGGAGTCAGGAGGACCTGAGTTCAAATCTGGCCTCAGACACTTAACACTTACTAGCTGTGTGACCCTGGGCAAGTCACTTAACCCCAATTGCCTCACTAAAAAAAAACAAAAAAAACCACAATGCCACCTCCTTAGTTCAGATCTCATCTTGTTACTCCTCTGTTCAATGACTCTCTATTGCCTCTAGGATAAAATGTAAACTCCTTAACCAAGCATGACCCAATAAAATCTGGCCGCAACTTACCTTTCCACTCTTATTTCACATCATTTTCTCTTCATGTTCTCTGTTCCAGTCAAATGCACTACTAGGTAATCCCTAAACATGCCATTCTACATGACTGGAATGAATTCTTTCATCTCTGTCTTTCAGAATACTTCTCAAGTTTGATTCAAGTGTCAATTTCTCCATGAAGTCTTCTCTAATTCCCCCAATTAAGAGTGGTTTTTCCCTCTTCCAATTTTCCTATTAATCAACATGGCTCTATTAAGCATCTACATCAAGTCTAGCTTAATTTGTTATCTTTCCTTTCCCCTCCTCAAGTCCTTCCCTATATGCATACCAGTCTATGCAGTCATATCTTGCCCCCAGTAAGCTCACTGAATGCAGGCCATGTCACTTTTGGGGAAGTTAAGTGGTGCAGTGGATAGAATGCTGGACCTGGAGTGAGGAAGACTCACGAGACATTTACTAGCTGGACGACCCTGGGCAAGTCACTTCACTCTGTTTGTCTCAGTTTCCTCATTTGTAAAATAAACTGAAGAAGGAAATGGCAAAACCACTCTAGTATCTTTGCCAAGAAAATTTCAAATGGGGCCACAAAGTGTCGGACACAATTGAACAATTGTCATTTTTTATTATTTGTATCTTGAACTGCCCTATAGTCAGTCAACTAGCATTCTAAAGTACCTACTATGTAATATACTGTGCTAAACACTGGGGATACAAAGAGAGGCAAAAAAAGGTCCCCACCCTCAAGGGGCTCAGAGTCTAATGGGGGAGACACTATGTACAAAGATACATATCAGATAAATTTGGGGTGGTCTGAGAGGGAAGACACTAAGATTAAAGTGGTCTAGGAAAAGTTTCTTGCAGAAGGTGGGATTTTAGATGAAATTTGAAGCCAGGAAGTAGAAAATAATGAGAATTCCAGGTATGGGGGTGCAGCTAGTAAAAATGCTTGGAGTGGGGAGATGGAGTATCTAGTTCAAGAATAGCTAGGAGGGGGGCAGCTAGGTGGCGTAGTGGATAGAGCACCGGCCCTGGAGCCAGGAGTACCTGAGTTCAAATCCGGCCTCAGACACTTAACACTTACTAGCTGTGTGACCCTGGGCAAGTCACTTAACCCCAATTGCCTCACTAAAAAAAAAAAAAAAAAAAAGAATAGCTAGGGGGGCAGCTAGGTGGGCGCAATGGATAAAGTACCAGCCCTGGATTCAGGAGGACCAGAGTTCAAATTTGACCTCAGACATTTGACACTTACTAGCTGTGTGACCCTGGTCAAGTCACTTAACCCTCATTACCCCACCAAAAAAATAAAATAAAGTAAAATAAGAATAGCTAGGAGGCCAATGTCATTGGATTGAAGAGTATGTGGAAAATAAGGAGACTGGAAAGGTAGGAAGGGAACAGATTATGAAAGGCTTTAAAAGCCAAACAGAAGATTTGACAGCTAAAGGGAGGATGGACTGGAATGGAAAGATACTTGAGGCAAGGAGACCAATCAGCAGGCCTCCTACTGCAAGAGTCCAGGCCTTAGGTGATAATAGCCTGTGCCAGGGTGGGTGCAGTGTCAGATAATAGGGCATATATACAAGAGATGTTATGAAGGTAGAAATGAAAAGACTTGACAAGTGACTGCATGTGCAGAGTGGGAGTGAGACAATTTCAAGCATGGGTGACTGGATGGCCATACTCTCGGCAGTAATAGGGAAGTTAGGAAGAGGCAAAGGTTTCTGGGGAAAAGATAGTGAGTTTAGTTTTGGACACAAAGTTTAACAGGACATCCAGTTTGAGATGTCTAACAGGTAGTTAAGCATGAAGTAAGTACTTAAACTTTATCGAGTATGTATTGGAGGGTAGAAATAGAAACCTGTCCTTCCAGAGCTTCCCTCCACATCCTACCCTTGGGGGGAGGGGGCAGTTCCATAGGGCAGAGAACACTGATAGACAACTCAGTTTTAGAAAAGTTGCTTGGAGCAGCGATAAGTAACTTACTTCTGGTGACAGAGGCAAGTCTGTCAAAGCATCTTCCTAACTCCAAGACCAGCCTACTCCTGGGGAGCTCTGAGATAAAATATCTAATAAGTAGAAGGCAGAACCAAAGGAAATAGATTCAAATCCTGCCTCTGACAATGACTAATCTTCTAAGTCACTGAAACCTCTTTAGACTTGTTTCCTCCTCTATAAAATAAGAGTAGGACTACATAGCCCCCGAGGACTCTTCCAGTTCTAAATCTATGATCCTTTTAACTACAGTTCAAGACAGAATTTGATACAAGAGAGAAAAAATGCAAGAGGGTCAGGCCCTCCGGCTGGACTCAGCAGAGGGTCTGCAGGTTCAGGGATGAGGAGTGATTGACGCTGGGCCTCCTTGTCCCCAAGCTTGTACAGGTTAGTCCCGGATCCAGGCACCGAATCCCTAAGAAAAAGCTCATTCGAATGGCGAGAAACGCTCCCCTCCTCCCCCGCGCCACTGTCCACAAGAAGTCTTCCCCGGCCTCCCCTCCCACTCCCTTCTACAAAGTCCAGAGTAAGGCCCGAGGGAGGCTCCTTCCCTCCAGGGCCCCTCCCGCCCTCTCCCTAGTTTCCTGACCACTGAGGCCCTTAGGCGGCTTCTTCCACTACAACCGGACAAGAGCCTGCCTGGGGTACCTCCGGACCCGCCAGGGTGGGAGCTCCCCCAGGTCAGGCCTCCGAGCAGGGCCAAGGGCGCTAGCAGCAGGCTGGCCAGACAGAGAGCCTCCCTCCCAGCGGGCCCGGTCTGACCCCTCAGACCAGCCCGATTCCCCTTCCTGGGGGCCACGCGAACCCTGGGGGTTGCCTGCCCCAAACTCGCTTCCGCCCCCTCACCTGACGCGCAGGCACCGAACCGTCAACTACAGCTTCGGAGCAGCCAAGTCTCCTGCCGGCTACGACCTCTGACCCCGACGCGGAAGCAGCGGCTTCATTTCCAAGCGAGAAACCAATCAGCCTGACGATGGAGGCGGAAGGGGCGGACCCGAAGGTTCCGCTTCCGGCAGTGAGGGGGCTTGGGGAAGCCGAGCAGCTTGCACGATGTCGGGTCGCGAGGGTGAGTAGCCCAAAGACCCGGGACGTAGGGGTGGCAGCTGGGGGCTGCATGGCCTGGTCACTCCCGGGTGGGGGCACCGAGACCGAGGGACTGCTGGAGGAGGAGCCCAGGGTCCGAGCCCTCCCCCGATGCCCAAGAGGGGCTGATACGGCCGGATCCTTCGGCCTGGCCCAAGAGAGGATTCCCTGACCCCAAGATCTCACCTCAAGACCGAGGTACAGAGGGGCACAGGAGGAAGCTGGGTTCCGATACCCCTTCCACAGACCCAGGAGCGGGGCAGACTCCCAGGAAGAAAAGCTTGAGGTCTCTGGTTTCCCGCCAGGCCCGGGGATAGAAGATGGTGTGAGATTAAAATTGGATATTAGATCATAAATCTCCCCTACTTTTAGGGCGACATGTGGTCCATTCACCTCCCCAGAGTAATGAACCACATGTCACCCTAAAAGTAGGGGAGATTTATGATCTAATATCCAATTTTAATCTCACAATGGAAAGGAGTCCATAGGCCTCGGCTACTAGCCTCCTGTCCCAAGAAGCAGGAAACACCCCCAGAATTTTTCAGCCGTCTCCCAAACCTTAATAACAGGGTTTCCTATCTCTCTTGACAGGTGGTAAGAAGAAGCCTCTGAAACAGCCCAAGAAGCAAACCAAGGAAATGGATGAGGTGAGGGATCTAGGAAGAGGTGAAAGGGTATTGGGTAGGGGGAAAGTTGAGGTTTTATGTTATATACTTGATCCTCCTCAGACCCCAGTGGGAGGTAATAGGCAAGGGAATGGTAGTAGTCTACTTACCCTAGGCTCCGTGTAAGATTATACTGGCCCCCAAATATTGGGGGAAGGGGGTGGACTTTACCGACTTAGGCTTTAAAAAAGGGAGGAAACCTTAGCCGGGAAAGAGTACTGGGGGCAGACTCCCCCTCCCCCCACAGGCCAGGCCTTCCTAGTGCTTAGCCAGTACATGACTCAAATGTGCTCATCTCCCACTATCAGAATTCTCAGGGACAAGTACCAGTAGTTATAGTTACAATCACCCAGCTAAGTTCAGCTGGGACCTCAACAGTGTGTTCCACATTTTCTTTAGGAAGATATAGCTTTCAAACAAAAACAAAAAGAAGAACAGAAAAAACTGGAAGAGTTAAAAGCAAAAGCTGCTGGGAAGGGACCACTTGGTAAGTTTTGCTAAAAAGCCTAGTCCTTTGAATAATCTATAAAAGGTACTCATTAGGAAAGATAAAAAGCACTTTCAGAAATTAAATTGCTATTCCCAGTGTAAAAGATACTACCACAGCACCTCTAAATCTTTGTTTTAACCTTTAACTAAATCTTTAATTTTGGGGGGGGGGGCAATGAGGATTAAGTGACTTGCCCAGGGTCACACAGCTAGTAAGTGTCTGAGGCCAGATTTGAACTCAGGTCCTCCTGAATCCAGGGCCAGTGCTTTATCCACTACCTTTAACTAAATCTTAACATTCTAGTTGAAGCACATAATGATGATGATAGCTGGTATTGTTAAAGTGCTTTTAAACATTTATCTCATTTTATTTGTCACAACCAACAACATCTGGCAATTGATGTAAATGGTATTATACACAATTTACAAATTAGGAAACCAGAGTTCAGAAAAATGTAAAGACTTGCTGGGGGATGAAGCTAGTAAGTGGCAAACCCAGACTTGAAACCCAAATCAATTTTGTTTATGCATTTGTTAAAAAACCTATGTGAGGGGCAGCTAGGTGGCGCAGTGGATAGAGCACCCGGCCCCTGGAGTCAGGAGGATCTGAGTTCAAATTTGGCCTCAGACACTTAACACTTACTAGCTGTGTGACCCTAGGCAAGTCACTTAACCCCAATTGCATAAAAAAAAAAATGTGAAAAGCACTGTGCTCAGTACAAGGAACACTGTAAGGTAGTGGGAATACAAAGTGTCCTCAAGAGCTTGCATTCTCCTGGAGAGATACCAACTGTACAAAGAAATTTGAAGAGAGGAAGACCTCCACAAACCCTGGAGGAATAAGAGAAAAAAGACCTTGTGTAAGTGGGAAGTGAGCTGAGCCTTGAAGAAAGCTAAGGATTCTAAGAGGCAGAAGTGAGGAGTGATCACATTTTAGGGGGGACAGCCTGTTCCAAGAAGGAGTGTTGTGTTTGGAGAACAGCAATTAAGCAAGTTTGGCTGAAGTATAGTGTTTATAAGGAGGTGTTATCAACTAGGAAGATAAGCTGGACCCAGACTATTGAAGGCTTTATATGCCAAAAAGATGAGTTAGCATTTTATCCTAGTGGCAATAAGAAGTGGCCGAAGATTCTTGAACAAAGAGTGCTTTAGTGAGAATTGTGCTTGTGGAAAATGTTGCCAGATATGTGGAGGATAGATTAGAGAGGAGAATTCATAGGGACATCAATTAAGAGGCTATTGCCATAGTACAGAGAATAGATGATGAGGGCCTGAACTATCTAGTAGCAACATAAGTAAAGGGAAGTACAACTGTACTGCCCTGAATGTTCCTGATCTCAGGAACTAAGCAGGGTTGAGCCTGAATTCAAGAAATACTGTGGAGGTGAAATAGACAAAACTTAGCAACTTGTTTGCTAGGTGAAAGGGGTGAAAGAAAATGAAGAGTTGAAGACATTGGCATTTCAAGTATGGGTGAATGGTAAGGTGGTAGTGTCCTCGATAGAAATAGGGAATTAAGGAGGAGTGATAGGTTTAGGGAGAAAGATAAAGAGTCCTGTTTCAGCCATACTGAATTTGGGATACCTTGTGAGACATTTAGGTGAAGTTGTCTAGCTGGAAGTTCTATATCAGACAGAGCACAGGAAAACCAGGGCTAGATATATAGATTTGGGACTCATCTGAAAAGAAATGATCACTGAATCCATGAAAACTGATAAAAACAGAAGGAAAAGGTTTAAAGAGAGAAGGCTGCCCAAGACATGAATGATGAAGGGAAGCTGTGGCACAAAAACTGAGGGATGAGAGATGGCAATCAGAAGTGTCAAAAGCCAACAAAGATCAGGAAGCTTAAGGAATGAAAAGCTTATTGGATTTAGCAGTTGACAAATAATTGGTAACTATGGAAAGAGCAGTTTCTGTTGAATAATAGAGGTCAGGTTAGAAGGGTTTGAAAGGAGTCAAAGTGGGAAGGAATAAGAAGTGAAGGAATGGAGGAAACAAATATAAACCACTGAGTTGGGGAAGAGGGGAGTTTGGCTTTGAAAGGCATGAGTGATATCAGTACATAGCGTGAGGGGGTAGAGGGAAGATGTTGTTTTGTTCTCTTTTTTTTTTTTTGCAATAAACATTTATTTTATTTTTTCCAGTTACTTGTAAGGGTAGTTTTCAACATTCATTTTCATAAGATTTAGAGTTCCAAATTTTTCTCCCTCCCTTCCTCCCTTTCCTCCCCCCTCCACAAGATGGCAACCAGGTTGTATATGTATAATCCACAAGTGTTCTTTTTATCAGTTCTTTCTATGGGGGTGCATAGTAAGCTTCCTCATTGGTTCCTTGGGATTGTCTTGGATCATTGCTTTGCTGAGAGTAGTTAAGTCATTCACAATTTCTCATTGAACAATACTGCTGTCACTATGCACAATGTCCTCCCAGCTCTGCTCACTTCACTATACATCTAGTCTTTCCAGGTTTTTCTGGGATCATCCTGTTATTTGCTATAGCACAAGACCATTCCACCACAATCATATAGCACAGATTCTTCCATCATTCCTCAGTTGATGGACATTCCCTTGATTCTCAATTCTTAGCCTCCACCAAGAGTTGCTATAAATATTTTTTGTATAATTTCCCCCCCTTTTCTCTTTCTCATGATTACTATTGTTAACTTTCCCTTCCATCCTATTCCCTTCCCCATGATATTTATTCTATTATCCATCTTCTTTCACCCTATCCCTCTTCAAAAGGGATTTGCTTCTGTCTGTCCCCTCCCCCACTCTGCCCTTCCTTATTTTGCCCCTCTCTCTTTATCCCTTTCCCCTCCTATATTCCTGCAGGGTTAGAGAGATTTCTCCACCCAATTGAGTGTGTACATTATTCCCTCCTTGAACCAATTCTAATGAGCGTTAGGCTCATTTACTGCCCAGATGAAATAGATTACTCCCCTCAGTTGGGTGTGTGTGTTAGTCCCTCCTTGAGACAACTCTAATGAGTTTAAGGTCTTTGAGCCTTTTCTGATGAGTATAAAATTCATTTGCTGCCCTGCTCCTCTCCCATCTCTTCCCCCACTCCATAAGCCTTTTCCTGTTTGTTTCATGTAGGATTTCACCTCTGCCCTTCCCCCTCCCCCAGTGCATTCCCCTTACCCCTCAGTTTAACCCTAAAGATGTCATCATGGGGCAGCTAGGTGACACAGTGGACAAAGCATCCACCCTGGACCCAGGGAGATCCCAGCCAAAATCCGGCCTCAGACACAAGATAGTCACCCACTGTACCACCCCAGGTATGTCCCCCGACTCCAATTTTTTATAGTTCTCTAGGGTCTTGTATTTGAAAGTCAAATTTGCCATTCAGTTCAGGTCTTTTCATCACAAATATCTGAAAGTCCTCTTCTTCATCAAAGTCCCATTTTTTCTTCTGAAAGATTATGCTGAGTTTTGCTGGGTAGGTGATTCTTGATTGTAATCCCAATTCCTTTGCCCTTTGGAATATCATATTCCATCCATGTCCTCCGGTCCTTTAATGTAGAATCTGCTAGATTTTGTGCTATCCTGACTGGGGCTCCACAGTACTTGAATTCTTTCTTTTTGGTAGCTTGCAATATTTTCTCCTGGACCTGAGAGCTCTGGAATTTGGCTATAATATTCCTAGGAGTTTTCCTTTTGGGATCTCTTTCTGGAGGTGATCGGTGGATTCTTTCAATTTCTATTTTAGCTTCTTCTTCTAGAATTTCAGGGCAATTTTCCCTGAGAATATCTTGGAAGATGATGTCTAAGCTCTTTCCTTGATCATGGTTTTCAGGTAGACCAATAATTTTCAAATTATCCCTCCTGGACCTATTTTCCAGGTCAGCAGTTTTTCCCAGAAGATATTTCACATTGCCCTCTATTTTTTTATTCACTTAGATTTGCTTTATTGTATCTTGGTTTGTCATAAAGTCACTGGCTTCCATTTGGCTTTTCAAACTATTGACTTTTTTCTCATGTCTTTCCTGCATCACTCTCATTTCTCTTTCCATTTGGGTCTTCCTGACTCCGGAGCCAGTGTTCTATCCACTTTGCCACCTAGCTGCCCCATGGCATATTAACTGTTAATCTTGATTTAAGAGGAATCTCCCCCTCAATCTTAATCATCCTACCACCTTTCCTTGATCTCTCATATATAATGTCATATCCCAAACCAATTAATAACACTTTTCTTTCATAAATGTATATATCATTGGTCACTTCCCAACTCCCTCCCCCATAGAATCTTTCCTTGTAAACATATAAGTACAGTAAAGCAGAATATATCCACACATAGCTATCCATTCTCTTTCCCTTTTAACATCTGATAGCTGACCTAGAGTACTTTACATTGTTTCATTTGATCCTCACAACTAGTGACTTGCCCAGGGTAACACAGCTACTATGTATCTAAATCTGCATTTGAACCCAGGTCTTCTAACCAAATCCAACAGTATTCACTACATTGCACTGCCTTTATAATGATCTTTGTCTTTAACATGTTATTTCTTCTACAATAAATCTATGTATACTGCAGTGCAGTCAGTGTTCCCGTCCTTTTCTGTATTCTTACCCTGAAGTCCATGTGTGTAAATAAACACTTGTCATGTAAAAAAAATCGCAAATGATATTTTTCCTAACAATTGTTAGTTTTCTTTCTAAATTCTTTTGCCTTTTGGGCTTATCATGCTAACTAAATATTTATCAGTAAGAAATTTTACTTGCCCAAATTCCACAGCCTAGCCTTCAAGTACCTTGACAGTCTGTCCAAAATCAATTTTTCCAGACTTATTTCCCACTGTTACCCCATTTAAACCCTTGGTCCTTCAAATCCCTCACAATTCTCTCCACATCTTTGCTAATATTGTTCCTTCTTCCATCAAGCCTTATCTCATTATCCTAGCCAACAGTTCTTTTTCTTCCTGCCAACTTTTATACCTCCTATTGATTATTTGTGCTCAACCTGTGGTAAAGCATCCTGAGCTCATATTGGCCTGATCAACCAGTCAGATACACTGTAACCTGACTCTTAACATAGTGATGACATTTTGGTCCTCTTCAAGAAGGAAGGACAACAACCAATCAAATTGTACCATTGATTTGGCATTGTCAAATGTGGTCTTCTATTAACTTTTTGTGTGTCTTCTCAAACCAAATTGTAAACTCCTTTTAGGAATGGGCTACATCTTACACATCTAGATACTGACCTGGAGTCAAGCAACCTGGGTTCAAATATCATATGACTTACTAACTGTGTGGTTATGAGTAAATCTGAATAAGTCATTTTACTTCTGCGAACCTATTTCCTCATTTGTGTGGGGATGATAATACCTGCACTACCTTTTTCATGGGATTACCGAGAGGAAAGTGTTTTGTAAATTGTAAAGTGCTACATAAATATGAGCTATTAGATTTCTTTTGTTAAGGGAGATAAATTAGAACTGATTACATTTCAGAAGGATTCTCTAGGCCAAAGAATCCCAGTAACTAGCCTTTCCTCATAAGAACTATTTTCCACAGCTTTAAGTAATTTTTCAGGCCTTCTGTTTTCCCCATTTTCCTTTTTTTTTTTTTTTTTGGTAGGCAATTGGGGTTAAGTGACTTGCCTAGGGCCACACAGCTAGTAAGTATTAAGTGTTTGAGGCTGGATTTGAACTCAGGTCCTTCTGACTCCAGGGCTGGTGCTTTATCCACTGTGCCACCTAGCTGCCCTCTCCATTTTCCTTTTAAAGTATATTGACCCTTGGGGGCAGCTAGGTGGTGCAGTGGATAGAGCACCGGCCCTGGAGTCAGGAGGACCTGAGTTCAAATCCAGCCTCAGACACTTGATACTTACTAGCTGTGTGACCCTGGGCAAGTCTTAACCCCCATTGCCTCACCAAACAAAAACAAACAAACCCCAAGATTCTATTTGGGGCAGCTAGGTGGCACAGTGGATAGAACACCGGCCCTGGAGTCAGGAGTACCTGAGTTCAAATCCAGCCTCAGACACTTAACACTTACTAGCTGTGTGACCCTGGGCAAGTCACTTAACCCCAATTGCCTCACTAGAAAAAAACTAAAAATAAATAAATAAAGTATATTGACCCTCTTCCCTTGAGCCATCCTAGATAATCATTTAAAATGGTGAGGGGTGGCTAGGTAGCACAGTGGATAGAGCACTGGCCCTGGATTCAGGAGGACCTGGGTTCAAATCTGGCCTCAGACACTTGACACTTACTAGCTGTGTGGCCCTGGGAAAGTCACTTAACCCTCACTGCCATGCAAAATGAATGAATAAATAAATGAGTAAAGTATATCGACCAAAACTGGACATGTACCAGTATATAAGACATGCTCTAAAATTCTGTTAGCATTGTAAATGATGTTAAAATGTTTAACTTATATTCAGCTTGCAGAAATGAAAGAACACTTTTTAAAGTGCCTATTTACCTTACACTGAGGATACCAAGACAAAAGTGAGATAGTTCCAGCTTTAGAGCTTACGCTGTACCAGCATGATACAATGTTTATAGAGAAGTACAGAATAATACAAAATAAATACACAGAAATTGGGCAGATGGGGCTCTAATAAGAACTAAGGGAAACAAGAAAGGCCTATTGAAGGAAATGGCACTTGAACTGGGTCTGAAGAAGCTTGAGTTTCCAAAAAGTAGAACTGAGGAATGAGATCAGCAAAAGCGGGGAGGCAGAAGGTAGAATGTCCAAAAGAGGAAGTATCAAGTCAGCCAATTTATCAATAGTGAAGAGTCCTGAGGGATAATCATTAGCCTGGAAAGAAAGGCTGGGACCACCTTGAAGAACTTCAAATGCCCAACAGAGTAGTTTGTACTTTATCCTGAAAATAATGGGGAGCTGCTGAATTTTTGTGCAGAGTAAACATGGTGACACCTGCATTTCAAAGAGATTAACTTGGCAACAGTGTAGCATACAGAGGGGAGATGCTAGGTACAGGGAGACCAATTAATCTATGACAATAATCCAGGGGAAAGGTGTTGAAGGGTTTGTAGTGTGGGTAGAGAGAAGAGAGTGGATGTGAGAGCTGTTGAACTTCCTACTTAGTGAGTGGGACATGTAGGACAGAATTGTAATTCTGGCTAAAATCAAGCCAGATCAAGTTTAGTGGCCACAAATGAGGGCCCAGCATTCTTCTCTTTCTAAAATAATATTTTCTTCTCTTACAGCCAGTGGTGGAATTAAGAAATCTGGCAAAAAGTAGACGTTCCTGTGTAGATAAGATGGTGATTCCTTTTGGTTTCTTTCTTGCTTTGTGACATCTGCATTTCCTACTTCAACATCTGTTGCCACCTGCAGTCAAGATTGTGTCATCTTAGTCTATTGTACATTGTAATAAACTTTTTTTTTTTAAATCACAGTCTTCTCTTTATTCTTTTTTCAAGTCAGCTCTTCCTGGTTCAGGTAGAATGAGCTGACCCATTCTAGAAACTGTCCTCTGCCTTACTCTGCTTGATATGCCTCTGATTTAAACAAGTGTATACAAAATCAAACCAGATGATTGAGTGTACACTTTTCTTTAGTTTTTGTTCATTCCAGTCAATTCAACAAATAGATGCCAACTATGTACAAGCTACTCTGGGTATAGAAATGAAAAATGGGGCCTTAGGGCCAAATTCTGGCACCTACCTGAATCAGCCCTAAATATTTGAAATGTGAAAGCCTCTGGATCCTGAAGAGAAGAAACTAGGGTACTCTGGGTAGAAAGCTGAACTACAGTTTTAATACATTTTGTTCTAAGGTCGTTTCAGTGTTTTAAATTGAATTCAGTTCCAGAAATCTTGGCCTTGACAGGCATTTGATCAACTAGCACTTATGAAGAGCCTGGCACTATGCTAAGCACTTAGAATGCAAAGAAAGGCAAAAAGCAGTCACTGCTTTCAAGGAGCTCAAGGAGACCATATGCAAACAAGATAAAGAAAGGATAAATTGGCGATAGTTTCAGAAGGAAGGCATTAAGGAGGACTGGAAAAGGCATTTTGCAGAAAAAGGAACTTCAGCTGATACTTCAGGAAACCCAGGAAATAGAGATGAGAGAGTTCCAGTTATATGGAGAGGGCAAGTGAAAATGTCCTGGCGTCAGAAAATGGTGGTTGGTGGTTGTAGTACTGAATTCAAGGAAAAGCAAAGAGGCTAGTGTTATGGTGAGGGTAAAGACAAGGTAGAATGGGTCGGATCATGAAAGTCTTTAAAAGCAAAACAATTTTATATTTGATTTTGACTACAAGGGATCTTTGTATTTTTTGGTGTCATGGAGCCCTTTGGCAGTCTGGTGAAACTGATGGACCACTTCTCAATAATGGTTTTAAATACACAAAACAAGCCAGTAAGCATTTATTAAGTGCTTAATATGTGCCAGCCTTCAAGTTAAGTACAAACTAGTTCTTGTCATCAAGAACTTGCATTCTAATGGGGAAAACATGCAAAGAACTATGTGTATAACAGATTAACAGTGTAATACATGGGCAGTAATCTCAGGAGGAAGGTATTGGGGGTTAGAGGTTTGGGAAGAGAACTAGAAAGGTCTCTTACAGAAGATGGGAATCAAAATGGTTTTTTTTTTTAGAAGTTCACAGACTCTTTCACAAGATGACTAATGGAAATGTTTTGCAAGATTCCATATGTATAACCTATATCAAATTGCTTATCATCCGAGGGAGGGGGAGGAAAAGGAAGGAAGAGAATTTGGAACTCAAGGTTTTAAAAAATATTAAAAGTTGGTTTTACATGTAATTGGGGAAAAACATTAAAAAGTTCACAGAGTTCAAGTTGAGAAATCTTGGCACTGTGCATACCCTTTGATTCAGTAATACCACTACTAGGTCTGTATCCTAAAGAGATCTTAAGGGAAAAGGACCTACATGTACAAACATATTTATAGCTGCTCTTTTTGTGGTGGCAAAGAATTAGAAATTGAGGGGATGCCCATCATTTGGGGAATGGATGAACAAATTGTGGTTTATGATTGTAATGGAACACTATTGTGCTATAAGAAATGATGTGCAGGCAGATTTTACAAAAACCTGGAAAGACTTTACATGAACTAATGCTACAGAACCAAACATTGTACACAGCAACAGTAACACTGTGTGATGATCAACTATGATAAGATTTAGCTCTTCTCAGCAATACAATAATCCATGACAATTTCAAAAAACTCTTGATGTAAAATGCTATCCACATCCAGAGAAAGAACTGATGGAGTCTGAATGCAGATTGAAGAATACTATTTTCACTTTTTTTTCTTGTGGTTTTACCTTTTTGTTCTGTTTATTTCAAAACATGACCTGGAAATATGTTTAACATGATTGCACATTGTATAACCTATATCAGATTGCTTGTCGAAAACTATCTTTACATGTAAAAAAATAAAGTGTTATTTTAAAACGGACATTAAAAAAAATCTTGCCATTCTGTTTTGTATTATTTGTCATTTATCCCCAAATTAGATAGTAAGCTCCACATAGGTAAGGGACTGTCATATCCAGAGAGCACACTTTGGGGGCTAGGGGGCGAAGTACGAGGGATGAGAGGAAGATGGGATTTGTAAATTCATCTATACAGTGAGGAGCTCTCAAAGTGGCAACTCCCTCCCCCTTGCTCATTATAGAGTTGCCCTGGGGGCACTGAAAGGTTAAAGAACTAGATTAAGGCCACTCAGCGGGGGCCTGGGAGCTCCCCGGTTTTATCGGAACCCAAAATAAGCCCCTCCCTGCCCCACTCTGCGTCGGGAAGACGGAGATCAAAAGCCCTTTCCAGGAAGATGGGGCCCACGCGGCTTTTTCTCGTATATTCGTCCCCAAGAGGAACAATGAGAGTGGGCGTATGAATGAATGAATGAAGCACTAGCTACTAGGTTACGGAACCAGCGCAGACACACTGGGGATACTGCACAAGTCAGAGGCTCGGGGCGCCCGGCCCGCCCTCGGAGGCCGGCCCTTGAGGCGCCGTCCTGGGCGCGGGTCCCGTTCGTCATGAGGCAGCATCCCGACGAGGGAAGGGGAACCTTATGGATGTAGAGTCCCGGAGGAAGGTGACGTTTCTGGGAGCACAGTTAGCTGCGACCTCCACCCTCGCCCTCCTCTCCCGGCTGGGACTCTGGAGATGCTCAGGGACCCGGAAAGAGCGGCATTCGCACACCCACCCGAGGGCTCAGCTGACCTCAAAGCGCCGCCCCCCTCTCCCTCGGAACATGTACCCCCCCCACACACACACACACAAACACCCACCAACTTCTATTTCCCACAATCCTTCCCGCCATGGCTTTCGCCGCCAAAGCTCCCAAGCTTTTACTAGGCACCTAAGGCCAGCCCCGGCGCTGCCCCACCTCTTCCCCACCTCCTTACGTCATCATCGCGCGCCCAGCACAAGGCCGCCGGCGACGCTGTATCGTCACTCGGAAGCGCCCGCCTACCCATCCCCAGGCCTGCCGGGAGTTCAACCTCGCGCCTGGAACCCGGGACCTTATTGGTCGGTGCGGTAGGGAGGCAGGCCATGCGCAATGATTGGCAGGGGGTGGTAGCGACGGCGGCAGAACTGAGGTGAGTGGCCGCCTCTAGTCCGAGAGCGGGCTCGTGTCCGGGATGGGGAGAGAGGTAGGGGAGGAGCGGCCGGGAGGGAGGAATGAGGAGACGACTGGTGGAGGAGGGTTGGAGAGAGGGCAGGTGTGGGAAGGGGTGGCGGAGATGGGGAGGGGACCGGTGGGGGAGGGGTGACAGGATGGGGGAGGAGAGCACCAGTGTGACGGAGGGATGGGAGAAGGAAGGGAACGATGCCCGGGGAGATGGGGAGGAAGAGAGAGAAGACAGGTGGGGAGGGCGTAGGTAGGGCACGACTGTCAGAATGATTCTCGTTGAGATGTGACAGAAGGCAGGATGGCTTCTCTTTTTTCTTAAGCCCTAGAGATCTGGATCAAACCTCTCTTTTTCCTTTATCCCAATCCATCACATGTCTACCGCTCTTCCCTTCAGCCAGCCCCACATCTTCCCACCCAGGAATCTTCAGAGTGTCAGGGTGTCAGGCCATTTCTCCAGAAAAGCACCAATGGCAGGGAACTCGGGGCACCGTTTCCTGGGGGCCAAGAAGAGGACCACTGCACAGTTACACGGCCTTCATCACCACCACCAGGGCAGAGATAACAGGGAGGACCCTCCAGGGGTTTCTCCACCTAATAAGCGGTCCAGGAGCCTCGATGTTACTGATTTCAAGGAGACAGACGATTCCTTTGGATACAACGAAGAGTTTACAGCGGATGATCTGGAGGAAATTGATATCATTGCATCCCAAGCTTTGACTCAAGGTTTAGACTGTAAGGCCCTACTGAATACAAATTCTGCCTCAAGGTCGTCTACCTCCTCATCTGCTAGAAGCTCTAGTCAAAGCGTGGGGCATTTGGAGCTCCCCAGAAATGATAGCACAGCAAGATATTCCTTTGGTATGTACACTGAATTTGACCCTGGGGGAATGGAAAATCAGTCATACTAATAATAGCTCATTTCTGTATAGTTCTTTAAGTTTCCAAGGATCTATATGTTCATTTTATCATTTGGTCCTTATGCAACCCTGTTAGGTAGGTACTACCAGTATTATTCCCATTTTGCAGGTGAAGAAGCCTAAATCCAGAGTGTTTAAGTGATTTCCCAATGGTAACACAGATAGTAAGTATATCAGGATGAGGATTTGAACCCAAGTCTTTCTGACTGCTAGTCCACTCTACCTCACTCTCTTTCTGAGACTAGATATTCTTTAGTTGATATCAATATTAATGGAGGAACTGAAATGATTCATCTTTTTTCTGATGTGGAAACACTCAAATCAGATTCTGGAAAATAGACAGCATGATGAGTTTGAGTGTGAAATAAAGTTAAGCATGTTTCCACAGGTTTACTCACCTTCCTGACTCCTGTCATCTCACACATGCAGTTTGCAAGTTGGGAATGGGTTGTATTCCAAAAGTTTGTGTTTCAAGTAATCAACAGCTGACCTCTAAACATTGTCTCAGGTACTAGGGAGGTGATCAGGTCCCCAGGCCATCTCACCAAAGCCTAATGTATAATACTAATGGTACCATAAAATCAAACCACCATTTGGTTTTATTAGAACTGGAGCTTCAAGGGCACTAACTCCTTCAGACAGCAGAGTGGGAGCTCCAGTTCCATCTCTTGTCAGGACAATGGATATGGGGTAGGGGTATTTAACATATGGGATCATTTGTAAATTTCATGTCTCCATAAGCTGGGGATTCCCTGCCGCTTATCCACAGTGACAAATGGTTCTTTTCATTATATCTGGATTCAGACATAATATAGGTAAATTCTTACTGGCAGGAATCCCTACATTTCCTGAACAAGATGGTATGTCCAGAAGTAAAACTCCTTCAGAGAAAAGCAGAGAAAAGATTATAGCTAAAGATGTTTCTGAATTTGAAAAACTTAAAGCACAACATGAAAAACTAAAAGAAAAGGTAAGTGATGCAGAGTGTTCTTTGCTGCTTAGTAATGCAGATTTGACTACCTACTCCCTCCTTCTTTCCCCTACCCTCACACCCACTCAATAAAATCTAGTGGCTTCTGTTGCCTCTAGGATCAAATATATACACTCCTCCATTTAGCATGCAAAGCTCTTCTCAGCCTGGCTTCTTTCTAGTCTTTATATTTCTCTAACTCTTCAGTCCATCCATACTGTCCTGCTTCATGTTCCCTTCCCCCCTTCCTTTGCATTGACTGTCTCCTGTGACTAGAATGTATTCTCTACTCATTTCCATACTTTAAAATCCTTGACTTTCTTCAAGACTCACTTCAAGTGCCACCTTCTACAGAAGGGCCTTCCTGGTTCTCTTTGCTGCTAGTGCCTCCCTTCTAAATGTACCTTGTATCTATTTTGTATATATCTTGTATATACCTATAGAGGGACATGCTGTCTCCTCAGTAGAATGCAAATTCCTTGAGAAATTCTTTTTGTATCTTTGTATCACCAGTGTTTAACATAGTACCTGGCACACAGTAAACACAGAAATGCTTGTTGATTTATTTCCTGTCCTGTTGGTGTGAGGCCAGTTCAGTCATAATAGTAGCTCACATTTGTATAGGGTCTTAAGATTTATAAAATGCTTTCTTCACAAAGACAATATAGAATAGGTACTGGAAGATCATTAATCCCATTTTACAAATGAGGGCACTGAAGCTTTGAAAGATAAAATGACTTGCTTGAAAGCATATAGTAGCTTCAATTCCAATACTTTTTCCAGCATACTGTGTTGCCTTTCTTTGTCTGACTGATGAAAATGGACACAAGCCTATCTGTAAAGCTAGTTCAGAAGCTTGTCTTGATTAAGGGGTAAAGTAGGCAGAACAATCTTCCTCTACCATCTTACCCATCTACTCTAATGTTTTGTGTCTATTTTCTGACTTAGAGAAGCTGAGCTGATTTCAAAGCTTTTCATTTCAACAGAATTTTCATGGTCTCTAGCACTTGAAGCATTGCATCAACATTTAGTTTGTGCTGCTGTTCAGTTGTTCACTCATGTCCAACTCTTCCTGATCCCATATGGGGTTTTCTTGGCAAAGATACTGGAGTGGTTTGCCATTTCCTTCTCCAGTAGATTAAGGTAAACAGAAGTTAAGTGACTTTCCCAGGGTCACACAGCTAGAGACTGAATTTGAACTCAGGTCTTCCTGACCCCAAGCCCAGCACTCTATCCACTGAGCCATCTAGTTAACTCCTTTGTGTGTGCATGTATATTTAGTTGTACTTTTATATGTGTAACTTTTCTCTTTCCTTAACCTGAGATCATAATTACATATAGCTTTTAAGTATATATGTCTCTTTTCCTCTGGTATTATCTCATAAGATTAATTTGGGTTTTACAGATGAAAGCAATGCAAGAGGAAATCCTCATTAAAAATGGAGAAATTAAAATCTTAAGAGACTCATTGCATCACACAGAGTCCAATCTAGAAGAAAAGAAACGGTCACATTTCCTTCTTGAACAGGAAAAAATTCAGGCTCTCAATGACAAAGAAAAAGAATTCTCCAAAAAGGTAATTTGCTGTCTGTTGTTTCTGATGTCAGCTTTACTCTATCACAAAACAGCCCTTTTGCTTAGAGTTCATCCAGAGTTCCTTCATTTTATTGAAGGAGAAAGAATTAGGGTTACAATCAAATGTGTATTGTCTTTCCTGCTTAGAATATAAGTTTCTCGGGGGCAGGAACTGTCTTCCTTTGTCTTCTTTGTGTCCCCAGGGCTTAATATAGTACCAGGCACTTAGAGGACGTTTAACAAATGTCTATTGAATTGAATTGATGACAAATACATATTCATCACTAAATTTGTTTAATGAAACTGAGAATATTTTACCTCCAGATGGAGCCTATGAAATGATTTAGACACACAGTAGAATCCATAGGCATTATTCAGATGAACTCAATATTTTGACCAAGAAACATCAAACACATGGCTAAGTCATTCATGTTTATAGAAACAGAGGAGTTTGTGATAGCAGTTCATGATCAGGTTATTGCTTCCAGAATTTAGAAAAAGAGGCCCAGACCTATGTTGATTCAGGTATTACAAGGAAATAGTAGAAAACAGTAAGACATAACACTGCAGTTTTTTAAAAAATTAGAACCTACTGAATACCTAGAAAAATATGACCAAGTGGTTAAAATAATACACCAGAAACTCACTATCATAACAAATCTTATTACAAACACAAACACCAAAGTATGCTTGAGAATTTAACAAATAAACTGTACTAGGCCCAGAGCATCATTATAGAAAAAAACATTGGCCACAAACCCCTGGACATTACACTGATCTATAAAAATTGTAAAATAATGTTCATTTTTTTTCTACTATATTAATTAGCAAGCATTTATTCTTTGCCTTCCTCTCTCCTTTCTCTCCTCCCCACCCCATTAAATAACAACAAAATAAACTTTTGTAACAAATAGGCAGTCAAATAAAGCAAATTGCCTCACCAGCCAAATCCAGATATGTATTTGTTGAGTTTGTCATCTCTCTGTCATTATTTCCATTTTACAGATGAATTTCAGAGAAGCTAAGAGACTTGCCCATGATCATATAGCTAATAAGTGTCAGAACCCAGATCTCCTGGGTCCAGATCTGATATTTCCATTCCATGACAGTTTCCTGCTGAATTTAGTTTAAAATCTCTGGTTGCCATTCTGGAGAGCAATTTGGAATGATACCCAAAGGGCTATAAATCTGTGTATACTCTTTGACCCAGCAATACCACTATTAGGTCTTTTTCCCAAAGAGATCATAAAAACGGGAAAAGGACCCACGTGTACATGTATTTATAGCTGCTCTTTTTGTGGTAGCAAGGAATTGGAAATTGAGGGGTTGCCCATCAATTGGGGAATAGCTGAACAAGTTGTGGTATAGGAATGTAAGGGAATACTATTGTGCTGTAAAAAACCATGAGCAGGGGCAGCTAGGTGGCACAGTGGATAGAGCACCGGCCCTGGATTCAGGAGTACCTGAGTTCAAATCTGGCCTCAGAAACTTAACAATTACTAGCTGTGTGACCCTGGGCAAGTCACTTAACCCCAATTGCCCCGCAAAAAAAAACAAAAAAAGAAACCATGAGCAGGCAGATTTCAGAGAAACCTGGAAGGACTTACATGAACTAATGCTGAGTGAGATGAGCAGAACCAGGAGAACCTTGTACACAGTATCAACAACATTGTATGTTGATTAACTGTGATAGACTTGATTCTTGTTAGCAATACAGTGGTCCAAGATAGTTCCAAAGGACTCATGGAAAATGCTTTCCAAATCCAGAAAAAAAGAACTAAGGAATCTACATGCAGATTGAACCATACTATTTCTATTTTTTTGTGTTTTTCTTTTTTGAGGTTTTTCCTTTTTGCTCTGATTCTTCTTTCACAGCATGATTAATGCAGAAATATGTTTAATGTGATTGTACATATATAACCTATATCGGATTGCTTGCTGTCTTGAGGAGAGGGAGGGAGAAAAATTTGAAACTAGAAATCTTATAAAAACAAATGTTGAAAACTATCGACATGTAAGTGGAAAATAATAAAATACTTTTGTGAAAAAGAACCAAAAAAAAATCTTTGGTTGCGCTCTTGTGGCTTTTCCAGATTTGCTGTTAAAATCACATTGGGGGCAGCTAGGTGGCGCAGTGGATAAAGTGCCGGCCCTGGATTCGGGAGAACCTGAGTTCAAATCCGGCCTCAGACACTTGACACTAGCTTTGTGACCTTGGGCAAGTCACTTAACCCTCATTGCCCCGCAAAAAAAGCAAACCAAAAAAAAAAAAATCACATTGGGCATATAAAGTTCCAGATTTAGGGCTTCCTAGAGGGGGCTTCACACCAGTAAATTTAATATACAGGGCCTCCTCATGTAATGATTTCCTGCACTTTAGCTTTCCTCTGTGCATAAAACTTAGGTTATACACAGACTCTCAGTTTTATCAACAGTTTCAAACTCCTACAATTGCAGCTGAGCTACCCCCTTTCTTTCTTTCTTCCTTCCTTCCTTTCTTTCTTTCTTTCTTTTTTTGGTGAGGCAGTTGGGGTTAAGTGACTTGCCCAGGGTCACACAACTAGTAAGTGTGAAGTGTCTGAGGCCAGGTTTGAACTCAAGTCTTCCTGACTCCAGGGCTGGTGCTCTATCCACTGCACCACCTAGCTGCCCCTACCCCATTTTGTTTAAGCCTCCTACAGAGGCTATGCACTGCAAGGAGATGCTAACTGTTTGAGCTATATATATCATGGGGCTTTGGAAATCACTTTTTTTTTTAAAGTATTAATGCTTGCCCAGATTCAGAAACAAGACTAGAAATTGGGATCATTAGATATAGTTAGTTTCCTTACAGCAAATTCCTGTCATTGTTTTCTATTGGTTTCCCTTTTCTAGTTCAAGACTGAAATCTTGAGGTTAGTATTAAAGATAGTCTGGGCACCCGAACCCACTCATCCACAGCATGTTTTCATTTATGTCTTGTGTACCCATCACCTAACATAGTGTATTTTACCAATAGGTACTTAAAGAGTATTTGTTGAATGGACGGACTATCTCTTGCCTTCTAGCTCCAGTCGCTGCAGTCAGAACTTCAGTTTAAAGATGCCGAGATGAATGAATTGAAGACTAAGCTGCAGAACAGTGGGAAAGCCAGTAAAGCTGCCACTGCCCAGTCTGTCTCCCATGTCAGGTACAGTCTGTCCTGTAGAAAGAGAAGGCACCTTTGGCCTTATTTAATAAAAGTCCAACAGAGAGTCCTGAGCAAGGGTCATTAACAGCCGTTTCCTGAGGAAGACTCCAACAATCTGGATCACCACCCCTAGTCAGGAGCTTTGACTTCACATTGGAAAGGCTTAGCACCTTCATGCTGTTCAGGTTGCACCAGACTTTGAGTAATCGTAGTGGCTCAAAACTAAATTTGCTTGGGGTAGCTAGGTGAGTGGATAGGGCCCCGGCCCTGGATTCAGAAGGACCTGAGTTCAAATATGGCCTCAGACACTTGACACTTATTAGCTGTGTGACCCTGGACAAATCACTTAACCCTCATTGCCCTGCCCCCCCCAACAAAAAAAATTAGATTTGCTTAAACTAAAATGATTTGTTCTGCAAACGCTTTTTGAATCTTTCAAAATTTTTTAAAGAATAGAGATTCAAATCTAAACCTAAGGTGACTCAGACCTGACTAATTAGAATATCTATTCTCATCTGTTGTCTTGGCACTCACACTTCTTTTTAGCAACCTCCTCCATTCCTTTTCAACTTAAGTGCCTGTTTTACCACTTTCTTATTTTCTAAATTAATCCTATGCACATAAAAAAACATAGGAAGGGGCAGCTAGGTGGCTCAGTGGATAAAGCACTGGTCCTGGATTCAGGAGGACCTGAGTTCAAATCCAGCCTCAGACACTTGACACTCACCAGCTGTGTGACCCTGGGCAAGTCACTTAACCCCAGTTGCCTCACCAAAAAAAAAAGTCTTGTTCTGGCATTGGGTTTATTGGTATCTGAAGCATATATTCTCAAATGAATATGGCATGAGTACCTTTCTCAGTTTGCATCTGAGGAGCACATGGCTGGTTCAGGTGAGAGTGCTTCAAGGCTCAGGGCTTTGTCCCTGCAGCAGCTCCATCACCCTCCTTCTACAATGCATCAGCATAGTGCCATAAGAGTTGCCATAATCCCTCATTTTCTCATCTAAAGCCCAGGTTTCTGTGCATTGGAGGAAACAAAGCAAAACTATCCTCGGCCTTAAAGAAATTGGAATTTGCAAAAAAACTTCCTAGATTTCCCCTTATGTTTCAGGGTAGCAGGCACTATACACATCCTCCCAATATTAGCTTTACCTCCTTTTTCTTGAGTCTTATATTTCAGTCCTTAAATACTGAGGTAATGGTTTCTCTACAGAGAGGAGATGGTTTGATGAAACTAAGTAATAAATGTGGATAATATTCTTAGCTGACTAGAAAGGCCCAGTCTACTTTTATTACCAAGTGAATACAAAATGTCTTGCACTTTGCAAGCGCAAAATATTGTCTCAAGAGTGGGACAAATATAATAGTCAAGACCTTATACTGAATTTGGCAAGGAGAAAAATATCTTGTCACGAAATGTTTTCTAGCATGACTTTTGAAAATTTTTGTTACTTAATATTTTGAACTGATTTCAATGGAATCATTATTTCCAAATTTGATTTAACTTTTTCTAGTCCTAGGAAAAGCCCTTCCAGAGTTATAAAGCAAGAAGCTTGCTCTCCACAAATTGGAAAATCATCTTTTCCTACGAAGGAGTCCTTCAATGCCAGCACTTCCCCTCCCCATCCCTGTCAGTCATCAGCACAGTCCTGTGTCTTGGCTCTATCCTACAGAGAGGGTAAGTACTAACCAAACATTCTAGAAACACAATTGGTTTTCATTCATTCTTTCATTCAGTAATCAGGTATTAAGTGCCTACTAGGTTCCAGCTTCTGGAAGAAAGATATTAAAATATGATCACTGACCTCATGTTGTCTGCATTCCTCATAGGACACTACAACCCATACACACAATAATGTGCAATAAATATAAAATAACTAGTACAGAAGTGGATATTAAAAGGATAGATGTGTGAGGTTGGAAGAAGGAAAGATATCAGGCTTGGAGTGGGAATATAGAGCAGGCTTCTAGAAGTAGGTGTCATTTGAACCAGACATTGAAGAAGGGCTAAAATTTCAAAAGACAGAGACTGAGAGAAGAGAGAGGGAGGGAAGCTTTCCAGGAATAGGGAACAGGGTAAGCAAAAACATGGAGATGAGAGATTATAGGCTATGTGTGAGGGAAATAATCCAGTTAAAATTACAGCATACATGGAAGAGAGTATTATAAAATAAGATTAGAAGGCGTCTCATTGTGGAAGGCTATGAATGCCAGGCTGGGGTATTGGTACTTTTTTGTTAAGCATTAAGGAGTCATAAAAGGGTTTTGAGTAAAGCACTAATAACAGATCTGTATATAAGGAAGATGAATTTGGCACTGGTATAAAGGCTGGATTTAGAGAAGGAATAGTAGAAGTGGGAAGGAGGCTGGTGCAGTATTCCCAGTGAGTGGTATTGAGGGTCTGTTTTGAGTGGTGGCAGTGGGAGTGGAGAGGTGGCAGCAGGTATCAGAGACAGTGGAGAGGTAGCATCAACAGCACTTGGTGACTCATTGGCCATGGCCTACAAAGAAGAGGGGCAATATGCAACAACTTTGTTCTGGTTGGTTCTCAGTAAAGGTTTGAAGGGATGCTGCTCCTTTTTTGGGGCAGAGACAAGCTGCCAGTGGTAGGGGTTCCTTTTGAGACTACTGTCTAGGCTATTTCCTATCAACCCTTTGTGACTAGGAGATAAAGAACTGTGGATTAAACGAAACTTAAGTCCATTTTAAAATGCCTTTCTTTCCATTCTCTTAACCTAGTTATGATACAGAATCCTTATATTCCTTCTTGATAACATCTTTACCTCCTAAAAGCTCCCTGTGTGTGACTTCCTCATATTTTTGACACCTGACTCAGAAAAAGCAGTTAGCTGCAATTTAGTGTCTGTCTATAGTTCAGTTAAGAAGAAATGACAAATTTCATTTTCTTCTTCATTACATGCAGTGAATTTTCTTTCTTCAGTTGTGGAGCTGAAAATGTTAAAGCTTTTCTAGAAGACTTAGTTCTTGTTTCATTCTGACTTTGGGATTGTCTAAAGGGTTTAATGGGGCTGATTGATTAAGTTGCTTACTGCCTCTCTCTAAGGTGGCATTCATCACATGTACATTGAGCCAAGAGTTTCTGGGCTGTTGTGTGTTTTGTACAGAGCCTACAATTTGTGCTTCTTGTTTCAGACAATAAAACCCACAACTTGGGAAATGAATCTGTAAGACAGGAGGAGACACAAAGAAATCTTACTTCCAGTTCTGTTCAGCGACCAAACACTCAAGGTACTGAAGTTAGTAGTCCCTGACACTGGACACCATAGCCAAGACCGCTTTCCTTAAGGCATCCCTTTCTCAAGCTGCTCCAGCCAGCCCCACAGAAAATTCCAGGATGTAATTTGCAAAGGGATGGTTCCCATTTGTTAGAGGAAGGGAAAGGTTGGTGAGGAGGAAGAGCAGCCCACAGTAGAATTTTCTTCCTTCTCTAACTTGCCTGGAAACTGAGGATCAGATGGGTGCCTTAAGCCTTTAAACAGTCCTTTAAACAGACTTTTAAAAATGGGAAATGAACAGCAAGGACAGAGGCCTTTTTTGTTAAATTTATTCAAGCAGGTTTATACAGGAAACTCAAACATCTTAACATACAAGGGGTTTTCAGTGTGGACATGGATGCCCTAGAAAACGCTTCCCATCAAGATCAATTCAACCTCCTTTATCTCCTGCAGGTTCAGTTTTGATAAACTTGCTTCTGAAACAGCCTTTGACCCCAGGGGCTTCCCTAGGTCTGTGTCATCTTCTGAGCAGTCATCCTGAAGCCCCTGCTGGCTTCTTCCAGTCTTCAAGATTGGGTGGGTAAGTGTACAGCTTCTGAGCAGCTCCTCTCAGGAAAGGACTGGTGAACATTCTTTCTGAGTACCTACAGCTGTGGCGCTTAGCCGGCCTTATCCTTACTGGCCCATGTGCATTCTGGGTGGATGGATAGGCTAAGTTCGGTAGAGAATGTGCTTGGGGGCCTCTTGGCTATGGTTGGGCCTGCTTGCAGCACACACTGCTTCCTCCCAGGTTGGGATCATGATGCCATGCAGTGTCACATATTACCATAGAACAAACATTTAACAAGTACATGCCGACTTTGTACAGAACATTAATATTCTGTCTCACAGTGAACTGCCCTCTTTTGTGCTTTCTTCTTAGTGCTTCATCAGGAATGTCAAACATCTGGGCCACATGTTCTCGAGAAGGCCCCTTCTCTGCCTCATCCCTGAGAGAAGCCCAGAGCCTGGCCATCACAGGACTAAACTTGATTGCCAGGGATGACGGTTCATCGGATGAAGGTCTTACTGAGGGGAACAGGAAGCCCTCTCCTGTCACTCACCTCTGCCAGCTCCCAGGGGCTGTGCACCTTCTCCCCCTTGTGAGGTACTACATTGACCTCTACTGCCAGACTCTGCAGGCTGTAGCCACAGTGAAAAGGAACAGTTCTGGGGACACATCAGCCTGCTCCTCCCGAGTGAGCAGCAACATAGAGTCCAGCACAGAGGATTCCTTGTCAGCTCTGGAAGGGTTCACTGTGGTGGCCCTCAGCATTCTTCAGCACCTGGTGTGTTACAGTGGGGCTGTTGTTCAAACATTACTCTCAATAGGAGAGAGAAGAGATGCCACTGATGGAGAGGATCCTGCCCTAGGAGGGAGTGAGAAGCCTGTGTGCAGAAGGAGTCATGGGAAGACATCAGAAAACCCCATGGTGGAAGAACAGCTGACAGATGCCCCAGAGGAGACTGTGAATAGTCAGGACCAACATCCATTGTTGAAGATGCTCTTTCACTTGATGTCTTTCTCCTCTGCTCCAACAGGTCACCTACAAGTTAGAATCCTGAACCAGTGCCTTAAAGTTTTGGTGAAATTAGCTGAAAACTGTGCATTTGATTTATTGCCCAGGTAAAAAGCAGATAGGAATCAAGTTTCTCTGCAGTCCTGAACTTTGTGCAAATAGGATGTGCTGTCACTAGTAGTTTACATTTGTGTTCTTAATTTAATCCATATCTGCATGGTTATAAAGTGTAGTTTTGGAAGACAGTTTATGGTCACAAAGCACTTGTGGCATTTCATCTGATCCTTGAAAAAGCCCTATGAGGTACATGGTGGGATTATTATTACCCCTTTTGCAGATGAGAAAGTTGCACCTCAGAGAAGGCAAAGGGGCATATGATGTGCCCATGGGTACACAGGTATGAAGGGGTAGAATCTGGACTCCCACCTAGCTCTTCTGACTTGGAGACTGGTGTTCTATTATACTTATAGGGAGTGCTCTTATCTTCAAGAGAGAAGGGAAAGGGGATGACTTTTGTTTAACTCTGTATGACAGGTAAGATGGGGACTATATGCCACAGCATATACAAAGAGCTTCAGAGGAAAAATCTAATTTGAGACATAAATGTCCATTTCCAGTGTCTGGGCAGAGAGTAACAATGTTTGATAGCCTGCATCCGTCATGGTATGTGATGAATCCATCTCTGGATGTAGTTGTTAAGGTTGCTGGTTCCTATGTTAGATCACATAAGTTAATTTACCAGAAGTCTGTGCCAAGTTACTGGTCCTTGTTCTGTCCGTCATTCTGGACTTGGTACTGTTATGAGACTATGATATTTTCCTTAGTTGAATCCAACAAAAACAACATTAACAACAAAAACAACATCTGGATTTGCCATGGGTCAAATTGCTGCGTGACCTTTGGCAAATGTTAGGATCTCCAGGTTTTAGTAACTTCATCAGTGAAATGAGGCGATTGGATTAGTGATCCTTTGGGTTCCTGCTAGCTATAGCATTTTGAGGTGGTATGATTCTGAAGCACCTCAGTTCAACAACAATTCAGTAGAAGACAATGAGAATGTACTCTGGTAGTTTTGTTCTTGTCGTTACTTCAGTCTCACAGGACCCACTGCAATTCTAGACTTCAAGCAACACAAACTGATGTTATGTAAAAGTGAATTATTCTAACTTATATTCTTTGGGTGATTAACAGCCAGCCCACTTATGTCTCATTGATGGTCTCTAAAAACCACTTTCCAAAGCCTGTAAGAAAAAGATCTAAAGTAGTACCACTATTTAGTATAGCAAATTTCAGGTCACAGAGTCAAAACTATAAGGAATTTGTCCTGTGATTTGTTTTAACCTAAAATGTCCTAGTCTTGAAACTAAAACCTTTGTAAGTTGTTACATTGTTATTGCTTGATGAGAAATACCCTATTATGTCACATTTTCTACACGAAAACATGCAGTGCATATTCTTATAACCACATGGATACTGGAAAGCCCAACACTGCTCTACCTCTCATGCAGAGGCAGAGATTGGTGCTTGGAATGGAGCTGGAGTCCTGTGGTCACCATGTAGTCTTCAGCCTCACAGGTGCTTTCCTTCCTCATTCAAGCAGTTAGATTCCACCAGCCCCCTTTGGGCTCATCCTCTTTGCTCCCTGTAGGCCTGGAGGAAGCCAGAACTACATCTTCAGGCTCTCCTAGTAACTTACAAACAAGGAACCTTCCCCCCTGTGGCCACTTTGGTACCAGGGCCCAGTGGATCCAGAAATGCACTATCCAAAGTTCTCCCTTAGCCTTGATTAAACCATTAGGACCCCTACTACAGCAGTAATCCCCAAGTTGGCACACTGTTTTGGGGCATGAATTACAGTGCAGACTCCTTACTCTTGTTACAAGGAAGAAATGCCTCTCCCTTCTAAATGCGTGATTCCACGAGGGCCTCAATCTGTTGTCAGATCTGCACCTCCCACATGCTGTGGTCTGGAAGTAGGCCAGGGCATAGGTTAACAATGTTTTGTACAAGTGGGGAAAAACCTCAGGGGGCCCAGGATGGCTAAGGCTGCATCTTTGTGTTTGTTCATCTCCATAGCTGGTCTGGCTTGTCCTTTATTTCACATGATGTCAGAGTTGTAAGAGATCTTAGTGATCATCTAGTCCAGTGTTATTTTTATTTATTTATTTGTTTATTTTTATTTTTTTTAGTGAGACAATCAGGGTTAAGTGACTTGCCCAGGGTCACACAGCTAGTAAGTGTTGAGTGTCTGAGGCTGGATTTGAACTCAAGTCCTCCTGAATCCAGGGCCGGTGCTCTATCCACTGCATCACCTAGCTGCCCCTCCAGTGTTATTTTTAAAGAAGACAGGCCTAGAGAAGGGTTGTAGTGACAGAGGTAGGATAGCAACTACCGAATACCCGGCTAAAGCTCTTTGTGTTATACCTTGCATTCCCCCTCATTGCGGGAATGAAGAGCCCAAAGGACATGGAAACACTTCATTTGCTCTCTATTCCCTCTCTGCGTGCTGGAGGCCTGCTGGGGAATAGGCTTTGCGCTGCCTTCATCCTGAGAATCCAGCTGCTCTTTTATCCTCTAATGAGATAAAAGATCGGACCATGAGGAGACTGTGGGCTGTCCTGTAGCACAGAGGTTTTGATTGGTACGGCATCCCTGTTTTCTTTGTTTTCCAGGTTCCAGTGTGTGCTGAGTAGCCACGGGTTACTCCAGTGCCTTTCCTCAACCGCCCATCTGTCAGCTGTCCTCCTGACTGTTCATCTTCTGTCCCTACTCGGTGACCATGAGAAATTAGCTCCTCAGCTCTGCTCCCAATCAGGTAAAAGGGCATTTTTGGATATTTAGGGGCTGTGGTGGCAGAAGCAGAGTATGGTATGCTCAAGAAAGCTGATAGAGCCCTGGATAGAGCCCTGGGCCTGGAGTCAGCAAACAGCCTCAGACACTTACTGGCTGTGCGGCCCTGGGCAAGCCTCTGTTTAACTTCTGTTTGCGTTTCCTCAACTATAAAATGGGACAATGATAGCACTTGCCTGGTAGGGGCATTGTGGTCATTAAGTGAGATAATAATTGTAGAAAGTGTCTGGAACACAGTAGATGCTCTATAAATGCTTGTTGTTTCCCTCCCTCTCCTGTGTATCAGAACTACTCGATTCTGCCACAAGAAGGCCCTGAAGGCTTCAGGGATGAGGCTGGGCGGGGTTAGGGAGTTTATTACCGTCAGGATGGGTGTAGCCTGTCTTGGAAGGGAAGGAGGAGTGCACGAGGTAACAAATCTCATCTGCCGAACCGTCTGAAATTGTCACTTATAACTGCCCTGAGCCTGCTGGGGGGAACAAAGGGATGATTACTTAGGGAAAGAAATGGACACCTTTTTTTCAGAGACCTGTCTTCTCCTCTTGCTGTATATGTACATCACTTCAAGGCCAGATAAAGCAGCTGTGGAGACACAATGGTTTCAGCTGGAACAAGAGGTAAACACCAGGACTTGCTGGCTTTTCAGAACCCCTCAAGAACTTGCTGAAGAGTTCCTAGAGGAGGAAGTCCTAGGGGAAGAAGGCTTTCATTTATTTAGCCACAAGTGCCCAGCCCTGAGCATTGTTGGGGACATGAAAGAATAAGTAAGGTGTGAGCCCCATCAGAGAGGTCCCAGTTTGGTTGGGAGACAGTTTGGTACAACGGGAGCCCATTTGTATATCCGTTCCCAAGTACAGAACAGGCTTGGCTTTGAGTGTGAGTGCTGTTCTTTCCCTTGGTGGGTATCTAAAGGGGGGGTTCCATTTGGCTTGGCTTGGCTTGGCTTGGCTTCTGAGTACCCACTAGTACTCAGGGAGGACCTCCCTTTGTCCAGGTAAGCAGTTGCTGAGTTAGCTGAATCAGTGGAGGGCAGCCCGAGAAGTCTGGTTCCTCTAGAAGGGCCCTGCTCCTGCCTGCAGAGCTTGTGCTAGGACCTTGCGTCCTTGTGCTCTCTTGTCCTAGACTGTGTGGTTCCTGGCCAAGATCATGCAGAGCCCTGACTCTCCCATCTCCATTATAGGATCTGACTGCCAGTGCAGCTTGGAGGTGAGTGCCAGGGGCAGTACATGTCATTCTTGCCCCATTCTGTTCGTGTTGCCAGGCATTGCCCTTCCTAAGCCTTTAATCCTTCCCTCCAAACCCCTTGACAGCACTGGCCCTCCTCAGCAAGGAGAATAATGCATACTAAGGCTTCCACTGAACTTGTGGCAAGTGCTGCTTATGAAGGAAGAAGGCTATCTGGGCCTTCTTCCCTCATGTGCCTGAAAATGGATTCTTCTGCTTTTCAGTACAACTCATGTTTGGCTACACTGTACAGCGGCCCTGCCACCCTCCTTAGCAGGTACACAGTGATCTCCCGAATAGTGCTATCAGCATCATAAGCTCCCCCAGACAGTAATGCAGTGACTCCCACCAGGCTCCCACACACATACACAGAGGTATGTGTGCTTACATACCTCTGGAGCTATGGTTCTCCAAGTGTGGTCCAGGCCTCCCAGGGGGTCCCCAAGATACTTTCAGAGGGTCTACAAAGTCAAAACTTTCCATAATACTGTGATGCTTTAAATTCTAGTATGGTTAATATTGGCTGTTATAACCCACATAAATTATCTTGGGGGGTAATTAGTAATTCTTAAAAGAATAAAGGGGTCCTGGGGGCATCTAGGTGGTATAGTGGATAAAGCACCAGCCCTGGATTGAGGAGGACCTGAGTTCAAATTTGGCCTCAGACACTTGACACTTTTATTGCTGTGTGACCCTGGGCAAGTCACTTAATCCTCATTGCCCTACCACCAAAAAAATAAATAAATAAATAAAAGAATAAAGGAGTCCTGAGACCAAAAAGTCTGAGAACCCCCAATACAGAAAAAGGTGCTTTTCAGTTTTTCAATTTTTTCCCCTTTATGGCCTCAGTAGGAAGTTGTCTGTTCAGTGTAGTTTGGTTGAGCCCTATCCATAAACAAAAGCACCGTTCTAACGGTATTATTGTCCTGCTTAGTAAACCCCAGTGGCTCCTTATTGCTCCTTATCCAGTGTAAACTTCACTGTGGGGCATTTAAAACCTTCACAACTTGACTCCAGCATCCTTTTCCAGCTTTATCATACATTAGCCCCTATCCTGTACTCTTCAGTTCAGCCAAACTGCCCTTTCTGCTGTTCTTCGCAGGATAGTCCAACCTCCCATTTCTGAGCCTTTGTATTGGCTATTCCCATTCCCGAAACATTCTCCCTCCTCCCCTCTGCCTCTTACAATTCCTTGTTTCCTTTAAAACACTGCTCAAGCACCAGCTTTTGCATGAAGCTTTTCCTGTGACCACCACCAAAATAAATCTTATATTTGTATATATTCTGTATCTACATTTTATATATATGTATGTATATAATAGTGTACATATACATAGATACATGTACATGTACACATGCATTTCTTTATGTACATGTCATCTCCAATAGAATATGAGCTTTCTGAGGGTATGAACTGTTTCTTTTTTGTCTTTATTTAGCTATCACAGGGATGTGGTACATAATATGCTTAATTAATTAATGTGCTTGTTGATTCATTCATTAAAACACAGTATTTAAAATGAAACCAATTACAGGAAGCATTCTTTTTCCCTTCAAAACCAACCCTTCAATGAAATCTTCCTCCATTGCCCTTATACTACTAACCCCTATCCTTCGTTTTGTTTCCCAGGTCGTTAAAGCACTCATAGTGATGTTACACCGACAGTGGCTGACCATTCGGAGGTTAGAAGGCCGTGTACAGATGGGTCAGAGGAAGCAGATGGTCCGGTGTCTCCGGGACACCTTGTTGTTACTGCACAGTCTGTCCCAGAGAGACACACTATTCCACGTGCACTGCATGGATGTTCTACACCAGTATGACCAGGTGATTCCTGGTATCCAAGCCCTCCTTCGAGGCCTCCCTGACAGGACCAACTATGAAGGTGAGTGAAGCTGGGCACTGTCAGTTCTGAGAGACTCTTGGTCCTTGGGAAGCCAAAGGGAGGAAAATAGTGACCATATCCCTGATTAGGAAGCTGAGAGACCTCTAGGACAGTCTTGCTCTTTGCCTTTCTGCGCCCCCAGTAGTAACTCCAGATATGCTCTCCTCAGTGACCATTCAGGTTTCAATTTGTCTTTCATAAGATGTTGCTTAGCAGTCCCTCCTATACCCAACCACTGAGGCCTGTGGGATTTTCATCCATGTCTACGGTTTCTTGAGCCAGCTCTGGTGCTCTCATCTGCTGACTGCCTTCACTGCTTGTTCTGACTCATCACCAAAGCCTAGGTTCAAATGTGACCAGATGCTAGGAGTGTTGGGGAGGGGAGAGGAACAGAAGGGTCAATGGGCAGGGCAGTCCTTGAGGCACTGCTGAAGGGGGCACAACAACAGGGCAGTTCTTTCCCTGATGCTTTGAATCAAGCCAACCATAACTCAATCCCCTCGTTTCTGTTTTAGAGGCAGCTCTGGAAGACCTGTGCCGAACAGAGCCAGACTTGGATGACCCTGACGTGGACCCTAAACAACAAGCTGGTACTTAGACCACCAGCTTTTCAACTTTAGACATGAATTTTATAGAGGAGTTTTTAAAATTACACCAGCTGATTAAAGATCAATGTCATCGACACGTCAAAGAATATTGCTGATCATTATTTGTATCCCTTTTAGTTTATGGGTCCTTCCTAATTCTGCAATTAGAACCTCTGAAACTAGATTCCTAAAATTTAGAACTACAAGGAGCTTTAGAGGTAATCTGTAATCTGTAATCTGATCCAACCTCTTTATTTAGAGATCAGGAAGCTAAAGTTAAATCACTTGCTCAAGATGATGATGCTCCAGCAGTAGCAGAGCTGGGCCCTGAACATGTCTCCTGTCTCCTGACTTGTTCTTCCCATCAAGTCCCATAGTGCTGCAAAAATCTCATCTGATATGTACAAGTTAAATGCAAGAAGCCCCATCCCCAACTGACATTTGGTACCCCCACTGTTGGCAACTGAAGTGCATCTCCAGGAGGGCAAATTAAGGCTTCCCGTTCTGAAAGTAAAGTGATACCTCCTCCCTATGTAAACTGCCTCCACTTTGCCGGTCCCTGGATAGAAAGAGCACGATGCCCACCAGGAAGAGCTGATGTTCCAGTAAGATCCGTGTGCCGGTTGGTTGGCGGTCCTCCGTGACTTCCTCCTGTGTTCATTACAACTGCTCCCCCACCCCACTTAAATGCCCGGCTCATTAGAGCTTTGGGAAACGACCACTATAAGTGGGGCCCACCTTGATTTCCTGGAGTCCCCAGGGGAACCAGCACTAGACGGGATGCCAGTTCTCTGGTGCCCTGGACAAATGTTGGAAACGCTACCAGTCCCGATAGCTGGTGGCTGTGTAGCCCGGGCCTCTGTCCCCGTGCCCTGCAGATGACAGGCAGGCCCGGGAGGGGAGGGGCAGGAGGCGTGTCCGCACCCCGCCTGGGGGTGCTGGAAGGCGGGGCGGGGGCGGCCTCAAATGAAGGGTGAGTTTTCGTTTCCCCAAAGCCGAGAACTAGAACTTCCCCGGAGTCCCAGATCTGCCCGGAGCGCCTGGCTCCCTCCTCCGATGCAGCCGGTAAGTAGAGTACGGACCCCGCAGGCACATCCCGGGGAGGGGACCCCAGTGAGGCTCCGGGATTGAAACCCCCATGCCGGAGTAAGGAGGAGGAGCCGGGGCGGTGCCGGAGCCAATGTAGACGCTCCGCACCCTCACTGCACAGCCGTGTTCTCGGGGAGGGCACGAGGTGTCCCCAGAGGGTCCTTCCAGCCCTGGAACCCCCGCGATCCAGGGCTCATGCAGTTCCAGTTCCCTAACCCTACCCCCCCGCCCCGAGCTGGCCCCCAGCCCGGCTGGGAGCCGAAGCCACGCCCGGCCAATCCGGGCCACAGGCTGAGTCAGCCCCCCCACCCCCCCCACCCCCGCCCCGGAGCCAGGGCCCTGCTGTCTCCCTGGGCCCTCTGTCCTACTGTCTTGGCCCTTGTGTGCTTCTTTCTAGCCCCCCGACTCAACCTTCTAAGAACTGTCTCAGACGTAGATCCCTCGGCCTCCTCACTTACACTACGGTCGCCCCTCCCATCCCAGGTACAAGAACTTCCGCGGCCCCCTCACCTACTCTACGTCGCCCCCGCCCCCAACTCCAGGTCCATGAGCTTCAGCCCCCACTGCCTCCTTCCACCTGTACTCAGTGTGTCCCCCTCCCCCAAACCATGAGCTGTTCTGGGCATCCCCACATGCTAGATCCATGAATTTCAGACCCCAGTGTGGCTCTCCACCCACACTTCCTGTTGTGAGTAACCCCAACCCCAATCCCGGGTCCATGGGCTTTAGATCCTTCTGCCTCCCTCCATTCACCGCATTCCCCAGATTCGAGTCTATGTGCTTCAAACCGAGCAGCTGCTCGCTCCTCTTCCCAGATCCATGGACATATACATCTACCATTCCTCCCTGCGCCCCACCATCCCAGCTCCCCGAGTTTCAGGCCTCAACCCGCCTTTCCCTTCACTTACTATCTTCCCAGGTCCATGGGTTTGGAAGCTGCCTCTTCTAGGCCCATGGAGACACTTGTCTTCATGGACCTGGAGGCCACAGGACTGCCCTTCTCTCAGCCAAAGGTCACGGAGCTGTGCCTGGTGGCCATCCACAGACACGCCCTGGAGGGGCCCCAACCTGCCCCTCCCACAGGGGGCTCTTCCCAGGTGCCACTGCCACCTAGGGTGGTCGACAAGCTTTGTGTGTGTGTGGCACCGGGGAAGGCCTGCAGCTCAGCAGCCAGCAATCTCACTGGCCTCAACACAGCCATGCTGACTGCCCATGGAAGGCGAAGGTTTGACCCCGGCCTCGTTGGCCTGCTGCAGGCCTTCCTTCAGAGGCAGCCACCCCCGCTCTGCCTTGTGGCCCACAACGGGGACCGCTATGACTTCCCCCTGCTGCAGGCCGAGCTGAGCGGGGCCGGCCTAGGCACAGATGCCCTCACAGGCGTCTTCTGTGTGGACAGCATCGCAGCCTTGAGAGCCCTGGACCGCTCAGGCCCACCCCGAGAATCCGGCCAAAGGAAGAGCTACAGTCTGTGTAATGTCTACACCCGCCTATATGGCCAGGCCCCACCGGACACCCACACGGCTGAGGGTGACGTCCTTGCTCTGGTCAGCATCTGCCAGGCCAGGCCCCAGCCACTGCTGCACTGGGTTGACACCCATGCTAAACCCTTCAGCAGTGTCAAACCCATGTATGAAGTGGCATCTGTGACTGAGCAGGGGGCTGCCTATGATACAGGGCCAAAGACTGAACTCCAGAAGCTACGGACAGCCACCAACCTGGCCACATCAGGGGATAGCAGCCCAGCTATCAGGAAGAGGAGAGGTAGATCAGAGGCTCCCTCCTCCTCCCAGGGCAGCCCTAGGACCTCTTATTCGAACCTGTCCCATCTGCTGGCAATGCTGGGCCCCCTGGTCATCCTAACCACGGCAGTAGCTCTGTACTGGGTACCCTGGTCATCCTAACCACATCATTGGCTTTGGGGGGGGGGGCAGTCCAGCTGGCACTGATGGGTCCTCCAAGGGAGGAGCTCAGGGATATGTTGTAAAACAGACTTAAATAAAAATTAGAGCACTTGCTCAGACTCCCACCACAGGAATCCAAGGAGCCTGGTCCAGTAGCATCTCTGGTCTATCTATGTTGTGGCCCCACATTCAAATCCTATTGGGAGGGGATGATCAACTTGGATATAGCCTTCCAGACAAGGCAGACTTGGAGAATTATTTTAGTGAATCTAAAGACGGAAGTGAGAATGATACGGTTTCCTATCTTGGGCCAAAACCAAAGCTCTCTTCCCATTTGTCACACACAGGGCTCAAGACTGAGCACCATGGAAGACATGAGACAAAGTGGGAGAAAACCTTTCCACTTTAACTCCAGTCTGAGGGTAAGACATCTGGTCTCAGATCTATCTCCTTATCTTTAGGGGGCAAATTGCAGGGACCCCTGACCACAATGACTTAAGCCACACAGCTACAAAGTCCAGAATCAGCCTTCAAAAACCCTCCTCCCCCCATCTAAGCTGACAAAACCAATACCATCCCCAATAACTGGGACCCAGAAGTTCCCTGACACCACATCATCACCTTTGGAGTTACTGAAAGACACAGCCATTTTCAAATCCATAGGTTTATTACAAATAGGAGCTTGGCCCAAACAGGAACAGGCCCCATCACAGAAAACACAGAGGCAACAGGTTACATACAAATGAGAGAACAAAAGTAGCCAAAGGATGAGACCAGAAAAGTCCTGTGCCCTGAAACCAAATACCCATCTACCCCTGCCAGACAGGACCCAGCCAAACACCCAGCCTTTAGTGCCATTCCTCTAAATCCTTCCTAAAAATCCACCTGTATCCAATCCCCTCAAATCAGAGAAGAATAAAGAGGGCACGGGTAGGGAATCTAGTTGGCCCCCTCTCCTTTGGGGCATGAGCCCCTTCTCTACCCTTGGCAAGCCTGAGCATATGCTACTTGCAGCTTAAATGTCATCAAAATCTTTTGCCTCAGGAGACAAACACGGGTACCAATGCTGGGATAAAGTTTAAAAACAAGAAAACAAGGGTTGACAAACCTGAGTCTGGATGTCCTTCCTGACAAGGGAATGAATGGGAGAGAGCAGCAAATAGAACTGAGACGAACCTAGCCCCATTTTATCTCCCCTCTCTGGCAGAGGAAAGGGCAAGATTTATATCTTCTGCCAAGTGCAGGCCAAATTTATTTAATGACTACATCAACAGAACAAGTCAGGCCTCTGATCCAAGAGGATCCTCCCCCACATCCCAGAACACACATACATGCACACTGATAGTTGGCTCCAAGTTCCTCTCAGCAGTTAAGAGGATTACGGTCCCACCTATTCCTCTTTCCACGTGGAGACTGGATGGAGAGGGAGGCCTAGGCACCCTGAGATGGAAGGAGCAGAGGCCCGAGGAGCCCAGAGTGAATTATGTAGTGGCATCTGAAAATGTCTTTTGGCATGTACACACCTGATGTGAATTTTAAAGGAATACCCTAAAGCTGACAGGGTCACAGACCCAAAGCCACCGGCCACTTCTTCGGATCAGTCCGAAGCCGCTGCTCCCCTCCCTCTGATGAGCAGGGCACTGTGGAGGACGTGGGCTCTGTGAGGCCTTCAGGAACCAGCAGGAAGATGGAGAGCCTCTTCTGATCTTCAAATCAAAATCAGCGACTCACACCATGGTGAAAAGCCGAGTGCTCACATGGGTATTTTCATCCATTCTTTTCAACATGTGCCTTGTGATTGCCCTTCAAACACTGCCCTAACACTGGTTTCACAAATCTCCTCCTTTTGTCCTGTGACTCGGAAAAAAATCACACCAACCAATTTTCCAGAATGATCTGAGGAAATTTCTAGGAAATGTCACATTTCACTGTCTCTCATCCCAGCTCATATATTGTGGTGAAATAGAATGTTACAAGTACAACATACAGCTTGCATTTACTTGGAGAAGAGGACACAACACAGACACACATACCCACGTGCTCAAAAACACACTGACAGGCAGGAAGGAGGAAAAGAGGTGGGAGGGGGTTTTAGGGCCAGAGCACAGAAGCTCAATAGGCAGTCTTCGGAGGCTCCACATAGGCAGGGTTGTATGGAGGCTGGCTGACAGGGTACGGTGCTCCAGCACCTGCTGAGGAACAGACACCCCCACCAGATTAGTCAAAACCATGTCCTTCCTCCAACGCCTTCCAAGACTCCTCATCAGAACCAGTATGAATTTTTTTTTTAAATCATATGTCTCTTAAATATTGGTTGTTATTTCCCATTACTCGTGTGCAATTAACTAAAGGCTGAGTGCCTGAGGGTTAGTGACACTGATCAGGGTTTTGGGATGGAGGGGAGAGTGGTCCCTAAGTAGTGTCCCCCAAACAAAGTCCCTGAGCTTCAGAGGAAACAATGACTGTCTTTAAAAAGAAAAAAAGACCTGGGCAGATGGGGTGTGGTATAGAGGGGGTTAGTAGAGAATGATTCTTATAAATAGGAGCCCGGAGGGAAAAAATGCCACTTGGAAAAGTCACTGTGGCTGGAAGGGTGTGGGCCCTGAGATTGGGGGGCGGTATGTGGAAGGATAAAGCGCTTACCCTGGCTGTACTCACCGGGCTGAGTCTCGTGGTAGGCAGGAGGTCCAGCTGGCTGGGCAGGGTAGGGTGGTGGGTACTGGGCTGGATAAGGCGCCACTGGCATCCCTGGCTGGAGAGGCATAGGTTGGTAGCCCTGGTACATGGCCCCTGGGTAACCAGGAGGCACACCTTGCTGCTGAGGGTATGCAGAGTGGACCACCGTAGTCGAAGTGGTCGTCACCACAGCTGCAAACAGAACACAGATCAAAGGCTCCTTCCCTTTTCTACCAGCAAAAGCCTATGTCTCCCAGGGCCTTCCCTATCCAGCCTAACATCTCCATGCAAGAGCCCCTTTTTTTAGGGCAAGGCCTGAGTTTAACTCTTACACATTCCCCCCTACACAGCACCCCCCCACACACACTACACACAGTCACAAATATGTACACAAAACTGCTGTCCCTGGGATGCATAGAGAAATGTATAGTATATACAGAGATAAACCTGGGTCCACAGACTCATATGGGCTCATGGGATATAGTTTGCTCCTCTCTCCAACCCTATCCTGGTGCTATTGGGAAAATAGTGATTCCTGAAAGTCTGGCTACAGGCCTGGGAAAATGTCTTCAAGCTTCCTGATTCTGTTCCACCACCAGACGCTCAAAAGGCTAATATGGTTTGTCATAAATTAAATCCCATGTGGCACAGCAAGATGGGCAAAAAGATCCTGATGAGCACAGAGTGTATCAGACCTAGCCAGAGCTCATCACACAGAAGTAGGCATGAGAGGGGGGACAGAACAGGGCAAAGAGTTAGGTGAACAGAGGAACACAGAGATGGGCACAGTACAACAGAGAGTCACACAAGACAATGAAATTCAGGGATGAGCAAAGAGATAAAAACAGATAACACAGTATACTAATCTTAATTATCCTGGGGTATGAGAAGTTTGGGGCTACTGGATGGTACAGTGGATTGAGTGCCGGGTCTGAAGTCAGAGTTAAAATTAAGCCTCAGACACTTACTATCTCTGTGACCCTGGGCAAGTCACTTCACCCTGTTTGCCTCAGTTTCCTCATCTGTAAAATGGGCTGGAGAAGGAAATGGCAAACCACTCCTGTATCTCTGCTAAGAAAACCCCAAATGGGGTCATGAAGAATGGGAGAACACACATACTCCTAATGAATCTTTTAGCTAATGTTAGGCCAAAGGGTGATTGGAAAGAGGAAATGTTGAATGAAAATAAGGAAAGAAAAATAGAGAAAGGAATGGATCCAAGAAAATGGAAAATGGAACTAGTCTGCCTATTCTTGCCAGACAACTAGATCATAATGTTGTACACATCATCAGATGTACTCCCTGTATAAGGACCCTGTTATTACTTAACTGTTGTTTTTTTGTTATTGTTATTAAACAAAGGAAGGGTTCAGTTTTGGTTCTGTGAGAAACATTTCCACAAATAATTATAATGTAAAAATAAAACAAAAGGCACAACTTTTTTTTTTTAAAGAGGAAGGGATGAGGAAATGGGAATGGAATTAGGAATGGAGAGAATTTATACAGTGGGGAACATGCAGACAAGTAGAAAAGGGAAAAAGGTAGAAAGAGGTAGGAGAGAAATTAAAGTGTGGGAGAAACGAATAGAGTTGGAAGTGAGGGAATGGTTGGGGTGGAAGAGATAAGGGTATGGTGGAAAGTATAGGGGACAAGGACATGAATGGAAAAAGAATGGATGATAGAAAGCGAGGTTGGGCATGGGATGAGAATGAGGACGGGGACACATTGGGGAATGGGGAGTTCATGGAATTCAGAAAGAGTAAATCTATATGGATAAAAAGAAAAGAGGAGAGGAGGGACTAAGGCTAAACTCACGTCTGGGCCTTCGGCACATCTTGTACAAACAGCAGCAGGAACACGTTAAACAGAGGATGATGGTGACCACAATGAGCACAAAGATGGTTGCTCCAATGCCCACGAATGTCCCGAAACTAAGAGGAAAAATCAAAAGGAAGACTAGCTTATGGACTTGATCTCTTAGGACTTCCAAATATCCTATGCATAGTTCTCCCCCAAATATGTCCTCTTAGTCTTAATCATGACCCAGTGATAACCAACACAGAGAATATTACAATATTGGGCCCGCAGGGCTTACTAAGTAGCAGGTATACCCACAATGCAGTAACCTGCCATGCCTCTTCCCTCCTTTCATTCCATCTTCTCTGGCCACAGAAACCTCTGCCTTCTCTGCTTTGCAAAGCTTGTGGAGTCTCATTAATTAAAGTAAAGGTAGGGGCGGCTAGGTGGCACAGTGGATAAAGCACTGGCCCTGGATTCAGGAGGAACTGAGTTCAAATCCAGCCTCAAACACTTGACACTAGCTGTGTGACCCTGGGCAAGTCACTTAACCCTCTGCCCCACCAAAAAAGAAAGTAACGGTGGGGGTGGGCTTCCCCCAAAAGAAGAGCATTCTAGCCTAGGCCTTCAGACTCCAAATCTAGGATAAATTCCACTGGGGAGATTAAAATGTAGCTGGATAACTTTAGCAAAAGAAATAAAAATACAATAGAACATAGATAATGTTAATTTTGGTTTTCTAAATCCACAAGCAGCCTACAGGGATCCTTATGTTTGATTTAGTGGCCCATTTCCATTTCAATTTGTCCTCTAGATCTGGAGTCAGGAAGTTGTTTAATTATTTCAGTGGCTGCCAACTCTTTCGAGACCCCATTTGGGGTTTTCTTGGCAAAGATATGGTGGTTCACCATTTCCTTCTCCAGCTCATTTTACAGATGAGAAAACTGAGACAAAGAGGGTGAAGTGATTTGCCCAGGGTCACAAAGCTAGTAAGTGTCTGAGACCAGATTTTAATTCAGGTCTTCTTGACTCCAAGCCTAGTGCTCCAACCAATTCACCACCTAGCTTCCCCCAAGTCAGGAAAGCCAGAGTTCAAATCTAGCCTCAAATATTAGCTGTATAACCCTGGGCAGTTCTCAGTCAGCCTCAATTTCTTTAAATGCAAAACAGGCATCAGAGTAGCATCTACCTCGGTATTTTTTGTGAGGATTAAATAAGAAAATATTTGTTGTTGTTGTTCAGTAATGTCTGACTCTTCAAGACTTCAGGGATATTATGTAAATACTGTCTATGGGGTTTTCTCGGTAACAAGGCACTTAGGATAAATCAGAAGTTTCTCCTGTGAGAAGCAAAACCAAAGATGACCAGATAGCAGGACAGACATATTGAGGAGGAATCAAGGGACTAGTAAAGTTTAGATTGACCAACTAGATATCAAGAAAGACATACCTTAAGAAGTATGGGGAGATAAAATTCTATAGCTGAAAAGTCGATTAGGCATGGCTACTACCTGACCAGATCTAGGAGACAGAGATAACCCCAAAGGTCAGGACCATTTAAAAAAAATCCCCCTCAGCTCTCAGGAATATGACAAGCATCCAAGCTTTCTCCACCCCACCACACCAGGGAACTTTGCAGTTTTCATGTGGACACCCCATCTATCCTCTATAAAAGCTTTTGTTTCCGTTCTAGGAGGAGAATGTTTCTAACCCTCCTCTGGAGGGATGAAGTCCCCCTTGGTCACTTTCACTAGCACCAAATTTAAAAAAGCAAAACACTTTAATTCTAATTGGACTGTGGAGAGTGTAATTCTTTCCTGAGGAATACCTAAGGACAGCCCCCCTACACACACATTGGCAAAGATACTGAAGTAGTTTGGCATTTCTTTCTCCAATGGGCTAAGGCAGAGTGACCTGCCCAGGGTCACACAGCTAGTATCTGAGGCTGTATTTGAACTCAGGTCTTTCTGATTCCAGGCCCAGTACTCTAGCCACCGAGCCATCTAGCTGCTTCTGGCTAGCCTGGCAGCTAGTAAGTGCTTAATAAATGTTTATTTCCTTTGCTCCCCACCCCACAATGAAAACAGCAGTTTGGCTGGGCTGCAAAGGTAGGCAGCAGCCAAACTGTGAGGAGCTTTGAAAACCAAAATAAGAAGTTTGTATTTTTTTATTTTGTTTTGTTTTTGTTTTTGCAGGGCAATGAGGGTTAAGTGACTTGCCCAGGGTCACACAGCTAGTTAAGTGTAAAGTGTCTGAGGCTGGATTTGAACTCAGATCCTCCTGAATCCAAGGCCAGTGCTTTATCCACTGCGCCACCTAGTTGCCCCCAAAGAAGTTTGTATTTTAATGAAAAGGAGTGGGGCAGCTAGGTGGCGCAGAGCACCGGCCCTGGATTCAGGAGGACCTGAGTTCAAATCTAGCCTCAGACACTTAACACTTAGTAGCTGTGTGACCCTGGGCAAGTCACTTAACCCCCATTGCCTCACTTAAAAAATAAACAAAAACAAAAAGGAGCCTCTTGAAGTTTCTGAGTATGTTAGGAAAATGATTTGAGCAAGTGACATGCAAGGCGAGTGACCTGGAAAGGAGGGCGAATGAAGTCAGAATCAAATCAATTAGGGGACTAGTATAATAGAGTAGGTGAGAGGTTAGGAGGTCCTGAACTGGGGTGGTGGCAATGTCAGAATTGACAGGACTTGGCGACAGATTGGATGGGGGGGGGCGGGGCGGAGATAGGATTTCTTTCTTTTTTTGGGGGGAGATAGGATTGCTAATCGAGACATGATTCCAAGATTAGGAGACAAAGTGACTGCAAAGCAGTCAGCACAATTAAGAGACACAGAGAATTTAGGGGAAGATGAGTTCACTTTGAGTAATGTTGGATTGGTGGGGCTGGTGGAGCTAGGACCTGAGACAGGAGCTAAGAGGAGAGGAGAGGTTGTACCTCAATAGATTAGGGATTTTTCTGCATAGAAGTGACAACCAAAGCCACAGAAGAGGATGAGATCAACAAGGAAGAATGGTGCACAGAGAGAGGACATTACTGAGAGCCATGGAGATTGGCCTCCAAAGTGGGGTATGCAAGGCAATGAATCCATCAGGGTATGGGATGAAAATATTAAAACTTGTTTATGCTTATTTTCATTTTAAAAACAAGAAACAAATAAGCTTTACTAATACTGAAATATATGGGTTGACACTGGCACCATCATTAGGCTCTCCCCTCCCCCCTCTCTCCCCCTGCCCCCCAACCACCTGCCATGTACAGTCTGCAGGGCGTCCTAAGGAAAGAGTGGGCACACACACAGTGAAGAGGGGTTGACTATGGCACACTCGTTCATTCCATTTGTTCATTGGAAAATCATACTAATAACTGAGCACAAGCTGACAAAAGGGAACACAGCAGAGCTGACACATTTTAGCAGCCTCTTTATTAGCCAGAAGGATGATCTAATCCATCTCCCACAAGGTCAGCTAGAAGAAACTTCTACGCATCAAGGATCTTATTTGAAAGATGGATTTAAATACACACTATCATTAATGATGAACTTTCCCCAATATGTGTTGTACCACAAGACATTAGTTAACGATACCATGAAGGTACTGATCTAACAAGACATTTAAAGTCAGCTTTTATTGCAGAAAACCATATCTGTGTCCTCTGTAAAAGCTCTCCTAGGTAAATACTTAGAAAACCTGGAAACATAATTTTCTAATCTGTTTAAAAATCTTCAGTTTCAGTAGGTTCTGAACCCATTTGTTAAAATCTAAAAACACAACTTTCTATTAGTTTGCAAGAACTGATTGATACTTATACCCACCTGATGCATAACCTCTGGACATACATTCCCCTTCAACTCTTGCTAATCTTTTTTTGGGGGGGGAGGGGATGGGGCAATGAGGGTTAAGTGACTTGCCCAGGGTCACACAGCTAGTAAGTGTCAAGTGTCTGAGGCCATATTTGAACTCAGGTCCTCCTGAATCCAGGGCCAATGCTTTATTCACTACACCACCTAGCTGCCCCCCTTCAACTCTTAAAACAGGCATCCTACTCTATATCTTCTTCCCAACCCTTTCACAACCCAACTGTTGGAAAAAACTGTCTCTACCTGTTTTCCTCCTTCTCCTCACCTCTCACTCATTTCTCAAACTTTGGCAACCTTCAGACTTGGCAATTATTAGGTTGCTCTCTCTAAGGTTACCAATCATCTTCCAATGGCCAAATCAACAAACCAGTTTCTTAGTCCTACTTATTCTTGACCTCTCTATAGCGTTTGATACTGTGGACCATTCCCTCATTCCTAGGGATCACCTCCTTTCTCTGGGTTTTCATGACATTACTCTCTCCTCATTCTCCTTCCTAGAAGACTCCCCTGCAAAATAATCATCCTTGTAAGAGGTGTAATTGTGAACTTATCTCCTTTAGAGCCAACTATAACAATAACAACAGCAGGTAACATTTATATAGGCACTGTGCTAAATGCTTTACAATTATTATCTCATTTGATCTTCAGAACAACCCTGAGAGGTAGGTGCTATTATTACCCAAATTGTACAGTTGAGGAAACTGAAGCAAAGAGGTAAAACAACTTGCTCAGGATCATCAAACTAGAAAGTGTCCAAAGCTGGATTTGAACTTGGGCCTTCCTGACTCTAGGTCCAACACTATCCACTGCAGCACCTAGCTATCCCTATATTTTCAGCTCCAAGTCTGTCTCTCGAACTCTAGTCCCACATCACCTACTGTACAATTTCTAACTGGATATACCACAGTCATCTCAAACTTAACATGTCTGCACAGAGCTTATTATCTTTCCCCCAAGTATCTCTATATTTCTATTAGGGGTATCACCATTCTCCCAGGCACCTAGGAATACAATCTCACAATCATCCTTCACCCCTCGGTCTCTCCCTCCCATACCCCATCAGGTATTGACAAATCCTGTCAATTCTACCACCATAGCATCTCCTGCACCTGTTGCCTTCGCCCTCCTCACACCAAGAACCACCTTGGTGGAAGCTCTCACAACCTCTTGCCTGAATTATTCCAAATAGCCGCCTAACTGGTCTCCTTGCCTCTAGTCTTTCCCCTATCCAATCATCCTTGGCAGAGCTGCCCAAATTATCTTTTTTTTTTTTAAAGAGAGTTTTTTATTTATTTTTTTTTTGGTGGGGCAATGAGGGTCAAGTGACTTGCCCAGGGTCACACAGCTAGTAAACGTCAAGTGTCTGAGGCTGGATTTGAACTCAGGTCCTCCTGAATCCAGGGCTGGTGCTTTATCCACTGTGCCACCTAGCTGCCCCTCCGAAATCATCTTTCTAATAAACAGGTCTGACCACCTCAAGGCCCCTGCTCAAACGCCTCCAGTGGCTCCCTCTTGTCTCTAAGGTTAAACTCCTGTTTGGTCCTCCACGATCTAGCTCTGCTGCCTCTGCAGGCTTATGACACAGCAATCATTCCGCGAGCTCCTTGGGAGTAGGGTCTAGATTGCCCTTTTCTTGTTTTTGCACAGTAAGTTCTTGCTGACTTGACCGCATTCTCCTTCATTAGGTCTTCCTAAGATGCAACTTGCCAAGCTGACCTTCAGCTCCGTCCCTGAGGCTGTGCTGACTGGGGAGACCAATCCTGGCCACCCCACCGTACTGTCCTCCTGCCACCTCACACCACAGGAAATCCATGCACACAGTCCACATGCCCCAAGGATCCTGCAGGTGCAGTCTATGATGTACCACGTAACTGTCCACCCAGACTCTAGCTAGGAATGCGCCTGGAACAAAGTGAGGCTCCATTTCAACTTACTTTTCAAGTTCTTCCCCAAGAAGCTTCTGCTCTTCTTCTTCTTTTTATTTTTTTGCAGGGCAATTGGGGTTAAGTGACTTGCCCAGGGTCACACAGCTAGTAAGTGTTAAGTGTCTGAGGCCGGATTTGAACTCAGGTCCTCCTGAATCCAGGGCTGGTGCTCTATCCACTGTGCCACCTAGCTGCCCCTGCTCTTCTCTTTACTACCTGGTGACCTAACAGCATAATGTGGTCAGAGGGTATGAGGGTGGGCAGAAGAGGATTTCTGGGTGTAAGATGGGATTATTTTACCCTTTGTGTTAACAGGCGGATTGATTGCCTTTCGAGCAAGTTCCTTTCTTTTCAAAAACTTTAAAATGAAACAAAATTAGGTTAATTTTTAAAATTCAGCCAAATCTGACTTTTCTCTCTCCTACTCCCCTCCCTCTCCTCACTGAAAAACAAAAACCCCTGTAACAAATACATATAATCAAGCAAAAGTAACTCCTACATGGGTCATGGCGAAAATACAGATAGACATGTTATGTATATATGTCTTTTTTTCTTTTTTTGGTAAGGCAATTGGGGGTTAAGTGACTTGCCCAGGGTCACACAGCTAATAAGTGTTAAGTGTCTGAGGCCAGATTTGAACTCAGGTCCTCCTGAATCCAGGGCCGGTGCTCTATCCACTGAGTCACCTAGCTGCCCCCATGTATATATGTCTTTTTTTTTTTTTGTGTGGGGCAATGGGGGTTAAGTGACTTGCCAAGGTTCACACAGCTAGCAAGTGTCAAGTGTCTGATGCTGGATTTGAACTCAGGTACTCCTGAATCCAGGGTCGGTGCTCTATCCACTGTGCCACCTAGCTGCCCCCTTATATATGTCTTAATCAGCATACTATCACCAATCTGTCAAGAGATTCATTGTGCGTCCTCTGGAATCCTGGTTGGTCATTTTGTAGATCAGAGTCTTTGAGGTTTTCAAAGCAAAACAATGTTTTTCCAGGGCTGGGCCTTTCTTTAGTCAGGAAGACCTGAGTTCAAATCTAGCTATAGCCACTTTATGACCCTGGGTAATTCACTTAACCTATCTGCCTCAGTTTCCTCAACTGTAAAATTGGGCCAATTATAGCACCCACCTCCCAGGGTTGTAAGATAATTGCCTGGCATAAAATGGGTGTTTAATAAACTCTGAGGTACCACCTGACACCTATCAGATTGGCTAAAATGACAAAAAAGGAAGATAATAAATGTTGGAGAAGCTGTGGGAAAATTGGAACACTGCTGCATTGTTGGTGGAGCTGTGAACTGATCCAACCATTCTGGAGAGCAATTTGGAATTATGCCCAAAGGGCGATAAAGCTGTGCATACCCTTTGACCCAGCAATTCCACTTTTAGGTCTTTTTCCCAAAGAAATCATGGAAGGGGGAAAGGGACCCACATGTACAAAAATATTTATAGCTGCTCTTTACGTGGTAGCAAGGAATTGTAAGTTGAGGGGGTGCCCATCAATTGGGGAATGGCTGGACAAGTTGTGGTATATGAATACAATGGAATACTATTGTGCTGTAAGAAATGATGAGCAGGAGGAGTTCAGAGAAACCTGGAGGGTCTTGCGTGAGCTGATGATGAGTGAGATGAGCAGAACCAGAAGAACATTGTACACAGTATCATCAACATTGAGTGTTGACCTACTGTGATGGACTATATTCTTCTCACCAATGCAATGGTACAGAACCATACTATTTCTTTTGTTTTGGGTGCTGTTGTTTTTTTTTTCTATTTTGAGGTTTTGCATCACTGCTCTGATTTTTTCTCTTATAACAGGATTAATGCAGAAATAGGATTAATGTTATTACGTGTATATATATGTGTGTATATATCTATATCTATATGTATATAGATATATAGATATAACCTATATCAGATTACCTGCTGTCTAGGGGAGGGGGGAGGGAGGGAGAAAAATCTGAAATTGTAAAGCTTGTATAAACAAAAGTTGAGAACTATCTTTACATGTAACGGAAAAAATAAAATACTTTATATGTAAAAAAAAAAAAAATTGGGTGTTTAATAGATGCTAGTTGAATGGCCAATTCAGGAAATGTTTTTTCATGACTTCACGTGTAATGGATATTGTATTTCTTGCCTTCTCAATGGGTGGGGGAATGGAGTAGAGAGAAGAAAATCCAGAAATAAAAATAAAACAGAACTTTTCAAAAAAATAAGTAAACAAATGCTTGTTGGTAGAATGTTCCTTAATACGGTTTGACCCTGTATTAGAGGGAGGTTATTTCCAAAGAATCATAATTTTCTTAGTTTTGACTTTACTTTCCTCCCCATCCCAATCCCCACCCTATCAACCAGTTCTCAGATTTGTGTTTACCAAGAATCATGAAGTCATCTGTATTTTATTAACTGTGGGAAGTTCTCCCTTGGAGACCTCATCAACAGGAACAAAACAAAACAAAAATCCTGACTTCCCTGGGCTTTGCAGTCATTAGGATCTGGAGTTCTGAGGACCTAGACTCCGCTGCCTTGGGCCCAAGGGTCGTCCTCTGCCTGGGCCTCAGTTGCCTCATCTATAAAATAGAGGCACTGAACAGGATGGGCCAAAAGTCATCAATATTTAGTACCTCCTTTATTTTTTGCTTCTAATGTACAATACCATAGCATCATATACAATACATATAGGAAATGAATTTACATTACATGTGAAAAATCAAATCTTGTAAATGGCCAAAAATAAAGAAAACATAATTTTCAAAAAGTAATGAAAACATCAGACCCCTTCGTGCCTTTTGGTCCACCCTGTACACAGCTCTGGGTTTTCTCATCTTTAAAATGAGAGGGTTTGATTAGAACATCTCTAAAGCCCCTTCCTCTAAATCTATGATCCTTTTATGTTTAATTTTCCCATCTCTTGAAACTATGAACTTAGAATACCTTTGTTCCTTATGAACTCAGAATTTCTCTACTGTTTCTGCCACTTCTGCATTTCTCTTTTGTAAAAGAGTAAGTTTTAGATAGCTTTGGTTTTTACATGACTTACATTTCCCCTTCCCCAGCAATTGAAGCGAGAATCCAAACCGCTGTGGGTCCCATTGGCTTGCACCCTGTGTCAGGTGCAGGAAAGGCCTACAGGAACTATGCACTGCTTAAAAAATAGCAAGTGAACAGGCTGAACTGAGGGGGAAAATAATCAACCTTCAGGTGACCGGTAACAGGTGGGGCTAGCTGATGCAATCTTCTCTTGTAGTTTGAGGTTTTCGCTGTTATAAAATCTGGGTTTAAAAAAAACAAACTCAGAACTGGCTTTGTCTTTAGGTTTGGGGAGTACTGAGTGGGTTAATTTATTGTGCTTGAGTTTTGTCCATCCCTTTCAGGAATGTTTTTTAAAATTAATTTCTCGGGCAGCTAGGTGGCGCAGTGGATAGAGCACCCACCCTGGAGTCAGGAGTACCTGGGTTCAAATCCAGCCTCAAACACTTAACACTTACTAGCTGTGTGACCCTGGGCAAGTCACTTAACCCCAACTGCCTCACTAAAAAAAAAAAAATTTAATTTCTCTCTCTCTCTCTCTCTCTCTCTCTCTCTCTCTCTCTCGTTTGTTTGCTGCTAAGTGCTACAATATACACCACTGGCTTTGGAATCAAAGTTCCTGGGTTCAAATCCAGTCTTTCTCACTTTCTACCCGCATAGCATTGAGCAAGTCACTTAACCTTCAGTTTCCCCATCTTTCAAATGAGAGGATTAGACCAGAAGGCTTTTAAGGTCCCTTTCTGGCTTTAAATCTACGATCCCAGAATCCCGCGTAGCAAAGAATATAACAGAGGAAAAGCTCAGCAAAAGTAATGAATATGTCAAAATTCAGATATCAAATGAAGTGCTCCATCACCCTAAGTCTCCCACCTCTGCAAAGAAGTGGAGCAGCAGTAGGGGTGAAGAGTGGTTCCCTCCTATATCTCTTCTTTGGGGTCAAGCCTTCCATCGGGAATCTCTACTGCTACTATTCCCATCTGAGCTCACTTCTCTTTCTCCATGCTATGAAACAGTCTTCCTCCTTAATCTCAACAGTGAAAATACCTCCATTTGAGACCCACCCATGGGCCTCCAGCATCTGTCTCCACAGGCCCATAGGAACACAGGGCTCACTCCCAAGACTAAACTTGTCTACGCCAGGTCATCCAGATTTGGTTCCAGTTAGTTATTTAAGAAAAATGCCTTTTACTCAGTGCAAACCTCAAACCTCAGCCTCAGGAAAGGGCAGGCCTGAACTTGAAGCAGAATCTAAATCACTGGAAGAACAAAACTGAGGTTTTCAAACTAGCCCTGCCTCTTGAGAATCTAGGCCAAGATGCTGGACTCAACTGGCCTCATGCTTTCACTGTGGTTAGGATGACTAAGGCTGGAGGGGTCAGTGAAGGCCTTCTCTCTCCACCCTGTCCTCCAAACTGCTTTGAATCAAATTGAGTTGGCCCTCATTCTGATAAGCTGGATGGCTACCACTGCTGATTCTAGTATGAGACAGAATCCAACATCTTCATCCCCACACGTTCTGAGGGATCTCTTAGAACTGAGATAGCCCTGCTCATGGCTTCCAACCCTTCAGTTCTATCTCATCAGTGGCTTCCATCACTCTCCAACATTCTGTAAACATATCCAAGAGTCCAACAGAGATTTGGTGATATGTGACTGGTGTTCAGAAAGGAGACTAAGGCTGGCTATATAGATCATTTGCATAGGAGATAGGGGAAAGTGGTGAGGTCCCCAAATGAAAGTATCTAGAACAAAGAGAGAAGCACCCAGCCCAAGGGGTTGGGGGCACACCCAATTTGGGCAGTAAGGAGACAGAGGAGCAATTAACCGGGTAGGAAGAGAACTAAAAGAGATCAAAATCCTTCACAAAAGTCAAAATATCAGATATGGGGATTAAGAGATGGTTGGTCATTTTTGAAAGAGTGGTTTGATTTGATTCAAGGTTGGAAAACAGATTTCAAAGGATGGAAAAGTGAGGTGAAGGGAAATGAAGACAAATGTGGACTGCTTTTTCCTGGTACTTTGGCTGTGGAAGAGAAGAGAGATACAGGACAGTAACTTCCGGAGACGGTACTGTCTCAAGAGCTTTGCTAAAGTGATAGCCAGCTTTAATCACTGAAGGGGGGTTGTCTCAGCACACAGAGACCTGTGAAAGGCCTTAGCATAAAAGGCCAAAGTCTCCCACTGTATCTGGGGCCATCTCCAGTCATCTGGATGTATATCTTGCCACTGAACCCAGATGATTCTGGAGGAGAGGGTGAGGCTGGTGACTTTGCACAGCCCTCCCTCACTTAAATCCAATTCATTGCAAGTCCTAACACCACCTCCCAGATATCATGGTCCTCTTTGAGAAAGAAGGACAAACAACGACAACAAACACCTCCAACTTTGTTCCACAGTCTCTCTAGCCCCTCTGGGGCCCTTGTCACTACATACAGCATGCTAGTTGTTGGCCCCCATCCTACCACATCCTTTCTCACTTCTCCGTAAAGCAAAGCACTTACTTACTGCAAGAGAGACCTGCCCTAATGAGGGTGAATCTGTGATGTGTTACTGGGGCAGTATGCTTTTTCTCTGTTTTCTCATCCTGCTAGCTTTCCTTAACGGTCAGGGTCCAGTCAGAAGTCCCTGAAAAGTTTGGCCTCAGATCCCTGTCACTGGGACCTAGGCATTGTCTGTCTCATTGAACAGATGCTTCCTAGCTGGGTCCTATTCCCTCACAAAAGCTAGCAAGGGAGCACTTTCAGAAACTCCCAAACCTTCTCTTCACACCTTTAGTTTCCATGGCTTTAGCTCCTTTCACCACCAACTACCCCTCACAAAACTGAAGATTTTCACCTGGGGACCAGGAATTTAAAAATAATATTTTGATAACTATACTTGAATAGAATTGGTGTCCTTTTAAATTCTGTATACTTTATGCATTTGGAAACATTCTGAGGGGTCCAGAGGCTTTCACTAGACTGCCAAAAGGGGTCAATGATTTAAAAAAAAAAGGTTTAAAACCTCTGCTTTTATAAAAACCGACATGGGGCTTACTTTAATAGTCTCTTTTTTTTTTCAATTAAGTTTTTTTTATTTATTTATTCATTTATTTTTAGTGAGTTAATAGTCTCTTAATTCCTCGATATGTCCTAAGCCCCATGTCAAAAACCTTTCCTCTCCTGTAGCTTCAGTCACAGGCCACATGAGAGCAGCCTTACTATTTTCTTCTGGGCCTGATCAAGGGAGGGTTACCAGCAGCTAGCACCCCAAACTCTCAAAATCTCCTCTCCAAGCTGAAGCCTCAAAGTTTAGCTCAAGAAAGACCCTTAGACATATATAACCTATATCAGATTGCTTGGCGTCTTGGGGAGGGGAGGGAGGGAGAAAAATTTGAAACTAAAAATCCTAGGAAAGGAAACACCCTTAGGCCAAGAGAGCACCATTCATTTGCAAAATCCCTCAGAATGCTCAGCAAACAATCCCAAAGAGGCCAGGACCCCTCCTAATTTTCCCCCCGGGTGCTTCAAAACTCCACCTTAGACTTAAATATCCCTGGGCTTCCCGGGTAAAAAATTAAGCCTTAGACTAGATGGCTGCAAAAGGACCTTCCAAATGCAAGAATCATCCTCCGATCCTGACAGCCCCAGGCTAGCCCTCATCCGACCAACTACAATTTTTGTTTGTTTGTTTTTTTTTTTACCACCCAGACAGAATTAAGGTCCTAGACCTCCACAGATTGGTTTACCAAGCTTCCCTCATTCATATCCCACCCAGCTCCCTTAAAGCAGGTATTTTTCTCCCTCCCCTTTCTTTCCAAACTCAAAGACCACCCTCAATCTGTTCCATTGCCCATGAGGCACATAGAACCTTGGGTGGAGACCCTAGTTACTTTCTGGATCTTAGGATAAAAGATATCTCTAGTCACCTCACAATATGTTCCTGTTTCCTTACTGTAGGAGGTGATCTATTTCTTTTAAAAATTTACATTTTTTAAAAAATCGATTTTCTCTCTCCCACCTTTCCTTGAATAAAAAGGGGGGGGGCAGCTAGGTGGCGCAGTGGATAGAGCACCGGCCCTGGAGTACCTGAGTTCAAATCCGGCCTCAGACACTTAACACTTACTAGCTGTGTGACCCTGGGCAAATCACTTAACCCCAATTGCCTCACAAAAAATAAAATTAAAAAAATGAATAAATAAATAAATTAAAAAAAAAAGGGGGGGAGTGTTCTGTTTAAAAGGAGCTTCAAGGGGACAGCAAGGTGGCAGTGGATAAAACACCGGCCCTGGATTGAGGAGGACCTGAGTTCAAATCCAGCCCCAGACACTTGACACTTACTAACTGTGTGACCCTGGGCAAGTCACTTAATCCTTGGCCCCACAAAACAAAACAAAAAACAAACAAACAAAAGAATCTTCAAGATAAAAGATTTCAGACCCTGAGCGGAACAATCAGAATCCAAGGGGGTTAGGCAGATAGTTATGAGGGTTTCTACACACCTTGATAGGTCTCTCTCCCTACAATCATCCCTATGACCCCCCCCACTCCAATTCCTTATCACCGGGTGTGCCAGCAGTGGGCAGTGCCATCACCCAGACACCAGAGAATCTAGCTTTCATCCTTTCTGCCCAGGAGGTAGGTATTGGAGAAAGCAATTACTTTTAGAGGGAAACATTCCTAATTCACCATCATCTTTCCACTTATTTATAAGGAAGGCAACATTTGCCAAGGCCATTGGCACCATAACAATACTGATTCAAAGTGATGGTCCTTTAAATGAAGCATGGAGAAATTAACCCTTGGGGGGCGGGGGGGATGCTCTTCTCCTGGCAAATTTTAAACTGAGCATTCCAGCCAAGGGTGTGGGGAGACTTTGCTTAATTATTCCTGGATGTCTCAGTACATTGAACCTGGCTAAGGTACACCCTGACGGGTACTATCAGCTGCATTCCTATACACAGACAGGGTGAGACACACAAAGAAACATACACAAACACTGATAACTACATGGACCGAGGCAAGACACACCGTTGGGGATACCCACTGACAAGCACACAGATGGATGGACACAAGATAGAACACAAAACTCCCCAAACTTACCCCATTTTGATCCCCACTACATGCTGAAGCACTTCCAATAACCTCCCCTGATCAGAGGGCACCGGCTCCCTTCCCCTCCCCTTTCCAGGAAAAAAAAAACGAAAGTAAGCACGTGTGCCTGCAGTTCCTCAAACTGCCTCAATTCTCCCCAACTAGAGGCCACAGCGCTGGCCCTCTGACGTCAGAGGAAAAGACCAAGAGTGAGTTTCAGCTCTAGACACACCTGGGCATGCTCAAAGAGTCTCTTAACGGCACATGCGTCTTCCCTTCCTCCACTCGGGAGGAAGCAGGGAGGAACAATGCATTCATTAAGTCCTCTTCCTAAGGAAAGCTGGCCCTCCTAAGGTGGACTGTGTTTTAACCTCCCCCAAAGCACTATTTCAACCCTTCCTTGTAAAGATTCTGCTCCCTGGCTCCTTATGGTGAGGGGATCCCTGTCTCCAAACAGCCTAACCCTGTTTATGCCCAGGGGCCAGAGCCTAGAGCCCTAGCTTAGTCCAAAGCCCAAAGCTTGGATCCTCAATCCTGGGCTCCGAACTCAGCCCTATCAAGTGCCTAGAATCTGGCCCAAATCCCAGAACCCAGCCTAGAACCCAGGCAGGGTCCCAAAACCCAGCCTATGACTCAGAAACTGAATCACCAGACGTGCGTATCCATCATCTTGTCTTACAAATCTTGGGAAATTTTCCATCTCATCCTGGAAACAGGTCCCATGAAGACTACACGGCTCTCTGTTCTTTTAAGTTTGACAGGAGCATAGTTTCCCCCAAGAGACTCTTCAACTGCTTCAACACCCCTCAAGAGGAAGTGTGCAACCACCATTATTTCTCACTGATCTCTCAACTAATCAATCAATATTTATTAAGCATCTACTATGTTCCCTGCACTGTGCTAAGTACTGGAGATACAAAAAGAGGTAAAAGACCACCCCTGCCCTCCAGAAACTCATGATCTAATGGGGGAGACAATATAAAAATATATACAAAGTAAACTATATATAAAATTTAAAAAGGAAATAATTGACAGAGGGAAGGAACTTGAATTAAGACAGGTTGGAAAAGACCTCCTGTACAAGGTGGGATTTTAGTTGGGACTTAAGGGAAGCCAAGGAGATCAGTAGTCAGACAAGAGGAGGGAGAGTAATAGACAGAGACAATGCTCAGAGTTGAAAGATGGAGTGTCTTGTTTCTGAAATAACCAAGAGGCTTGGAGTACACATTGAGAAGAAGTAAGGCATAAGAAGACTGGAAAGCCTGGGGTGGCTAGGTGGTGCAGTGGATAGAGCACCAGCCCTGGATTCAGGAGGACCTGAGTTCAAATCCGGCCTGAGACACTTGATACTTACTATGTGTAACCCTGGGCAAGTCACTTAACCCTCACTGACATGAAAAAAAAAAAAAGACTGGAAAGGTACAAAGTGACTAGTTTATGAAAGATTTTGAATGCCTAACAGAGCATTTTGTATTTGCTCCTGGAGAAAATAGGAAGGCACTAGAGTTTACTGACTGACATGACTGGTCCTTGTTTTAGGAAAATCACTTTTAGTGGCTGAATGGAGAATGGATGGAGAGAAGAGACTTGAGACAGTCAGACCCATCAGCAGGCTATTTCAGTAATCAAGGTGAGAGTTGATTGGCAGTGTCAGAAGAGATTTGCAAAGATTTGAAATCAACAGGCCTTGGCCATAAATCAAACATGGAGGCAGGAAGGAGTGAGACATAGTGAGGAGTCCGGGATGACTCCTAGTTTGCAAGCCTGAGGGGAGGGAGGATAGTCTACAAGAATGCAGAAGGTAGGAGGGGGCTGGATTTGGGAGAAACATAATGAATTCCATTTTGGACATGTTGAGTTTAAGATGAAGATGTCTGGGGGGCAGCTAGGTGGCGCAGTGGATAGAGCACTGGCCCTGGAGTCAGGAGTACCTGAGTTCAAATCCAGCCTCAGACCCTTGACACTTACTAGTTGTGTGACCCTGGGCAACTCACTTAACCCCAATTGCCTCACTAAAAAAAAAAAAGAAAAGAAAATAGGGTGAAGAAAAGCCATGGGAATTTTGAGGAGACATGAAAAGGTTGGGAAGAGTGGGGCAGCTAGGTGGCGAAGTGGATAAAGCACCAACCATGGATTCAGGAGGACCTGAGTTCAAATATAACCTCAGACACTTGACACTAGCTGTGTGACCCTGAGCAAGTCACTTAACCCCCATTGTAAGGGTTAAAAAGAGAGTGAGAGGAGGGAAAGTGGAGGCACCTATGTAGATGGCTTTTTCAAGGAGTTTAAGCAACAAAAGGCAGGAGAGGTATATGAAGATTAACAGGGATGGAAGGACCAAGTGAGGTTTTTTTAAGATGAGGGAGACATGGGTATGTTTTAGACAGTAGAGAAGGAACCAGTAAACAAGGAGAGATTGAAATTAAACGAAAAGGGGGCAGCTAGGTGGTGCAGTGGATAGAGCACCGGCCCCGAATTCAGGAGGCCCTCAGTTCAAATCCGACCTCAGACACTTGATACTTATTAGATGTGTGACCCTGGGCAAGTTAGTTAACCCTCACTGCGCTGCAAAAAAATTTAATTTGTTTTGTTTTTTGGTGAGGCAATTGGGGTTAAGTGATTTGCCCAGGGTCACATAGCTAGTAAATTTCAAGCGTCTACAGTCACATTTGAACTCAGGTCCTCCTGAATCCAGGGCCGGTGCTTTATCCACTGCACCACCTAGCTGCCCCTGCAAAAAATTAAATTAAATTAAATTAAATTAATGAAAAGTGGGAATGACAAAGGGGATAATCTATTGGAGGAGACAGGATGGAATGGGATTGCTTGAACAAGCAGAAGGGTTAGCCTTGTTATGGATTGACCACTTCATGTGAGACAAAGATGAAGGAAACAGTAGCAGAAGGGGATGAGGAAGACGGGAGAAGAGGAAGCTCAAATTTAATGAAGCAAGGTTCTCAGTTAAGAAAACAGGGTGAAGGGGCAGCTAGGTGGCGTAGTGGATAGAGCACCGGCCCTGGAGTCAGAAGTACCTGAGTTCAAATCCGGCCTCAAACACTTAACACTTACTAGCTGTGTGACCCTGGGCAAGTCACTTAACCCCAATTGCCTCACTAAAAAAAAAAAAAAGAAAAAAAAGAAAAGAAAATAGGGTGAAGAAAAGCCATGGGAATTTTGAGGAGACATGAAAAGGTTGGGAAGAGTGGGGCAGCTAGGTGGCGAAGTGGATAAAGCACCGACCATGGATTCAGGAGGACCTGAGTTCAAATATAACCTCAGACACTTGACACTAGCTGTGTGACCCTGGGCAAGTCACTTAACCCCCATTGCCCCGCAAAAAAAAAAAAAAAAAAAAAAAAAAAAAAAAAAAAGAAAGAAGAAAAAAAAGAAAAGGTTGGGAAGAGCTGCTGTGGAGAATGGGAGAGTCAGTTGATAAATGAGGTATAGCAGGATTGCCTAGTAGCAGTGAGTGCCCAGCTGCTATTCTGTAACATAAATCGGTAGTGGATTTATAGTGTTATATACTGCCTTTGGAACTATATCATCATTACTTTTGGGACAAGTAACTGTATTCTAAAAGGTGACTCTTCAGCTGCCTCTTCAGAAAGAGTCTTACATCTGCTGTCTGGCTGCAAGTGGTCAGTGGTCCTTAACATTCTCACTAATCCATTTTTATGTAATATCATGTGGGTACAGCTATCTGCCTTGATGTCTTACATGTCTACTAAATAGTAAGCTCCCCAAGAGCGGGGATCAGAGTTGTCCTCAGAGGGGTGTTGTGAGGGCATGCGGAAGGAGGGCTTATCAATAGTAATGCAAAAAAAAAAAAAAAAAAGAGGACCACTGAAATATTTGTTTTAATGCACAAAGGAAAACAGAAAGAAATTCAGAAGTTTGGGTTTTTTAGTAATATGGAATTATTTATTTAAAAAAGCAAGCAGTTGGGGGCAGCTAGGTGGTGTAGTGGATAAAGCACTGACCCTGGATTCAGGAGGACCTGAGTTCAAATCCGACCTCAGACACTTGACACTTACTAGCTGTGTGACCCTGGGCAAGTCACTTAACCCTTATTGCCCTGCCCCCCCCCAAAAGAAAAAAAAGCAAGCAGTCTAAACAAGCAATATAGTGGTTATACATGTGAGGTCATGTAAAACATAATTCCATATTAGCCACATTGCAAAAGAAAATACATGCAAAAAAAGAAGAGTAAAAAGTTAAAAAAAAACTATGCTTTCATCAGCACTCAGAGTTCATCAGAAGGTGGATAGCATTTTTTATCATGGGCCCTTTGATTGTCTTGGTTGGAGCACTGTTTTGATCACAGTACTTACAGTTATTTATCATTACAACAGTACAAGCCTTTGCTGGTTCTACTCACTTCAATTTGAATCAGTTCATATGAGTCCCCAGGTTTTTCTGAGAGCATCCTGCTCATCATTTCTCACAGCACAATAGGATTCCATCACAATCATATACTACAGCTTGTTCAGCCATTCTCCAGTTGATGGGCATCCCTTCAATTTCCAATCCTTTGCCATTAAAAACAGAGCTGCTATAAATATTTTTGCACATATAGATCCTTTTCTTCTTTTCTTTGACCTCTTTGGGATGCAGACCTAATTATGCTCTTGTTGGGTCAAAGGGTATACAGTTTTATAGCCCTTTGGGCAAATCATTCTTCAGAATGTTTAGACCGGTTCACAGTTCTACCAACAGTGCACTAGTGTACTTAATTTTCCACATCCCCTCTACTATTTGTCATTTTCCTTTTCTTTCATGTTAGTCAATCTATTAAGTATGAGGGAGTATCTCATTGTTTTAATTTGCAATTCTCTAATCAATAGTGATTTAGAGCAATTTTTCATGTGACTATTGATTGTGTTCATATTTTTCTTCTGAAAACTGCCTGTTTATATCCTTTATCCTGGGGAATGGCTTATATTTTTATAAATTTAGCTCAGTTCTTTATACATTTGAGGGGCAGCTAGGTGGCGCAGTGGATAGAGCACTGGCCCTGGAGTCAGGAGGACCTGAGTTCAAATCCGACCTCAGACACTTAACACTTACTAGCTGTGTGTCCCTGGGCAAGTCACTTAACCCCAATTGCCTCACTAAAAAAAAAAAACAACAACAACAAAAAACCTTATACATTTGAAAAATGAGGCCTTTATCAAAGAAATTTGTTGTAAATTATTTTTCCCAGTTTCCTGCTTTCCTTCTAATTTTGGTTTCCTTAGTTTTGTTTGTGCAAAAGTTTTTTATTTTATACAATCAAAATTATCTATTTTACCACTCATGATCCTCTCCATCTCATTTGGTCATAAACTCTTCCCTTATCCATAGATCTGACCATCTTTTCCATAACCCTCTAATTTACTTATGATATTACCCTTTATGTCGAACTCGTTTATACATTATGACCTTATCTTGGTACACAGTGTGAGATGTTGGTCTATGCCTAGTTTTTGCCAAACTATTTTCTGGTTTTCCCAGGAATTCTTGCCTTCTCAAGGGGTAGGGAGAAGGGCAAGAGGGAAGAAGAGAATATGGAACTCAAAACTTTAATTTTTTTCTTATTTAAAAAAATTTAATAAATATTTTTATTTAAAATTTCGAGTTCCAAATTCTATTCTTCCCTCCCTCTCTCTCCTCCCAACTCCCTGAGGCAGCAAGCAATCAGATAGAGGTTATATATGTACAATTATATAAAACAATTCCATATAAGAAAAATCGAATAAAAGAAAAAGAAAGAAAGAGAAAAATTGCATGTTTCAGTCTGTATTCAGATAATATCAGTTCTTTCTCTGGAGGTGGATAGTATGCTTCATCATTAGTCCTTTGGGATTGTCTTGGATCATTGTATCGCTGAGAATAGCTAAGTCATTCGCAGTTCTTCATCAAACAATATTGCTGTTCCTATGTATAATGTTCTCCTGGTTCTGTTCACTTCACTATATATCAGTTCATATAAGTCATTTCAGGTCTTTCTGAAACCATCCAGCTTGTCATTTCTTATAGCACAATAATATTCCATTACAATCAGATACCACAGCAAACTCAAAATTTTTAAAAAGCAATGTTTAAAATTTTTTAAACATAATTGGGGAAAATTTAATATAATAAAATATATTAAAAATAAAAAAGCAGGGGCAGCTAGGTGGCGTAGTGGATAGAGCACCGGCCCTGGAGTCAGGAGTACCTGAGTTCAAATCCGGCCTCAGACACTTAACACTTATTAGCTGTGTGACCCTGGGCAAGTCACTTAACTCCAATTGCCTCACTAAAAAAAAAAAAAGCAAGTAGTATGAGATGCAGATTCATCATTTTATATATAATCCTCATGTTCAGCTCTGTCTGGGAATTATTGATTTTGGGGCTTTAAATTAGAATAAAAAGTTTAAATTAATAAATATTGGGGCAGCTAGGTGGCGCAGTGGATAGAGCACCGGCCCTGGAGTCAGGAGTACCTGAGTTCAAATCCAGCCTCAGACACTTAACACTTACTAGCTGTGTGACCCTGGGCAAGTCACTTAACCCCAGTTGCCTCACTAAAAAAAAAAAAATGTGAATGGGATGTTTCTAACAACAGCTCTCTTTGTGGTGGCAAAGAACTGGAAATTACAGGGATCCTCATTGACTGGGAAATGGCCTTCACAAAATGATAAAGAGTGAAGTGAGCAGAACCAAGAGAACACTGTATACAGTAATAGCAATATTGTTTTTTATTTTAATAAACATTTTTATTTTATTTAAAGTTTTGAGCTCCAAATTCTATCCCTCCTTCCCTCCTTCCCCTCTCCTCTCCCTGAGGCAGTAAGCAATCAGCTATAGATTATATGCTTATAGTTATATAAAACATTTCCATATTAGTCATTTTGTATAAGGAAACTTGAATAAGAGGGGGAAAAGAAAAGAAAGAAGATAGCATGCTTCAGTCTGTGTTCAATCAATATCAGTTCTTTCTTTGGAGGTGAATAGTATGCTTCATCATTAGTCCTTTGGGGATTGTCTTAGAACGCTGAATTTCTGAGAATAAATCATTCACAGTTCTTCATCAAACAATATTGCTGTCAGCAATATTATTTTAAGAATGACTTTGACCAATTAAGTAATTTTAACTATTATAAACATGCAAATTTAAAATAAAGGACATATGAAGAAAGATGCTATCTGAATCCAGAGAAAGAACTGAAAGATGAATGGAATCATTTTACATATATTTACATGTGTGATTATATGTGGGTATACACACATATGTAATCACAGGTATAAATATATTTATTTACATATAACTGTACACATTATACATATATATAATTACAAGTAATATATTTATATACGGCCACCATTAGACACACACAAATGCATGTGTTATGTATGTGTATGTGTTATTTGTGTGTGTCTAATGGTAGCACTCTCTAGAGCAGGGGTAGGGGGAGAAAAAAAAGAAAAATAACTTTACATGATAGCCTATATGAATTATATGGGGTTGTGGAGAATTTCGATGGCATCAGAAGATCAGAGATGAGAAAAATATCCTAATTCTCTAAAATACTGATTTTAGAAATTATTGAGGATCTGGACATAAATCCCCAGCAAACTACTGAATGGATTATTACATATATGATTTGTAGGGGGCAGCTAGGTGGCATAGTGGATAAAGCACCGGCCCTGGATTCAGGAGGACCTGAGTTCAAATCCAGCCTCAGACACTTGACACTTACTAGCTGTGTGACCCTGGGCAAGTCACTTAACCCCCATTGCCCCACAAAAAACAAACAAAAAAAACATATATGATTTGTGAGGCTTTAGAAAGAGAAATAGTGATTACTAGTAGCCAGCACTGGTTCACAAAATAGTCATGCTAGGTATGACATAATTTACTTTTTTTTTGACAGATTAATTTCACTAGACTGGTAGACTAGGTGAATGCAACAAACAGGATTTCAGGAAAGCATCTGATCAAATTTCTCCTAATATACTAGTGGACAATACAGAGAACTATATATGAGACAAGAATACAATTAAGCGGATTAAGAACTGGTGGAACAGCCAAAGGCAGAGAATAAAAGATGGAAGCCATTCTGGAAGCCGGTTTCTACAAAGAGCAGAGGTGGAATGGACAGGGTTTAGCACTAGCCAGACTACAAGGATGCCAGGAATAGGTGGTGTCAAGGTGGGGAGGAAGAAGGGTCAGATAGAATTTACTTGTTGGCTGTTCTGTCACTGGCACAATTACGTGTTATAGCCAGTTTTTTAAAGTTTGTTTTACATTTTTCATCACTCCCACTGTCCCCCTTTCTATATTCCTGCAAATGAGCATGTTTCAGTCCCCACCACTCTTACTAAACCTACTGTCTCTAAAGTCATCAATTTCTTAAATGTCAAATTCAATGGCTTTTTCCTCAGTCTTTATCTTTCTTGACCTTTCTACAGTAATTGAGACTGTTTACACTTTTGCCATTCTTTTTTGGGGGAGGGGGCAGGGCAATGAGGGTTAAGTGACTTGCCCAGGGTCACACAGCTAGTAAATGTCAAGTGTCTGAGGCCAGATTTGAACTCAGGTCCTCCTGAATCCAGGGCTGGTGCTTTATCCACTGTGCCACCTAGCTGTCCCTATCTGTTTACACTTAAGACTCTCTCATCCTTTAGCTTTTGTGACACTGGCCTGTTCTAATTCTCCTCTGATCTTTCAGATCAATCTCTCAGGCTCCTTTTACAGGTTTACAACCCTCTCCCCACATCCTAAATCCTCGATGCTAGTGCCTCCCCTCTGCGGTTAACCCCAATGTATCCTGTACATATCTTATTGGTACATCAGTTGTTTGTATGTTATCTCCTCCATTAAACTGTGAGCTCCTTGAGAGCAGGGACTAATTTTTATTTTTTGCCTTTTTCTATTTCCCCAGTGCTTGGCAAATACATAGCACATAGCAGACACATTGGAAATGCTAGTTGCCTAAATCTAGGCTCTATCCTTGGTCCTCTTCTCCCTCTTTTTACAATATAATTTATTCTCATACTTTTTTTTTTTTTTAGTGAGGCAATTGGGGTTAAGCGACTTGCTCAGGGTCACATAGTTAGTAAGTGTTAAGTGTCTGAGGCTGGATTTGAACTCAGGTACTCCTGACTCCAGGGCTGGTGCTCTACCCACTGCGCCATCTAGCTGTCCCTATTCTCATACTTTCAATTATTTCCTCTCTGCAGATGACCCCTAAATAGACACACACACACACACACACACACACACACACACACACACACAGAATCCTGCTGTCTCTGAGATTCAGTCCCATGTTTCCATGTCCATGTTTACAGAATTCAATTCAATAAACATACATTAAGCACCACTATAATCAACTTCTCCACCATGGTATTTCACTAGCATCCTGAACTCAATATGTATAAAAACTGAATTCATCTTTAAAATCTTTCTTTCCTTCTAGTTTTCCTGTTTCTGCTGATGGCTCCGCCATTCTCCCAGGGCCCTAAGTTTGTTGTCATCGTTGACTCTTTTTTTTTTTGAAGGGCAATGAGGGTTAAGTGACTTGCCCAGGGTCACACAGCTAGTAAGTGTCAAGTGGCTGAGGCCGGATTTGAACTCAGGTCCTCCTGACTCCAGGGCAGGTGCTTTATCCACTGCGCCACCTAGCTGCCCCCATCGTTGACTCTTTCCCCTTCCTTACCTTACTCCATCCCATCAAACACCAAGTCTTGAGCTAACCTTGACATATGAACCATTCATCTCTCCACTCAGTGACCGCCCTAATTCAGCACCTTTCTCCTAGACTATTATCATGCTCCTGTAGCTAACACACCTCCTTGGCCTAGAAGCTCTCCATAGCATCCCAAATAATTTTCCTAATGCACAAATCAGACCTCTGCTCAAAAACTTTCTGGGGCTGCCCACCACCCAAAAGATAGAATATAGATGTCTTAAATTGGCACTTAAGAACCTTTATAATCAGGTCCCAACCTATCTTTCAATGCCTACCTCACTTTTCTCAGTGGCCACCCCAAATTCTGGCCCTCATCACCTCCCACTTGACCTACTGCAGTAGCCTGCTGGTAGGTCTACCTGTCACAAGTCTCTCCCCAGGGAGGCTAGGTGGCGCAGTGGATAAAGCACCAGCCCTGGATTCAGGAGTACCTGAGTTCAAATCCAGCCTCAGACACTTGACACTTACTAGCTGTGTGACCCTAGGCAAGTCACTTAACCCCCATTGTCCCGCCAAAAAAAAAACAAAAACAAGTCTCTCCCCACTCCAGTCCAGCCTCCACTCGTTGGCCAAAGTGATTTGCCTAAAGCACAGGTCTGACCATATCACAAACACACTGCTCCCCTACTTAAGTAACTCTAGGGCTCCCTATCACCCCCAAGATCAAATCTAACAGCCTCCATTTAGCATGAAAAGCCCTTTATAACCTAGAACCCCTACCTTTCTAGTCTTGTTTTGTCTTATATCCCCGCTGTGGACTCTTCAATCTAGTGACACTACCTCCTTGCTAGCCTTCAAACAAGACACTCCATCTCTTGGCTCTGGGCATTTTCACTGGCTCTCCCTCCTCAACTTAACCCCCCGGATGCCTTCAAGTCCCAGCTAAAATCCCACCTCGTATGAGAAGCCTTTCCCAATTCCTCTTTTTTTTTTTTTTTTTTGGTGAGGCAATTGGGGTTAAGTGACTTACCCAGGGTCACACAACTAGTAAGTGTCAAGGGTCTGAGGCTGGGTTTGAACTCAGATCCTCCTGAATCCAGGGCCGGTGCCCTATACGCTGTGCCACCTAGCTGCCCCTCCCAATTCCTCTTAATTCTAGTGCCTTTCCTTGTTGATCACTTCCCACTTATCCCGCATATAGTTTGTGGATACATAGTTATTTACATGTTGTCTTCTCCATCAGACCAGGAATTCCTGGAGGGCAGGAGACACATTTTACCTTTCTCTGTAGCCATCCCCAACACTTAGCACAATGTCTGACCACAGTAGGTGCTTAAGAGATGTTTACTGACTAAGTACCATTTTATGCTCTCTATATAGAAGCCAGACTGCACTATAGGCTGTTCCCTGATCCCATGCTGCCCTCTTGGGCCCACGTGCTTTGACAGCAGTCATACCCTATGCCTAAAATGTCCTCTTTCATCATCACAGTTCTAAACCCAAAGCAGAGGCTTAGCACAGGCCAAAGCACAGGCACAGGGCATGAAGTTCCAGGGTCACAGGGTGGCTTAACATCAAACATTAACTCAGGGAATCCAGGCCTTATCAACTTGTACCTCACACTGGGGAGGCATTATAGAGACAAAGTACAATGACTCTGAGAGGGATGTGCCCAGGTAAAACAAACAGCTGGTAATAGGACACTTTAAAAATCCAACACACCAGAGAACTTCCTGGTTAGAAACTCAAACCTACACATGGCGACAGCACCAACTCACATGTTCCACTCCTCAGTGGTGGGTAGTCAACCAAGCATTTATTAAGAAACCACACCATGTAGGAACTGTACTAACCAATGGGGATAAAAATAAAGACAAAGGACAGTCTCAGCTCTTACAGGGAACTTAACTGAAGTCAAGAGGTAACAGGCAGGCAGGAAAGGCCCTGGGATGATGGAAAGATGCTCTCAGCAAGGTAAGCTGGATCCTGGACCCCAATACAGCAGCACTTTTCATATAATAACAAACCTGATATAAGAAGAGAACAATCTTTGGGTTTTTTGTTTGTTTGTTTGTTTGTTTTGGTGAGGCAATTGGGGTTAAGTGACTTGCCCAGGGTCACACAGCTAGTAAGTGTGTAAAGTGTCTGAGGCCAGATTTGAACTCAGGTCCTCCCAACTCCAGGACCGGTGCTTTATCCACTGCGCCACCTAGCAGCCCCTAGAAGAGAACAATCTTAATAGAATGCTACCACCATAGATGCCCAAAGAAAACAACCGACATGAATCAAATAAACAGGATGGACTGACCACCCAGGGTTTCAGCTACAGGGGGAAGAAAATCCAACGCTTGCTTCAGTGAACTCCTTAGCCCTTTAGCTCAGTAATTCAGCATCCTTGGCTGCTGATGCACTATCCCCCATTCCTAGGTTCCTGACCCCTAATCCCTCATTCTCCCGTTCCAGACACTCCTCTCTAGCCACCCCATTCAGTATTCTCTCTCTTACGTCTTGGATTCACCAGTTCTAGCAGGAGAATAAGACTACCCCCTTGCTCCCCTTTGCTTCCTTCAGACTGTCCCTTCACCATCATCACATAGCAACCTCTCCTCCTTCAAGTTTTACATGTTCTAAATCTGTCACCCAAGCCAGATCCATCTATTGACCCCTTGAACATTTTCCTTCCTCAGTGAATTTGGTACCTGGTTGACAGTCTTTTCCATCCCAATTCCTGCCATCCTACTAGATGAATAAAATAAACATATTTACCCTCCCTAAAGTTCCTTAGTCTATAACAGGGGTCAGCAAACTATGGTACTCAGGCCAAATCCGGGCTGCTGCCTCTGTGAGCTAAGAAATTTTTTTTACATTTTTAAATAAAGTTTTATAAATTTTAAAGTATGAAAACTGTTAGTTAATAAAATTTTTAAAATGTAGATATTATTCTTAGCTGGCCAGCTGTACCAAAACAAGGGAGGGGTCAGATTCACTGACCACTGATCTATATTATAGCTCTTTAATCCCAAACAGAGATGGTCATACCATTGAACTTGCCAATACCCACAAGTCTTCCACTTCATGAACATCATGAACTCTGAAATTCCTTTAGCTTTTCATAATCTTTTATCATTCCCTTTCCCTACACTTTACAAACCCCTCACCCTATCCTTCATCCTCAACCATAATCTCCCACTATCTCTACTCTTCAGTTCTTTCCCAAGATATCCCCCTTGTAATGAATATACTATTTTCCCTTCCCTATCCTGACCCCTTTGCTGAACCAGTTCAACTTTATATTAGCCTCTACTCTTGATTCCATCGCCCTTCTGTCCAATCCACAACCATTCCTTGCCAAACCTTAACTCTGAATCACTTCTGATTTCCTTCGCTCCCATTCATGTACTGTTGAATGGAGATGGAGAAAATCATGAAATCGTGTTGAGTAGATCCACCACAAATTTATGCCTTTCTTTTGTAACTCTAGAATTCAGCATATTACCTGGCACATCATAAACACTTAATAAATACTTGTTAACTAACATGATTCTCCCAGGGAACACTCTCTCAACACAAAAACATACACAGAGACATACACTTCAAACAACACAGGTAGAGTCAAACAGAGAATCCTTTCCCAGGGTGCACACAGACTCACAAATACACAGAAACTCATGCATAGGCATACGCACAAATATACACATCCACACAAGTCCACACTGTGATGCTTAAAGAAACACAAACTTATGCAGATAAATACCTCAACACCAATGGTGACCTCTAAGTCAAAACCAACTTGCACATGAACATTCTTTTTTGTTTTGTTTTGATTTTTTGTGGGGTTTTTTGTTTTTTGTTTTGGCTTTTGTTTTTTTGTGGGGCAATGGGGGTTAAGTGACTTGCCCAGGGTCACATAGCTAGCAAGTGTCAAGTGTCTGAGGCCAGATTTGAACTCAGGTACTCCTGAATCCAGGGCCAGTGCTTTATCCACTGCGCCATCTAGCTGCCCCAGCACATGAACATTCTTAACAGGGCTAGCGAGCCCCTCAAGTCTCAGTTTCCCAAGCCCATAACCATCCCAATAGTTCCCATTCGGCACCTCACACTAATCCATTCCCATTGATTATGTCCTATCTTCTACAAAGCTAGGCATGAAATCAGAGAGCTCATTGAGTCATAAATTAAGAGGCAGGAAAGCCTTTGGGTTCATTACATGCAGGGGTCCCTAGAATAAGCAGATGGTATAGGGTGGAAAGAGACACTGCCTATCCCACGGTACCCCTAGAGATGGCCAACTATCACACCCCTCAGTTCACCCAGGTCTGATTTCCTCAGAGCTTGCCCATGACCTGCTCCCATGACTCCCTGTACCAATCTATCTCCAGTCTATAGCTCGTGTTCATCAATATCTCTCCAATTGACTGTACCTCTGACCTTCTATGCTCATTTACACATTTCCTGACCCCTGTGAGAATCCAATGCCAGTTAGACCCTGTGCTCATCTAGAGTTCTTCCTATTTACATACTCTATATGCATCACCCATTGACTATACCCCCATGCCCCACAGTCTCCTATGCTGTCTATACCCCACTAGCTTTCCCACCTCTATCTATACCCTCTCTAAACCCGGGCACTTACCTTCTTCCACTTGTCCAATGAGGCCATCTCTAATTCCCTCCACCGTCTATAAACCCTACCCTCCCAGACGTGGCAAATGAACCAAAACAAAAGAGAAGAATTTACCCTGGTGAGGGGTTATGGTCAAAGTCAATATCAAATGTCATTTTTCTGTCTTTTTCTTCCCACTCTATTGATCTGAAAAGAAAACACAATAGGAACACAATGAACAAGGAAAATATACAAGAAGCAAAATCCAAAAACTTGTAACACATTAGGATGAATTCACAGAGGCTCCAGACCCAAGGATCAACGCAACCTAGTAAGCTGAACTCTCTTTAAAACCATAGTAATTTGCTATTACTAATCAAAAACTGTGGGCAGCTAGACAGTACAGTGGATAGAGTGCCGGCCCTGAAGTCAGGAAAACCTGAGTTCTAATTTGATCTCAGACACCTACTAGCTGTGTGACCCTGAGCAAGTCACTTATCCTTGTTTGCCTCAGTTTCCTCAACTAGAAAATGAGCTGGAGAAAGTAATGGCAAACACTCCAGTATCTTTACCAAGAAAATCCCAAATGCAGTCATGAAGAGTCAGATGTGACTGAAATGGCTGAAGAATTATAACAACAATAAAAGTGATCTTGGGATTTAGAGCTAAAGGAAGCTCAGAAATCATCCAGTCTAGGGGCTCTAATGGGATCTGTAAACTTGCTATTTAAAATATTTTGATAACCATATTTCAACAGAAGTGGGTTCCTTTGTAAAGTTATATATTTTGCCTTAGCCATTTAAAACCATTGTTCCAACGAGGAAACCAATGGCTTCCCCAGACTGCCCTCAGGGTCCCTGACATAAGAACAGGGCGAGAGCCCCCACTCTGGTCCAACTCCTTCTTTTTCATAGATTCTATCCTGGCTCTTGGCTGTGACTCCAAGCAAGTTGCCCTCTCTGAACCTGAGCCTTATCTATAAAACAGAGGCAATACTGCTAATAGCTTTGGAGTCAATGATCCCATTTTTAGTCCTATTTCCCAAAGAGAGCAAATTCCAAAGGAAAAAATTCTCATATATACCAAAATATTCAAACCACTGCTTTTTTTGATAAGGGAAAAAAACCCACCACCAACAAAAACTGCCCAACCAAAAACCTGAAAATAAAGCATGCTCCCATGGATTAAAGAATGGCTGAACCTAAACACAATGCTACATCAATATAACAGAATATTATTATGCCACATGAAATGACAAACATGAAGAACTCAGGCTCCCTCCCTCACTTCCCAGGCCACATACCTGTCATTCAGGCACAAAATGTCGTGATCATCAAATTTCTTCAGCTCGTCAGAGCAACAGTACCGGAGGAGGCAATTCCCACAGCAGAACTCTGGACAGGATGTGAACAACCCACACGTCTCACCTTTGGCTGGAAATGAGAGAAACCTTCAGGTCAAGTCAGACTCCAAGCTGGGATATGTATGCATGACTTAGTTTCTCTCTCAGTATAACTAGGCCTGGATGGGGCCTTTCACAGAGTGGAGGCTTAGGAAACATTTGATGAATAGCTTCTGGAATAAAACTGTAGCCTAGGGTGTAAGGGAGCTCTCTTCCTTAAGCATCCCTGACAGCTGTTCAGTCTCCTTCAGTGCCATTCTCCCCTCCTCCAATCCATATTACTCACAGCTGCCAGAGTAATCTTCCCAAGGTAGAGTTCTGACCATATTGTTTCCCTACTCACGAAAGGCTTCCATTTCTCACAAAGTCCAAACTCCATTACTTGTCATCATCACTCGGAAGACAACAGTGGAAACTGATCATAGACCAACATCTTACACCATTTACCAAGAGAAGATCAAAATGGACACATGACCTAGATATAAAGAGAGAGATTACAAAAAGAGTTGAAGAACATGGTATATGCTACCTATCAGACCAGTGAATAGTGAACAATTTGTGAATGAACAAGAGAGAGAGAGAGCAGTGTGAGGTATAAAGTGGATAATTTCAATTACATTAAATTAAAAAGGTTTTATACAAACAAAAAAATGTAGCCAAGATCAGAAGGAAAGCAGAAAACTGGAAGGTGGGATTTTATAGACAGATTCTCAGATAAAGGTCTCATGGCTAAAATATACAAAGAACATTGTCAAATCTATAAGAATACAAATCATTCCCCAATTGAAAAATAGTCAAAAAAAGAAAAGAAGAGAAAAATAGTCAAAGTATATGAACAGGTGGTTTTATGATGAAGACATCAAAACAATTTATAGTCATATGAAAGAATTATCTACATTGATTAGAGAAATGCAAATTAAAGTAACCTTGAGGTACAATTTTATACCTATCAGACTCGCTAAAATGATTGAAGGGGAAAGCAACAAATGTTGGAAGGGATGTGGTAAAACTAAAACAATGTAGGTAGAACTGTGAACCAATCCAACCATTTTGGAGAGCAATCTGGAATTACACCCAAAGAGTTATTAAACTGCCTATACCCTCTGACCCAGCAATACAACTAGTAGGTCTGTTTCCCAAGATGAATAGGGAAAAAAGAAAAAGAACCTATATGTTCTAAAATATTTATAGCAGTTCTCTTTGTGGTAGCAAAGAATGAAAATTGTGAGGATGTTCATTAATTGGGGAATGGATGAACAAGCTGTGGTACATATTATGATAGAATACTGCTGTGCTATAAGAAATGATAAGCTCTATGATCATAGAAAAACATGGATAAACTTCCATAAAATAATGAAGAACAAAATGAACATAATCAAGAGAATGTTGTATGCAGTAACAATATTGTTTTAAGAACAACTTTAAGCAAATAAGTCATTTTGACTATTATAAATACCCAAATTAACTGCAAAGGACCTATGAAGGAAAATGCTATCTTCATCCAGAGAAAGAATTGATACATAGAAGTATATATAGAATGGTTTAAAATATATGTGTGTGTACATACACATATATACATATTTGTACCTAATGGCAGTCATAGCCAGGGTAGGGAGGGTGGGGAGAGGGGGAGAAAAGGGAAAAAAATTACACAATATTATTATTTTTTTTTAGTGAGGCAATTGGGGTTAAGTGACTTGCCCAGGGTCACACAGCTAGTAAGTATTAAGTGTCTAAGGCCAGATTTGAACTCAGGTACTCCTGACTCCAGGGCCAGTGCTCTATCCACTGTGCCACCTAGCTGCCCCCACGATAATTTTAATATAAATTTTTAAATAGCAAGTTGTGCATAATAAATTTATATTTTCATGTACAATCATCTTTTTTCTGTTATAGAAGCGCTTGTTTTATTTCTAAGTTCAGAATAAAATAAATTTAAAAAATAACAAAAGTGAAAGAAAAATTTTTCTTAAGGGCCAGTGACTAGAAGGAAGATTAAAAAAAAAAAACAACCCAAGACTGCACATAAGTAATATGAAGAGATTTGGGCTAGATGATGAGAGCTAAGACCAGCTCACTGGACTCAACCCAAGTGATCTATTAATTGTGAATGAATCACTGTCAGTCTAGAAGGGACACTCTAATGGAATGCCTCAAGGATCTATTCCTGGCCTTATACTATTCAGTATATCTATCAATAATAGGTGATGGCTTAGCTCCTGTGCTTATCAAAATATAAAGATGGGAGATGGAATCCTGAGTGTAAGGAACAGAATAAAGGTCAGTTTGGCTGGATCACAAAATTCAGGAAGGGGGAGGTGAGGTAACATACAATGAGGCTGAAAAGACTGGTTGAAGCCTGATTTTGAAATGCTTTAACAACTACAGGAGATGATCATTTATTCTAAAAGCAACAGTGAATCACCAGAGTTGTTGGAGGAAGGGGATGATAGGGTCAGATCAAGAACAGTCATTTGGCATTAGTGTAGAGAGATGACTCAGAGAGGAAACTGTTTGCAATAGTCTGAAAGAGAAGTGATGGATGACAAGCCGAACTACTAAGGCTATGTGAGCAGAAAACAATGGTTGGATGTGAGAGTTGTAGAAATAGAAAAGTAAAGATCTGGTAACTGTGTGGGTGAGGGAAAGGGAATAGTCAAGGATATGCTAACATGACTAACCTGGAAGACTGAAAGAATGGTGGTACCTTCAAAAGAAAATGGGAAAGTTTGGAAGAGGAGAAATGGGTTTGGAGGGCAGGGTGTGGATGGAAATCATGAGTTTCTATGTTAGACATAATGAACTTAGGAAGAACAGCTAAGCATTTTTGTGGCAGTTAGGATCCCAAAATATCATGACAATTTAAGGTGATGGATTGCATTGAGGATGAAATTTAACAAAGATAAATGGAAAGTTCTACACGTGGGATCAAGAAACCAATTGCCTAATTACAAAATAGAGGAGATTGAAGATCATGTGAAAAAGATTTTGGAGGGAAGGAGGGAGGTGCACAGTGGGTACTACGTTTAAAGCCATTTTCTTCAGTTGGCATCTCCATTAAAATCTTCTTCAATTGCCTTATCCTGGAGTGGAGGTGATCTTGGGTCCAATGGCCATGTTTTAAATGCATAAAATAAAATACAGAGTATTACAAAGGAAACCAGTTATACTGAAATAGTTATCAAAAGTTTAAAAACTGGAACACTGGCCCAGGGACAGACTATGAAGCAGTGTGTTACAATGGAGAAAGAACCCTGGCTCTGGAAGTGGAGGACTTGGGTTTCAAACCTGGCTCTGATGTTTCCTATCTGTGTATCCCTAGCCTTCAGTCTTCTCAACTGCAGAATAAGCAGGTTGGACTATATGTCCTCTGTGGATCCCATTTTACTTGGTGCTCTGAGGATAAACCCAGCTGAGTTTAGACCCATCACCAGAAGTTGGTTGCTCAGGTCATAAGTTTTCCTGATCATATGAAGGTTGTCTATTATGGTATGCAATCTGCATTAGTGGAGGGGAGCACCCACATTGATGAAATCACAGATCATTCAAACACTTTGTACTTTGTACTTTGGTTGACACAATTCAGGGTCTGTGTGAAAAAGATTTTGGTGGAAGGGATATTACGAGTGGATAACAAGAGCCAACAACATGACATGACAGTCAAAAAAAAGAGTTAATGCAATCTTAGGCATCATTACAAAAAAACAGTGTTCAAGATGAATATAGAAATAGTCCTGCTGTCCATGCCCTGGTCAGTCTGCAGGTGGATTATTTTTTCATTCTGAGTGTCACATTTAGGAAGAAAAGCTTCCTAAAGCTTTGGGAAGCTGGAGCATGTCTAGAGGAGGCTAATCAGGATGAGGAGGTAACTCGATTTCATTTTCCATCTGGCTGTGCTCCACTGGGCTTTAATAGAGTCTAGGAACCTCTTTATTCTGCAAGATCATATCAGCCCTGGAACTCCCACTGGTCGGTATCCCCTGCACCTGGGGTCCCTCTAGCCCTCTGATTTGAAGGTAGAGAGAAGAGAGCTTCTGTCAGAGCCTCAATTTCAGAAGGGCACCCAGGCCACCCATTTCTTCATTTCCCATCTGGTTGAACTTCAGACTTGATTATGCCCCATGTGACCCTGATGGCACCTTCCCTCCCCTACACCCTTTGGGGCTTCTTTTTTTGTTTTCTCTTCCTTCATTAGATCTCAGGCTCCTCGAAGACAGGAAGTGTCTTTGGCCTTTCTTTGTTTTGTTTTGGGTTTGGGTTTTTTTTTTTTTTAGCGAGGTAATTGGGGTTAAGTGACTTGCCCAGGGTCACACAGCTAGTAAGTGTTAAGTGTCTGAGGCCGGATTTGAACCCAGGTACTCATGACTCCAGGGCTGGTGCTCTATCCACTGTGCCACCTAGCTGATGGCCTTTCTTTGTACTTAGCACAGTGCCCGACACATCGTAAGCAATTAATAAAGATTTACTGACCATCCAGAGCCCATGCCACATACAATTCAATGTATAATTCACATAATTTTATTCCATTTGGTAGTTGTGTTCCTTCTTCCTTTACAACATCTTTCACATTTGTCAATCCAACAAATATTTCTTACGCATCTACATAAAAAGAGGGAACTGGAGATGTGCAGACTAGTGAAAAGAAAAGCTGGGGGGCATGTAGTAGAGACAGTTAGAGAGATTCAGGAAAACCTTTATCAGAATTCTGCCCTGGATATTATGTGACCTTGGACATAAGTTGCTTAACCTGTCTCACTCTTAGTTTTCTCATCTTTAAAAGGGAAAGAATGATACATGTAGCTCTTACCTCGGAGGACTGTCAGAAGGATCAAAAGAAATAGTGTAGGGGAAGGGCAGCTAAGTAGGACAGTAGATAAAGAACTGGCCTTGGATTCAGGAGGACCCGAGTTCAAATCCAACCTCAGACACTTGACATTGACTAGCTGTGTGACCCTAGGCAAGTCACTTAACCCTCATTGCCCCACAAAAACAAACTAACTGGGGCAGCTAGGTGGCGAAGTGGATAAAGCACCGGCCTCAGAGTCAGGAGTACCTGAGTTCAAATTCGGCCTCAGACACTTAACACTTACTAGCTGTGTGACCCTGGGCAAGTCACTTAATCCCAATTGCCTCATCAAAAAAAAAAACACAAAAAAACTAACTAACTAAAAGAAATAGTGTATGTGCTGTTGGCTGTATCTGTCCATTCTTCAAGTAATTGAAGAGTTATAACATAGAACTGGGATTCAACATCATATACTTAGCCTCAAAGAGACAGAACTAGGAGCAACAAGGGAGACAGATGTGGGTTCTGTACAAAGAAAAACTCTTAAATAATAAATGGAATAGGTTGCTTTTGGCTTGGACGTTGATAAGCTCCTATTTGTAACTGTGTTCAAGCAGAGGCTGAATTCAATCCAAACTGACAAGCTTTTATCAATCAACTAGGTAAGCATGGAGGTGTAGATGCTAGAAATAACAAAGAAAAAACCAAAAACAGTACCTACTCTGAAGGAGCTAAGAACCTACTGGCTGACCAATGTCAGGAATGTTGGGAAGCTGATTCCTTATTGGGATGGAAGAATGGACTAAATATTCTGTCAAATCCCTCTCAACTTTGGTTCATTAATTTGTATTTGAAAACTGATTTATAGTTATTGGCCCTAAAACACAACAAATATTCAAACTTGAAATTAAACAAGCTGGAGGTTAATGTCAGGAGGCGATCAATCACAACTTCATGATCCTCTGGGTCCAAAGTTTCTGGAAAACAGGGCAACTCAAAAAGACAGGTTGAAGGGACCCCTTACCAGTCCATAACAAAGGTGAAGACAATTGGATTCTCATGGAACAACAGAATGAAACAAAAGACAGAAGAGAGGGGAAAGGGGAAGGAGAGAGAGGAAACCAGGGAGATCCAGAGATCCAGAAAAATACAAAAGTTGAGACCCAGTGAAAAAGAAAAACTGAGAGGAAAGAAGAAACAAGGGAAAAATTCAGAGACACAGAGACATAGGCAAAGAAAAAGAAAAACTATTAAGAGAGCAGAGAAAAATTCTGAAAAAGATTATTAAAGCAGGGGGGCAGCTAGGTGGCACACTGGATAAAGCACTGGCCCTGGATTCAAGAGGACCTGAGTTCAAATCCAGCCTTAGACACTTGACAGTTACTAGCTGTGTGACCCTGGGCAAGTCACTTAACCCTGATTGCCTCGCAAAAAGAAAAAACAAAATTTTAAATATTATTAAAGGTAAAAGGTTAAATTATGTGAACTGTGCATTCCAGGGGCAATATAAATCAAAAGTGCTGGATCTAGAGTCTAGAGACTGGAATGTGATCTCCATTTGTGACCACAACCAAGTTGTTTAATCTTTCTAGGCCTGTTTCCTCATTTGTGAAATCAGCATAATAATAATAATAATAATAATAATAATCTGCCCAGACTATTTTGTGGAGTTGTGATGAGCCCTTTGTAAATCTGAGTTGTTATTAAATGAAATAACATATGTAAAGCACTTTTCAAACTTCAAAGTCTATAAAAATCTGGTTGTTATCACCTCTCATTAAAGATGCTCTTAAGTTCATAAAATAGGGCCATTAGTAAAAAAAACAGTTAATCTTTTTCTGTTTAAAATTCAACACCACAGGACTAGAGAACTCATCTAATCCAAGCTCCCACTCCATTCTAGAATTTCCTCAAAAGCATCTTTGACATGGAATCATTTAGCCTCTCCCAAAGATGGGTAGTTCAAAAAAGAGCCCACAGGGGGCAGCTAGATGACACAGTGGATAAAGCACTGGCCTTGGATTCAGGAGCACCTGAGTTCAAATCCAGCCTCAGACACTTGACACTTAACTAGCTGTGTGACCCTGGGCAAGTCACTTAACCCTCATTGCCCTGCCAAAAAAAAAAAAAAAAAGAGCCCATACATACAAAAATAGGGCAGCTAGGTGGTGACATGGATAGAGTGCCCAGCCTGGAGTCAGGAAAACTCCTCTTTGTGAGTTCAAATCTGGTAAAATGAGCAGAAGGAGGAAATGGCAAACCATTCTAGTACCTTTGCCCAGATAACCCCAACTGGGGTCACAAAGAGTCATATGCAACTGAAAAACAACTCAATGTACAAAGAATGTTTACAGTAGCTGTGTATGAATGTGATAGCAAAGACTTGGAAACTAAGGGGGTACCTAACCATTGGAAAAAGGCTAAACAAGTTGTTTTATATGAATATGATGGAATACTGTTGTGCTTTAAGAAATGATGAAGGGGATATTTTCAGGAAAACCTGGGTAGACTTTTGTGAACTGATGCCAAGTGAAGTGAGCAGAACCAAGAGAACAACTTACACGATAACAATATTGTAAAGAACAATCAACTCAGAAAAAAAAATCAACAACTCTGATAAACACAAGGACCAACTACAATCCCAAAGGACTCAAGATGAGACATGCTATCCATCTCCAGACAGAGAGGTGATATACTCAGCATGCAAATGGAAGCAGATGTTCTTTTCCTTCTTCCTTTTTTCTTCTTTTTTTAAATATGGCTAATATGGGAATTTATTTTGCATGACTGTATTTATTTGTAATGGGCTTAGTTTTTACTTGCCTCCTCAATGGGTAGGGAAGGAAGAGGAAGAGGGAAAAGAGGGTGAGAGAGGATTTGAAACTGAAAATTAAATAAAATTTTAAAAAAGAAATGGGGAACTCACTACCTCAAGTGCATGCTCTAGTGAAGAGGTTTACAATTTTTCCTCTGCTTAAAGCAAATTAGGGGGAAAAAACCTATATTGAAAATACACCCATGCTTGCTAACTTTAGGCAGGAATTAAAGTATTTTTATAACAAAGTCTGGCAACATAAATCCACTTTTTAAATCAAGAAGATTATTACTTTTCAAAGGAACAAATACTGATCAGGGTAGGCACTGGCAAGGAGAGTTGTGGATCCCTAATCAACAGCTGGGATATTTGAATGAAATAGAAGCTACTTTCTTCCTGTGAAGTGAAACGATACAGGAAAGGATGAAATAATGAATAAGATTTATACTCTGAATCTGGAAAAGAATACTCTCTTTTCCTTCGTACTTTGATGATAACAATTTCTGTAGGGAATCCTTTGGGGTGGGGGGTGACTCTACCCCTACTTGTCTCCTCAGAATATCCTTTCTGGGGCATCAGCATCCATGAATGGAATTTCTGACAGCTCAGAACACCCTGAGAAAACGGGTACTAAGCATTTAGCAGGTACCTTCTTCCCAGCCCCCCAATCCCAAAGCCCTTCACTTTATCAGTCGATCAGTCCCACCAGTGAGGAAGAATCTTTCAGAGACCTCTCTTAAGAAGGAGAAAATCTCCTGGCTTTCTCACAGCCCCCCCCCAAAATAATGAAATCTTCCTAACTATACCTTCTTAACCCACCCTCTTGATCTGAGATCCTGGAGTACCCCCAATTGAACTCACTGGTCCATTCTACAATTCCAGGTTCACTCTCAGCCAATCAGGAAGCCCTAAATTCCACCCCCACCACCACCCAATCCTCCTTAAGAAGCAATCATTCTGGGGGCAGCTAAGTGGTGCAGTGGATAAAGCACCGGCCCTGGATTCAGGAGGACCTGAGTTCAAATCCGGCCTCTGACACTTTGACACTTGCTAGCTGTGTGACCCTGGGGCAAGTCACTTAACCCCAATTGCTCCACACAAAAAGGGCAATCATTCTATTTCAATCGTTGGGCTATAGAACTGCTGAAAGTGGTTCCAGTTTATCTAACCAGCCTCACAAACACAAAACATAATCCTTCCCAAGTAAGCAAAGACCACCCCCTCAAATCTGCCCCCTACAAACTAAAGAATTATGAATGTATGCAGGTTAGAACAGTGGCAACCATGAAACATTAACTCCAACTAGGTGTCAAGCATTGAATTAGGCACTAGGGAGACAAAATCAAAACATAACTAACTTCAAAAAGCCTCATTAACTGGTTCTCCAGGTTCTTAAACATTCCCCATCCAGTCTCCCAACCCCCATTCTTCCTTCATGAACTAAGGCAAGTTATTGATTTTTCTTAGTAAGGCACATGGGCTCTGAGTCCTGTTTGTCAGCAAAAGGAAGGAGCTATACTGAGTCAACTAGATTCTCTTACCCAGCCCCCCTCATGACCGACAATATAAAAATGATGAAGAGTTCATCCTCAAGGCTGAGGTTAGTGTTCTGTTTTGTTCAGGCTCAGACCCAGGCTCACTCTGTATCAGAGATCGTGTTTTGGGCTGGCCTCTTAGTAAATAATAAGGGCTTAGTCAGTGGCCAGTGCCAGGCTTAATTTGGGACTGGGGTCAGGGTTCAACCTCTCTGAGGATGGCTCAGGGCTCAGTCTGGACTGAACCAGGGCTCACAGCACCAGCTCTAGAAGCATCGGCTCAAGAACGTCTGCACTTCGGGATCAAGACCAGATAGTAAATGCCTATTGTTCAGCTCAGCAGGAATCTGGGGCTGTTTGTTTACTGAGTTCAACAGGAAACCAACCATCCCACCCTGATCTTCTCCCCTTGTATTTCTTCCTGAGGTTCAAAATCAGTCTTCCAACTATATTTTATATGTCACACACACAATTTCCTTCTGTGTTGTATACCACACATATACACAGTAATCCTCTGTGCTGTGTATTGAAGAGATATACACAATTCCTGTTGTGCACTATGCCCACATACACAATTCCCTTCTGTACTGTATACCCCCCTCCCCAAATTGCATTGTATTATGTATTAGAGACATACATACAATTTCCCTGGGAACTGTATATCACATAATTATACAATTGCCCCCTGTTGTGTAACACAAACACACAACTTTCCTCTAGTCTGTGTATGACAGACAAACACAACTTCCCTCTATACTGGATATCACTCACACATACACTACTCCCTTCTGTACTACACATACACACAATTCATCTCTGTCCCACCCATATTTTCAGAGGAATTGTGTTTACTTCCTCTAGAATATTTCCGTGTTTGGCATCCCGTCCCCCTCCTTCCGGGAGGGAGGGAGGGAACAAGATAAGGAGTTGCGTGGAGATCTGGACTTTCTGGGGGCTGGGAAATCACATTCAGAGTAAAAAGAAAAAAAATCTCATCTGAGCTCCTGACACAGTAGATACAAGGGTAAGCTCATACATAATATTCCTCCCTAGCTCAGACTAGCCAGGGCCACCAAGTCTGAGTCGTTCCACCAAGGCACTGAGTTAACTTTCTGAATCCCAGATGGATAGATAAGGGAAGAACAAAGAAAAACATTGTCTCCAGCAGCAGACTCACTATCCAGCACCCCAGCAATCCTCCCTAACCAAACCAACACAAACCCTAGAATCCCTACTGGAATCCCTACCTGCCTAAGGTTCAACCAGGGGAAAATATGGCAACTTCCCTGGGGAAAGAAGGATTCTGCAATACCCAACCACGTGTTACCTGGGGAACAGACTCTGTGGTTGCTTTAGCATGGATTACAACAGTACTCAAGAGTGCTATCCGCAGACAGAAAATAGGAGTTCTCCTCCTAGCCCTTGACCCGGACAAGTCTTTTCCTTTCTCTGGGCCTCAATTTCCCCCTAGTTAAAATAAGAGCCCTGCCAGCTGTGAGTCTTCAGGCTCCACTCTTATACCAAAAGTATAGCCCAGGGAGGCACAGAGGGGAGTGGGGATTAGAAATTTTCTCCCCAGTCTTGGTAATCCCAAAACTAATGTTGGGGTTAGTAAGTAAAGGATCGTATTGGGGTCATGGAGGTCACAGGGACCCAGAAGGGAGGCTACCTAGGAACTTAGAGACATCCTCAAAGGGGAAAATGGGTTAGAGTGAAAGACAGGGTTGCGAGATGGATTGGGTTTGTCTAGACATGTCCCACCCTATCCCACCCTCGCCCCGATCCCCAATTAGGGAAAGACCTTCTTCTAATGTTGGGATCGGGAGTCAAAAGTCTGGACAATAGGTCTACCCCCCCCCCCCGCCCCGCCCCAGTCCTTCGGAGCAGGACAGGGTGGGAGGAGGATGGCGCTCACTCCGACGGGGAACGTATGGCCCAGTCTGACCCCTTACCCGTGTCCAAGTAGGATGCCCGCCCTCTGTCCAAGGTAGAACCTCCTCCCCTCCCGCCCCCTCCCCTATCCCTCGCCCCTCTCCTCTCAGGCGGGGCATCCCGTGGCTTCTCCCAGTACAGCACTCACAGCCCAGCGGTGAAGGTAGTAGCAGCAAGAGAAGGAAAAAGCCCTCAGAGGAAGACGAAGCCGCCATGGTAGCACCTTGGGACGCACCAGTGGACAGATGGACGGACTGGCGGACTTACTGGTCGCTCCGTCGCCTTCGTGGGGCCAAGGTCAGGACCGGAGCTGGAGCCCGAACTGGGGCTGGCAACAACCTACAGCATCTCCCGTCGGAATTGCGGGGGCAAGAGGGGAGGGCGAGAATAGGGACCCTCCTCCCTTCTTGCCCCGGTCCTGGCCACGCCCCGTCCTGTTCCCGGAACCCCCTTCCCTCCTTTCTCTCTTCTCCCCCCCCCCGCCCCGCCCAGCCCCGAGGCTGCCCTGGAATCTAGGAGCAGCAGCCCAAGAAGCGGGAAAGGCGACGCCCCCTCCCATTCCGACACCCCTAGGATTGGTCTGGAATCCGCTTCTCAGTCAGGGAGTGGCGGGACCCCGGAGCCCGAGGGGCAGGACGCCAGGGAGGCTCCACCCATCAGGTCTACTTCGAATTTGAACCACGCTCCCTAAATTTATCCTGGAAACATTTAAGAATACCCCGGAAAACTGATCCAACCCATACGAACAGAAATATTTATAGCTTCAATGTTGTTGTAGTAAGACCCGGAAACAACGTGGGCGCACATCGCTTGGCGGGGGGAGGGGGGGCAGCAGATTTTGGTATATGAATGTAATGGACAGTTATTGTGCCGTAAGAAATTGAAGTTCAACCAACTTACTTGGTTAGACTTGAATTAGCTGATGTCGAGCAAAAGAAGCTCCAAAGAAAGACCTTAGGAATGTAAAGGAAAACCTACTTTGGGAGACTTAGATCTCTTACCAAAGCAATGACTAATCATGGTCTGAAAAGACTGATTTTGAAAAGCGAAAAAACTCCGTCCTGGAGAGACGATGGACTAGAGGTGAAGAATAAGACTTTTTCCCTCCCAAGACTAGCCAGCGCGTTTATTTATTTTGCTTGAACTATCCTTGTTTGTTGCAAGAAAAGAGTTATGTTTACGGGGGGGGGGGGGGTGATTAGGTAGTTTGATAGAAATGCCCCAAAAAAAGGATTTTTTTTTTAAAAAGCATCAGTAGAATATAGAAAATGCACAGGAAAAAACCCCAAAATTCAAAAGGGCGCACAAACATGACAATTTTATTACTACCGTATTAAATTAAAGCAGTAACAGCACAGAAAATGGATGATGCTGCTGCAGAAGAGACTGAGAATATTGGTGAGACATGTGGAAGGAAAACTGGGAAAGCGCAGTCTCATGCATAAAAGGAAGGAAAGAAATTTTATCTAGGAAGGAAATAATAAAATTGCCGTTTTCCTGTGCCTTAAATTAACGCTTAATTTAACCTTACTGTAAGTAAGATAAATTCACAGGAGCATATCCCATCCTCTTTGTTTGTTGTTGTTCTTTTTCGTTCACTGAAATATTTGTATTTGTTAATGATTATTAACTTTTTTTTTTTTTGGTGAGGCAATTGGGGTTAAGTGACTTGCCCAGGGCCACACAGCTAGTAAGTGTCTGAGGCCGGTTTGAACTCAGGTCCTCCTGACTCCAGGGCTGGTGCTCTATCCACTGTGCCACCTAGCTGCCCCTGATTATTAACTTTAAAATAGAAGAAAAAACATTTATTAAGTGCCTACCGTGACCAGGCACTGTACTAATCACTTTACAAATATCTCATTAAATCATTACAAGAATCCTGGGAGATAGGTGCCCATTTTATCGCCATTTTACAGTTGAGGAAACAGACGGAAAGAGAAGTTGAATTCATCTTCCTGACTCCAGACCCACGGTCATTCTACTGCATCACCTATCTAGTTGCCTCTCAGATACAAAACAAAACAAAAAAACAGAACTTCATAAACTTCATAACTTCATAAATAAGGGAAATCGGTACAACTATTTTGGGAAAAATGGGATTTATGTTAAAAATTACCAAAAATGTCTATACCTTTTCACCCAGATAACATATTGCTAGGCATTCACTCCAAGGTCAAAGGCATAAAAATTCTATAAATAGCTAAATATTCATAATAGCACTTTCTGTGGTAGTAAAAAAAAAAACTGGAAACAAAGTAGATTTCCATCAATTAAGAAATGGCTAAACAAACTGGTAGATGAAAGTATGAATACTGGAGTGAATTCAAAGAAGCATGTGAAGACATGAAATAATGCAAAGCAAAGTAGACAAAGCAAGAAATCAATATGAATAACAAATATGAACTATAAAGGAAAGAACAAAAAATCTGATTTGGCATGTGTTGTAAAAGTAGAATGGACAAGATGATAATAGAGCATGAAATAAGCAGAACCAAGAGAAAGACAGCTTTGTCTAGTGTGGGTGGGGAGGGAGAAAAAAATAGCACACAGGGCAGCTAGGTGGCGCAGTGGATAAAGCACGGGCCCTGGATTCAGGAGGACCTGAGTTCAAATCCAGCCTCAGACACTTGACACTAACTAGCGGTGTAACCCTGGGCAAGTCACTTAACCCCAATTGCCCCACCAAAAAAAAAATAGAGTCATCAAAAAATGGCACACAGCAGAGAACAAAACAAAACTCAGAAGGAAGCACAGAAAAGCAGTGTAGCTTTGAAAATGATGTGCCATATTTAATTACATAGTATTTCCAAAAAAGTTTACAGTATGAAATGGCGATTCATGTTTTCATATTGAATCCTAGTTTTCTTTTGCGTTTTCGTACATGGTTATTTTTTCTTTTGGAATTTAAGTTCAAAATGAACAAAATTTTTTGAAGGAAAAAAATGGTAATAGAGTGAGTTTGGGGAATGAGGAAGAGGGAGGAGTAAAAAAGACTAAGGTTTCACCTGGATGACTAGATGTCCTTGACAAAAATATCAAAGATAAAAGGAGGGGCAGGTTTACAAGGAAAGATAGTTTCATTTTAGACATTTGACTTTGAAATGTTAAGGGATAGAGGAAAAATCTAGGATGCAACTGATGTATGATTGGAGTTCAGTGGAGAGATGTATTGATTTGGGAGTCATCGGCACTAATATGATACTTGGACCCATAAAAATTCTAAGAGAGCACGAGTAAATAGAAAAGAGGGTGTAGGACTGAGCCTCAGAGAAAACAATGTGAAAGAAGATGGATGATGCTCCAGCAAAAGATTATTTGTCTCTCATTCTCTTTTTTTATCTTAAAAGTATTTTAGTATTTTCCAGTTACATGTAAAGAAAGTTTTTAACATTTGTTTTTATAAAATTTTTGAGTTCCAAATTTTTCTCCCTCCTTCTCTTCCTCTAAGACAGAAAACAGTCTGATATAGGTTATATATGTACATTAAACATTTTTCTGAATTAATCATGTTGTGAAAGAAGAATCAGGACAAAAGGGAAAAACCTCAAAAAAGAAAAACAAAAGTAAAAACAATATGGTTCAATGTGCATTCAGAATCCACAGTTCTTTTTTCTAGATGTGGAGAGCATTTTCCTTCACTAGTCCTTTGGAATTGTCTTGGATCATTGTACTGCTGAGAACTAAGTCTATCACAGTTGTTCATCATACAATGTAACTGTTACTGTGTACAATGTTCTCTGCAGAGTTCTGCTCAGCATCAGTCCACTTAAGTCTTTCCAGGTTTTTCTGAAATCTGCCTGCTCATTATTTCTTATAGCACAATAGTATTCCATTACATTCATATACCACAACTTGTTCAGCCATTTCCCCAATTGATGGGCATCCCCTCAATTTCTAATTCTTTGCCACCACAAAGAGAGCTGCTATAAATATTTTTGTACATGTGGGTCCTTTTCCCTTCTTTTATGATCTCTTTGGGATACAGACCTAGTAGTGGTATTACTCCAAATTGCTCTCTAGAATGGCTGGATCAGTTCACAACTCCACCAACAATGCTTTAGTGTTCCAATTCTTCCACAGTTTCTCCAACATTTGTTATTTTCTTTTTTTGTCACATTAACTAATCTAATAGGTGTGAGGTGATACCTCAGAGTTGTTTTAATTTGCATTTCTCTAATTAATAGTGATTAGAGCATTTTTTCATATGGCAATAGATAGCTTTGATTTCTTCATTTGAAAACTGCCTGTTCATGTCCTTTGACCATTTCTCAATTGGGGAATTGCTTGCATTCTTATAAATTTGATTTAGTACCCTACATATTTCAGAAATGAGGCCTTTATGAGAAATACTGGCTGTAAAAATTGTTTCCCAGCTTTCTACTTCTCTTCTAATTTTGGCTATATTTCTTCTTTTTATACAAAACCTTTTTAATTTAATGTAATCAAAATCATCCATTTTGTATTTCATAATATTCTTTATCTCTTGTTTGGTCATAAATTCTCCTCCTCTCCATAGCTCTGAGAGGTAAATTATTCATTCCTCTCCTAATTTACCCATGGTATCACTTGTCCTTCATTCTCAAAGAGAAACATGACATAGAGGTGATGTCATGACTTGCAGTGAATTGGATTTAAGTGAGGGAGAACTGTGCAAGTTTACCAGCCTTAATTTCTCCTCCAAAGCCATCTAGGTCCAGTGGCAAGATTTATATCAGATATTAAGACTGGAAATGGCCTTTAAGGCAATTGGGTTTAAGTGACTCACATAGGGTCACACAGCTAGTAAGTGTCTAAAGTGAAATTTGAACTCAGGTTCTTCCAACTTCAGGATCAGTGCTCTATCCACTGTGCCACCTAGCTGCCCCAAGCAAAAGAAATAGAATATTGGTGTGATAAAATAATGAAATTTGGCAGATTCCCAGGGGCCCCACCTGATTGATTTAGTATTATTTGAATTGGGTGAGAATGAGAAACTGGCTAAGTACCTACTTAAGGATGATTAGATGGAGGCCACACCTAGCCGGCCCTGAGTGATGTGTTGGTATACTACTACTGATGTCAGCAAGAGACCACTCTCAACTAACCAGCTTGAAGGTCCTCCCCTTTGGGGGAGGGAGAGAGGAACTAGGAAGTGGACACTCACTCATAGAAGAACTCTTTTTTTGGTGAGGAGGAATGGCAGCAGATGGAGAATGAGGGTGGGGCCCTCTTAGTTGTTTGGACACTGGCTTGGGGGTGAAAGATTTCACATGGGCTGCTAGGAAAGGAAATTGCTTTCTTTCTCTCTGGCTATACCAAATTAGATTTGAGCTAGGATTTTCATGCTATAAGGAATCTGTTCTCAATCTCTCTTCACTAAGTTATAATATATATTTTAATAAATCTTTAAAAGCCTTAAAATTTAAAATTTAAAACCCTAAAAATTCTTGCTGAATTTATCAGTGATTTTAGCCAGCTTCCCCCCAAGACTGGGGGGGTGGCAGATTAGAACCCACAATTTCGATTTTAAACAAGACATAGTGAAATGTAGAAGGAAAACCAGGAAAAAAAGCATCATGCCTAAAAGGAAGGAAAAAATGTCCAAGAGGAGGAGGTAATTAACAGTATCAAAAGTTGCAGAGATCAAGGATAGCTGAGAAAAGTCCCATCAGATTCAGCAATTAAGAGGATGTTGATCACCTTAACATTTTCAGTCGAGCTTAGGCTTGAAAAGGAATAGTAAGGGAATGTAGAAAAAGGGAGGATTGAAAATTCTTTGTAGGAGTTTGGTAGTGAAATGGAGGAGTAATAGGATAGCTTAAAGGGGATGTCAGGATCAAGTGAGAGTTTTTCAGGCTTAGAGTAAACCAGAGAATGTTTGGAAGCATTAGGGAAACGGCCAGTAGATGCAGAAAGATTTAAAAAGATGAGACCAAAAAAAAAAAAAAGAAAAAGAAAACCCCAAAACCTAAAAAAGATCTGACCAAAAAAAAACAAAAAACAAAACCCAAAACCTAAAAAAGATGAGACCAAGAAAAGGAATGATCAACTTCCTGAAAGAGACAGTAAGGGTGAGATGTAGAACAGAAGTAAAAGAATTGACTTGGGTAAGAAGAGACTTCCTCTTTCTCAGAGTCAAATCTAAAGGATGGGTAAAAATGTAGAAGGGCTGGAAATGATCAAATTAGGTAGGAAGGGGAGCTCCCAGCACACACATTTTTCTCAGTAAAGCTGAGAGGGCGAGTGAAGATATTGCAGTGCTTGAGGACAGAAGAGATTTGCAACAACCTGTGAGGGAGTATGATAGAGTAACTAAAGGAAGAAGAAAGGTTTTCCCTTTCCACCTTGTGCTTAGATAATGGGGAGCTTATCATGGACACTTTGGATTCAGTGGTGTGTTTTCCTCCAGTATTATTCAGTAGCTGAAAAGATTAAATGGTAGAGAAAGTTGAGGATCAGGTGGTAAGACAACAGTAAGAATAGTTTAATTAGTTAACTAGAACAGGACTTCTTGACACCTTTTTGCCCAAGACATTCTTACAGGACTCTGGGTATATAGGTATATAAAATAGGTAGACATAACCTTTTACTGTTGCCAAATTTTTAGCAACCCCCATATTCAGTTATGGGACTCAATATGGGGTCAAGACCCACAGTTTAAGAATTTAGGAACTATGGGGCAGCTAGGTGGCACAGTGGATAAAGTACCAGCCCTAGATTCAGGAGGACCTGAGTTCAAATTTGACCTCAGACACTTGACACTTACTAGCTGTGTGACACTGGGCAAGTCACATAACCCTCCTTGCCCCACCAAAAAAGAAGAAGAAGAAGAAGAAGAAAGGAGGAGAAGAAGAAGCTAGGGACTATAAAATCAAGATTTCAAGGAGAAGGAAGTGAGGCCTGAGCAGTAACAATGGCTTCGGGGTACAGGGAGGAATGGAGGGAGGAATAGTAAGGATAAAGAATAGGCTTAGGAGAGGCAGCCTAACATAATAGGAGCTAACTTTATAGTCAGAAAGGCCTGGGTTCAAGCCCCACCTTTAACATATACTGGCTCTGTGGGCCCGGGACTATTGACTTAACCTTTCATTGCTCTGGGCATCTCTCAACGATACAAGTTGCAGAGTGCATAGCCATCTACACTGGCAAAGGGGGTTTGCTCATTAAGAGTTAGTTCCTGGGGCAGCTAAGTGGCACAGTGGATAGAGCACTGGCCCTGGAGTCAGGAGTACCTGAGTTCAAATCTGGCCTCAGACACTTAACACTTACTAGCTGTGTGACCCTGGGCAAGTCACTTAACCCCAGTTGCCTCACTTAAAAATAATTAATTAATTAATTAATTTTTTAAAAAAAGAGTTAGTTCCATATACTAATAAAATTATAGCTCTGGGCCCTCAAAAGATAGATTTATGAGGATGAGGCAGAAGGAGAAATGGCAGGAAAGAATATGACCAGAGGTTTTCAATTCAACAAGATTTTATTCAGTTCAACTCTAGCCTCAAACATTTACTAGCTGAGTGACCCTGAGTAAGTCACTTAATCTCTGCCTCAATTTCCTTCTCTGTAAAATGAGGATAACAATAGCACCTACCACACAGGAGAGATCATATTTGTAAACCACTTAACACAGTGCCCGACACATAAGCAGATGTTATATTGTTAGCAATCGTCATTTTATTATTATTAAGTGCATACAACAATACGCACCAGGTGCTGGGGACACACAGGAAGAAATGAAAATCAGCCCTTCTATCCAGGAGCGTGACATCTAACTGGTGTCATGAGTTGAAAATCAAGAAAGTGGCATAGCTACGAGTGACAGTGAGATTTAGAGCATAGCCGTCTCTGTCGTATGATGAACTGGGAAGCTGAGTAGATAACAAGGACCTGGACCTATTGACATAGACTGATGAAGTTAACTTCAAAAGAGAGGAGGTTTCCAAGTCCTGGTCGTAGTAGAGTTATAGGTAGTAGGAGAGTCTGGATAAGGCAGTAGGAACAAGGAGGATGCCAAACCCTCTTGATCTAGTGTATTCTGGGACGTAAAAGAAGAAACAACCAGCACTGGAGCTGGTGGCCAGCAGTGCAATGTCATGTGGCTGGAACTTGGTTTCCATAAACATAAAAAAGAAATGGTTGAAGAGGACAAGGAGAAAGGGATATATACTCTAGAGCCCAGTACTCAAGACCCTTTGCAATCTGTCTCTAACTCCTTTTCCGGCTTTATTTAACTCTATTCTTCATATACTCTACTCTTCAACTGCCTATTATCCTGTCTGTTACAGGGGTTTGTGGTAGTCCTTAGATATTCCACAATAAAGAATTATACTCTTCCAACCATTCTGGAAAGCAATTTGGAACTATGCCCAAAGGGCTATGGGACTGTGCATACCCTTTGACCCATTAATACCACTACTAGGTCTGTATCCCAGAGATCATAAAAAAAAAAGGGAAAGGGGGGGCAGCTAGGTGGCGCAGTGGATAAAGCACAGGCCCTGGATTTAGGAGGACCTGAGTTCAAATTTGACCTCAGACACTTGACACTTACTAGCTGTGTGACCCTGGGCAAGTCACTTAACCCTCATTGTCCTGCACCCAAAACAAAAATAAAGGGAAAGGGATCCACATGTACAAAAATATTTATAGCAGCTCTCTTTGTGGTGGCAAAGAATTAGAAATTGAGGGGATGCCCATCAATTGGGGAAATGGCTGAACAAGTTGTGGTATATGAATGTAATGGAATACTATTGTCCTGTAAGAAATGATGAGCAGGCAGATTTCAGAAAAACCTGGAAAGACTTAAGTGGACTGATATTGAGTGAAGTGAGCAGAACCAGGAAAACATTGTACACAGTAACAGCAACACTGTGTGATGATCAGCTATGATAGACTTAGCTCTTCACAGTAGTACAATGATCCAAAACAATTCCAGAGGACTGATGATGGAAAACGTTCTCCACATCCAGAAAAAAAAAAAAGAACTGTGGAATCTGAATGCAGATTGAACCATATTGTTTCTACTTTTTTGTTTTTGTTTTCTTTTTTGAGATTTTTCCCTTTTTTTCTGATTCTTTTTTTTACAACATAACTAATGCAGAATTATGTTTAATGTGATTGTATATATACTGGTTACTATATCAGATTTTCTGTCTTGGGGGAGGGAAGGGAAGGAGGGAGAAAAATTTGGAACTCAAAATCTTATAAAAACAAATACTGAAAACTATATTTACATGTAACTGGAAAATAATAAAATACTTTTATAATTTAAAAAAAGGAATTACACTCTTCCACACAGTCCAATTAGAATTAAAGTGGTCTTTTATTTGGCACTAGGAAAGTGACGAAGGGGGAAACCAAAGACTTCACCCCTGAGGAGGCCTTAGAAACATTCTCCTCCTAGAACAGGGGAAAGGCAAAAGCTTTTATAGAGGATAGATGGGGTGTCTACTTGAAAATTGGAAAGTTCAGGGAAGCTAGGTGACACAGTGGATAGAGCACCGGCCCTGGATTCAGGAGGACCTGAGTTCAAATCCAGCCTCAGACACTTAACACTTACTAGCTGTGTGACCCTGGGCAAGTCACTTAAACCCAATTGCCTCACCAAAAAACAAACAAATAAATAAAAATAAATAAGAAAATTGGAAAGTTCTCTTTTGGGGTGGGGTGGGGAAAGCTTAGATGCTTGTCATATTCCTGAGAGTCAAGGGAAATTTTTTTTGAAATGATCCTGACCTTTGGGGTTATCTCTGTCTCCTAGCTCTATTCAGGTAGTAGCTACGCCTAATTGACTTTCCAGTTATAGAATTTTATCTCCCTTTACTTCTTAGGAGTCTGTTATCTAGTTCAATCTAGGTCAATCTAAACTTTAATAGTCCCTTGATTTCTCCATATGTCTGTCTTGTTATCTGGTTATCTTTGGTTTTGCTTCTCACTGGAGAAACTTCTGATTTATCCTAAGCCCCATGTCACTGCTCTCTGTGACCCTTTGCTCACACCATTCCAGTATTAAATTCCTTATCTTATTAGTCTCTTGTCTCCTCCTGCTAAAGTTCTTTCCTTCCTTTAATGTCCAACTCAGGTGTTTCTTCCTTCATGAAGCCTCCCCTGACATCCCTTCCCCTTAGCTGAAAGTGATACATTTCTTCTGCTCACATTTTCATAGCACCTTGCCTGGGCTTCTCTCTGTGCATAACATATTCTGCTTATAGAGCAGTTATTTGTTTACAATAACATGGCCAGATCAGACTATAATAACACCTTGCAGGATAGTGTCCATATTTTATCTGTCTTTGTATCTTCCTCTAATACTGAGCATAATTCCTTGAACATAGAACATGCTAAACAAATGTTTGCTGACTTGTCAGTCAGTAAACAAGCATTTATTAAGAGCTTTCTGTGTTCCAGGCACAGTACCAAACAATGAAAATGCAAAAAGAAAGACAGTCTCTGCTCCCAAGAAGCATACTTTCTTTTTTTTTGGGGGGTGAGGCAACTGGGGTCAAGCGACTTGCCCAGGGTCACACAGCCAGCACATGTCAAGTGTCTGAGGCTGGACCTGAACCCAGGTCCCCCTGAATCCAGGGCCAGCGCTCCATCCACTGCGCCACCCAGCTGCCCCGCATACTTTCTAATAACACGTAAAAGGAAGGTGGAAAGGGGCAGGAAAAGGAAGGCACCCAGCTCAAGGGCATGATGGTCAATTCTGGAGTGCTGCCCAGAGAGAAATGGAGAGCTAGTCTTTATATGGAGATTCATTCTCTCTCTCTCTCTCTCTCTCTCTCTCTCTCTCTCTCTCTCTCTCTCTCTCTCTCTCTCTCTCCCCCCTTCCCTTCCCCCCTCTTCCTCCCACCCCCCCACCACGCCCCACGCCTTAGCTGCCAGGTTTTGTTTTGTATTTTAACCTGAGATATTCACAGTGAAAAGAGGATTTAACCCATAGCCTAAACCTACAAGCTCTGGATTTACACACCCAGAGTTTCCCTTGGAAACATCTGTTGGGGTGGGGGAGGAGGAAAAGGTAGGGGAAAAAATCTAGGTTCCCTTCCACCCCCACAAATAGGAAGAAACGAAAAGGAAGGTCAGATAAGCAGGGCAGCTTCAAAAGTTACATGTTGAATTTTTTTTTTAAAGCAAACTCTAAATAGAGACCCACAGTTTCACGAACAATCTTCTTCTGTTCTGCCATGCGTATGGAAATGCTTGCGATATTTGGCATTTGTTCAGGATAAGAAAGAAATAGGGGGGTTTAAAATAAATATGATAATAACCTTGGGGTGAAATAGAAAAGGCTGCAAGGAAGAATTTCAGCACTTGGGGCAAATGGGGTGAAACAATTGAGAGGAAAGGCTTTGTTGGGGTTAGCTAAGTTAGAGCAGAGCCAAAAGTCAAAAGAGTTCAGAACGAACTGGAAGCCCTCAGAGTTCAAAGGGGAAAGCCTTTTGGGGTAGAGAAGACTATGAGCCAGATATTTATTGTTCAGGCTTTTCAGTCATATCCTACTCTTTAAGGTAACCTTTTGGGGTTTTCTTGGAACATACTGGAATGTTTTGTCATTTCCTTCTCCAACTCATTTTACAGATGAGCAAACTGAGGCAAACAAGGTTAAGTGACTTGCCCAGGGTCACACTGCTAATAAGTTTCTGAGGTCAGATTTGAATTCAGGTCCTTCCAGATTCCAGGCTTGGCTCTCTATCCACTGTGCCACCTAGCTTCCCCATGAGCCAGGTCTTGAACTTATTGAAGAAGAAAAAGGAGCAGGAGATCCACAGATGACAATAACAAAGATCTGGAAGGAGGGAATGAATTTTTTAATTTTTTTTTTAGTGAGGCAATTGGAGTTAAGTGACTTGCCCAGGGTCACACAGCTAGTAAGTGTTAAGTGTCTGAGGCCAGATTTGAACTCAGGTACTCCTGAATCCAGGGCCAGTGCTCTATCCACTGCGCCACCTACCTGCCCCGAGGGAATGAATTTTAAAGGTGAAGTGGGTGCTGAGTGACAGTGGCAGAGAGAGTCTGAACGTGGTGATGAGGACCAAGGACTATGCCAACCCTTGGTCCTGAAGGTCAGGGGGTATAAGAAGAGGGGCAGCCAGCCTTAAAGAAAGTACAAAGAGATGATGTCTTCAAGAGGATGAGATCTAACATAAAGGGGACCTAAGTAAAAACAGGATTCCAGAAGGCTCAGGAGAAAGGAAGAGAGGAGCTGTGGGGGGCCAAGTCAAAGTCTAAGATTAGGGCTAGAGTTTTACTGGGAGAGACGAATATGGTTCTGACCCCCCTCCAAATCCTGTCCAGCCTATGTGATAGATGTCCCTGTACCAAGCCTGGTACTGGATGCAGCCTAGGCAGAGCATGATGGCAAGTCCCTGACAAGTACCAGCCTGGGGAGTAGGTAAGAGAGGGCTACATGCCCAACCAGTGTTCTTCTGGGGGAAGGAAGTGAGGGGGACATCTGGTTGTAAAGTCCTAGTTAACTTGTTTCTTCCCACCTGGGGTGTCCCCTAAGAACATGTAGCTTGTAGCTTGGTCTCTACAGAGATGGGTGGAAGAGGTCCTCAGCTTCCAAGCAGGCACCCACATGCACAATATGTCTTGGATAAGGAACAGCCTTCATTTTACCCCCACATTTTACACAAAATATAAAACAGACAAAGGATTTCCCTGAGCCCATGAACAATCCAAACAATTCCTCCTTAGGGATTTTTCTAGTCCTTTTGATTCATAGCACCACCCTCTGGTTGAAACTTCCCTAAAAAGGATACGCACCTTCTCTTTGTATGATGGATGCTTAGTCCATCTCTAACCCAGGGTCCTATGGATGGTCCTGCAGACTTATACTACCACCTTATGCTTTAGGGCTGCCCACCAAGGGAATTTTGCATTTGAGGTTGCCATTGGACTTGGATAACTCAGTAGAGAATGATGTCTGCATTTCCTCTCTCACATTGTAATTTGGTTCCATTCTACTTCTCCAGCTCCAGGGTCTGTGCTTGCTCTCTTCTCTCTAGAAAGCTAGGATCAGGAATTCAGGGAGAACTTCCCTCTTGAAGTCCAAGTCCAGAGATTCAAGTAGCATTTCTTCCTGGGAGTCCAGGTCCAGGAATTTTCATCATTCTCGGAAGCTTGGTAGTACCCTCCTCTCGCGGGACCAAGAAGTCCCCCAAGCCAGAACTGATTTAGCTTCTATGTCATTGCCTCTCCCTAGATTCATCTCTACCACTACCATCTTTGGGGTGAAGGAATTCCCTGGAGGCCTGTGCTAATCCAACAGTCTCCCCCACCCCCACCTCCCCCGGGAACTTGGCTGTTTTCTAAAATATTTTCTTTTTCTGTTTATTTTCAGGATCACTTCTGGTCCTGTGAACTCTGTGCCAGATCTATCCCTATTCTCCCAATTTATCTAAGGATAAAGTTCAAATGCACAATAACCCTGACTCAATCAGTCATCTTCAGTGAAGTATGAATGGCTCAGCAGGTAACCACCACCCCCCCCCAAATTTAAAAACCAACATCACAGATCATCTTATTGTGGTATTCATGAGATTCTCTGAATCCTCTATAAGGAGATGTTTTCTAAGATAGAACAAAGACCTCATTCAGTTCCAAGTTAGCCAGGCTTTCTTCTTAACACCCAAGATATTTTAAGAAGCTGTTTGTTTTGTTTTTTAAAGCTCGCATTTATCTAGAGCGTCAAAGTTATAACAAAGGACTGTATGCATACATGGTCTCATTTGATGCTCAAGACAACCTCATGAGGCAGGTGTGATTATTGTCTCCATATTACATATGAAGAAGCCTTAGAGAGGTCAGGTGAATGGTCCGTGTTAATACAAAAAGTCAGAGACAGTACTGGAACTCAGGTCTCTTACTTTAAGACTATGGTGATGACAAATGCTACACACATCCTGACAGAGACATGATGGATTAAATCTACAGGAGTAGGTATGTGTTGGTGTGTTGGCATGTTTAGGTGTGTAAGGCATATAGGCCTAAAACACATGCCTAAAAACACACTTAAAACATACACCTAAAAAACATGCCTAAAACACACACCTAAAAACACAACTAAAACACATGCTTAAAAACACACCTAGGAGGGGGCAGCTAGGTGGCGCAGGGGTTAAAGCACCGGCCCTGGATTCAGGAGTACCTGAGTTCAAATCCGGCCTCAGACACTTGACACTTACTAGCTGTGTGACCATGGGCAAGTCACTTAACCCCCATTGCCTAAAAAACAAAACAAAACAAAACAAAACAAAAAAACAAAAACAAAAACAAAAACACACCTAGGGAGCAGCTAGGTGGTGCAGTGGATAAAGCGCTGGCCCTGGATTCAGGAGGACCTGAGTTCAAATCTGGTCTCAGACACTTGACACTTACTAGCTGTGTGACCCTGGGCAAGTCACTTAACCCTCATTGCCCTACAAAACAACACCAACACCACCACCAACAAAACAACAACCAAAAAACCCACACCTAAAACCCACGGCTAAAACACATAGCTAAAACACACGCCTAAAACACACACCTAATCAATCTCTTACCAAAGGGACCCAAACTAAGCCTGAGGATATTAAAAAGCACTGCATTTGGGGTGTGGGACCTTTTGTAGGGAAGATAAGAGGTTTCAATAAGAAAGATTCTGAGTGACTTTTGCCAAAGATTCCTGTATTGAATAGACCCAGGGTCCAAGAGTTGAAAGTGAGGAAAGCAAACATTCCAGCAATGGGAGACATGAAGGTAGGACAGGGGATGTTGTGTATGTGGGATATACAGGGGACAGCCAGTGAGCCAGTTTGGCTGGAATGTGGAATGTGTGTTGAGGGGGAGTCATGAAGTAAGTCTTGGAAATATAGGCTTTAAATGCCCAGTAAAGGAGTTTTTATTTTGTCCTCAAGGACATAGGGAAGCACTGAAGCTTTTTGAACCCCAGGTAGTGACATGGATCAGACCTGGGCTTGAAGAGTATGGTTTGGGCCAACGAGGCCCCATGGCCATCACCTACTAGAAAGTGCATAGGACACAGAGTTGTTATAAGACGTTGGTTTGAGTTCTGATTCTTAAGATCTGATTTTGTGACTTGGGACAAGTCAGTTCATCTTTTTAGGTCTCTCAATTTTGTAAACTGTAAAATTTGAGCACCATCTTGAAACTCACTTTCGGTCTGGAACTGTGGTTGGTTGATGAGCGCTCTCCTCATTAGGCACTTTTCTCCTCCCCTTTGGTGACAAACTTCTTGGGAAATTTGGCTATACTTAATAGCCTCACTGCATTTCTGCCCCTCTCCTTCATCCATTTGGAACTTAACTTTTATTCACATCACTCTGTGAAAACATTCCTGAGACTTCTGGGGGCAGAAACAAGATGGCGGAGAGAAGCCAGGAAGCTGCCTGAGCTTTCCTGTGTTTCCCTCAAAAACAACAAGCCTCTAAACAGATTCTGGAACTACAGAATCTACAAAAAGACAGAGAGACACAATCCTCTTACTTGAGATAATTTAGAAGACTTCAGGAAAGGTCTGTTTCACCTGGGACAAGGGGGAGGGTGACTCAGCCAACTCACTGACTCACTGGCAGCTTGACACTGCTGAGAGTGGAGCAGCTGAGAGTGGTGCAGCTGAGAGCAGTAAGAAGCTTGCAACAATGACCCCTGTGTCCCAGGAGCTGACTTCATCTTTATAGGATCACAGAACTTGGAATATGATGCAAAGGAGCTTGGATTACAACCAATAATCAACTACCCAGAAAAACTTAGCATTCTTTTTCAGGGGAAAAGATGGACATTCAATAAAATAGGGGACTTCCAAGGTTTCCTGAAAAAAAAAAAAAGACCAGAATTGAACAAAAAAATCTGATCTCCAAATACAAGACTCAAGAGAAGTGTAAAAAGGTAAACAAGGTGGGGAAAGGTGTTCAATGAGGTTAAACTGTTTACATGCCTATGAGGGAGGATAATTCTTTTAACTCTTGGGATCTGTATATCTATTAAGGTATTGTTATTAAATTGACTTTGATGTGATAATATAAAAAAAACTTAAGGGGCAGAATAAAAGGAGACTAGGGGGAGGACAGGAAGGGGGAGGTGGAATGGGGTTAATTACATCATATAAAGAGGCACAAAAAGAGCCCATTACAATAGAGGGAAAGAAGGGAAAGGTGAGCATTGTTTCAACCTTACTCTCATCAGATTTGGTTCAGGGATGGAATAAAATACATATAAAGAAAAAAGTATAAAGAAACTTAGCTTACTCTTTAAGGAAACAAAAGGGGGGGGAAAGGGTGGTATTAATAGAAGGGAGGGCAGAAGCAGGGGTGAAAAGGGGGAAAAAAGCAAGGGCAACTGATAAAAGGGAGAGCAGATTGAGGGAGGCAGTGGTCAGAAGCAAAACACTGCTCAGGAGGAATAAGGTGAAAGAAGCGAAAAAAGAGTACAAAGGAGAAAGGAGGATGGAGGGAAATAAACAGTTAGTAACCTTAACTGTGAATGGGATGAACTCTCCCATAAAACGGAAGCGAATAGCAGAGTGGATTAAAAATCAGAATCCTACAATATGTTGTTTACAAGAAACACATTTGAAGCAGAGAGATACACATAGAGTAAAAGTAAAAGGTTGGAGCAGAATATATTATGCTTCAGCTGAAGTAAAAAAAGCAGGGGTAGAAATCCTTATCTCAGACAAAGCAAAAGCAAAAGCAAAAGCAAAAGCAAAAATAGAGCTAATTAAAAGAGATAAGGACGGAAACTATATCTTGCTAAAAAGAATAATAAATAATGAAGTAATATCAATACTAAAAATATATGCACCAAGTAGTTTAGCATCCAAATTCTTAGCGGAAAAGTGAAATGAGTTACAGGAGGTAATAGACAGCAAAACTATACTAGTAGGGAATCTGAACCTTCCCCTCTCAGAGTTAAATAAATCTAACCACTAAAAAAATAAAAAAGAAGTTAAAGAGGTGAATAGAATGTTGGAAAAGTTAGATATGATAGATGTCTGGAGAAAACTGAATGGGGATAGAAAGGAATATACCTTTTTCTCAGCCGTACATGGCACATATTCAAAAAGTGACCATGTATTAGGGCACAAAAATCTCATAGTCAAATGTAGAAAGGCAGAAATAGTAAATGCATCCTTCTCAGATCATGATGCAATAAAAATTACATAAAATAAAGAGCCATGGAAAGGTAGACTGCCATTTAATTGGAAACTAAATAATCTCATCCTAAAGAATGAGTAGGTCAAACAACAAATCATAGAAACAATCAATAACTTCATCCAAGACAATGACAATGAGACAACATTAGAAGGGAGACAGAAAACTGGGAAACAATTTTTACAGCCAGTATTTCTGATAAAAGCTTCATTTCTAAAATATATAGGGAACTAAATCAAATTTATAAGAATGTAAGTCATTCCTCAATTGAGGAATGGTTCAAAGGATATTAACAGTCAGTTTTCTGATGAAGAAATCAAAGCTATCTATTGCCACATGAAAAAATTCTCTAAACCACTATCAATTAGAGAAATGCAAATTAAAACAACTCTGAGGTACCACTTTACACCTATCAGATTGGCTAATATGACAAAAAAGGAAAATAATAAATTTTGGAGAAGCTGTGGAAAAATTGGAACATTAATGCATTGTTGGTGGAGCTGTGAACTGATCCAACCATTCTGGAGAGCAATTTGGAACTATACCCAAAGGGCTATGGGACTGTTCATACCCTGTGACCCAGTGGTACCATTGCTATGTCTGTATCCCAAAGAGATCATAGAGGGGGCAAAAAGACCCACATGTACAAAAATATTTATAGCAGCTCTTTGTGGTGGCAAAGAATTAGAAATCGAGGGAATGCCCATCAATTGGGGAATGGCTAAACAAGTTATGGTATATGAATGTAATGGAATACTATTGTGCTGTAAGAAACAATGAGCAGGGGGCAGCTAGGTGGTGCAGTGGATAGAGCACCGGCCCTGGAGTCAGGAGTACCTGAGTTCAAATCCAGCCTTAGACACTTAACACTTACTAGCTGTGTGACCCTGGGCAAGTCACTTAACCCCAATTGCCTCACTTAAAAAAAAAAAAAAAAGAAAGAAACAATGAGCAGGAGGAGTTCAAAGAGACCTGGAAGGACTTACATGAACTGATGCTGACTGAAAGGAGCAGAACCAGGAGAACATTGTACACAGCAACAGCAACATTGTGTGATGAACAATGGTGATAGACTTGGCTCTTCTCAGCAGTGCAGTGATCCAAAACAATTTCAAAGAATTCATGATAGAAAATGTTCTCAACATCCAGAAAAAAAGAACTGTAGATTATGAATTCAGATTGAACCATACTGTTTCTACTTTGGGGTCATGTTTTTTTCCTGCTTTTTTGAACTTTTTTCCTTGTGTTCTGATTCTTCTATCACAAGATGACTAATGCAGAAATATGTTTAATGTGATTGTACATATATAACCTATATCAGATTGCTTTCTGTGTTGGGGAGGAGGGAGGGAGAAAAATTTGGAACTAAAAATCCTGTGAAAACAAATGTTGAAAACTGTCCTTACATGTAACTGGAAAATAATAAATACTTTTTTAAAATGTAAAATTAGAGTTTGAACTAGAGACTAAATGAACTCTGAGGGTCTCTTCCAGCTCCATAGACTGGCTGTCAACCCAAGGCACCACCTAATACCAGGCTATACCGTACCCAATCACACCCCATCCTATTGGATGAAGTCTGTCAAAACAAGGCTTTCAGTCAGTTACATGAAAGCAATGCTGCTCCCTTGCCTAGAAAGTCCATCTCTTAATACCAAGGGATATCCTCCAAGTGACAGACATCACAGTACACCAAAATTTCTGGAGGATCAAAAATGTAGGCAAGAGTGATGGGGGGGCAGCTAGGTGGCGCAGTGGATAGAGCACTGGCCCTGGATTCAGGAGGACCTGAGTTCAAATCTGGCCTCAGACACTTAACACTTACTAGCTGTGTGACCCTGGGCAAGTCACTTAAACCCAATTGTCTCACCCCCCCCCAAAAAAAAAAGAGCGATGAGAAGGTGCATGGTAGATGAAAGCAGGCTCCAGGGTATTACTGATGTTGATTTCAGCTGTGAAATGTCCTAAAAGGCATTATTACCAAAGATAAAAAAGAAGGGAGGCTGATCATGTAGCAAAACAGAACAATAAGTTATTATTGCCTGAACATTGCACTTCTGTTCATTAGATATTTAAGGAACATTGGACAGATAGCCTATAAAGAATTTGTAGAAGGATATGAATGAAAACCACACAGGATGTGAAAGCCTGGAAGGACTGTGATCCTCATGTGTTTTGGTGTGCTTGAGCATAGAGTAATTGGTAGGTAGTGACCAAGTTTCTCTCAAGGGAGCTCACAATCCTGGGTGATGCATGTTTACTTCCTGAACAGGGGCTCATTTCCTTTTCTCTGTGGCAGACATACCTGAGCCTTATTTTGCAATCTTTTGCCAGCTACATTACAAATGGCATGCCACTGTGCCACCCTCCTCCTACAAGTTACCCTTCTCCCCCAGTACATTTAAATTTGTTTCCAGGGGCAGCTAGGTGGCACAGTGGATAGAGCACCGGCCCTGGAGTCAGGAGTACCTGAGTTCAAATCTGGCCTCAGACACTTAACACTTACTAGCTGTGTGACCCTGGGCAAGTCAGTTAACCCCAGTTGCCTCACTAAATAAATTTGTTTCCAGACTATCTTCTATACCACCGTTATTGAACAGCTCCACCCACCCCAAACACTCTCCCCACCTCTCCCACTGAATTTGCCCCAGGCACCAGAATTCCTAGTTACTGCTCTGGAGTGTGTGCTTTGAAGAGGTCATAGATTCAGAAAAGCTTCAGATTGAACCTGTAAGAAAGTGTAGCAGCCCCTAGAGGGGATGAGCTAGGGAGAATCTGAGGAAGAGCACTAAGTAGGACAGCTTGAGCATATATCTCACTTCACCCAATGAAGTTAAGTGTCTTGAAATTCCTGACACTACAGCCAAGGTTGTTGATGCATTGGGACAAGCTGAGCATTCTACATAAAGCAGTAACAAGGTAAGGTGAGGAAAGGACTTCCAAAGCTGAGAAAGTGGGAGAAATGCCATGAATTCAAGGTAGGATATTTCCCTTTTTACTTCCTGGGAATTAGTACAAGAAAGATTCAGGCAAGCAATTGAGAATCCTCCTGCCCTTTAGGTGGTGGTGGTGAGTTGGAAGGAGAGACCCTGGCATGTGCTATGACAGGGAAGACAGTCTTAAGTTGAACCATGACATGGCCAGGTCAGGGAGGAACCCACTGAGGCCATGGCCCTTCTGTGTGGAGAATAGCTCTGGGAATCATCTGTAAAGAAATAATTCACTTACACAGCTATCTGGTAGCTATTTTAATGAATTATTCTTGCTAATGAGATGCTACAGATAGTTGTTTCCATACCCACTAAAGCAAGGTAAACACTGTCAGCACCCTTTAATTTTCTGGTACCCAGGAACAAAGCCTCTTGTATCCCATACTAGTAATGGCTCTGAGAGATGGAAAGGGTTGAGGGACTAATTGTGACTCTTTTATAAAAATGGGAAAGCCAATAACAGCATAAACATTTCTTTTTTTATTAAAAAAATTTTTAGCATAGACATTTGTGATAAGCTGTGGCCTGTTAATCAAATCAAAGCAGGAAAAACCATCATTAGTTATAAATTTGGATGCTGTAATTGCTAATGTATAAACTCAACTCATCCAAAAAAGTGTTCATAGCTTTTGACTCAATGATCCCAGTGACAAGAGCATATCCTAAGGAGTTTATAGAGAGGATGGAAAAACTTATCTTTAAAAATATTCCTTAGGGGCAGCTAGGTGGCGCAGTGGATAAAGCACCAGTCCTGGATTCAGGAGAACCTGAGTTCAAATCCGGCCTCAGACACTTGACACTTACTAGCTGTGTGACCCTGGGCAAGTTACTTAACCCCCATTGCCCCGCAAAAAAAAATATTCCTAGCAGAATTCTGTTTTTTAAAATATATATTTTATTGATTTCTTTTGTTTTTATATCACCTACATTTCTCATTATATTGTACCCCCAAATACTTTGCAGAGGGTCATTCTTTATAATAAAAACGAAAAAGACAGAAAACAAGTTCAGCAAAACTAATCAGCTTTAGAAAAAATCTGATGTTCTATGTAGTGTCCCAAATCTGTGCCCTGATACCCTCTACAAAGAGTACTCTCTTACCTTTTCTTTGGGGCCAAGTGTGATTGTTATAATTTCTTAGCATTCAAGTTTCAATTGTTGTTCTTTACATTTCCATTGCATTAGTCATTGTTTATATATTTTTCCTGGTTCTGCTTAATTCACTTTGCATCAGCTCATATATGTCTTTCCATGCTTCTTTGCATTTGCTCATTATTTCTTACAGGGAAGTAATATTCCCTGACATTCATACTCCACTAAAAAACACAATCCATGGGCATCTGCTTTGTTTTCAGTTCTTTGCTATTGCAAGAAGTCTGAGCAGTACAACTGGTAACAGCAAAAAACTGGAAACAAATAAACTAAGTGTCCATTTCTTGGGGATCTGATTAACATAGTATGGAGGAGAGAGAGACAGTGGAACATAGAGGCAAGAGTTCTGGACTTGGAATCAAGAGAGAACTATCTTTGAATCTCATGTCCAGCATTTGATATGTGTGTGACTATAAGGAAGTCACTTAAGCTCTCTGAGCCTCAGTTTCCATACCCAAAAATGGGGATAGTATTTCTACTAAATACTTCATAGGATTTTTGTGACAAGAACCAAATGTACTTGTTGAGTTGTTTCAGTTGCATCCAACTCTTCATGTCCCCCTTTGGAGCTTTCTTGGCAAAGAATTTGGAGTGGCTTGTCATTTACTTCTCTAGCTCATTTTACAGATAAGGAAACCGAGGCAAACAGGGTTAAATGACTTGCTCAGGGTCACATAACTAGTAAGTGTCTGAGGCCAGATCTGAACTCATGAAGATGAGTCTTCCTGATTCCAAGGCCACCAAAGTTTCCTTCTTAAATGTATAGCACGTTGCAAACCATAAAACATTATCTAAATGTCAGTTACTATTATAACGCATGAATTAAGTTGAATATTATTATACCATAAGAAAAGGTGAATATCAAGAAATTAGAGAATCATGGCAAGATTTGAAAGGAATGACACTGTTGAAGTCTTAAAAGGGGCACTGGCTTAGGGTTATAATCCTGCTTCTGCTACTCACTAATTAGCTTTCTCCTTTTAGGTCTCTGTTTCCTCATTTGTCCAGGTCTGAATCCTCTGATCCTAGCTCTGGTGCTAGATAAAGAAAGTTGAACCAAAACAATAGTAAATTCATTGACCACAACTATGTAATTAAAAGGCATTAATAACAACAACAATGAAACTTAGTCCAAGAAGCAGGAAGGAAGTTTAAAAGGGGCCACAGAAGGGAAAAAGACGTTAGTTAAAGTTAAAACATATATCTTGTTTGTCATGATTAATGATCTGCAAGTAACAAAAGTCTAAGGTTAGTTTTTGGTTTTCTTCATTGGTTCCCCTCCCACCCCCACAATGGTTCTTGATACACCTTTGAATATTTGTACTCATTGCTGGAAATTAAAATGACATTTTGATAACACGATCTATGCTCATTTCATCCACTTCTGATTCTTTCCCTCCTTTTTTCAGCTCTTTGCAGTCTGGCTCCCAACCTCATCACTTAAATGAAACTCTTCTCTCTAGTTCTCTGTGAAGTTACCAGTCTGATGCCCTTTTTTCAGGCCTCCTTCTTTACCTCTCTGTAGCATCTGGCACTGTTGGATACTTTCTATTTCTGAATACTCTTCTCTAGGTTTTCTTCCCCTGCTTTTTCTTGTTTCTCCTCCCACCCATCTGATTAGTCCTTCTTATTCTGCTTTGCCAGATGATCATTTATGTCCTGTCACCCTCACTATGGATGTCATTCAAGGCACTGTCCTGAGTCCTATTCTCTCATCTCTCTACCACGTCTCCCTTGGTGATTTCATCAGCTCCTGCAGGTTCCACCTTGTCATCTCTATGCCCATGATTCTGGGATCTATATATCCTGGCCTGGTTTCTCTCCTGAGCTCCAGACTCACACCACTAACTCCTTACTGGACATTTTAGACTGCATGTACTTCATATTTCTCAAACTCAATATATCAGATGATATTGGGCTTACTCAGGGTGGTATGGCTGTAGACAAACTCAACATATCTAAAATGAAACTCAATCTTTCCTGCAAACTTCCTTATTTTTGGCAAGGGGATAACAGTTGTTCTAGCCACAACTTCAATCATGTTCCCCTCCTCACTTTCACCTTCCATATTCAGTTACTCATCAAGTCTTATTAATTGCACCTCTGCAGCATCTCTTGCCTCTGTTCTCTTCTCCCCACCCTCCCCACGTCCATCCTAGTTCAGCCCCTCACAATTCTTCTTGCTCCACTATTGTAGGAAGCTCCTGATTGGTTTCTGTGCCCTCCCTCTGCCTCTATTCATCCATCATCTATTCTCTACACAGCCTCCTGAAGCACAGATCTGACCATGCAACATGCTTTTGAGTGGGTCCCATTACTTAGAGAATAAAATACAAACGGTTCTGTTTGACACCTAAAGCCATTTGCAATGTGGCTTTTGCCTGCCTTTCCAGACTTGTTACCTGCCTATTTCACTTAACAAACTTTGGTTCAGCCCAACTATTTTACTTGCTCTTCTTCCTACACAGCATTCATCTCTTGTCTCTGTCTTTCCACAGAGTACCTGGAATTGTACTTTCCTTCTTATTTTTATTTATTTATTTTTTTAGTGAGGCAGTTGGGGTTAAGTGACTTGCCCAGGGTCACACAGCTAGTAAGTGTTATGTGTCTGAGGTCGGATTTGAACTCAGGTCCTCCTGACTCCAGGGCCAGTGCTCTATCCACTGCGCCACCTAGCCGCCCCCCTTCTTATTTTTACCTCTTAGAAATGATAGATTCCATTATTGTACTAAAAGAAATGACAAGCAGGATGATTTCAGAAAGTCCTGGAAAGATTTGAACTGATGTATAGTGAAGTGAGCAGAACCAAGAGAACGTTGTGTACAGAGACAGCAATATTGTTTGATGAAGAACTGTGAATGACTTGACTATTCTCAACAATACAATGATCCAAGACAATCCCAAAGGGTATTGATACTGATACTGATAGAACATAGACTGAAGCATGGTGTTTTTCACTTTCTTTCATTTTTTTCTTTTATTCAAGTTTTCTTGTACAAAATGACTAATATGTTATATTTTACATAATCATACATGTATAACCTATATCAGATTGCTCACTGCCTCAGGGAGGAGGCAGGGGAGGGAGAGGAGGGATAAAAATTAGAACCTCAAACTATAAATAAAAATGTTTATTACTTTAAAAAATATTAATTTAATTTAAAATAAATACTAGATTTCTTCAAAGCTCAGCTCAAAGGCAGGTGGTAGAATGGATAGAGTAGTGGGCCTGGAGTCAGGAAGATGGGTGTTCAAATCCAATCTCAGATACTTAGTAGCTGTGTGACTCTGGGCAAATTGTTTTTTTTGTTATTGGTTTGTTTTTTTTTTTTTGGCGAGGCAATGAGGGTTAAGTGACTTGCCCAGGGTCACACAGCTAGTAAGTGTCAAGTGTCTGAGGCTGGATTTGAATTCAGGTCCTCCTGAATCCAGGGCGAGTGCTTTATCCACTGCATCACCTAGCTGCCCCCTGGGCAAATTGTTTAACCTCTGTTTGTCTCAGTTTCCTCACCTGAAAAGTGGAGATAATAATGGCACCTATCCCGTAGGGTTGTTCTGAAGAAAAAAAAAATGAAATAATAATTATAAAGCCCAGTGCCTGACACATAGTAAGCATTATTTAGATGTTAGCTTCTATTATCATTACTTACTACATGAGGCCTTTCCTGTTCCCCACCCCCAATGGCTAGTTTCCCCCCCAAATCCCAACAAATTGTCCTAAATGTATTTATATGTGTACATGTTGTCTCCTCTGATAGAATGAAAACTCCCTGAAAGGACTGGTTCATTTTTTCCTTTATGCTCCCAGAACAGGGCGTGCCACACACTAAAGAAATGCTTGTTGATTGACTGAAAAAAACCACAATTCTTACTCAATCAGCAGTTAAGAGGAAAGAAATTAAGAAGCAAGCCCAAGGTTACAACAAATATTGAGAGTTCAGTCACAATGTTGGAGGCCTTAACACTAACATGGGGTTGAGAAAATATAGTAGATTAAAAGTCACACTGGTATGAGAAGCAAGAACAAATGTATGGTCTTTAGAAAATGGTAAAATTCAGAAATAGAAAGAGATGGAGGCGGGGGTGAAGAGGCGGTGGTGGTAGAGTTGATCAGATCCATTCCCCAAATACCCTCAGTGATTTTCCACATCATCAGTACTTTATTTTAGTGCTCAGGGTTCCAGGATCTCACCTGACAGGGACACGTAAGTTGACGTGGGGAAAGGTGAGCTCCTTTGGGCCCATCACATCTAGCCAGGAGGAAGTGAACCATTTCCATTATACATCAGCATCACCATCACTGGCCTAAGAACAGGCTCAATCATTAACCATATCTGACCACAGAATACAGAGTGACCGTGCTGTGTCCCTCCCTCAACAGAATGGGGACAGGAATTGTTCATAGTCAAGAAAAGATGAATAAAAACAAGCCAGAAAAATTCATCTCCCCCCCAAAAGCCCCCAAACCTTTCTTTGAAGACCCAAGCACAAAGCCTCATAACTGAGAGAAAAAAAGAGCCCATAAACTAACTAAACTTCTCAGTTGCCTTTGTTGTCTGTCTAGTCAGGCAACACCCACTAACTGTAGGTGTCCCCCAAACTCTGTCCTAGCTGGCTCCTCTTTTCCCTCTATACTTCATTTGGCGATCTCACCAGCTCCCACACATTCAACTACCATCTCAATTGAGACACCGATATGTCCACATATCCAGACCTGATTTCCAGTCTTGCATTACTGAGTGGATACCTCAAACTACATCCCACAGACATCTCAAAAACACATCCAAGATAGCGCTCATTGTCTTTGTCCCCCCCTCCCCAAATCCTCCCTTCTTCCCAGCTTCCCTGTTCCTGTAGAGGGTATCACCACCCTCCCAGTTACGCTTGCAAACTCGGTGCCATCCTGAGTTTCTCACTCTTAATCCATTTATTCATTGGCGTGTCTTGTCATTCAGACCTTTACCACCTACCCATACAGCCGACACTCTAGATCAGCCCCTTATTGCTGCATGCCAGTATTATTGTAATAGCCTTATCGTTGGTCTCCCTGCTGGTCTTTCCTCACTTCAATTCGTCTTACACTCAGTTGCTGAAGTAATGTTCCTAAAGTTGAGGTCTGACGTCACTTCCCTACTCCATAAACTCCCGTGGCTCCCCATAACCTTCAGGATGGATACTAAAATTGGTGGTTGATAAGGAAGTAAGTTGATAAGGTTGTAAGGGAAGAAAGGAGCCATTTTGGTGAGTGTTCATGACTCCAAGGATGGCTTCATATGCCTGAGAAGCAGGCAATACTCTGACAAAATCCAGTTTCATTGATACTCAGGGGATGGTGGGGACATAGCATGGGTTGCAGCAGTCCTACTCACTGATACCCCATTGACTCAGCACACGCATCAATTTAATAAACATTGATTAAGTTCCTTCTCTGAAACAGTCTCTGCCCTCAAGGAGCAACAGATGCTAGATCACAAGTGTGACTGCTGATACTCCCAGGCACATCAAAGTTTAGAGTGGCCCATGTGGTCAGCAGCCACGCTTGTGTAGTAGAGGCAGAGCAGAGCCAACCTTTGGGAGTAGAAATTCAGGGGCCCATCAAGGACTGACACTACTCTGAGAGGCAGCATGGTCTAAAAGGAAGAGCCTTGGAGTTGGAAACAGGACCTGGGTTCAAATCCCAATTCTGCCAATTACTACCTGTGTGAGTTTGGGCAAGTCATTTCCCATCGTCATTTCCTATCTCTGGGTCTTAGTTTTCTCATCTATAAAATGAGACTAAGCTAGATGACCTCTACGGTCCTTTCTAGTTCTGACACTCTGTGTTTCTTGGTTCAGGGGCTAAATTGGCTTTGAAAGCAGATGCCTGGATCTGGGTGAAGGGATCCCTCACCCAGTGCCCACCGCTGGCAGATCAGTTCTAGTAGATCCAATCAAGGATGAGTGGTTAGAAAGTTGATGATCCAGGGGGCAACTAGTGGTGCAGTGGATAAAGTACCGGCCCTGGATTCAGGAGGACCTGAGTTTAAATCAGGCCTCAGACACTTGACACTTACTAGCTGTGTGACCCTGGGCAAGTCACTTAACCCCCATTGCCCCACAAAAAAAAAAAAAAGAAAAGAAAGTTGATGATCCATTAGAAATGCCAGCTGGGGTGGCTGATCCACCAAATTTATGAATTCTGGTTTCTGCAATAGTTACCCTGCCTATCATTAGCAGTATCCTAGAATATAATAAGTAGTATGGTTAAATCTGCTTTAAAGAGTGGATCTGAGGTTGGTTAAACTGATACATAACCTGAAGCTTTTACTTGAAGATGTCAAGTTCTGGGAGGAACTAACCATCTCCCAAGACAGGTCCATTTGGGGATCATTCTACTTGTTAGGGTTTCCTTTCATCAAAAGTCTTAATTTGGCTCTTTGCAATTTTGACCCATTACTCTGTGTTCTTCCCTCTGGGACCAAGCAGAAATCAAATGCTTCTTCCACTGAACAGACAACTGTGAATATCTGAAGGGTCCTCATGTCCACTCCAACCCCCAAGGCTTCTCTTCCCCAATCCCTTCAACTGCTCCTCCAAGCCACTCACCATCCTGCTCAGTCCCCTCTAAACATGATCCAAATTAATGGCTTCCAGGCAAGGCAAAGCTCAGGATAGGTTCTAGACCCACTCTTTCATTTTTACAGGGGAAAAGACTTGAGTCTCATAGAAGCGATATGACTTCCCCAAGGTTTTCAGACACTACCTAAAATCAGATGAGACCAACGCTCACCTGGACCCTGTTTCCATGAACTCCCAACAACCTCATGCTCTCCAGGGCATGCCTCTTTTCTCTACCTGTGGCTATTTTGTATGTCTCCCTGAAGGACAGGGAAGGAACGGTATATCTTGACATAGATCTGGGTACACTGGGTCAGGAGGACAGAAATGGGAATCAGCGAATCCCTGTTGGCTGAGAGACCTATTCTACAGTGAAACATTTTGTTTGCTGCCCCCTCTTCTACCAATTCCTGCTGCCCCCACCCCTTTCCCTTGTCTGGTCACAGCCCAGTGATTTGGCTCAAATGTGGTTTAAAGGCTCTGCCCTGGCCAATAGCCCAATTCTACTTTTATGGTCTGACTCTGCCAAGAAGACTTGACTCTCTCCTGACTCCCTGGTTTTGCTCTGAAGCCCTGGGTCTTTCCCAGAGGAACAGCTTTGCTTTAATAGTCCATCTTTGATCCCAGAGCCTGGCTTTGTCTCATTTGATGGAAAGTTGGGGATCCAGAACGCAAGTGATTCAGTAACTGGGAGGAAAACAGAAGTTTCAGGATTGCCCAGTGTGGTCCTTGACAGGTCCGACAGGAGCTTTCTTCACCTAAGACCCTGGAGCTGCTCTGGCTTGGGGTGCTTATCTTTCATGACACAGCTGGGCAGATTCAGGAAGCAGAGGGGCTGAAGAAACTTTGGCATCTTCTTGGCTCTGGTCATGAGTTTTTTCCAACAAATGGTCCAGAATTGGGCTGTTGAAAGGAGCCTTGAATGGCCAAGAGGACTGACTGAGGGGGGAAAACTGTCATTCTGGGTGTGGGATTTAATCTCATTCAACCAACATTGATTATGCTGTGGTTCAGAATTGCAAATCATCCACCAAGATCCAGTCACCCAAAAAACTTGAGAACCTAGACTCACTCAGAACCCAAGGTCAGTTTCTAGCCCTTTTTCTGCCCCTTCCAACCCAACCACCACTGACTTTCCCCCTCCTATCACCAGCTTTAGATTCACCAAATAAGACCAGAAGCCAGTAGTATTGTCCCTGTGACCTTGGAACAACTGAATCAGAGACCAATCTCAAGACCTATCCCTGTTCCTGTAGACTACAAGGCACATGACAAGAGCCCTGGTCAGGGCCAGAGAAGGAGACAAGTTTGGGTCTCCTCTGGGGAAGTAATGCCCTCTGGGTACTAGAGTTATATCTGCTCTCCAGTCCTGGGCCCCTGTGGGCAAGGAAGTACTTCACAGGGGATGCAAGTAAGAAATGAATTTGCTGAATCCAACTCAAAATATCCATTTCTGCCCTCATCATGTTGGGAAATATTAGACACAAAATTGCCCATAAAGACGAGAGCAGAGGCCAATAAAAACATCTATTTTCAAGCAGCCTTTTACAGTAAGAGATTTGTTGAAAATATCACAGAAAGAGGAGAGGTCAGTTTATAGTCACAAGCTGTCCTTCTCTCAGCATCCTTCCACAGGGGGGCACTTGAAGCATGCTTGCAGCTGGACCCTTGACCACACCATCTGGTCTGAGGGTACAGACAGTCCTACTCAAGGGCTGGCTGGGGAGCAGATGACAGGGAGTGTGTGGTGGGTTGAGGCTGGGTAGGCCTCTTCTGGGCCCAAGCCTCCCTAAGCCAGGTTACAGGTGCTTTGGAACGGTCCTCAAGGCCTCCTCCCGGGAGCGGTGAATATTCACATTCTGCAAACACAGAGAAAGGACCATTAGGGCCCCATCGGACTCTTCCTTTGCTTCCCACTTCCCCCCCAGCCACTGCAATTGTCAATGGCTCTAGGAAGGTAGACCTTCAATGGCTCAGCTGAGAGCCAGCATCCACGCTTCAGTGGCCCAAGGCCAGCTGACCTTTGAGGATGTCTATTGTGTTCCAGAGCCCTCAGAGGACCCTTGACCTAAGGAATTGGGGGGGGGGGTTAAATTTCAACATGGGCCACCCTAAACTCTGGGGAGTCTTGGATAGGAAGTATGTGGTTCAGAGGTAGGAAAGCTGAGGGAAAAGGCAAAGGGGGAGAAGGGGAGAGGTCCAGGGGTAAGAACCTCCCTGGAATCTTGACAGGATTAATGCCACAAACTCATTCCCCCTTCTCCTTAATTTAGCCTCATCCAAAGCAGGAAAGCAGGTATCGCTTGGAACAGGAAATGAGTTTCAGGCAGTCTGATGAGGTGAGGCTCAAATGAAGCTTGAGGTGGCCACTGGCGAGCCCAGTGTCATCCTTCAAAGTCTCCTAAAGTCTGATGTCCAGTCCCATCCTAGGAAGCCCTCACATTTCCATTTCACAGGAGAGGAGAGAGTCATAGCCATCCCAGAACTTAGCACTTGACTGAGCCTTTCAAAGGCCCCTCTGAACCAAAGGACATAGGATATGGATTCGAGGCCATAGCTTTCCTGGGATTTAGAAGACAAGGATTCAGCCTTGCTAATTGTGGGGGGATCACATTGAGGAGCTAGGTTTAGGAGATGGGGCTTTCTTAGGTTGCTGTCAAGCCCCTCTCTGGAAGATCAAGGACCAGTTCAGGAGCAGAGGTTCCCCAATTCCTGATTTTCTTGATTTGTTTCTTGGAGGAAACCCAGGACAGGCAGAGGCAACCCAAGAATTTCTTCTTTGTACATGTTTTCAGCAGAAGCTGTCCATCTTTACCATAATTGCCTTAGCCCACCTTCTCTGTTCCTGCAGGGAACATTCCTCAAACTTGGGGATGGCTTGCTTTGGGGAGCCTGTCAGTTAAAAAGTATATGCTGGGGGGCAGCTAGGTGGCGCAGTGAATAGAGCACCGGCCCTGGAGTCAGGAGTACCTGAGTTCAAATGCGGCCTCAGACACATAACACTTACTAGGTGTGTGACCCTGGGCAAGTCACTTAACCCCAATTGCCTCACTAAAAAAACAAAAAACAAAAAAACAAGTATATGCTGGGGGAAAAGGCTGAGGAAGGAGCAACTGGGATCATACGGTGGAGCTGGGAAGGGAATTTGAGCCTTCAGACCCAGAGAGGAAAAAGTGACCTATAATCCTCAGTTGAGACTCCGCCCCTGCCCTGCATCAGCTCTACCCCGAGTGCTAGCAGTATAACAGAAAACAGTACACTGAAGGTGCTGATATTGACTTCATAACCCAGGCCTGATGACTCATCAACCCACAGCACACCCACGACCTGCTTCTCGGTGGCTCTGGGCTTACATGACAGCCTTGAAATGAGTGACTGGGAGAGTGTGACCCTCTCTGCCTCTGAGCCTAAACAGCTGATTCCCAAGATTCCATCTGGCTCTATGATCCATGTTTGCAATCAGCTCACCAGGAAGAGAACAGAGGCTGTATGACCAAAGGCAAGGGTGTGGATCTGATAACTTCTCTGGCTCCTTCTATTCCATGATTCTGAGGAGCTGGCGTGTAACAGATTTCAAATAGGTCATCCCTCACCTTTCAGGGTTGGAGCTTCTTGCCCAGGCAGCCACCCCATCCCACAATAAGCAAAAGGGACCTGAGAGTTATGAATCAAAGTCTGAGTGCATTGGAATCCTGTCCACCCCATGCCCACCCTATTTGGTCTGTTTCCACTCCCCTTGGGTTCCTCATCTCAACCAAAATACTAAGCCTTTTCCCACTTTATCCAGCAATCATCAGAGGGTCATCCCTTCACAGAGGGGTGATACACTCCAATTTAGTCCAATCAGGGACATCTCAGTGAGGTACAAGTCACTGGCTACTCCTCACCCAGTCCCACCTAGAGGTAAGAGGTAGTCAGCCCCATGACATAGGATGTCATGTCAGGAGATGAGGTATAGCCTTATCACACAACTGTCTCCTTCCCTGGGAGGGTCACAGGAGCTGTTGCCTGCCACGTCTACACCAGCAATTCACATTTCCAGGTGACGATGGAGAAAGCAGCACAAATTCAAGGCTCTCTTGGACTTGGGTCAGCACACTGGGTAGAAGCTGCTCAGGTGACCCCAACTCAGGCAGTGTGGGAAATGGGGGAGTGCTCCCTCCTCCCCGTCCTAAGGCTGAGCCTGCTGTCCTGGCACAAATGAAGCAAGAACTTTTCTAAGATGCATTGGATTCCAAAGAGCATTTATTGCAATTAAAGTCTGATACAGTGCATGTACCACGTGGACAGGACAATATAATTAGGCTTGAAAAAACAAAACAAAAAAGGCCTCCTGTGAAGGTTGTGTAGTTTGGGCATTACAGGCTAAAATACAGGGGGAACAGAAAGTGGGGATTTTTTCTTCTTAGTGATTTTCAGTTGAAACTTGGCAACTGGCTCTCCTGGAAAGGGTCCCTGCTTGGGTACAAACACTTTCCCACCCTGGCAGGTGGCAATTCCACCCAGATTCCCCGGAGCTCCCTGACCTCTTTCCAGTCCTGAACCCCAACTCTTTCCAGTGTAAGCCCAAGACCAATTGCTTGCTAATACCCCTGAGAACAGGCACAGATGGCTACAGGAAATCAAGGAAGGTGTACACGGACTAAGGCCACAAAGCAGTAGCAGCTTGGTCCTGGTGCAGGGAACCCATGGCCATTCAGGACAGCTTCATGACCCAGGACACCAGTGGTCACTGATGGAGACATGGACCAGAGGTTGCTGGGAGCAAGTAGTCATGGATCAGTCTTTAGGGTCCAGGATACCAGGAATGTGGTTTGCTGGCCCAGGACAGAGGGCATTGCCTGGTTCCTAAGAAGCCCAAATGTCACAGGTCACCTGGCCTTGAGAGTCAGTAGAAGGGAGGTGTGTGGAAGGATGGCGATTTCTGGAAGACACTCTCCAATGGATCATTCTCCAGCTGCAGGTCCTACAGGGGACTAAGCCTCAGGGGAGTCAAAGGCCACCCAGGCCCTGTCATACAATCAGAGGTCTACTGTCCCCTGTCCCTTGCCAACCGCTTCTAGAGTCTCCTTTTCTAGCAATAACCCATACGTGTAGTTTTTCAGGATAGCTGAAGAGCCAAAAATCAATTCTCAAAAGCCTCTTAACCGTGGAAACCCTAATGCTGAGCAGGAGGCAATGAACTGGGCTTTGATTACTTGACTGATCTGCTCCCAATGCCAAGGGGATGGCTGGGTTCTTCCTTTATTTACAAAGGAAAGCAGAACTATCTATATAAAGGAGATTTTCAAGTATTCTGTGCTAGAAGCCAAGACATCTGGGGTGCTCCAGGAACTCTTGGTAAAACCTTAGATAAATTACACTTATTTTCAAAGGCCTCAGTTTCTTTCTCTGTAAAACAGGAATAATGCCTTCCCGGCTCAGTAAGAGAATGTATGGGAAAGCATTGGACAATTGTGAGGGGTTATTATTGTTATTATTTTTATTAAGCTTCAATAGACACATAAAAAGCAGCTATGAGTCTTCCACAACATGCTTGGGACCTTCTGGTGCCATCTCTCGGGAAGGACTCAAGTCACAAACCTGATCCACAGGGAAGGTGTCAATATGCCTCAGCTAAAGACTTTTGAGGGGGCACGATAAATTTTCCAGACACCAGTCACATTCATATCTCTTTCTCCTCCTCGACATTTTAGCTTGAGTATAGTTAGCAAGGGGGTGACTACAGTCATCATCTGCCTTCCTGTGTGAATTTCACTTTGTGATTACACTCAGTAGATGGTAACTACTGCTGTCGCCCATGTTAATCTCAGTACCGTATAGGAAATAGTGAGGACTTCTGTCTGCACCCCCTGATTAAGGGTGATTCTAGCTATTGCCTTGCTGTAAAAGCTCCAGTGTGTGTATGATCAAGAAGGGACCATCAGCACCTTTATACATTTCAGAGTGGATGCCAAATCAGCAAGAGGTGAACATAACCACCCAGCCCTTGGTGAATGTCAGCGTGTGAACACCTGGCAAAGGCTCATTATGGCTGATGTGTGTACAGTCAAGGAGGGACTGATGGCAGTTGTCATTTTACTGTTTGGGATTTCAGTGTATATATAAATCAGCAGTGGGTGAATCTGGTCCCAGAATGGGGTTTAGCAATGTGATCGGAGGTGGAGGGTGAATCTGGCTACTGACAGCTCCTGCCTTAGGAAGCCTCCTGCCATTTCAAGTGTTTAAAAGCTATCTGGATCCCTCCAAAGTTAGGGTGCTCAGTTAAGGCGCTTTTGAAGGCAAACAGCACCAGTGGAAGGCTCTCTGTTGGCAAAAGGCTGGGGTGGACATGCCCACTGGTGCCAGCCCTTCTCCAGGGAATATCATGGGGATGTCCTTGGGAATTCTGCCAACCAGCAAATGATACCAGCTCAACAGCTCAGCAGACAAGGTAGTCTAAGGAAATGGCACTCCACCCTAGGGCAGTCAACCCAGGGAATTTGTTAACATTCAAGTCTGTCATCCAGCCAACACAGTGGCTTCACAGTGGCAGGGTTGAACACTTCATACAGGTCTGCCTGCTACTGAACATCAGAGTCCACACACTGGATGATTAGAAAAGCAGGTTAAATCTAACAATTAATGCAGAACAGGGGCCTGCCCCATTCTGGGGCAGCCGCTCTGGAGCCAAGCCCTTCAAGGAAGTCTCTCCAAGACAACTTTTGAGCTGATTTGAAAGTGACTTAGAATGTTTTAGTTTATGAAAAATAATGAAAACTGCACCACAAGTTTGATGGCTGATGAGGACACAGGTTCACAGGTGAGCAGGGACGGTGACAAGGGCTTCCTCTGGAGGTCTTGAAATGTCTACATTCTGCATAACAAAATACAGGAGAACACTCATCATGCAACAGCAACAGTTACTCTGACACCAAAAAGCTACTTTCTCAAATAGAGTCCTGTCTATACAACCGGAACCAGGAATTTACAATAGGTAGTTTTTCTACACAAGTCATTTCCAGTATTAAGTTTAAGTATTTGTGATCTTTAGAGATGGTCATCTTTATGATGGTCTGCTGTGGGAAGGGAAACCTGAAACATTTTAGGGGAAAAAAACCAACCTACTCACTTTCCCCATAGAATCTCTGCCCCATTCCGCAATAAACATAATAATCTGGAGGTGGAGCCAAGAGACATTTCTTTAATTTTTCAGGTACTCACACCTGTAGGGATTTTACCTCAAATATGTCAAATCCATGAAAATTAAGACAATAACCCTGTGCACTGCCTGAACATCCTTTTTCGGACAACCCACCAGTGAGGATTTCTGCCCATGGCACCAGCTGTCTCTAGTTGAGAATAAAATGTAGAATTGGGGTAATTCTCCAAACCTCAAAATGAGACTGCATGCTAGGCCTATGTCCTAGGTCTGTTGACACTGTTCATCCCTCCTCTGAGTTGACTTCCTCTCCAAGGGAGGTTTGCTAAGACCCTACACTTTTAAAGTCTCCAAAGGAGGGGAGAGTGACTTTGTGGTTAGTGAACCTGAAGAGCAGTACAAAGAGGCCAGATAGAAAGTCTGCAGGTCTTCCAAGCCTACACTGAAGCTGTCAGAGCTGCTCTTATTTATCAAAAGCAATGCTTATGTTCTTGAGACTGCCGAGATCCAAGATGCCCACATTTCTGTTCTGTTCTAGGGTTGACTTTTGACCTAAAGTTTCTTCCCTCAGTTTGGAGACTGATCCTGGCCTTGGAGCTGGTTCCTTCTCTCCAGCTGTCCTGAGCATAGCCAAACACAGAAGTGGCCATGTAGTAGCTGCTCATATCTATTTGATATGTGAACAATCGGCCATCTCAGGAGCCAGATATATACTCGACTTTGGAGGCACTGGACTACAAAGGACCAAGAGGAACCAGAAGCACCCCTCCTCACCCAAAGCCTTGTGTCTAGCCTGACTGCTTAAGATTGGAGGGGACAGAGGCAAAGAGGAGTTCTGTTCCCTTTCCTCTAGTCAATCAACAAGCATTTAAGCACATACTATGGGCCAGGCACTGTGCTAAGTGCTACTGATAGAAAGAAAGGCACAAACACTATCCCTGTCCTCAAGGAGATCCCAATCTAATGGTGAAGATTTATCCAGGCAGCAAGCACAAAAACTCTGCTGGGGCACTCTACAAACCAGACAGCATGCAATCAGCCAGGAGGCAAATTTCCCACTTGAAGTTCTTCCCCAATCCCCGCCCCCCCCCCCAAATCAGAGGACTCCCTGACAGCAACCCCTCCTTCAAATGCTAATGTCAAATCATGTCTCTGCCACCCAGGTTTTCAGGTGTTGCCCATGCACAGTCCTGCCCTCGCATGCTTGGGCTCCAGCTGCACTTGTAGCTAGAAAGGGAAATCTGGGATTATGGTGTCTCAGTTATTACTGTATTAGGGCAATGGCTTCATGGGTCCTTGATGGGTCCAAACAGGAACAGGACACAGCTCCATCCTTCTCATCAAGCTAATTTAGAGTACTTGAAAGAACATCAAGAACCCTGTACCTCTGCCTGTCTTTAGAGAAGGCCATTCTCTAGCTTCAGAAAATCAACTTCATAAGTTCAGAAGATGGGGAGGCATGGCTAGGCAACACATGGTATAGAAAAGATCTGGGGTTTTTATTGGACTGCAATCTGAACTAATGTGATCATAGGTTACAGGAAAAGAAGCATGGCACCCAGCACATGAGAAGTACTGATTTTATTGTGCTTTGACCTTGCTGGCCCATGTCTGAAGTGCTGTGCCCTTTTTCCGAGCACCATACTGGGCAAGCAGGATGGAGTACTGCAGACCACTGCTATACAAGAATCAGTTGATGGAAGGAGATTTTTAGTCTGGAGAAGAAACTTCTCAGGGGAGAACAAGGGAAAAGAAACATGATGGCTGTTTTCAAGTGTCTGAAGGATTGTCCACTGGGGGTGAGATTAGACTTATCCTGCTTAAATTCGCCTCAAAGAGCAGGAGGAGAAGCAAAGGGTAGAAGTTGGGGAGAAGGGGACAGTGTCAGTGTTATGACCAACCCAATGGCTCACCTTGGTTTCAGAGGACTGATGAGGAAGTATGTTTGAGACACACACTTTTGGGACACAGCCTACATGAGAATTCGTCTTGCTTGCTTATGCATATTTGTTACAAGGGTTTTATTTCTGTGTCACTTTCTTTTTTTCCAATGGAGGCTAGTGGCTAGAGAAAATCAATGTGTGTTCGTTGACAAAATTAAATTTAAAAAGAACTTAAAACCACAGTGGGCTCCTCCCTGAAGGTCTTCAAGCAGAGGATGGAAAACCACTTACTTGAGATGCTGTGATAAGACTTCGGCTCATGTATGGATTGGTTTAGAGCAGGGCCCCTTAAACATCTTGTGTCATGGGCCCCTTTGGGCAGAGTCTGCTCAAACCTCTGAACTGAGAATGTTTTTAAATGCATTAAAATGAAACAGGTTTACAAAGAAAACCAATCCTACTCAAGTACAGTTATCAAAATATTTTTAAAACAAGTTCACAGGCTTTTGGTTTAGATGGTTTCTGAGATCCTTCTCAGCTCTGGGATCCCGTGGGACAAGTTTCTGATTTGTGGAAGGCCATTAGAAGACATCTGTGATGGAAAAAGCTGAAGCCTTCGGGGCCCAAGTGAGAAGAGCCGGCATCCTCAGCCTGCAATGTGGCTGTTTTCCATCCTGGCCTGAACTTCCTCAGGGAGGGTTTCTTTCTCCATTACAACGACCCTGCTGATGCTGCAAAAAATCTACTTCCTCTAAAGCAAAATTCCGATTCTGGCATAAAGGGACAGAGCCAGCAGCTTCAGGATGTAATGAATTCTTCCCCTGGACACACCCACTTTGGCATGCATTTTTCTTTAACCCCTGCAGTAAGGGGGGAGGATGCATCTAATGCCCACCACAGTCCAGAATAGGATCCCCAATGCAGAGGAAGACCCACCTTTCACAGCTATTTCAGGGGAAAAGGAAAGAATGCCCAGAGACCCGAGTTGAATGTGTCCTCTCACAGATTCCAGGGCTATAGCCTTAAATCAAAAGTGGTTGGATACATGATGGGTTTTTTAAACTATTTTCCGGAAATTGCCTCTTTTCTTTCCTGCCAACATTTCAAAATTTTGGCATCAGAAAAAACCATTTGACTCCAACAAGTCTCCTGGGCATCAGAAAGACTTCTCAGAGGCAGTGTGATGTAGTGGTGAGAGTGCCGGACTAGGAGTCAGTCAAGATTCAAATTTCAGCTGAAACCTATGACTTGTGTGAGCATAGGCAAGTCTCTTAGTCTCTCAGGTGGGCTATATTTTTGTCACTGGAAAAATGAAGATAAAGAATATCTGTAGCACCTACCTCCCAGGGCTGTTGGGAAGCTTAAGTAAGATACCGTGACAAAGATGAAGCCCTTTGCAAAGCTTAAATCACTTCACAAATACCAACTGTTATTTGTTACCACTCCATTAAAAGCTAGAAAATGGTAATGCAGGCATGGGAAGGGCTGCCCAGCCCTAACTTGCCCCTCCCTTGGGGTAACACCAGCCTGATGCTCATCACCAGTTTGTCCCCACAATACAGGGTGATTCTAGCATCTGAATTAATTAGTGTTGATCAGTCCTCTGGTCCTGAGGTGGCTGATTGAGCAAAATAAGCACAACTATAAACCAACTGAAAGAGAATGTGGCAGAATGAAAAGGAACAAGCCTGGACCAAAAAGGAAATATGAGAAGATACCTCCTCCCTCTCCTCTGAAGAGACAGAAGGGCCTTGGGTGTGGACAGAACTTCTATTTTCTGACTTTTTTGATCTATTGCTTGGTTTTGCTGATTTTTTCTTCATCCTTTTCTCTCTCTCTCTCTTTTTTTTTATGGGGCAATGGGGGTTAAGTGACTTGCCCAGGGTCACACAGCTAGTAAGTGTCAAGTGTCTGAGGTCAGATTTGAACTCAGGTCCTCCTGAATCCAGGGCAGGAGCTTTATCCACTGCGCCACCTAGCTGCCCCCATCCTTCTCTTTAAAAATATTCTTTGTTAAATGGCATGGCTCTCTGGAAGGTTAGGAAGGATGGGATACTGGCAGAAATGTAGGTAATGCTAAGACGGAATATACCACTAAAACTGTATTTTTCAAAAAAAAATTAGCCTTGCCTAGATAGCGCCTCTGGGTCTGGTATCACCCAACAGCATCCTCATAACTACTGGGACCCAGCTCTGCCTTTGGAGAGGAGTAAGCAGGATGAACACTACTTGGCTTTTAGCAGACCCAGATGCCCCTGGGGTCACTTAATTCAGAATGAAGGGTTCTTCCCCACAGTCCATGTCCAGCTTCTCTCTATGTCTGTTGAAGTATAGGACAATTATCTGGAAGATGTTCTGTGCTTTGGCAAGCATCATAGGAGCTCTCCCAAGCAGTCCACAAGGAAAGCTCCCCAAGCAAGCCCAAGCGCCTGAGCAGAATTCCCTCCTTGGAGATTTGAGGGCCCCTCGATCCATCCTCTCATCCAGTCATGGCTCTTCACCTGATCCCGTCCCTGGGGCTGCTGGGGCTGACCCCGTGTTCCCAGGCTCCAGGGTCAGCTGGGCAATCAGCACCGTTTCAGTGCCACTACTGTTCCATATTTCTGCATGAGCATTATCGTCTCCTGCCCAGTTGTGGATCTAGAGGGCAGAGTCCTTGGAATGGGCACCAGATCTGTTGTGATTTCCCAGGAATCTGTATTATGCACAGCTGCAGTGGAATCAAGAAGGGGTGTCCAGGTGGGAGAGTTCAGAGTTATAAACTAAGGTTTAAAGGCCTACACGGCAAATATCTGGATCCTGAGCAGCCAATTACCTTCAGCTCCTCTCATTCTCCTTGGCTCTCACCTTGGTCATGCTTTCTTCCCACACAGCCCCTCAGCCTCTGGGCCTCCTCCCCTCTTACATTCTAAGGGACCCTTTAGGAGGTGCACAGGGGACAAAAAGCACGCCCAATCCTTATGTAACTAGAGATGAGGCCAGTGTCCAAGGCAGTGCACAGACCACAGCGAACGCTCCTCCCTTCTCCACTGTGCTCCAATGACGCCCTCACCAGCAGGTCTGATGAGGGGGCCCCTTCAGGAAAGTGCTCCTCCTTTTCCATTCCCAGAATGAGGAGGGCCATGTTTCTCTGCACCCGCTGAAGCACCTGACCAATCTCTGCAGCACCTGGTGCCCTCCCCAACTATCAAACTAATGGGTATGACTGGAGGATCAGACAGTGGCTAAGTGGGAAGGGGGCGGGAGTCAAAAGGAAGGAGACTCTTCTCAAGGCAACTGACTGTGCATGTCTATCACAGATCACAGGAAGGGAGAGATCTCTTGGGTCACTTTGAAAACAAAGCACAATGGTCTACTTTTCTGAATAAATTGTCTTTTCCCTTGGGTCTCATGGCTAGTCTCTGCCACTGTCCAGGTCAGGGCCAATGGGCCTGAACAATCTTCACAAGAAGCTTCAAGAAATTAGAAGACTCCTAGAACTCCCAGAAACCTGGAGCCATCATCTAAGCCAGTTCCCTGATGCCATGCAGATAAATGCTGAAAATCAGCTCTAAGAGCTAACTGAGGGGCAGCTAGGTGGCACAGTGGATAGAGCACCAACCCTGGAGTCAGGAGGACCTGAGTTCAAATCCGACCTCAGACACTTAACACTTACTAGCTGTGTGACCCTGGGCAAGTCACTTAACCCCAATTGCCTCATAAAAAAAAAAAAAAAAGAGCTAGCTGAGTGTCCCATTTAACTCTTTCTACCCACCAAAACATTTTTTCATCTCTGGCTGTGGCCAGAATACAAGAAGGTCTGAGCTCAAATCCAACCTCAGACTCTTACTATCTAGGTAACCCTTGGCAAGTCACTTAATTGCTTTTTGCCTCAGTTTCCTCATCTGTAAAACAGAGATGATAACAATAGCACCTCCTCCCAGGGTTCTTGTGAGGAGCAAATGAAATAATAATTGCAAAGAACAGTGCGTGGCCCAGAATAAGCACTATATAAATGCTGGCCATCATTTGCTATGATCATCCTGGCTCCAGCAGGGCACTGGTGTGTCAGGGGTATTCTGACACTGCCTGGAAATTGTCCTCCCACATTTTTTTTTTTTTGGCACGGCAATGAGGGTTAAGTGACTTGCCCAGGGTCACATAGCTAGTAAGTGTCAAGTGTCTGAGGCCGAATTTGAACTCAGATACTCCTGAATCCAGGGTCGGTACTTTATCCACTGTGGCACCTAGCTGCCCCCATCCTTCCACATCCTTGAGATTGCCTTGTGCCAGTCCTAACTAAAGGATTAACTTATGGATCAGAAACTGGCAGAGACCCTGGGGAAGGCCAAAGGGCTAAGAGGGGGATCTGAGCATGCTGGCCACTGATAATACAGAATATAAACACCTAGCAGGGAGGGACTGTCTTGTTTTAAATCTTCAACTTTATTTCCTAATAGAGTCTCCGGCACTCAGTTGACAATCAATAATTATTGACTAAGAGTGGGGCCCACTCCTACCTCAGGTCTGTCTCTGTGCGTGTTCACAGCTTCAACATTCAGGAATATGGATTCCAATTTACAACCTATGGATACAAGACAAAGCAAATTAATTGGAAGGAAACCACATGATCCTTTTTTGTGTGCTCCCACATAGCAGGGCCCCCAAAGCTCTGTCTTTGGTCCTTGTTTCTCTTCTTTATAGCCTCTCTACTGGTGATCTATCACTCTCAGTTAGTACTTGAATGTAGGTGACCCTCAGATTTCCGCCTCTAATCCTGTATTTCCAACTGCTTTAATCAATAGATAACTCATCATTTTTAACCTGACCCTGGTTAACGTCTCTATTTCTTTTGAAAAATAAGTTCTTATTGATATTTAATTTCAACTATATTTCCTTTTATTTTTTATTTTTTGTGAGGCAATTGGGGCTAAGTGACTTGCCTAGGATCACACAACTAATAAGTGTTAAGTGTCTGAGGCCAGATCTGAACTCAGGTCCTCCTGACTCCGGGGCTGGTGCTCTATCCACTGTGCCACCTAGCTGCCCCTCAACTATATTTCCTAATACTTCCCACCCCCTACTCCTTCTCTAAGATCCAAAATGAATACTAAAGAAGTTTTTTTTTTTAAAAAGAGGAAGGTCGGGGCAGCTAGGTGGCACAGTAGATAGAGCACCGGCCCTGGAGTCAGGAGGACCAGATCAGATCTGACCTCAGACACTTAACACTTACTAGCTGTGTGACCCTAGGCAAGTCACTTAACCCCAATTGCCTCACCAAAAAAAAAAAAAAAAGAGGAAGGGAAAAAATTCAGCAAAATTAATCAATGTTGGGGGGCAGCTAGGTGGCACAGTGGATAAAGCAGTGGCCCTGGATTCAGGAGGACCTGAGTTCAAATCCGGCCTCAAACACTTGACCCTTACTAGCTGTGTGACCTTGGGCAAGTCAGTTAACCCTTATTGCCCCACATAACAAAAACAAAAATCAACCAAACAAAAAAGGTTTATTAAAAAAAAAAGAAGAAAAATTAATCAATGTGTCTAAAAAGTCTGATGTTCTCTACAGTGTTCCACGCCCATGGCCCACCATTTCTGCATAGCAGTAACTCCTTTGGGCTCAAGGCTGGTCTTTAATGGTTTTGCTGTTGCTCTTTCCATTTATTTTATTTTATTTTATTTTTTTTATTTTTTTTTTGCGGGGCAATGGGGGTTAAGTGACTTGCCCAGGGTCACACAGCTAGTAAGTGTCAAGTGTCTGAGGTCAGATTTGAACTCAGGTCCTCCTGAATCCAGGGCAGGTGCTTTATCCACTGCGCCACCTAGCCGCCCCCTCTTTCCATTTATTTTGTCAAAGTCATCATGTACATTGTTTTGGAGTTTTTTTGGGGGGTGGGGGAAATCTGTTTACTTTGCATCAGTTCATCTTTGTCTTTCCATGCTTCTCCGACATAGTCATTATTTCTTACAGCATAGTCCCATCACATTTCATTCATAAGCCTCGACTTGTTATCTGTTCTGTTTTGAGTTCTCTGTTGCCACGAAAACAGCTGCTATAACTATTTTGGTGTCTGTGGAGGGAGGGGGATCTTTCTTTTTGTCACGAGTTTTTCTGTTTCACTTGATGGTGCCTCCACTGAGGTTGGATCAGGTGCTGAGTTCCCTTTCAACTAACTTTCAGGATTTTGTGGTTGTCTGATCCACTCTTCCTAATACTGGCAGAGGATCTTCCTGAAGCACAGCTCTGATCATGTCACTGCTTTAAAACCTTCAGTGGTCCCCCACTGCTGAATGAACTAAGTATAAACTCCATGATCCTGGCATCCAGTCTTACAGAGTCTGGCCCAACCTATTTTTCTAGCCTTATTTCATATGAGTCTCTCCTGGCTCCAGCCAAACAACATTAGACACAGCCCTCCATAATATTATCACCTTGCCTTCTTCCATCTCCCTGAGTTTGTTCATGGAACAGACTCCCCAGCCCCTCAGCCCCCCTTCTCTGCATCTCCATCTATTAAAATCCTGGCCTTCCTTTAACATCTAACTCAGTTGCCACCACCTCCAATAAGTGTTCTGATATTCCCAGCAATTTCCCACCCCAAAGCCTCCCCATAATACTCAAGACCTATTATTTGTATGTATGGTATTATAGTTATCTGTGTATATGAACAATCTCCCTATTCAACCAGTCTCTCTATTTTACTCCCTAAACTCCGTGAGGATAGAAAGCACATCTATTTTCACCTTTGTATCACCCCCAGTGCCAACCCCAACAAAGCTTCGCACACAGTAGGCTCTTTAGAGCTTGTTGAATTCACTTGAAAAGAACGCTATCTGAAACCATTTTAGTGGTGGGATATTTCCCCAAAGCAGGCCCAAGAAGCTTCTAGACCAGCTGTAGCAGCTGCAAGCTCATGTTACCATCTGGCCCCTCATGGCATTTCTCAAATTCAACATTACTCAGGCTTGAGTAGGATCAGCTAATTCCCTTCCAATTGTACCATGAACAACAACGAAAAAAGTACTTTTCATCTTCAGCTGTGTTAGGAAATGAGGTGGATGTGCGTGCGTGTACATGTGCGTGTGTGTGTGTGACTCCCTCTTAGAGAAGAGCTAAAAACCAAAAAGTGTGCTATCCTCGTACAAGATTAGTAAATAGACAGCCAGCACAGAGAATCAATAATGACACAGGGGCCACACACCATCTGCTCTAAAAGCCACAATCTTTGGAACAAGAGATGGCGGATATTGGAATTGATGGGACACAATCACTCTTTTTCCTCTTCTTCTGGAACTTAAACAAAAGCCCCTACATATATAGTGACTTTGGGAGATCTCTTGTTAGGTCACTTTTATAAAGCTATGGTCTACTAGATGTCTCAGACTATCATTCTTATTTATTCAATGCCTAGGTCCTCTGGAGTACCTGGCTAGATCACAGCACACACTCTTTGGCACATTCAGGCAGAGGAACTGGGCTGGAAGATAAGAAGGAGGTCTCTTTCCTTACCGTAGGCCACTGGGGTTAGCTTTAAAACGGTGTGCAGCGGGCACTTGAGATAAGGCAGCTGTTCTGAGAAATACAAATGGGGAGGAAAGTCAGTCCCATCACAGAAAAACTGAATCCTCCCAAAGCATAAAACTTCTACTGGAAGGCCTTTGCCCAAAGCCCACCACAAAGAGTTTCTCTTCCCAATTTCCCTTTCACGACACCTGGTACTGACACAGACATCCCAGGAGACCGTGTCTGGGTGTTCCCAGGCCTGGGCAGTACTTTGGCACTCATACCTGCAGTCTTGTCTAGAAAATAGGCAAGCAGGCAGCGCATTACAGCTTGGTGACAGATCACAAGGACATTCTCCTGCCTCTCCAGCTCCATAATGACTGGCTCCAGTCTCTGTACGAGGTCTTCATAGGACTGAAAGAGAACACAAGAGCTGAGTAGAGGTGACAGATTCATTTCCAGCAGGGGTGGAATGGGATGCAGATGGAGAGTGACCAGGACCCAGCGGCTGGGTTGTGCAAACAAGGGAAGTGAGGACACACCTCTTCCCAACACAGTCCGGAAAACAATAGTGTCCTTCAACTCTTCCTAAATCCGGCCTTTTCTCTAGCCAGTAAGGCAGAAATTGATCCACAGTGAGGCAACAGGAGAGGGATAAGTTGGGCTCCAACCACAGCACCCTCCCCCTACAAATATACCTTAACCACCAGTTTCAGGGTCATCACTGGGGTCCCTCATGCTACATGGGCTAGTGCCACAACCACAGACTTAAAATTTCAAGTGCTTCAGAGACCTTTCAGTTCAATCTCTCCTTTTTACAGATTCCCCGTACAGGTGGCCAGGGCAGGTAGGTGGCATAGCAGACAGAGTGCCAGGCCTGGAGTCAGGAAGATCTGAGTTCAAACCTGGCCTCAGACATGTATGAGCTGTGTGACCCTGGGCAAGTCACTTAACCCTGTTTGCCTCAATTTCCTCATCTGTAAAATGGGCTGGAGAAGGAAATGGCAAACCACTCCTGTATTTTTGCTAAGAAAACCCAAAATGGGGTCACAAAGAGTTAGACATGATTGAAAATGACTAAACAAAAACAAGTGGCCACCCAGACACTGAACAGTCAATGACATGCAATTCAGTACAATTTGTGAGGTAGAACATATTGAACTTGTACTAAAAGTCCCAGATCCTTTTCACATGAACGCTTGTCTAGCTATAGTTCCCTTATTCTAAAACTGTGTAATAGTAGTAGCAGTTGTTGTTTTCACCTTAAATGAATGTCAGAAGCTACAAGATGAACAACCCAAGGCAGCAAACCTCATGAGGGCATTCCAGGATCAGGTATAGCCCTGCTTCTACACTGGTTAATGAATTATAATAATTAATAAAGAATTAACAGGGGCAACTAGGTGGCGTAGTGGATAGAGCACCAGCCCTGGATTCAAGAGGACCGGAGTTAAAATCTGGCCTCAGACACTTAACACTTACTAGCAAGTCACTTAATCCCAACTGCCTCACCAGGGAAAAAAAAAAACAACAACTAAAAAAAAAAGAATTAACAGTGTAATTAACTATTTTGTTCAAGTGAAGGGGAAACAGAGGAAATTCAATGGTGTTTGGAGATCGTCTCCAGGATTTTCTGGTGCAAGCAGACCATTCTGGGACAGTGAGGTAAGAAAGAAGGCTTTTGGAAGGCGTACATGCCCAAGTGTCCATGGTGGTTAGGGATTCTAAAACACCATTCCTTCTTTATAATAATAATTAGCAATTATGTAGTGCTAACAGCCACCATGGCCTCCTGGGAACAGGAGGTGCCTGGGATGGGCTCTGGGCACAGGCCTTTCAGCAGAAGTCGTGATGAGTCCGTTTTTCTGTTATGGATTTGTATCTCTTGGAGTTGCTGCCTTATCTCCAGGGCCCACTGCATACAGTTTTAAAGCTGGCCCCAGTAGCCTATGGTAAGGATAGAGACCTGCTCCCAGTCCTTCTGGCTGAATGGGCCAAAGATGGTATTCTGTGTTCTGGGCTTTTGGTGGGAACACCGTTGCAGGCCAGGCACATTTTCAGTTTGATCTGTGATATTTGCTAGGAAACCGAGCAGGTAACTAAAAGCCAATCTGCCTCTTGAAGATATGGAAGATGGTTCAACCTGGTCAGGAGCTGTTTTTCCTAGCACCGAGTCTCAGGTACAGGGGACTTTCCAAAGGCTGTGGATGAACTCTGTGTTAGCATGGACTCTGGAAGACCCCTTTTGCAAGTCAGCATAATTGTGGATCAATCATAGTCTTAGTTTATTTGGCATCAACTGACATTATCTAAAGACCTTATATAACCAAACTGTATAAAAGTCTGTTCTGATTATATGGGAGGGTCTTTGATCACTGGGGGATCACTGACCTCTATTATCTGTCACTGGTACTCTTGCCTTTTGTGCCTCAGTTTCTCTTAATGAAAGATTTATTATGATACAAGTGATTAGGCAGCTTTGAGGTGGTCCAGGCATGTACAACATCAAAGAAGAATTGTGTAAATGTGGGGCATGTTCACTGAAGAAGTGAGTGACCCACAGACAGAACTACTGCCGATTGCTAGATTTCACCTCTTGAAGCCACTTGAAGCCAATTCTCTTCCCTTAGGGACTGTCCCTGGTAGAGGCTGCAAACTTTAGGACTTTCTAGTTATTTCTAATTTTCTTTTATTTTCTTTTATAAGAGTTGTGAAGTTTATTTTTTATCATAAAAGCATTTTATTATTTTCTAGTTACATGTAGAGATAGTTTTCAACATTTGTTTTTATAAGATTTCTAGTTCCAAATTTTTCTCCCTCCCTCCGCTCAACCCCTTCCCAAGACAGCAAGTAATCTGATATAGTTTATATAGATGTACAATCATACTAAATGCATTTTCTTCCACTGAATTCTAGTTCTTTATTGTGGCATGGAGGCAATACTGGTTACAAGACTATGTGAGGAAAAAGCTTTGTCAGGTATGGATCAATCAGAAGGGTTTAATATACCCAGGTTTATAGCACTGGAGTCATCCTTGTCTCTTCTCTCTCCCTATCAACTTCCATATCCCCAGTTATTACTGAATGGGCTATACACCTGTCATGTGAGGACCAGCCTTGCCAAGTTCTGAGAGAACACCATCCCAAGGAATAGCAGGCCATGGGAACTGTCAAAACCCACCTGCTAAGCTGCAGAGGAGCTGTGATCTGCACAGATGGAGGACCACATGGACAAAATCATAGATGGTTAAAGAACTGTAATATGTTGCTTCTTACTAGATTCTGTCCATCCCATCAGTATCTTCTTAGATCAGAAGTTTGGAACTGTGTGTGTGTGTGTGTGTGTGTGTGTGTACATGCACATGTGTGTTACGGATACCTCTGAGGTCTGGTGAGGCCTATGGACCCTCCTCAGATAATGTTAAATAGATAAAATAAAATACATAGGGTTACAAAAGAGGCCAATCATACTGAACCACAGTCATCAAAATAGTAACAAGACAAGTCCATGGCCTCTAGGTTCAGAACTCCTGATTTTGTAGGGTATATATTAGTTACCCCACTGGAGTCTCTGTTATCTGCAGGTTCAATAACTGTGAACTCAGACTGTGGGTCCTCAAGAAACACTTGCTGATTTGGGGGCAAAAGCCGCTATCTCTGCTGTTGGATGACAAGAGACAGATTCCATGAAAGAGTTCTGAGCTAGTCAAATGACCCCAAGGCCCAGAATGACATTGTGAACTTCACTTAATGATGACTCCAAGAGAACTAAATGCACCCTGGGTCTCTTGGTGACACTAAGTGACACTATTCCAGATGAGATGCTGAGCCACAGAGGGTTAATTAGCATTGGGCAGGAAGAACTTCCAGATCTGGCCTTCTTTAAATGTTTCCCACAATTCTGTGGACAATGAAGGGCTACTTTGGGGAAAATAGTTCTTTCTTTTTTAAAATTCAGTTTTATTTTCAGTTCTGAATTTTTTCCCTTCCTCCTTCCTCTCCTTCGCTCACTGAGAAGGCAAGAAAAACAAAACCCATTGTCATGCAAAACAAATTTCCACTTTAGTCATGTCCATGAAAGAAAGAAAGAAAACATGCTTCAATCTAAACTGAGTATATCAGCTCTCTATCTGGAGGTAGGTAGAATGTTTCATCATGAGTCCTTTGGAATTGTTATTGGTCATTGTGTTGATCAGCTATCAAAGTTGTTTATCTTTACAACTGTTATTATATAAATTGTCATTGTATAAATACTGTTATTATTTTACAAATTATCCTTTGGTTCTGTTAACTTAGCAATTGCTTTCCACAATGTCTAGACTGGTTCATAGCTCCAGCAATGGTGTATTGCATTAAATGACCTGTTTTCCCACAGCCCCTTCTCTCTCTCTCTCTCTCTCTCTCTCTCTCTCTTTTCTAATCTGATTGGTATACGGGGTACTGTGGAGTTGTTTTAATTTACATTTCTCTAATTATTAGTGATTTAGACCATTTAAAAAAATAGAGCTATTGATACTTTGGATTTCTTCCTCTGAAAACTTCCAGTTCTTATCCTTTAACCATTTATCAATTTGTGGGGGGCAATTTTATTTCAAATCAAACCATTACACTAAACTCAATCTGCAGTATCAGGGAGGAAGCTAACTGCCCTTGGGAACCTTCAGGCCAGTTAACTCCTAGCAGAGGTCCATCTGGGAGCCTCCATCACTTAAAACATCTTTTTAATCTTATTTTTTTAATTTAAAACTTAATACCGGGGCAGCTAGGTGGCACAGTGGATCGAGCACCGGCCCTGGAGTCAGGACTACCTGGGTTCAAATCTGGCCTCAGACACTTAACACTTACTAGCTGTGTGACCCTGGGCAAGTCACTTAACCCCAATTGCCTCATTAAAAAAAAACAAAAACCTTAATACCAAACAACATGAGCATTTGCATAAAACCTAGTAAATCAGAAAGAGGTATGCATACGAAACTTCAGATCTCTATTATGAAGAGCTTCCTTTTCTTTTTAAGTATAAAGTTCAGCCTGTGCTTTCAAAGCTGTCTTTCCTGATTCTGCTTCTTTCTGGCCTCAATTTCTCTTTGTTTTCCTTCCTTCTTTCTTTCTTGATACTCTATTCCTATTCTCCCTCACCCATCAACCCTCCCCTACTGGGAAAAAAATAAAAATCCATGTAACAAATATGCCGAATCAAGCAAATCCAAGTCCAATATTGAGTCTTGTACCACTCAAAGGGGCCAGAAGAGGGCAGCATCAGGTTAATCCAGAGCTCAGAATGGTGATTGCATCTCAGTGATGGGTGAGAGCAGTAAAGTGGTTTCATCAGGTCAGCTGGGAGCCTTTTTGGTATCTTAAGGGGTTGGCACAGTTGAGGTCTGACACTGACCAACCTGAGGCTACCAGGCCCAAGAAAGCTGGAGCCGATTTGGGTGCAATTGTCCTGGGTGGCAGGGGTTGTGAACTCACTAGCACTTGGTCACCTCCCTGGGGAAAGGGGATTATAAAACCGCCTTCAATTCAGCCCCCACAAAGCAGGCTCGATTCTCTAGACATTTTCCCCTCCTTTAGGGGAGAGAACAAAGTCCTAAGTTCATGGGGGTGAATTGGGGCGATGCTGGCACTTCTCCAACATTGGAAATTATTTCTAGGAACATTGCAGTGGCCAGACCTTCTTCAGGAACCTGGCTGAAAAGTACCAGGAAATTCATGGCAAAGTCTGAACCTCTAGCTGTGCGGTGACCTCAAGGCCAGACACCAAAGCATCGGGATTGGCCAGGTACGGACAAGGGTCTTGCTGCAATCCTGAGCTTCTTGCTCTGAGTGGGACTGGGTGGAGTACTTGTGGCCAAGGTCACCTAGGGGTCATCGCGGATGAAGCCACAGCTCTTTATCCTTTCACTATATCCATGACAAGAGAGAAGCAGTGACCCTGGACCAGACCAGTCAAACTTGAAGGCCTATCTCTATCTAAATCAGAGGTTGTTATCTTGGTCTGTGAACTGGATTTTCTAATATTTTGATGGCTATATTTCAATATACTTAATTTCCTTTGTAATTCTGGGTACTACAAATTGAAAAATATGGTTCTGGGGGCAGCTAGGTGGCGCAGTGGATGGAGCACCGGCCCTGGAGTTCGGATCCGGCTTCAGACACTTAACACTTGCTAGCTGTGTGACCCTGGGCAAGTCACTTAACCCCAATTGCCTCACTAAAAAAAAAAAAAATGGTTCTAAGAATGGATCCATAGGCTTCACCAGATTGCCAAAAGGGTCCATGATACAACAAAAGGTTAAGCACCCATGACCTAGATAATGATGCTACAAAACAGGCCCTCTCTGGGGGGCAGCTAGGTAGCGCAGTGAATAAAGCACTGGTCCTGGATTCAGGAGTACCTGAGTTCAAATCTGGCCTCAGACACTTGACACTTACTAGCTGTGTGACCTTGGGCAAGTCACTTAACCCCCATTGCCCCACCAAAAAAACAAAAACAAAAACAAAAACAAACCAAAACAGGCCCTCTTCTCTGCACTCCAGCCAAGCCTAGGCTCTGAGGAAAGTCCTAGATCAAGGCCTGAAGGAAGGACACATACCTCTCCCTTTGGGTATCGGTATCTATACTTGTCTTGATCCCGAAGTGCAAATTCCAGAGGGTGATGCTCTTGAATTTCTTCATAAGTCATTTCTTCACAGACACCCTTGAAAACAAGACCAGAATGCATTAGCTCTATCACCCATCATAAACAGAACTCCCTACCCTAGAGGTCCAGGTGTCAGCCTGACCCTTCAGTCTTGGAGACATCAACACTAGTAGGGGGTAATTAGGAATTATCCCCTTTACTTTGGAGCTCTTAATCATCCAGGTATTGCCCCCCTACTCTGAATCTCTAGGTAGCTCCCTCATTCTCAGCCTGAAAAAATGAGCTCCAATATGATAGGCCATCACTTTGTGAGGAGGGTGGGCTCAGGAATCAAGAAGCTGGCCAGCCAGCAAGGGTAAGTTAGGAACCTTCCCACCCTTCCTCACTGGTAGGAGCTCTGAGCCTGGAAGGGGGAACATGACACATAAGGAGAAGAAAATTGATAACACCAGGCAGCTTGTGCCAAGGGCCACAGTCAGGGTTCTAGTAGCTTAGGGAAGCTGAGGACAGAGGTTAATAGGGCAGCTTCTTAGAAGGCCTGGCATCTAAGCATGGCCTTGAAGGATGGGTAGTATTTTGATAGGTATTGAGTAGGTGGGAAGAATTCTAAGCAAAGGGAAGAATGTTAGTAAAGGATAGGGTTGGGAATCTATACAGGGGTAAAGAGTGAGGAGTCATCTCCATGGATAGATAGAGCTGGAAAGACAAGATTGGACCATCTTGTAGAGAGTATTGAATGCCAGGCAGAATAAGACTGGATCGTGTTGTACAGTTCCCAATGCCAGTCTGTACTTTACCTTGTAAGCAATTGGGAGCCAAAAACGGGTTTTGAGTAGGGCAGTGGCATGAGCAGCCCTGGTCATTAGGAAAACGACTCTGGCACCCTGTCTGGGGTGAACCAAAGGGGGAGAGAATGGAAGTGAGGCAACCACTTAGGCAGCTGATTTAGTAGTCTAGATGAGAGGTGATGAGGGCCTGACCTAGGGCAAAAGCCCTATTAGTATGGAGACCTGAGCATCTCTCCTAGGGCACCAGTCCGGAAATAGATTTTTTCAGGGATGGAAGTCAGGACTTTTCCCCTTCAGCCTGGACACACACCCCTGGGCATGTTCCCAGTTGATCTATAGGCAAGACCTTCCCTAGGCCTCACCCATGTTTCCTAAGTGAATGGAATCATGTCTTCACTGGTTGATGGGGGTAAGCAGATGAGAAGATGTGATATTCACTACAGTGGTGACAAGGGGTGGGGGGTGGGGGGGGGTGAGGTGACTTACTGCATCAATTTCATTCAGAACCTTCCACTGCTCATAGGGGACACCCAAGGCCTCTGCAGTTTGAATTGTCCTCTTCATCTGGCTAGTCCAAACCTTCAGATCTTTGATATTCTGATCATTCATGAACTGGGCCAGGCTCTTAGCAAACTGAGGGCACAGAGCAAAATCAGACTCAGCAATCACGGACTTGCCTTCCATTCATGGGTTTTCCAAGCTCCCCACAAAGCAGAAACCACCCCATCAAAAGAAATCACAGCACCCCTTCACTTGTGTTTCATGAAACATGAGAACATCCCCTCAGCCAAACAAACCCTGTCCCAATTGTAGTTCTGTACAGATGGATCATCTCTATCTAATCCTGACCAATTCAAATTCTGAGGTGCTATATGTCCTCTGGTTTGCCTCCCAAGTGAAGGACAGTGGTTCTGATCTTGGGATGAATTCCAAAAGAGTCTTTTTTTTTTTTTTTTTTGGTGAGGCACTTGGGGTTAAGTGACTTGCCCAGGGTCACACAGCTAGTAAGTGTCAAGTGTCTGAGGCCGGACTTGAACTCAGGTACTCCTGACTCCAGGGCCGGTGCTCTATCCACTGCACCACCTAGATGCCCCCAAAAGGGTCTTAAGGGAGTCCTGGCTGCTCAAACATCTTGAGCAGTGCCAGCATAGGTCTGGCTCATCCCCAAACTGGATTCACTCCCATCAATTAGGGACCATTATCTTTCCCTCCCTGTACCCTGCCATACACTCAGACAATTGCCCTTTAAATCTCATCCGTTTCACAGCCAAACTCCTTAAAAACAAACCTGTTTACACTCATTGCCTCCACTTCCTCATCCCTTGCAATCTGGTTTCTGACTACACCACTCAGCTCAAAGTTCTATTTCCCAAGTTGCCAATGATCCTATTGCCAAATTCAACATACTTTTCTCAATACTCCTTCTTCCTGACCTTTCTTCAGCAATTTACACTCTTACCTCCTTGGATACTCTCTCCTTGCTGGGTTTTTGTTTGTTTTTTTCTGCCCTCTCCTGGCTTTTCCTCCATCCCTTTGACCACTCCTCAATTTCATTTGCTGGATCATCATGTATACCGTAACCCCTTACTAGGAATATGAGTCCCTAGGCCCTCAGGTTGTCTCTTGGTGACCTCATCAGCCCATTGCCCATAGGTGCTATTACTATCAATTATGCAGATGGCTCACAAATGTATACATTTAATCCTCAACTCTCTCTGGAGGTCCAGTCCTGCATCTCCAGCTGCCTCATGGACATTTTGAATTGTATGTCTCAAAGATAATTTCAAACTCATCATGTCCAAAACAGAACTCATTACCTTACCTCCCATCCACACAAACCTCCATTCCTCCAGACATCCTCATTTCAGTCTAAGGTGCCACTTTCCCTTTATTTGCCCAGATCCCAACCTCCCAGTCATTCCTGATTCCTAACTCCATCACTTCCCATCTCCTGTAAGTTCAAGGGCCACCTCCTACCGAAGCCTTTTCTTGATCCTCCCAGGAACCAGTATGTTTGGTCATTCTTTGTGAGCCCACCAGCCGATAGTACCTCCCCAAAATGATTTCCTTGTATTTATTTTTTTCTATATTGTATAGAGGGGTAGAGAGAGCCAGCCTCAAAGTTAGGAAGGCCCACCCCTGACACAGACCTGCTCTGTGAAACCAGTTAAGTTACTTAACCTTTCAGTGCTCTTGGAAGCACTAAGCTACAAGGTGCAGAGAATGACAACTTGCACTGATCGAGTTTTCTCACTAGGGAGTTTTCTAGTGAAATCACGGGGCCATTTGCTATCCCTAAATCTTACATATCCTTATATAGGGTATCTCAAATGTCTTAGTGCCATTGAAAGATTTAAAAACTTCACTTGAAACGTTAATTATCTAAGTTTTAAAAATGTTTTTATGACAATTCAATGCAGCTGATATTTGTACCTTGGTTAATTTTCAAACTTTGTAAAAATTTATCAGCTGCTGCTCAGTGACCAAAAGGATTACATTTGTAATCTTTGCCTTAAAATCACCCAAACAAAAAGTTCTGTTTTGTTTTATGTATACATTATAGTTTTTTTTTGGTGAGGCAATTGGGGTTAAGTGACTTGCCCAGAGTCACACAGCTAGTAAGTGTCAAGTGTCTGAGGCCTGATTTGAACTCAGGTTACTCCTGACTCCAGGGCCGGTGCTCTATCCACTGCGCCACCTAGCTGCCCCTACATTATAGTTTTAACGTGACTCCAAAAGAAAAAGTCTATTGGAGCAAGACTAGGTGATTGAGGTGGGCAAGTACATACCCACTGGCCTGAGAAAGTATTATCCAAGAAAAAAATATCAATTTGCACACACAATACAAAGCAACAGGGTGCTTTGGTTAAAATTAGAATTTTTAAAGATTATTATTCAAAATTCACAAAATTAAATAAATACAAAAGAAATGTACCTAACTAAGCTTTCAAAATGACATTTTTTAGTTTGCTGGTTATTAAAGCCTAAACTTGCACCAAACCTTTTGGGATACCCAATCTCTGCACATGCTGTCTCCTCAAAAGAAAGCAAGGCAGGGACTGCTTTGCTTCTGTCAGGGTAGCTCCAGGACTTAGCACAGGGCCTGCCACTAGTCTGAGCTTAATAAGTACTTGCTGATTGACTGACTTTCCAGAAAGTCCCATTTGCTTCAACATCCATCCAGTGAGCTGAGCAGTGACCAGAGTAGTTGGGTTTAAGACAACTCCCAGTGTGTCACATGCTCTCCACTAAGTCCTGAAGATCCCAGGGATTCAGCAAAACCTCAGACACAGAGCAGCACACATGGCTAAGGAGAAAGTCTAGGAGGACCCGCCTGATCCAGCTTGTATTAACTGAGATGCTGGTGATATGCATGGATGCAATCAATCCCCACACCTACAACTTCCTGCACAAAAGTCCTGCCATCCACTTGAGCTTGGCCCCACTGGGCTCTGGGAAGGAAGGAAAGTCCTAGTGGGAAAGAATCTATAGTGCAGACAGACACACAGACCAGCCCAAGTGTTCTTGGCTCAGGCACTTCCTATCTGTGGCACAGCCTTAGGTGGGCAGTCACATAACCTCCCTCAGATTCCATTTCTTCATCTGTAAAATGGTCACTTAGCCTACTCCCCTCCCAGGCCTGCTGTGATGATCAAAAGAGACAACATAGGTAAGGTAAAGAGCTACGTGAGCATCACCATCATCGCCATTATGAGAGCATCGTCACATACCTCCTTCCCCCTTGGGGACAGTCCTGTGTCCCCACCTATTCTTCCTTTGAGGTTCAGTTCACTTTCTCCATGGCGACAGAGGTAGATGGATCGAGGGGTCACATGAATATTCATGAGGTAGTAAACAATCCGACTCTGAATATGGTCCATCACTCGATTTACCAGGTAACTCCGCCCCACATCCATGATCTTAATGTAGGAGAGATCCCTTTTCCACACACAGGAGGGAAAGAGGGAAAAGGGGATGGAGGATAGAAAGGGGAGATGGAGAGAGGAAGGGAAGAAGTTGGAGAGAGAGAAGAAAATGAAGGAGAAAGATACCGGGAAGGAGAGAAGATACAGAAAGAGAAACACAGATCGGGAGAGAAAGCAGAAAGATAGATAAAAGAAATGGGAAAGGGAGAGACAGAGACAAGGAGACAGGGAAGTGAAGGAGAGGACAGAGATATAGAGAAGGGGACATGGTGAGGAGGAAGAAAGTGGATCAGTAGATAAGGGCAAGAATGAGGAAGAGACACAAAGGAAGGCAGAAAGAAGGGAAAGACATAGAGTCAGCGGAAAAAAGGGAGAGGGGAGGAAGAAATGGAAAGGGAAGCAGAGCAAAGGAGAAAGAAGTAGATAAAAAAAAAAGGAGAAAGTCATGAGAATGGCTCAGGCTTTCTGCCCAAACTCCACCGGCTCAAGTAAAAAGGACATTTCAATCAAATCCTTCATTATTTGTGGACAAATTCTCGGTCCTCTCATCATCGCATTCATGGCCCACACGTGCAGAACAACAGGTCTTTGCAAACAGCTTAGGATCATTAGCCGACAGAGGACAGGGCGGCAGGAGGCCACTGTGATGCTGGTGGGATAGGACGAGGATCACACATGTGCTCTCTAGGCTTCTAGTGTAACACTGAGGGGTTCACTTACACACCACATGTGACAAACAGTCTAACCTGCAAAGCAGCAGAATCTCTGGCCCAAGGAGCCACTTTTAATGGAGTTTTATTGACTTTTCATAAAACAAAAGGCCAAGTGAGTCCGTCCCAAGTTTTCATTCTCACCACGCTCTTCTTGTCCCCTGTAACCTTTTCATCTCCTGCCTCATCTGTGAGTCAAATCAAGGAGCTATTTTTACCACCGTCCACCTCAAAAAGATCTGCCCAGGTTGGCAGATCTCATTCCCAGTGAGTGTCCCCCACTAAAGGTTTTCAGGCCATAGGAATGCAAGTTTAGAGCTGGAAGGGACCTTTGAGGCTACTAACTCCCATGGCAAAACTGAGGCAGAGAAAAGGAAAATGACTTCCCTAAAGTCACTCAGCTGTTATGTGTCTGAGTTGGGATTTGAACCCACACCCTCCTGACTCTAAGTTTAGCATTCTCTCCATTATACCGTTCACAATCTCTCAGTCCTCACCTCTCCTTTTCTACAAAGTTGCCAGTGGTCAAGTTAATCCCCTCCCTCTCATCTATAGAGGAGACACATCCAATCTGACACATCTGTCCAGAGGCTTTCGATGTGCTAAATGCTGTGCCAGGCTATGCAGTATGTGGATGGTAAGCGTGAAATAAGAAAAAGTTCTATATAACCACTGAGGTTTTCTTTGTGCCTTACCGTGGGTTTAACTATTCAGTGGGAAGGGGGAAAAGAAAGCTTCAACAAGAGTCCAGTAGGCAGCCGTCAGGGAGCCATAAAGGTGTTCTGCATGCAGGTAGAAGAGGGGTTAGGATGGTGACCATGAGCCCAAACTCTCTGGGATAACTCAGCATTCTCACACAGCTTGGCATGGAGAGCAACGTTTCTCCTGGGAACTTTCTGTTGTTACCCCTAATCATCGCAGCAATAAAAGTATGCAAGACAACGATTGCCAGAATAATAGTAGTCCATTACATTCATATACCACAACTTGTTCAGCCATTCTCCAACTAATGGACATTCCCTCAATTTCCAATTTGCCACCAGAAAAAGAGCAGCTATAAATATTTTCCCTTTTTTATGATCTCTTTGGGATAAAGACCTAATAGTGGAATTGATGGGTTAAAGGGTATGTACAGCTTTATAGCCCTTTGGGCATAGTTCCAAATTGTGCTCTCCAGAATGGTTGGATCAGGTCACAGCTCCACCAACAATGCATTAGTGTTCCAATTTTTCCACAGCTTCTCCAGTGTTTATTATTTTCCTTTTTTGTCATATTAGCCAATCTGATAGGTGTGAGGTGGTACCTCAGAGTTGTTTTAATTTGCATTTCTCTAATCAATAGTGATTTAGAGCATTTTTTCATATGGCAATAGATAGCTTTGATTTCTTCATCTGAAAACTGCCTGTTCATAACCTTTGACCATTTCTCAATTGGGGAATGACTTGGATTCTTATAAATTTGATTTAGTTCCCTATATATTTTAGAAATGAGGCCTTTATCAGAAACACTGACTGTAAAAATTGTTTCCCAGCTTTCTGCTTCTCCTCTAATTTTGGCTGCATGGCTTCCATTTCTATAAAACCTTTTTAATTTAATGTAATCAAAATCATCCATTTTGCATTTCATAATATTCTCTATTTCTTGTTTGGATATAAATTCTGCTCCTCTCTATAGACCTGAGAGGTAAATTATTCCTTCCTCTCCTAATTTACCTATGGTATCACCCTTTATGTCGAAATCATGTACCCATTTTGACCTTATTTTGATATACAGTGTAAGATGTTGGTCTATGCCTAGTTTCTGCCATACTATCTTCCAGTTTTCCCAGCAGTTTTTGTTAAGTAGTGAGTTTTTATCCCAGAAGCTGGAGTCTTTGGGTTTATCAAACAGTAAATGACTAAAGTCATTTACTACTGTGTCTCCTGTGCCTAACCTATTCCATTGATCTACCACTCTATTTCTTAGCCAGTAGCAAAATGATTTTGATGATTGTGGCTTTATAGTATAGCTTCATATTTGGTACAGCTAGCCCACCTTCCTGTGCATTTTTTATTAGTTCCCTTGATATTCTTGACCTTTTGTTCTTCCAGATGAATTTTGTTATTATTTTTTCTAGCTCTATAAAATAATTTTTGGTAGTCTGATTGGGATGGCACTGAATAATTAATTTAGATAGAATTGTTTTTTATTATATTAGCTTGGCCTATCCATTAGCAGTTGATAGTTTTCCAATTATTTAGATCTGATTTTATTTGTGTGAAAAGTCTTTTGTAATTGTGTACACAGAGTTTCCTGGATTTGTCTTGGCAGGTAGACTTCCAAATATTTTATGTTGTCTACAGTTACTTTAAATGGAATTTCTCTTTCTATCTCTTGCTGCTGAGCTGTGTTGGTCATGTATAGAAATGCTGATGATTTATGTGGATTTATTTTATATCCTGCTGCTTTGCTAAAGTTGTTCATTTTTTCAAGCAGCTTTTTAGTTGATTCTCTAAGTATACCATCTTATCATCTGCAAAGAGTGATAGCTTTGTTTCCTCCTTGCCTATTCCAATTCCTTTTTCTTCTTATTGCTGAAGCTAACATTTCGAATACAATATTAAATAAAAAAGGTGGTAATGGTCATCCCTGTTTCACCCCTGATCTTACTGGGAAGGCCTCTGACTTATCCCCATCACATGTAATGCTTGCTGATGGCTTTAGGTAGATCCTGCTTATCGTTTTGGGGAAAGCCCCATTTATTCCTATGCTCTCTAGTGTTTTTAACAGGAATGAGACAATCATGTGATTTGGGTTAGTTTTGTTATTGACGTGGTTGATTATGTTGATCGTGTTTCTAATGTGGAACCAGCCCTGCATTTCAGATATCAATCCTACTTGGTCATGTGATTGCCAGAAGAATAAAAGAAAGTTGAGGTCACTACTCGTTAGCCCCCGTAGTTCCCAGAGCCAGAAGGAATCCAGCCAGGAACCCAGGCAAAGGGGGAAGCGTGGATACAAAAAGGTCAGGTCTGGGTCTGTGTTCCTCTAATAGTCCAAACCAGCAGAGTAAGTACCCAGCAGTCAACATCCAAGGAAGTTCAGGGAACCACTGGCTAACATCCAGGGTGGGCAGTGAGTGTGACTGAGAGCAGCTCACTGGATCTTATACAAGGATCACCTAAACTTATTCTAGCAGCATGATCAGGAAAGACTATTCCTGATTTTGACAGGTCTTTTTTTTCCCCTTTTATCTAGGCAGCTAGGTGGTATAGTGGCTAGAGTGCTGGATTTTGAATCAAGAAGTGTTGAGTTCAAATCTTGCCTCTGACACTTACTAGCTATGTGACCCTGGGCAAGTCATTTAGCCTCTGCTTGCCTCAGTTTCCTCATCTGTAAAATGGGGGAAGCCATAGCACCTACCTTCCAGGGTTGCAGTGAGGATATAATTCTTTGTCAAGCTTCAAGTGCTAAATAACAAATGCTGGCTATTATTATTATCATTATTATCATCACCATCATTATTATTTCTTGCCCTCACCCCCAAGCAGCTCAGGAAGGAGAACAGATGGGATAGGATCAAGGAAGAAAGGGACCTCTCTGAACAAGGCTACTGAGAGATGCTTCCTGCCAAGTCTGCTGAAGGAGGCCTGACTCTTCCTGGGACCAGGCAGCAGGGACACTTACTTATCCAGATTTTCATCCAGTGTCTCATAGGAATTTTTGTAGCATTCAATCCTGTTCATGAAGTCTTCTGTGGCTTCATCATTCCCACAGTCAATGTAGTCGGGACTGCCCAGCTTCACTTGCTATGGGAAAGAGAGGAAAGGGGCAGTGAACAGTCCATGGGAAGAAAGAAAATGATGAAGAGAGTTAAACATATTTCCTGCTTTAAGGCCACAGCACTAGTGGGGAAAAGTACCCAGGGAGCAACCCTGCTCAAAACCAGCTCTGTGCATGTGCTGTTCTCAAAGTGCTTTGATTGAACTGATGTTTCTGGAAAATGCGAACATCTCTCCAGGGAGGGTTAAGCCTCCCCCCTCCCCCTTGTCCAATCAGGCAACATCTGTTTTGATAGAGAAAGAGGAACGGGCAGCAGAGAGGGACTAGCAGGGTGGGAGGCTTGAGAAAGATGAAGGGGGTTTCAGGCAGGGCACTAGAGCCTCAGAGGAAGGATGTGGGAAATCAGTTCAGAAAAGGAGGTAGGAGAGGGATTTGTAAAGGGAGGTTGGTGGAGGGGGACATAAAAGAATTTGCCTACTGCAAGAGTGTTGCAGGTCATTGATCCTTGAGTTATGGTATTAGGACTGATTTATAAAAGTGAAGATCTTGGTGGCCCTCAATCCAGGCTGGGTCAGGGCAACTCCTCCCTTTCCCTTGGTGATTTCCTTACCTGATCTCACCAGCTTCTACTCTAGGTACATATAGTAAACCCTCTCCTCCTTTTTGTTTAATGACATAAACATTGTTCCCAGGAAACTCTGGCCATTCTCACGATGCTGAACATAACTGGGTGCATCAGGCAGGCGGTGGGCAACAAAAGAAGAATCCTTTCTTCATGAAGCCAGGGTCTACTCCAACTCTATGCCATGGCCCCCCCCTTAATGCCAAGCAAAGACTCCGGGTTGATTCACTTACCACAATGTTGGCAGCAATGACATCAGGATCCACACAGATTGATTCAACAAAGAAGGTCTGCAGCCTCAATCCAAGGAATTAAGGACCCCCAAGATGGGAAGAAACCGAGACAGAAAAGGGACAAAGTTGGGCGATATGTGTTATCTACTGAGACAACCACTTCAAGCTTAAAATCATGGCTCAGACATCGAGATTCCTTTCTCCCCAGAGAAATTTACTGACCCCAAGGAAGACCTTAACTACCTCAGGATTCAGAGAGCATGAAATCTCTCTACCAGGGAATAAACTATGCTAGGGATTAAACAGTAGGAGGCTCCTCTCTTAATATTAGCTAACATTTATATAGCACTTTAAGTGTTATATGCTTATCATCTCATTTTTGCTTTACAATAATCCTGTGAAGTAAAGGATAATATGATCTGCATTTTATACCAGGAAATCAAGGCACAGAGAGATTAAGTGACTTGCCCAGGGTTATACAACTGGTAAAATTTTAGAAGCAGGATTTGAATTCAGGTCTTCCTGCCTCTCAGTTGAGCATTTTTTTTGGGGGGAGGCAATGAGGGTTAAGTGACTTACCCAGGGTCACATAACTAGTGTCAAGTGTCTGAGGTTGGATTTGAACTCAGGTCCTCCTGAATCCGGGGCCAGTGCTTTATCCACTGTGCCACCTAGCTGCCCTGGTTGAGCACTCTTTTTGCTATGTTAACTAGCTACCTGATGTCTTTTAGAAATATTACTCACATTTGTACTCCAGAAAAAAGTTATATTCCAAAGAGATTTTAAAAAGAGAAAAAAGAAACTATATATACAAAAATATTTATAGCAGCTCTTTTTGTGGTAGGTAAAAATTGAAGTAAGGGGATGCCCATCAATTGGGAAATGGTTGAACACGTTGTGGTATATAATTGTAATGGAATATTATTGTGCAATAAGAAATCACAAGCAGGATGCTCTCAGAAAAACCTGGAAAGATTTATATGAACTGATGCAAAGTGAAGTGAGCAGTACCAGAAGAACATTGTACATAGTAACAGCAACATTATACAATGACCAATTGTGGATGCCTTAGCTGTTTTTAGGATTACAAATGATCCAAGACATACTATTGTGCTGTAAGAAACGATGAGCAGGAGGAGTTCAGGGAAACCTGGAGGGTCTTGCATGGGCTGATGATGAGTGAGACGAGCAGAACCAGAAGAACGTTGTACACAGTATCATCAACATTGGGTGTTGATCTACCGTGATGGACTATATTCTTCTCACCAATGCAATGGTACAGAAGAGTTATAGGGAACTCATGATAGAAGAGGATCTCCAAATCCAGGGGAAAAAAAAAAAAAGAACTGTGGAGTATAGATGGTGAATGAACCATACTATTTCTTTTGTTTTTGGTGCTGTTGTTTTTCTATTTTGAGGTTTTTTGTCATTGCTCTGATTTTTCTCTTATAACATGACTAATGCAGGAAAAAAAGAACCAAACAAACAAAAAAAACCCAAAATGATCCAAGACAATTCCAAAGGACTCATGATGGAAAATGCTCTCTGCTGGGGGCAGCTAGGTGGTGCAGTGGTTAGAGCACCAGCCCTGGATTCAGGAGGACCTGAGTTCAAATCTGGCCTCAGACACTTAACACACTAGCTGTGTGACCCTGGGCAAGTCATTTAACCCCAACTGCCTCACCCCAACAAAAAAAAGCTATCTGCCTCCAAAGAAAGAACTGATATTATCTTAATACAGAATGAAGCATATAATTTTTCTCTTCTTTTTTTCTTTAAGACTTTTTGCACAAAAAGACTAATATGGAAATGTTTTGCATGATTACACTTGTTTAACCTATATCAAGATTGCTTACCATCTTAGGGAGGAAAGGGAAGGATAGAATTTGGAACTCAAAACTTTTTTAAAAAGTTAAAAATTGTTTTTACATGTAATTGAGAAAAACGCTATTATTAAAGTATTTTTTAAAATATTCCTCAAAGCTCAGACTCGAAGAGGATGTTCTTTCCTAGGAAGGGCCTACTCCAGAGCTCAGAAAACAGAAAGGCCCTTCTCTCAAGGTTCAGACAGTGTGCAGCCTTTTTCCTAATAGGGATGGAGCATCAAAGCTCAGAGAGCAACATACCCCTCTCCCAGTGGGTCACAGCCCAGCTAAGGAAGCTAGCTCTGACAAGACTTCCTAATGCACCAGAATTCTTAGTTCAGAGGATAGACCACAAATGAGCCTTGGTAGAGGGACAAGTCATAGGGGCATTAGTGGTCAGAGATGACCACAAGTCACATGAGTCAGGCAGCCAGGGATTCACCTTGTAGCCATTCTCCTCTCCAAATTTAAAGATGGTCTCTCTGCGTTCTCGTGTTGTGTTTGTGGCATCAAAAACCTAGAGTCAAATGGAAGAATATGGCTATAAACAGTCCCTGACGTTTGAAAACAGCAACAAAAGACCCCGGACAGAAGCTATGCTTTAAACATCTGGATTGGAAATAACAGTTCATAACAGCACCAACCAAGACAAACTGGATATTACAGAGAATGGAAAGGAGAGGAGGAATGAGAAAGCTTCAAGGGGATAAAAATGAAGCCACTCCCATGGCAGATTCTGGTTTGAACCACCTGCTTCATCTCCTCAACCCTCTGTCAAAATGAGAACTCCATCCCCGCTCCATGGCCGGAACAAGGATTAGACACACATGCATTTATGAGTACAGAGAGCAGGTGTTCTGTACACAAAGTGCTGGGCTGTCAGAACACCTCTAGAAATAGAGCAGTTCTACTCTGATGATCATGTAGGTGAGATACTGAGCCCCTAGACCCTTTTGTCACTTAGCCAACAAATACTGCCTAGAGGCAGGGCAGGGGAGGGGGTGGGCTACATCCTGGAGAAATCCTGATTTTTCAAAGCTTGGTGAGACATGGTCTATGCCCATCAGGACATCATGAACCCCAAGGCTGGGGCAGATCTGTCAGAAGAGTCAATTCCCAGGGCCCTTCCTCAGAGGCTGGCTTGGGAATTTTTACTCCCTGCTCTAGGATCGGGGATTCTTAACCACTTTTGTGTAATGGATTCCCATGGATCCACAATCTGGTGAAACCTATGGGCTCTTCTCATAATCTTTTGTTTGTTTTTGTTTTTTTGATTTATTTTTTTTTTTTGCAGGGCAATGGGGATCAAGTGACTTGCCCAGGGTCACACAGCTAGTAAGTGTCTGAGGCCAGATTTGAACTCAGGTACTCCTGAATCCAAGGCCGGTGCTTTATCCACCGTGCCACCTCGCCGCCCCCTCATAATCTTTTTAAATACAAAAGATCAAATCCATAGGATTACAAAAGAAATCAATTATATTGAAATACAGCATCAAAATATCAGAAAATCAAGTTCACAGACCCCCAAGTTAAGAACTTCTGCTCTAGACACCAAAAAATAATTGTGATAATAACTCACATTTGCCTTAAGGTCTGCAAAGCATTTTTCAAATCTCATTTGATCCTCACAACAACCCAGTGATGTAGGTACTAATATTATATCCTTTTTACAGATTGAAAGGTTAGGTGAATATATATATATATATATATATATATATATATATATATATATATATATATATATATATATATATATAATCTATATTGGATTGCCTGCTGTCTAGGGGAGGGGGGAAGGGAGGGAGAAAAATTTGAAATTTGAAATCTTATATAAACAAATGCTAAAAACTATCTCTACATGTAACTAGAAAATAATAAAATACTTTCATTAAAAAAAAAAAAAGAAAGGTTAGGTGACTTGCCTACAGCTATAGAACTAGTAAGTGTCTAAGGCAGGATTAGAATCTAGGTCAAATCCTGTGTTCTTTACTACACCAAGGAGAACAGCTCTGACCAACCCTGCAGCTGCCCGAGTCACAAACCATTAAAGCTTTTGATCCTATAAGATGTTAGAACAGCTGCTTCAGACTTAGGGGGGAAAGGACCCAATGAAATTCCATCATCTGCTGGGGTCCAAACTCTCATCCCTGAGAATGGTATAGTTCAACTCTAGGTTTCCTTCTCATAACTCAGAAGCAAGAAAGCAGCTTTCACAAGGAAAATCCTCACTTCCCACAGGGGTCTTGGGATTTGACAGCCTCAGAAGGGAAGAACAGATGAATTCCCCATTTGGGACTCTCAGGGACAGTGAACTGCTTCCCTCCCTCATCTCTTCTTCTTTGCCAGGCAAAGACAGTCCAGCTTGCTCTCTTGCAGTGATAGGTACAGTGTCATCAAAGCACAGGGACAGACAGAAACATGGGAGGTTTTACCTCAAGGATTATCTGAGCTCCAAAGATCCACATGTGGACCACCCAAACATGCTTTTTTCCCCCTTTTCTCTTCTCTCTCTCTTTTTTTTTGGTGGGACAATGAGGATTAAATGACTTGCCCAAGGTCACACAGCTAGTGTCAAGTGTCTGAGGCTGGATTTGAACCCAGGTCCTCCTGAATTCAGGGCCAGTGCTCTATTCCACTGTGCCACCTAGCTGCCCACTAAATATGCTTTTTATACAGACATTCAACCCTTCCCTTGTACACAAGGGTAGGGACTGTGAACTTGAGAAAGGCCCAGTGAAAATGGGTCCTATCAGTATAACTACAAGCTTGCACACTGCGGGAGTGTATGTGTAAGTGGAGCATGAACACATATGCTAGCCTGTGAACCACAGCGGGCTGTCATACTCACTGCTACATGTCCGCCCTCCTCACTGAGGAATTTCCTGACATCTCGGAGGGCTGCCTCTGCACACTGTCTGGGAAAGAGAAAACACCCATGAATATTCTAAATTTGAATCTAGATTAAAGAAAAAAAACCCAAACCTCACAGGCTAAAATAGTCCCTTCAATAACCTAAACATTATCGTTAATGTAAACTTCAATTTTTTCAAAAGGTTTTACTGAAACTTCCTCTGACAAGGACAAATCTTCAACTACACAAAAGAGAAGTAATTGAGCAACAAATGTGAAAACATGTATTAAGGGCCTACTGTAGGTGAGGCGTTGTGCCAAAGTACGAAGATACAAGGATGAAACTGAAGCAGTCCCTGCCCTCGAGGGGCTTCCTTTCTATCAAGGAGACAAGCATCTATGGCTGTAATAAAGCTATATAGCTAAGAGATACAAGGTAACTACTGGGGAGGAAGCACTAGGCTCAGGGGATTAGGGAAGGGCAGGAGGTGGTACTTGACAAGTGCTTTGAAGAAAAGGAGAGATTCTAAGGCATGGAGGTGAGGAGGAAGGAACACATCCTAGTCATGGGGGATAGCCAGTGCAAAAGCAGGATGTGACGGTGTGTGGTATGTGGTGAAAAGGAAAAGCAGAAAATAAATGAATGAGATGAAGAAACAAAAGGCATCACTGATTGTTTTTCATTTGGGGTAGTTGGGTGGTATGAGTTAGTTCCCTACAACTTGATCACCTCTGAGTGGAATGGGAAAATCAAAGTTTTGAACCTTAAGATTTTGATAGTAGATCCTGTCCCAAAGTGATCTGCCTTCCCCTCCACCCAGGATTCTATCCCCAGGGTCCCACCACCATGGCAATCACAGACAGAGCAGCTGCCTCACTAGTATCTCCAGACCACCCCTACTGTGATAGGCAACATGGCCATTCAGGAGATGTTTATGCTAGTTCCCCACTGAGTTCTTCATCATCATCATCATTTATTAGTTTGGCTGGGCAATGAGGATTAAGTGACTTGCCCAGGGTTACACAGCTAGTAAGTGTCAAGTGTCTGAGGCTGGATTTGAACTCAGGTCCTCCTGAATCCAGGGCCAGTGCTCTATCCACTGCGCCACCTAGCTGTCCTGAGTAAGAGTTTAAAGTGTTTTTCTTTTTCTTTTGTTTTTTTGGGTGGGCAATGAGGGCTAAGTGACTTGCCCAGGGTCACACAGCTAGGAAGTGTCAAGTGTCTGAGGCCGAATTTGAATTCAGGTCCTCCTGAATCCAGGGCCAGTGCTCTATCCACTGCGCCACCTAGCTGCCCCCTAAAGTGTTTTTCATACGAAATTTTACAAGTTCAGTCAGCTATCCTGTACATTTAAAGATTTTAAAATGAGAATTTGTTGTCTTCTAGATCAGTGGGCTCCAATTTTTTTGTTTGTTTGACCACTTCCCATATGTCTATATTTACCTCTCTAGAAATCATACACATGTTGTTGTCGCTCAGTCGTGTCCAACTCTTCACGACCCCATTTAGGGTTTTCTTGGCAGACATACTGGAGTGGTTTGCCATTTCCTTTTCCAGCTCATTTTCCAGATGAGGAGACTGAGGCAAACAGGGCTAAATGACTTGTCCAGGGTCACACAGTCAGTAAGTGTTGGAGGCTGGATTTGAACTCAGGCCTTCCTGACTCCAAATGAGCTGGAGAAGGAAATGGCAAACCACTCCAATATTTTTGCCACTGAGTAATAGTTTAACCCTCTTGGGATGCATCTAAGGGCAGATTTGGACTCAGGGAGACGAGTCTTCCCTGTCTCCTGTGCCACCTAGCTGCCTCATATATGTACTGCTATATAAATAAATAAGTGAATTATAAAACAAACACAAAAAGGGAACATTCAAAAGAATGAAATAATGTTTGATGCTAGAGTCACTAGAGAACCAATGCACTTGACTGGATAGGGGAGCGACATGGGCAGACCTATTCTTTAGGAATGGGGAGATGCTAAGGGTGCCCCTGAACTTGTGTGAATTAGTGTCCAGAAGTATAGCAGGAAGCAATGAGAAGGGGGAAGTATGGAAGGAAGAGGGTGGAATGGGAGGTTGGGAGTAGGGGGAGTATCTGTAGCAACTTATCAGTGCCTGCTTATCATGTGCCATTTACTCTGGAGACCAGGTGATGAGCATGTTGGGGAAAGAAGGATGTTGGAATTTTGCCACTGGCATTTGTGCTTAAAATTGTGAGGGCCCAGGGCAGCTAGGTGGCACAGTCGATAGAGCACTGGCCCTGGATTCAGGAGGGCCTGAGTTCAAATCAGGCCTCAAACACTTGACACTTACTTACTAGCTGTGTGACCCTGGGCAAGTCACTTAACCCTCACTGCCCTGCAAAAAAAAAAAATTGTGAGGGGCCAGGGCATAGTTCTGCACTAAGGTGCTGACCTCTGGCTTAGAAGGGAGGAGGATGGGAATTTACAAGAGGGAAGCAGGGGTATGTTTGGGGATAAGGGTAGATGAGATTATATTGGAGACAAGTCCAATATATCACTGGCTACCTCAGGGCAGGTGTGATGGGACCCAACCTCTCACACTCAGATTGTGTGATCATATATCCCTTGGGCTCAGGCACTTCCCCACAAGGGGATACTAGGCCTGCTGGACAATTGTGAATATTAAACAACTTTTCTCTTTATCATCCACATGGGTATCTTTCAGGATATTTGTTGTTTACTAAAATTATCCTTGTTTATTAGGCAAAAATTCACTCTGGCATAGATGAGTTGTGTTTATGTGACCTGAACTTAGTGTTCTTGCCTCTGTACTCACCAGGGATGCTGGATGAAAATGTTCTTAAGGATTTTAATTGGTCTTGGAATGTCACATATGGCTAAAAAAATCATGTTTTATCTTAGGACAGTGACCTGTCTTTTAAAAACCCTGCCTCCTTATAAGTTTGTTTCCAAAGTTATCTTGATTTCTTTGATCTTAATAGAACAGTTGATTCTGGTAGAACTGGCTCTTTAAGTTTTGAAAAATGGGCCGTCTACGGAAGCTTTCACTTATAGAATGAATAGCATTTGGGGCAGCTAGGTGGTGCAGTGGAAAAAGCACCTCAGGAGGATCTGAGTTCAAATTCAACTTCAGACACTTAATACTTACTAGCTGTGTGACCCTGGGCAAGTCACTTAACCCCAATTGCCTCACCCAAAAAAAAACACTCCCCGCCCCCGCCCGCCAAAAAAAGAATGAATAGCATTTAAAAGGTATGCTGTTACCATTATTTTTCATTGTGATCTTGCTTTTTGAATAGCATTTGTTGCTTTTTTACTGTTTTCATTGCCTTCAGCCTGGGCTCATCTCTGGTTTCCATAACTTTTATTAATGCATCTTCCATTGTCCACTTTGTAATATTCCTTCTATTCTTGCTCAGATGTAAAGGCAAATCTTTATTCTTGATGAGATATACCTTTTTGGACATGGCTGTGTGGGACTTTGCTTTGCCTTTCCTAAGGGTTTTATGTTTATTTCTTTCACTTGGGAGGAGGGAAAGTGGGAGGGACAGAAAATAAGTACCTGTTCCTTGAAAAAGATAAAGTAAAAAACTCTTGGCTTAGACACTGACCATGCTGGATCTGTTTTTCCAGGATAAGGGAACCAAGTATTCTCCCTCCTGCCACTTAAACCATGCCTCAGACAATATGGCGTCCTCTTTGCTTGTCTACACACAAAGGTATACTTTACAACTCCTCCCTTCATGGTGACTAAGAACTGGTTCAGAGCCCATTTTCTCAGGTTCTTGGGGATACTTTTGCCCAAACCTTCTGATGTTTTCAGACCTTTATCTGCTATCTCCCTATCTCTCATGGAACCATATTTTAGTCCCATTAACACCTATCATTGCTGAAGATGAGATTTCTTGGTCTAAAGCAACTGGTGAAATCTTTTTGACAGGCCGGCCACTGAGAAGAGGATCAGCACTTTAAAATCAGATTCTAGTTCCTGCTTGGCCACCCCTACTCTGATTTCTAGCTTCTTCCTCAAATGGGAAGAACAACTCTTGCCCCCCCCCCCCCAGGAAGGAAATGACAATACTTTGGGGTCTTCTGAGAAAGGAAGCAAATACATCCAAGATATTCACATCTTGTTCTACACTTTTCTTCCAGGGCAACTGGCTTTCCATTCTTCCAATTTATACACACTAAAAGGTTAAGTCTTATTAGGAAGGCCTACGTTCTCCCAGAAGTGGAAGGAATGGATCCTAAAGTCAACAAGTCAATTCAGTAAGTTTTTATGAAGCACCATCTATGTGCACTGGGATAGAAATTAAATTGAAAAACAGTGCCTGCTCTCAAGGAGCTATAATGGGAAAGGTGACATGCAAACAACTAAGCACAAACTATATTTGTACAGAGTACACTGGCAATAACCTCAGAAGGAAGACACTAAGATTAAGGAGGCCTGGAAAAGGCAGAAACTGAGTTGAGATGCGAAAGAAGCCTAGAAATTTGGAGATGAGGAGTCCCGGTCATGAGAGATTCTGAGCGGTGAAAGTGCCCAGAAGCTAACACTTTGGAGAAATGGTCCCAAAGAGGACCACTTGACAATGACAACTGTGTTCTCTTCTCCAAAGACTATGCCACCGCTGTCAAGAAGAGCATAAAGCCCTGATTGTTTATTGTCCAACACCCCTATCCCACCCATGCCTCTACCAGAAGCCATAGGTAAGGTAGAAAGCCTCATTTTATCCCTAAATTGAACCTGACCTGAGTGCTGGAGTTAAAGCTGTACCTGCAACACACAGATTTCTGTATTTACATTGGAACCATCAGGACACTTCCCAGAGCAATTCAGCTCACTTTCCCTTCCTGTTCAATTCTGGCCCTAGTTCAGGGTCCACATAAAATGTCTGCCCTAAACACTGGAGAAGTGAGAAAGACCAGACTATCCTGCCCTGAGCTGTCGCCCTGCTTCCCAGTCTTACTTGGCCATTCACTCCCAAGGGTCAGTTTGATGTTTACCAGGACCAATGGACCAACTCTCTGGGCTGCCCACCCAACTGCCTGTAACAGTCATTCTTCATCCATTTGGTTTTCCTTGTGTGAATGATTAAACCAAATGATTTTAAGTGATTGTGGTTCTCATTTAGGAGGCTCTGTAACGTGGTGCAATCAGCTACGTCATCTGAAAAAAGAAGCATCTGGAGACTTCACTATCAATCAGCAAGGATTCTTAACCTTCTTTTCAGTCTGGAAAAGCCAGTGGAAATGTGCAAAATAAAATACAAATGATTACAAGGGAACCAATTATATTAAAGTACTTATCAAAATAATTTTTAAAAAAACAAGTTCATTGTGGGGCAGCTAGGTGGTGCAGTGGATAAAGCACTGGCCCTGGATTCAAATACGGCCTCAGACATTTGATACTCACTAGCTGTGTGACCTTGGGCAAGTCACTTAACCCCCACTGCCCTGCCAAAAAAAACCCAAACCCAAAACCAAAACAAAGCAAAGCAAAAAAAAAAAAAAAAAACCACCCCAAGTTCATGGATCCCAGGTTAAGTTGTTGTTCAATCACTTCAGTCGATGTCTGACGCTCCAAGGCCCCCTTTGAAGCTTTCTTAGCAAAGATACTGGAATGGTTTGCTATTTCCTTCTCCAGTTCACTCTACAGATGAGGGAACTGAGGCAAACAGGGTTAGGTGACTTGCCCAGAGTCACACAGCTATTAAATGTCTGGGGCCAGATTTGAACTTAGAAAGGTGGGTTAAGAACTCCTAATATATAGGGAATTCCCTTTTTACCTTGATAAGAGGGGGCCTAAAAGGTAGCAATTTTGCTATCAGATGAAAACAAGTAATATTATCACAGTGGAACCTTGTATTTTCTATACCTTTCAACCAACTGAATGATGGTTAAAAGATGAGGCCTACTGGAAAATATCACTTGTGAAAGCCTGCTGGTTCCCTTTTCAAACCTTCACCAAGGATGCCCTGGTGGTATAGGCGGATTTTTAAAAATAAAAATAAAAATGTTAATTACGCCAAGCTCCTCATCTTTTTAATGACACTATCCTTCTGTTGGTAATGCTGTATAGCCCTGAGTCATGCGATACCATGGTCTTCAAAGAATTAAAGTTCAAGGTCACAAAAGGTCAATGCATGAGAGGCTGATGACAATGAAGAACAACACAGAAATGAAGGACTGAAGGGAAATAAAATGATGGGCTGGTCATGTAATGAGAACAAGGTGGGAGGAAGACCCTTTCCCCTTAATTAACACCTAATCAAAGGTTAATCTTAAAAATCTTCATAGCAAGCCAAGCCCTATCTCTTCTTTCTTGGTCCTCTACTAGGGGAAAAAAAGGGCTTCAACTTACTTTCTGATTTTCAAGCCTTCTTCATTGTCCGGAAGAAAGAACTCAAAAGATCTATATGTCTTCACCAGGTCTCGACGATACTGACCAACATTAAATTCTGAGATGAAAAAAGAAAGTCTCAAAACAGTAGAGCAAGTGGGAGTGCCAACATCTCTAAGAACAGTCCTTTGACAGGCCACCTGGCAAGGTGCCCCATTGGCAGAAGACCCACTCCCTTATCAGAGTCGGGGTCAGGTTTGCCTCCTCTAGGAGTATCTATAAGGACCACAGGCCCTTTCGTGCATTATAATGACTGCTCTGCTTTTTCCCTTGGGCCCCTGGTGGGGCTCCTGCTATGCTTCTTCTAATCAGTTCACCCCAATTCAGCATAGAGGCTTCTCCATGACTCAGAACCATGAAGGCCTGAATGTTCTGCCAGGGACCAGAATAAGTGTATTCCAAATTTCATCCTCTGCCCTCCATCCCTGGTACCTTCCAGTGTACTCAACTCTGTGATCCCCTAGAACAAGTGATGATTCACAATCAAAGACTTTAGGCTTGAGGCATTTCCTAAGGAACAGCGATGCCTCTCAATCCTCCCAAATACCAAAACCAATGAGATGCCCAGACCTATCTAGATCCAGAGGGTAAATTGACGTCATGGTATCTGGGCAGTCCACCCCCGCACAATCTCCAGGAAGTCTTTCCTTAGACCCAGGGAACCTTCTCCACAGGTGTTCATCAGCACTACTCTCTGGCCACAGTGCAAGGTGTGAAGGTACCCACCCCCAGCGCTTCCCAAGGCTTAAAGGGCTCCTTTTTCTGGATCCTCTGAATGTAGGTAGGAGGGGAGAAGGTATGGTATACATGATGCTATGTTACTGTGGATTAATCCTTTAATGTGGATTAGCCATTAAAGTTACAAACATGGTCTGCAAACAATGATGTGGAACAGGGATTTTAGCTTCAGCCTACAAGCCTGACTTCCAATAGATTCATAAGATTTCCTCCAAATAAAATTGAAAGCTTACACCAAAGTCTTCCTATCATATCTCACCATGCTACGGAACTGACCCTGGGTTCCCAAAAGTGATGCCTGTGGACCAGCCTACCTAAGCGTGGAGAAACTCATTATCAGAAGCTTGTCACTAAGCAACTCATTTGGGAGGTTTCTAGCTCTATGAATGGAGGAAGTAACTACACCAGAACTCATGCACCTTTCAAAGTACCAAGGAATAAAGTGGAAAATAAGACTATCGCTCCTCAGATTTCAAGTTGGTTTCAGGGAATAGTAAGATAATGTCAGTATTTTCATAACCTGGTTCTTGGGAAGACACAAACACAGTGACCAACCATCAGCCCCTTGACTAGGCCTGTCAGACCATCTACACAAGGGGCTGCTTCCTTCCAGAAGGACCAGTATTAAGAGTCCAGCTCAGAGAGAGGATAAATCATGACCCATATACTGAGTGAGGTTTCCCTGGCCCTCACCTCTGGTTGGGACACCAATCCAGTTTAAGTAGCGTGTCAGCTTCTTGGAGATATAGGTCTTCCCTCGAGCTGGCAGGCCCACCATGACGATCAGTGTGGGACAATTGGTCACACAGACTGGAAGAGAGAAAGACACAGGTGGTCAGCATCTGTTCTTGCCACAGGAAGGAAGCCTTGGGACCACAGTCTGGAACAGCCTCGGTCTCACACACCCAATGAAGATCTGCCTGGGGCTCAGCAACACCCAATGCCTGTCCATATGTGTAATGCCCAGTGACCTTTGGACACTCTTACATTTAGATTTTGTCTTTCTATCCACAGCTCCTAGCATTGTCTTATGCACACAACATTTGATTAAAGCTTACTGACTCGAATATGTACTTTGAACAGAGAGACACACATAAGGGACATGCAGCTGGAGAAGGGTGGAGGGAGTGAGAGCCCTAAGGGCAAAAAGTAATGAAGGTGGGGCAGCTAGATGGCACAGTAGATAAAGCACCTGCCCTGGATTCAGCAGGACCTGAGCTCAAATCTGGCCTCAGACACTTGACACTAGCTGTTTGACCATGGTAAAGTCACTTAACCCTCACTGCCCCCACCCCCAAAAAAGTGATGAAGTCACTGCTCTGTCGGGTTCTAGGTTTTCTTTCTTACATATTACAGGTGGGAGAGGGTTCCATGGAGTCCCAACACAGAGAGACCCCCAAACCATCAATAAATTAAACGAAAGGGGGCAAATAATAAAAGACAGTCCAGGAAGCCAAGCACCCCTTGGTTGTCCAGATCCTATTTAGGGCAGCTGGGTAGGAAGAGCCACCAGTGGGGGTGCCTTTCCTCATCATTTTCCTCCAACCCTGCCCAAGTTGGCAACCCAGACCTCATTAGGGCAGTGGGCTAGGAAGAGCAACATAGTGTGCTTATACCACTTGGAAAACTGGAAGTCACTATTTTCTCCCTCTCTCTGCACCCCTGTGAATGGTGATATTTGATGTTGCCGTTGATGCTGGAAGAAACTTCAGGGCAACCTTCCTGTCATGGATGCCTTCCGCAAGCCCTATTTAGTATGCCAAACTCTATAGTTGCCTCTAGAAACCTCCTATAACTCATTTTCACCATAAGCTCTTTAGTTCCCACTTATTTGGGTTTTTCTCCTGAGTCTTCAGCCAGGAGAAATTCTTCCCTCTGGGACCAAGGGACTGAAACCAGACACCCCCAAGGAGATCCCACCAGGTGGCCTCAGCAGTGCAGTCTGACTGAGCAGGGCCCAGCCTAGGCAACCTCCCCAGACTCGGGCAAGGGCTTGTCTTCCCCTGGAGAAGTGTAGTAACAAGACAAATAACCCTGACCTGGAGGCTAGGAAATTTAGCCATTAGTCTAGGCTTATCATAAACTCCCTAAATACTTGGAGGTAAATCTGTTCCCTTCTCAACACCTTAGCACTTTGAGGTTTGGTATTTTGGGGCTGGTTTTTTTTCCCCCCTTTTTTGGTAATATGCTTAGGCTAGATAAAACAATCTCTGAAGTCCCTCAGGCTCTGATGTGCTATGAATCCATAGGACCTGTTTGCTTCCGCTGTGTTGCCTGACCAGTTCCCTTGGCTGATTTCCCGGCCAAGAACAGCAGTTGCTCCATCACCTTTGGGTTTGGGGGTGGAGTAGGGACACTATGGGGGCCCCCTGGGGAGCACTTGCTCCATCATGGGTCAGAGAGAAGCACCTGCTCCACCAGAAGCAGAGCATAAACTATGCACAAGGCTTTCAAAAGAAAAAAAAGCCACAAATGACTCAGGAGGAAGAAAAACAAGTTGAGCAATGAATTGCCTTCTGGAGCCAAATGGTGAAAGCCTTGAACTGGGGGGAGGGGATGAAGACTCTACTCTAAGCACAAAGACAGTATTTCAGTCTCAGCTTTTCTGGAAGCAAAGAATAAACTACTACACTGTTTCCCCAGCCCCCAACCAGTGAATTAACTACCCCCCCCATCCACCCGTCATTATTAACAGTGGACATTCGACATTCACAGAGCACTTTTAAGACTTGTCAAGCATTTTTAATAAGTTCTCTTACGTAATTTTCCCAACAACATAATGAAGAGAAGATTAGATTTGAATTAGATCCTGGTTCTAAATTCTGTCTTTGTTAATACTACCTGTGTGACCTTGGGGGCAAGTCACAACCTCCCTGATTCTATTTCTTCACTTGTAAAATAAGAGAGTTGACAAGGACCTCTAGAGTCCCTAACTAGCTCTAAAATGATGAATAAGCACTAGATTTTATCTAAATGAAACTGATGATCAGAAATATTGTGATATGAATTAAGTCATGTGATAAGATTTATTAGGATATTAATTCAATTCTCATCATATTCCAAGTCCAGTGCCCTGTCCCCTACACTTCCCAGCCTCCTAAACCATACTGGTAGAACACATTACTCAAACACACATCCCCTTCCCAATCTACACCACTTGGGCTTACAGCTAGAAAGTTTGTTCATGTCTGCCACGTTACTCCGAGATGTTGTTATACACATTCACACAATACAAGACAAATGTTTATCGAGCACTTTCTGCACACAGAAGACCATGCAGGGCACTGGAAGACTTTCAGAGTTTAGATAAGATGGTGCCTGTCCTCATAGAGCTCAATGTCTGAGAGAGGGTGAGGGAGGGTGTGTGTGTGGTATAACATCATAGGGGCCTATAACATACAATATTACTGACACTCTTCATAGACTTACAAAGCACAGTGTTTGTATGAGCTCAAAGAGGGAGGCTATTATGGATGGGGATAGAAATGAGGACAAGATTCCTAGTGGTGTGGGTTATTTCAGCTGGGCTTTCACAGATGGGTAAGAATATAACAAATAAAGGGCAGGAGAGAGGGAGAATGTGAGCAAAAGCATTAAGTATATAAGAACACAAGGGAAATTAAGTGAGAGTAGCAGAGTCAACCAGTTTGCTTGGAGCATAGTGTTAAGCAATAAGGCTAGAAGCTAGGGTAATGTCAGATTGGAGGGCACTGAATGTCAGACCAAGAATTTTGGGCTTTACCAGGCGAATGATAGGGAACATGGCCAGATGTCTGCATAAGGAATGTTAGTTTGACGGGAGGGAGGAGAACAGAGAAGTAAAGACCTGTAAGGAGGTGACTGAAACACCTCTCCTACCAGTCCTACTGCTGCCACTGCTACTACTATAACTAATTGTTCAGCTGTGTCCTACTCTTCATGACCCCATTTGGGGTTTTCTTGTCAAAAATACTAGAGTGGTTTGCCATTTCCTTCTCTGGCTCATTTTACAGATGAGGAAACTAGGGCAAACATGGTTAAGTGACTTGCCCAGGGTCACACAGTGCATGTCTAAGGCTATATTCGAACCCAGGTCTTCCTGATGACAAGCCCAGTGCTCTATCTACTGCATCACCTACATGCCTATCTGTACTCGGGTGGTAGCAATGTGAATAAAGTGGAAACTCCTCAAGAAGAGAAAGAGAGAGAGAGAGAGAGAGAGAGAATAAAGTGGAAGGAGAGCTACAAAAGACGTTTCAGGGCTTGGAAATGATCTGTTTATGAAAGGGGAGGGAGAGGGAAGAGTTACTGATAACACCAAGCCTTTCAAGCCAGGATGTGGAGAAATGAGAACTAAAGACAGGAAGCTGGGTTTGGGCTGTGTTGAGTCTGAAGTGGCAATATAAAGTATAACGTTCAGGTGGATATATCCAGCATGCACCGGGAGAAGCAGTGCTGAAGAGAAAAGATGGCTCTGAGTCATTAGTCAATGAACGTTGTTTGTCCTTCAGGAGGTGACTGGATTACAGAGAATTGGATTGAAGTGAGGGAGGCCCAAGTCAATGAATAAGCCATAGGAGTTAATAGTATGATCAAGGCAAAGATTGTGGAGAGAGGAGGCAAGAGGGCTAAGGGCAGACTCTTGGGGAATATATACATTAAAATGATAAGTGGAAGAGGCTGCAAATCTCCTCATTTTACAGATGAGAAAACTGAGGGACAGAGAGTTTAAGTGACTTGCCTAGGGTCACACAGCTAGTTAATTTAAGTGAGGAAGCATTTGAAATCAGGTCTTCCTGCCTCCAAGTCTAGCACACTAGCCATTATTCCCCCTAGCTACCAGCCAGGTGTGGTGTCTCTAAAGCCAAGGGAGAAGAGACTGACAGGATTGGCAGGTCAAATTGTGAAATATTGCTGAGAAGTCAAGGAAGATAAAAGTTTAAAAAAAGGGTCACTGGATTTGGGAATCAGCATTTCGCTGCGTATATCCAAGATAACAGTTTCAGTAATGGTAGGAGCTGAGGCCAAGTTTACAATGGTTTAAAGAGAGAATAAGTAAAGAAGCAAAAGTATAAGGTGGAGAAGATTGATTTTTGTTTTTTTGTAAAATTAGCAGTAAAACCAAGGATAGACATTGGAAGATAGCTAGATCAGGGGCTAGGAAGAGGAACATGCCATTCTATCCTACTACCAGTCACCTGTCTTAGCCTGCCTCCACAAGGGTTCCTTCCCTTCTCTAGCCCCCCTAGTTATCCAGTACACAGTGCTGATGAAGGGTCCAGGTGGAGTCAAATCACTAAGAGATGTGAAGATAAACCAACTCCCACCTGATCCTACCCTGCCCAACAGAGCAATTCTGTGCACTTGATGGCATTATTCAAACCCCATAGTCTGTTCCCTCACTTCCCAACCCCTTATTCAAAGTCCCCTTCACCCAGTCCCTCTAACATCCCACTTAACCATCCCTTGGCAACTGTGCTCTCTGGAATGCTGGCTCCAAAAGTAACAAACCTGCTCTCAACTTAAACCTTTTTGTTTCCTGCTCCTCCCATCTTTCTTGTTTTAATTTTTGTTTTCAGTTCCAAATTCTCTCCCTTCCTCCATCCCCTCCCTGATCCATTGAGAAGACAAGAAATAATTCCCACTGTGTAAGTCATTCCATCTTCTTGTACTCCCTGAAAGCCGGCTCCCTTCTAACAATACAGCTTAGCTTCTCTAGTCACCCTTTTCAGCACTGGTTGTACTTTCACTCATCCTTCACTCTGGTCAGACGCTGAGGAGTAGAAATATTCATTGTACTCCATAGCCACTTCTAGGCCCTTCCTCTGCCTCCATCACTCAGAACAATCTCTTCCTTTGAAGTTCACTCAATCCATACTTAGCAACCAATGAAGATTCTGGTAACTGTTATCTGTTAACCTGCAGGGCACCCCCTTTCTTTCCTCAGTGAGTTGCTGGTTCAGTTTTTCCTCCCCAATTCCTGCCCTCATTCTAAGGGACTAACATACATATTGACATTCTATCAAACACTCCTACTTCCCTGTTCCTTAACTTACTCATTTGCAATGACTTAACTTGCTTACACCCCAGCACAGCTACACAGAGATAGAACCTTGATCTTGACATCAGCCATATGTGCTCCATTTCCACCCTCATGAATCCATTATCACCACGACCTCCTATCCCTCTTCCCCTCAGTTCTTTCCCAGATCACCCTATACACTGGCTAACATTTCCTTCTCTTTCTCATCTCGACCCCTTGGTGAACCAGTTCAACTCTACATTGTCTGCTTTTCTCGAGTCCTTTGCCTCTGATTTTGCCCTGCTGAGCCTGTCCTTGGTATACCTTAATCATCTGCTACCTTTGCTCCTCTTCACATGCTGCTGAATAAAGCCAGGAACCACTACCACCACCATCACCACCATCACGCAACTGTGCTGACTAGGTCCGCTAAAAATTTATGTTATATAATACCAATTGGGCCTTCCAGCAAGGCAATCCTTTTACACATCTCTGATTTATTAACCCATACACAACAGCACCTTTTCCAAATCTTTTCATCCCTCCTCAAACTTCCCATGGTTCCTCCTCTTTACTGAGAACCTTTCTTCATATTTTACTGGGGAAGGGGCGGGGGAGAGAAATGGAAGTCACTTTCCAAGAGCTCCCTTTTATCCTTTCTTCTTTCATATCACTCAAATAACTTTCAGCACTCCTGTCTGGATACCTCCTCCTTCACCCCTGTCTCACATGAAGAAGCTGCCCTTCCTGCCAAGGCTAACCTCTCTACATGCACAAATAATCCCATTCCATTCCATTTTCTCCAGAATCTATCATCTCTATCACTTCTACTCTCTCACTAATCTTCAATCCCTCCATGTCTACTAGCTGCTTTCCTGCTTCCTACAAATATACCTAAGTCTCACCCGACCTCAGAAAACCCTCTTTTAATCCATCCATATCCACTAGCTATCAACCCCTATCTCTCTTCCCCACTGTGATGAAACTCTTTGAGAAAGTCATCTACAATCAGTGTCTCTATCTTTTTTTTTTTAAGTGGGGCAATGAGGGTTAAGTGACTTGCCCAGGGTCACACAGCTAGTAAGTGTCAAGTGTCTGAGGCCAGATTTGAACTCAGGTACTCCTGAATCCAGGGCCAGTACTTTTATCCACCACCTAGCTGTCCCCACAATCAGTGTCTCTAAATGCTTTCTTCTCATTCTTTTCTTAGTTCTTTGACCTTATCATTCAAAGAAAACTGCTCTCTCCAAAGTTATCAATGATCTCTTACTTGTCAAATCTCATGATCTTTTCTTTCTTCAGTCTTCTTGACCTCTCTGCACCCTCTTGACACTTGATTACTCTCTTCTCCTTGATATTCTCTTCTCTCTAGGTTTTCATGACATTATCACCTGATTCTCCTACCTAACTTACTGTTCCTTCTCAGGATTCTTTGCTGGGCCTTCACACGTGAAGATCCATGGGTGTCCCACAGGGCTCTGTCCTTAGTCCTCTTTTCTTCTTCTTCTCCCTCTATACTATTTTACCTTGTGATCTCATCAGCTCCCCTGAATTCAATTATCACTGCTATCCTCATGGTTTTCAGATCCACTAACCCAGCCCTCACCATCTTGCACCTCCGGCCCTCTATTAGAGATCTCAAACTAGATGCCCTGTAGACATTTTAAACTCAACATGTCCAAAACTGAGCTGATTATCGTCTCCCTCCAAGCCTTCCCTTCGGGAAATTACCCTATTTTCTTCCAAGGGCCCTTCCATCCTTCCAGTTACCCAGAGACTTATAACCTAGGTGTCCTATACAACTCCTCACTCTCCTCTCACCCTATAGAGTCAATCTTCTGCTAAGTCCTGTCAATTCTGCCTTTGTGTCATTTACTCATATATTTCCTCTCTAACACACGTCCCCTTTCCCCCTCTGACAGTCAAGGAAGACACAGGTTACAGGGCCTGGCACACAGTAGGTACTTACTAAATGCTTGACTGATTTATTTCATAAACGTGTGAAAGAGCCAGTAATGGAGGGAGTCTGAAGAAGGTGGTTTGAGAGAGAGGACTGTTGAATCAAGACCTTAGAGAAGGAAGTAAGGAATAGGATCAAGGTAAAAGGGATTGACCTTAGAAGCAGAGATAGTTCTTCTGCCATTGGAATGAAAGAAAAGGGAAAGAGAGGGCATTGGTAATTTTAGAGAAATGCAGGAATGAATCTGAGGGAGCCCGTGTTACAGAACCACAGAATCTTAATCAAAAGGGACCTCAGAAGCCAATTAGTGTCCAACCTGCACCAAAGAGAAGCCTCTACAACATGTGCTTATCCTGCCTTTGCTTGAATACTTCCAGTGAGGAAGAACCCACCGCCTCTTGAAACAGAACATTTTACTTTTGAATCCTTCTAGTTGCTATTAAACTTCTCCATATATCAAGCCTCAATTTGCCTCTTTGCAACTTTTTTTGGGGGGGGCAGGTGTAACGATTAGAATGACGCCACCAGCTGGAGACTTACTGTAGGAAAGCTCCAACGTGAGGAGAGGGGCCTCTGAGGGCAAGACCATGCCATGTGGCTTTCTTTGGCATCAGGAAGTGACTTCCTGACGTTGGCTTATGGGAAAAAGGGGGAGGCTGGTGCGCTGGCATGCTCTCTTTCCTGAGGACTCTGGTGGAGAAGGGAGCTACAAATGCATTCTCCCTTTAATAGATAGAGGAATCTAGGCCTTTCTCTCTCTCTTTACAAAATTCTTATTCTCCTTAATAAATGCTTAAAAGTCTAATAACTCTTGCTAAAGCTTATAATTTATTGGCAACCACTCATTAGATATTTTAGACAGTATAGCTAGAATTTTAGTCCTTACCCGGGGCAATGAGGGTTAAGTGACCAGGGTTACACAGCTAGTAAGTGTCAAGTGTCTGAGGCCGGATTTGAACTCAGGTCCTCCTGAATCCAGGACTGGTGCTTTATCCACTATGCCACCTAGCTACCCCTCAACTTTTTTTTTTTTTTTGGTGGGGCTGTAGGGGTTAAGTGACTTGCCCAGGGTCACACAGCTAGCAAGTGTCAAGTGTCTAAGGTCACATTTGAACTCAGGTCCTCCTGAATCCAAGGCCGGTGCTTTATCCACTGTGCCACCTAGCTACCCCCTCAACTTTTTTTTTGGGGGGGGGGGCAGGGCAATGGGGGTTAAATGACTTGCCCAGGGTCACACAGCCAGTAAGTGTCTGAGGCCGGATTTGAACTCAGGAACTCCTGAATGCAGGACCAGTGCTTTATCCACTGCGCCACCTAGCCACCCCCTCAACTTCTTTTTGACAGAGAAACTCAGAGCCCTGGTGTAGGTGCCGAGAAATCAAATGATGAGGGTAACCCAAGGATTTAAATTAGCAAGTAAGGATGATAGAACAGAAAAAAAACGATTCCAGAATAGTAGCTAGTGAAACACAGAAATGGCAGACTATGGCATGAAGACTTACTTGATATAGATGAAGCCAGAATGGGGAAGATTGATTTGGTAAGAAAGGTCAAGGCACCAAGTCACAGTGACTGTGAAGAATCTGTTTACTGTGAGTGGGAAAGTTGGAAGGAAGAGATGTTGTGGAATCTCAAAGTTCAAAATCTTAGAGGTAACAGAATTCTGAGAAATGGTGAGATCTATGATGTGGCCATTTTGGAATGTGACTAAAGTAGAGGAGGGAAGATCACTGGAATCTCTCCACTGCATAGATGAACAAATATGGCCATGCCTACCATTGCAGGCAGAGCAGGGAGTTTGGAGAATAAGGAGGGAAAACCAAATAGACCGCTTTTCTAATCTTTGCTATAAGAAGCTGAATAAGCTCATATGTTTTGAAATGTAAGGCCTTCTTGCTCTACCCCCAGAGCCAGAAGCCTCTCTTCAAGCTTCAGCCAAGAGGGCTTTAGGAACCTGGAACTAAAAGCTGTTTACTGACTTTTTCTGTAATAGCATTCTCAGCAGGACAAAGGCATCGGATCTGCGAAGAGAGAAGCCTTCGATTCAATGGCTATTTCTGAAGGGACAGGGGAAAAGCAAGGTCAACCCTTGCCTGTAAAGTTGCAAAGCAATATACTCTGTCCTTCTTACTCTTTCCCAATGAATAATTTTTAAAAATTTGAAAAAACAAACTTGCAGCTACATAATATGGCAAAACAAATTCCTCTATTAGATACGTCCAGAAATGTCTATCTCTGCATTTTTAGGTCTGTCACCTCTTTGATAGGAGGTGAAGGGCTTGTTTCATCATCACTCTTTTGGACTCAAGGCTTATCATTACATTGATCGGAGTTCTAAACTCTTTTAAAAACTTTTTCTTTACAATGTTGTTTTCATTTTATAGATTGTTCTAATCCCAGCTCACTTTGATCTGTCAGCTCAGTCTTCTCCATCCTTTGAAATTATTTACTTAATAATTTCTTATGTCACAATAATATTCCATCACATACAATTTGTTTAGCCATTCCACAATCCCAAAGGACTATTGATGAAACATACTATTCACCTCCAAAGAAAGAACTGGTATTGATGGAACACAGACTGAAGCATGCTATTTTTTCACTTTCTTTCATTTTTTTCTTATTCAAGTTTTCTTATACAAAATGACTAATATGGTAATGTTTTACATAATTGTACATGTACAAGCTATATCTAATTGCTTACCAACTCAGGGAAGGGGGAAGGGAATAAGGGATAAAAATTGGAACCCCAAACTATAAATAAAAATGTTTATTACTTTAAAAAAATGTGTTTAACCATTCCAATAGGACATCCCCTCATTTTTTTAATTCAACCTTCCCCTCTCTACCCATTGAGAAGACAAGAAAAAAACTTATTACAAATGTGTACAGTCAAACAAAACAAATTCCTGCATTAACCAAGTCCAAAAAATAAAATAAAATAAAATGTTTTAATCTGTACTCTAAGCTAATCAGCTTTCTATCTGGAGAGGGAGAGCATAGTTCATTATTAGTCCTTTGGAATTTTTGTTGGTCGTGTTGATTGGAGTTCCTAAGTCTTTCAAAATTGTTTATCTTTACAATATTTTTATTATATTAATTGCTCTCTGGTTCTGCCCACTTCACTTTGCATCAACTCATACAAGTCTTTCCAGGCTTTTCTGAAAAACATTCCCTTCACCATTTCTTAAAACACAACAGTATTCCTTCACATTAATGTACCATTATTTGTCTAACTATTCTCCAATTGATGGGCACTCTACCCGCCCCCTGCAGTTTCTAATTCTTTGCCACAATGAAAAGAGCTTATATGTGTGTATATACACATATTTGTGTGTGTGTGTGTGTGTGTATATATATATATATATATATAATTTTCCTCTTTTCTCCAGTTTTCTCTTTTGTCATCTTTACCAATCTGATAACTGTACAGTGAAATTTTTATTTTCCTATTGATTAAGTGAAATGGACACATGCCTGCCTGGGTCCCCACAAAAGCCTCCTTTGTAATACTTATTTCTTTCCTCTAAAATATCTCAAACCCAACCCAGAAATTGCACTTACTAACCACTATGACCTGACCCATCAAATTCTTTCATGAGGGTGGAAATGGGAGAGATCTGGAAAGGGAGAGAGGGTAAACAGGCAGTTTTTCAATGAAGAAATCAAAACTATATTTAATCATATGAAAAAATGTTCTAAATGCTCTAAATCTAAATTGATTGAGACATGCAAATTAAAACAACTTTGAGATCATCTTACACCTATCAAATTGACTAAAATGATAGATGCCCTTCAATCAGGGAATGGCTAAACAAGCTGTGGTATATGATTGTGATGGAATACTACTAAGATATTAGAAATGCTGAACTGTTGGATTTAGAAAAATATGGAAAGACTTAGACCTAAAAGAACTGACAAATAGAAATATGCATATTTTGTGTTTTATGTGTACATTTACAGATATGTATGTTTACATATATACATACATATATATATGTGTGTGTGTGTGTATATACACATGTTTGTTTTCACATTTTAATTGTAGCCATCACTTGGAGGGAGAGACGGAGGAGGGAAAAAAGTGCACAGCAGAGAACAAAAGAAAAGTTAGAAGGAAGCACAGAAAAGCTAGGCAGCTTTGAAAACAATGTGTGGTATTTATTACATAGGTTTTCTTGAAATGGAAATTCATTGCTTTATTTTTTTCTTTTCTCATTCTATATTTAAGTTTAAAATGAATTAAACAAATTTAAAAGGAAGGAAAGAAAGAGGTTTAGCTACTCTGAGAGTTCAGGAGGCCTATGACTTAGTTGTGAACCACAGTGGGAAGGGCATTAAATTTGAAGCTGGATGACTTCCTCAATTCAAATCTCAGCACAGATATTTACTACCTAATTGACCTGAGGCAAATTATTTAATCTCTCTGGGTCTCAGTTTCTCTTCAGTAAAATGAGGATGCTGCTGGGGCAGCTAGATGGCACAGTGGTTAAAGCACCGGCCCTGGATTCAGGAGTACCTGAGTTCAAATCTGGCCTCAGACACTTGACACTTACTAGCTGTGTGACCCTGGGCAAGTCACTTAACCCCCATTGCCTGCAAAACCAAAAAACCAAAAAAAAAAAAAAAATGAGGATGCTGGACTAGCTGACTTCCAAACGCCAACCCACTTATAGTTGTCAGTCCTTCATTCTCTTTTTTTTATTTTTTAATCAAAGTATTTTATTATTTTCCAGTTACATGTAAGGATAGTTTTCAACATTTATTTTCATAGGATTTTTAGTTCCAAATTTTTCTCCCACCCTCCCTTCCCTCTCTCCTCCCCAACACAGAAAGCAATCTGATATAGGTTATATATGTGCAATCACATTAAACATATTTCTACATTAGTCATCTTGTGAAAGAAGAATCAGAGCACAAGGGAAAAACCTCAAAAAAGAAGGGAAAAAAGTCCAAAAGTAGAAACAATATAGTTTAATCTTCATTCAGAATCCACAGTTCTTTTTTTCTGGATGTGGAGAACATTTTTCTTTTTCTTTTTCTTTTTTTTTTTGGCGGGGCAATGGGGGTTAAGTGACTTGCCCAGAGTCACACAGCTAGTAAGTGTTAAGTGTCTGAGGCCAGATTTGAACTCAGGTCCTCCTGACTCCAGGGCCGGTGCTCTATCCACTGCGCCACCTAGCTGCCCCAATGGAGAACATTTTCTATCATGAGTTCTTTGAAATTGTTTTGGATCACTGTACTGCTGAGAAGAGCCAAGTCTATCACAATTATTCATCACACAATATTGCTGTTACTGTGTACAATGTTCTCCTGGTTCTGCTCCTCTCAGTCAGCATCAGTTCATCTAAGTCCTTCCAGGTTTCTCTGAAATCCTCCTACTCATCATTTCTTATAGCACAATAATATTCCATTACATTCATATACCACAACTTGTTTAGCCATTCACCAACTGATGGGCATTCCTTTGATTTCCAATTCTTTGCCACCACAAAGATATTTTTGTACATGTGGGTCCTTTTCCCTCTTCTATGATCTCTTTGGGATACTTACTGACCTAGCAGTGGTACCACTGAGTTAAAGGTTAGTCCTTCCTTCTCAAAGAAGACCAAGGTATCAGGGTGATCATGATTTTCCTGAATTGGATTTAAGTGAGGGAGGGCTGTGTAAGGTCACCAACCTCACTCTCTCCTCCTGAGCCATCTGGGTCCAGTGGGCAAGATGACTGGAGATGGCGCCAGATGTTTTAAGGCAATTGGGGTTAAGTGCCTTGCCCACAGTCACATAGCTAGTGTCTGAGGTGAAATTTGAACTCAGGTCCTTGACTCCAGGGCCAGTGCTCTATCCACTGAGCCACCTATCTCTGCCCCTAAACCCTTCCCTCCTTGTAGCTATAAATTTATGACCCAATGAATTTGGTGGCTCACCCTGCAGAGATCCATCCCCACCATTCCAGTTCTATTCTCTAGGCATATATCCCTTCCCACCAAGGTCCTATCAAATCCATGCCACTATTATATAATCCAACCTTCTCATTTTACAGAAGGGGAAAGTGAGGCCCAGAAATCTGAAGTGACTTCCTCAGGCTTGGTTATTTAGCAGTACCATTATTGGAGACATAAACCAAGGTCCTCTAACTGCAAAACCTATGTTCTACCCAAGGTGCCTACCCTTTGTTTCTATGAGCGTGGAAGGATTTTGAAACAAAAGTCTGTCCCTGTGCATCTGAGTTTCCCAATAGCCAGTTATTTTTCTGTCCCTGGCAGCAGAGAAAGGTCAAATCCCATGAGCTTTCTTTACTGAGAAACAGTCTTAAGCCTCCCTTTAACATTTTGTTTTCAGAGAGACGGACTCCCCAGGAGCCCCTTCTGAAGGCAAATCTTTCCATCTGACACCCACTAGAATGATTCCATGTCTACCCTGAAGAGAGAAAGCAACAAGAGTGAGGTCTCCTTCCCTTCTTCAGGACAGCAGCTGCTCTGCAGATCCAGCTGCCAGGAGATGGGCCCACAGGACAGAGGTCACACAAACCAGGAGCCTGTCATCCCCCCCAAACATCCGGGCGGGGTGTGAGTACACACTGACAGGAATCAGAACGGACTCTTACCACACAAGGCAACAAGTTGAAAATTAATTATCTAAAACAACAGAGTATCCTGTACATGTGGCATTTTGTTTTGGTTTTGTTTCCAGTGTTTAGATCAGACAAGAGTTCCTTGTCATTCCACATAAGGAAACTCTCCCCAATACTACCTGCCTGGCAACTTAGAATTGCCTAGGGGCACTGAGAGGTTTAATGATTTTTTTTTTTTAGGGACAGTCAACAAAGCTTTAGTAATTCCTTACTATGTGACAAGCACTGTACCACACAGATAGTATGTGTCAGACAGAGGTAAGACTTGTACCCAGATCTTCCAAAGCCAGATCCCTAACGACTACCCAACATTACCACTCATTGTTTATTTACAGGGACAATTTTAAATCCCAGCAGCTAAGTACCTCTGAGGTCCCTAGATTCCCAGGTCCTACACCCATTCTTTAGTATTTTGCCCAGGACACTAAGGCACTGATCTCTGGCTTCTGTACCCCATCTCTGCGCACCCTGGGCCAGGCCATAAACTCTTACACTCCAGGTCCTATGAAGTCTATCTCTGAGGACCTGTTTGGCCTGGGCCACAAAGACCAAGTCTTGCAACTAAGTGGGACATGGTTCATTCAAAAGGCTAAATAGGCCACTGTCCCCTGCCTTGCTTGGAAGGGAATCACAGAAATTAAGCGGATCCCCTATGGATGAAGATTCTCTGAATGTACCAGGGAAAGGGTATGGAGAACAAGTGGAGATGCCAGGGCAGGATGGCACAAGGGAAAGCACACAGGCCTGAGACAGGGCCGTTGGGCCTGGATCTGGTCTACAGCCAGGTGAGTTAGTGAATCCATCAATATTCATTCATTAAGCTTCTACCATATGCCAGAAACCTTTGTTAAGGTCTGGCATTACAAAGAAAGGCACAAAGACAAGGGTGTGCCACTGAGGAGCTCACAATCTACAGGAGTCACTGAATCTGTTTGCTAATCTATAAAATGAAGACAATATTTGTACCACCTACTTTATAGGTAAGTTGTGAGGATGAATGGAGGGAAAAGATGTCCTGAAGATGGGAGAGCTTATGATAGGAGAAGGAGGGAGTAAGTATTTATATAGTACCCAACACATGCCAGGCACTGTGCTGAGTGCTTTTTGGGGTTGTTTTTTCCAAAAATTATCTCATTTGATCCTCACTTCTAAAAAGTAGGTGCTATTATCTCAATTTTACAGTTTGAAGAAACTAAGGGAAACAGAGCTTAAGTGACTTGCAAAGGGTCACAGAGCTAGTAAATATCTTAGATCACATTTGAACTCAGGACTTCCTTGACTCCAGGTCCAGCACTCTAATCATTTTGCCACCAGCTACCTCCCATTAATTTTGTTATCAATAACAAAATACACCTCTAAAACCACTTATGATAATTTAGGAATAAAAGCCAATCGGTTTGAGGAGGCAAAATGAAATAAATGTTCATTTCCCCTGACTGGGATCAAACCTTGCCTTCAGCTTAGTGCTTCCTAATAGCCAAGGGTAGAAGAAACTCAATTAGATCTTGGCTCTAATGGTCTTAGACAAGTCACTCAACTTCCCTGGGCCCCGTTTCCTTATCTGAAAAATTGAAGATTGAACTAGATGATCTCTAAGATTTTTTCCATTTTTCGATCTGTGATTTCTCACATGAGAAAGGAAAGAAAATAAGTCCCTCTCCCACCCACACAAAGCTCAGGACCGGCCTTCAGAGCAAACATCTCTTACAGTGTCCACTAGACCATCACACCATCAACCCTGAGGAATCTGTGACCCTCCAAATCATCACTGCAGCCACAGAGTAAACAAAGCAGTTTCAAAAGGCCAAAGATTATAAAAGGAGATGAGTAGCCAGAAAATAAGAAGAAAAGGTTTAAAGGGATGTTCTAAAAAGCAAATGAGATGTTTTTTCATCTGACCTTAGAACCACCAAATGACCAACACATGAAGAGGGGACCTAGAGGCAACCTAATCCCACCCTCTTATTTTATTTTTACAGATGAGGAAACTGAACACGTGCATTGAAAGTGATTTGTCGGGGGCAGCTAGGTGGCACAGTGGATAGAGCACTGGCCCTGGAGTCAGGAGTACCTGAGTTCAAATCCGGCCTCAGACACTTAACACTTACTAGCTGTGTAACCCTGGGCAAGTCACTTAACCCCAATTGCCTCACTAAAAAAAAAAAAAAAAAGTGATTTGTTCAGTGGCTGAGCCAGGAACTACAATCCAAGTTCTTTCCAATGCACTAGATTTTACTATCCTGCTTTTTTCCCCTCAATTTTGAAATCTTTGTTAAAGGTTCACTTGAGAGGAAGAAACATGTTGTGGATATTGACAACACCCCCCTCACTCTCAACCCCCCCCCAAAACCCAAGTCCTATCATGCCATCATCAGTGATGGAAGCTTTTATGAGAAACGAGATGTTTTTCACTCTCCATCTGTCAAAAAATTTAAAAATTAATGGCAGTAACCAAGAGAACTTTGTATACAGTTAACAGCAATATTATTCAAAGAATAACTGAACAACTAAGCTATTCTGAGTATTATAACTATTCAAATCAGCTACAAAGGACCTATGATGATGCTATCTACCTCTGGAGAAAGAAACTGATAAGCAGAAGTATGCATAGTACAGTTTTGGCTATATATCTGTGTCGAATGGTGGCCATCTATAGTGCGGTGTGAGGAGGGAGGGAGGGAGTTCACAACTTAAAACGTAACAAAAAATTTCAAGAAATTGAGTTATTTTAAAAAGAGGCATTTAAGATACTAAAATGGAAGTGACTGCAGAAAGTTCCTCATGCCCCCAAATTGGTGAGGCAGCACAATCCTGTCGGGGATGGCACTAAGGGCTTATCTGTATGGGATAGAAAGCTAGTCCAGAAACCCTGAGGTCTTTTCTACTCCACTATTCCACCTCCCAGGGAGCCCTCTTCACTTCCTTTCCTCTCTGCAATGTTGAGTATGGTGTTATAGGAGTGAGATATTCTCTGTATAGGCAGGAGGTCGTGTTTTTGTTGATGCTGCTGCCACCGCCACTTCATACTTCAAACTCATACTGAGCCTACAATCTACCAACCTGGTGGGGGGGCTTTTGGGAGCATAAACTACTGTTTGTCTAACTACATTTCTATGAAGTTATGATTTGTGTTTCTCACTCAAATGGAACTAGATAAATGAGACCTGACAAAGGAAAGATGGGACCGAAGAAGGCAACTTCTTCCTTGAAACTTAAGGGAAAATCTTCCGAATTCACCCTTACCCACTCTTCTCCTCTAACAACAGCCTTCTGAGGGCGGAAGACCTAGGATACGACTGTTTGCTTAGAAATACTCAATGTCGGGCAGCTAGGTGGCGAAATGGATAAAGCACCAGCCCTGGATTCAGGAGGACCTGAGTTCAAATCTAGCCTCAGACACTTGACACTTACTAGCTGTGTGACCCTGGGCAAGTCACTTAACTCCCATTGCCTGGCAAAAAAAAGAAAGAAAGAAAAAGAAAAAGAAAAAATACTCGATGTGTAGCCCAGAGGGAAATCATGGCACATGGAACATCTTGGTATATGTAGCAAAAACAGGACTGAAGATCAAGAGATCCAAGTTGTATCTGACACTGTCTCAGGCTAAAACCCTCACTAAGTCCTCTCTTCTTTCTTGATCTGTTTTCTTCTCTATAAGAAGCTGATGATTAGGAGCTGATGATTTTGAAAGTCCTTATTAGTTCTAAATCATGATACAGAGAACTTTTTTAGCTTTGCCAGTCTGGTTTTCAGAGGGGGAGTGGGAGTGAAAAAAGTAGAAATTGGCACCCTGCAAGCCAATGCATTATATGGGTTGAACTAGATGCTCCCTAAGATTGAAGGTCCAAGAATGAATGGCACAGGTCAAGAGAAGTGTGAGTGTGCCTGTAAGGGAACCTATCATTAATGCCATAACTCCCAGTGTTGGAGGGACTAGAATGATGATAAGACTGTGATCATCTTCTGCTCTCAGTGATCTTCCTCCCCAATTTCTCCAGCTCCCTATGAAGGAGATTCTTCTGTATTTATTTCCTACTTACTTATCCGGGTACACATTTTTCCCTGGAGTAGAATGGAAGGCTACCTGAAAGAAGTTTCAGTTTTAGTTTTGTATCCTCACAGCCTAGGACAGTGCTTTGTACTTCAAGGTAAATGCTTCTTGAATTGGAAATCAAAGGAGTGCTCATCAATTGGGGAATGGCTAAACTGGCTGTGGCATATGATGGGGATGGAATATTATTGTGCTATAAGAAATGACAACCAGAATGACTTCAGAAAGGCCTGGAAAGACTTGTATGAACTGATGTACAGCGAAGTGAGCAGAATCAAAGGAACACTGTGCACAGAGGCAGCAATACTGTCTGATGAAGAACTATGAATGAACTAACCATCCTCAGCAATACAATGATCCAAGACAGTCCCAAAGGACTATTGATGAAACATACCATCCACCTCCAAAGAAAGAACTGATATTGATTGAACACAGACTGAAGCAGGCTATTTTTCACTTTCTTTTTTTTTTTTGGTTATGGGAGTATTATGAGCCCTGATTACTCCAAAAATTTTTTCCTTGAAACCAGCAGTTTTCCCTTTCTTCTTGAAACTAAACCAAAGGACAGACACACCCAAAGAGATAAGCAGCACCAGAACGGACTGAGTTAGCTCCAGGACCACCACCCTGCATTACAGTCTTCCTCACCCCCTAGATGAGGTAATCCTGTTAGGTGTGGCTGCACCAGGAGGGGACAAAGAAACCGCCCACCAGCAGACTGCTTTCCACCCACTAGGACAGAATTAGTGCCCATCACCAGATTGCCCGGACCCATCAACAAACTACCCCAACCCACTGCCAGACGACTTCCAATCCATTACCCAACAAGGGACATTTCACCCATGCCATTTTAGCCCTATAAAAGGGCGCTCCCCAGGCTAGTTGGGGAGGAAAGTGTTTAAACCTTCCTCCGGCCAGTTTCTCTTCTACCCCAATAAACCTGTTCTTTTATTCCTAACCAGGACTTGCTTGAGAGTGTAATTCTTTACAGAGGCATCCTAAGGACCCACATGCTTTCCCCCATAATATTTTGATCAAGTTTTCTTGTACAAAATGACAAATATGGTAATACTTTGCATGATCATACCTGTATAACCCATGTCTGATTGCTCACCTCCTCAGGGAGGGGGGAAGGTAGGGAGGGGAGGAGGGATAAAAATTAGAACCCCAAACTATAAATAAAAATGTTTATTACATTAAAAAAAATGAATGCTTCTTGAGTATTTCTTTTTTCTAAGACACAAGGAAGCTCGGAGGAAGACTGGTTTGTTTGGGGTTTTTGCTAAAATATCCGGGAGACAAATACTAACACTTTTGCTGTTTCCCGTTTCTACTTCTCAGATTCCTGTTTAAATCCCTACCACTCTAAGGGAACTGCCCTTATCCAAGGTCACCAATGAGAGCCAAGTCTAAATAGCTTTATCCAAACAGTCTTATCTTCCAGGTCTCTCTCCTTCCTTAGTTTCCTTTGATTCTCCTCCTACCTCCCTAAGCACTCCTTCTAGACAGCTTTCCTTGGAGCTTTTTCCTTATCCTGCCTCCTTCCTGAAAAACTCTGCGGTTTGCCCCCTTCTCTCTTTCTCTCCCTAGAATATTGCATTCACTCCCATGGCTTCAACTATCACTTCGATGTTCCCCCAATCTTTCTTTTTCTAGCACTGACCTCTCTTCTGAGCTCCAGACCCACAAATCCAATATGGGTATTTGACCAGCACTGAAAACTCAACTTGTCTAAAATAAAATTCATCTCACTCCCCCTTCCTCCTTCAGACTTTATATTTTAAATGTTTTATTGACAAATTGTTTTGTCAACATAGATCCCACCACACTGACCCATAAGGGGAAACAGAAATCCCAGGATGCTGTTCCTCCATAAGGCTATGTATAGACACATGACCCATCTTTATCCTAGTTTAATTTTCTTGGTAACTTATACTCTATAATACTAGTAACTCTACTAATCTGTGTAAGTTTCTTAACCTCTATAGGCCTCAGTTTCTTTCTATATAAATTGAAGTAGCTGAAGTAATTGTCCTCTAATGTTCCTTCTAGATCTGAGTCTAATTTAAATGTAAATCATTATTACACAAGATTATTTGGAATGATGTTTAATGTTAAGTTTCTAATAAAAAATAAATTGCCCAACTTGGGGAGAATTTCCTTGGGTAAATTTCCAGTTGCCAATAGTGCTCTAAGAATAGCATTGGATGAGATAGATGAGATAGTGAGCTGTGCTAAAAGGATAAACCACATTGATGAGATCAGAGACTTTGAAGTATTTCTTCTGAATTTTATAATGCCTTTATTTACATAGTTATAGTCAGTGTATGTATTATTCTTTTGGCTCATCCTTCCATCCTAGGAACCAAGTGTTCCTACACTTCACTTCTCTATGTTCCTTACAGTCATCATTTCTTACAGCTCAATATTCTATGTGACAACTTACTCTGCCATCCTCCAATTCCAGGGGCACATAGTTTGCTTTCAACTCTTTACTAATACAAATAGTGCTGCTATGAATATTTTCATGTGGGGCTTTTCCTGTCAATAATTCCATCTGGGTGCAGTCCTAAAAGTGGGATTGCTGGGGCAAAACATGAACAGTTTTGTAACTTTTATTGTATAAACATGTATTTCTTCCAAAACAGTATTTCACCAACATTCCAGATATTTCACAATATTTCCAAAACAAAATTTTATAGCTCTGCCAGCAGTGAATTAACTCACTTTCAACTACCAGAATAAATGCTATTTTTTATCATATTTGGCAGTTTGAGGATGTAAGGTAAGTGTCTTAATTGTACTTCATCACAGCATTTCAGAGTTGCATTAATCTGCATTTCCCTGATTACTAGCAATTTCCTCCCCCACCCCAAACACCAGTTGACAGTTTGTTTTGCCTTTTGAAAAGTGACTTAATATATTTTGACAATTTATTTATTAGGTAATGGCTTATAATTTTAATTGTGTCTATTAATGGCACCACCAATAATACCAAAACTAGGCTTTAAACTCTGAAGTTGTTAACCTGGAAATTAAGGAAACAATCAATATAGGAGAAATAAGGTCTTTAATCAGGGCAGAGGAACTATAGCTCGAGGACAGGGTTTTTATGGGGTAACAGAACAAAAGGGGAACCAAAAGGTTGCCCCAGAGGGACGTATAGCTACTTAATGTAAATGAACCTTTGACAAAAGAAATAATAGAACTGCTCCTAAATTAAGTATAGGCGTTACTGACTCTGAATAGAAACTACTTAGTGCAGATAGACTCTTTTACAAAATAATCACAAAGTCCAGGGAGTAAGGTGGGGAACTTTGGGAGGGGGTAAGTTGCTTGGGGGAAGGTCCTTAAGTCCATCAAGAGTCGGGAAATGGGGGGTGGCTAGGTGGCGCAGTGGATAAAGCACCGGCCCTGGTTCGGATCCAGCCTCAGACACCTGACACTCACTAGCTGTGTGACCCTGGGCAAGTCACTTAACCCCCATTGCCCCGCAAAAAAAAAAAAAAAAAGAGTCAGGAAATGACAAAGACAGTCAGCCCCAGGCAATGCATTTGTCTGGGAAAGAGGGGACTGGGTGGGGAATCTCAGTAAATTTTGTAGTTCTCAAAGTCACATTTGATTTTTCCTTCTCTCATCTCCCACATCCAGTCAAGTTCCAAGTCTTGGTGATGCCACCTGCACAATGACTTCTCAGATATGCCTCTCCTCTTACCTATTCCCATAGCTACTACTCTAGCACTGATCCTCACATCTCTGCAATGGCCTACTGAAGTAGCCTCCTAACTAGATTCCCTGTATTTATAGGCTCTCCCCTAGAATCTATGCTTCATATAGCTTCCCAAACAATTTTCCTAACGTACACATCCAACCATTGCCGTGGTACACATTCCCAGGCTCAGAAACTTTCAGTTGCTCCCCACAGCCCACTGAATAAAACTCCCTTTTATATTCCAGTTGGCCTGGAGGTCCAGATCAAATGTCACTTTCTCTATGAATTATTCCCTGGGCCTCCCATCTAAAAGCAATCGCTCCCTTTGAGTTTCCTCAGTCCAGTGTCGATAACCACCCTGTGTTTAACACAACTCGCTTTGTTCTATCTCCCTATTTTATTCCCCCTCTGCAACCCCAGAGTAGAGAATCTGTCTTACCTCTCTATCACCTTCCTCCCTACGCCCCCCAAGGACACAAGTGATTAAATATTTGTAGAACTAATGAAGAGTAAAAAATCCTAAAGGAGAGGCAGAAACTTGTTTTGCGATTGGCTTATGCTCTATTTTTAAGTGTGAATTCAAACAGAGAAATGTGGATTGTTTCCCTGGAAACAGAAAAGAAATTCTACCAAAAGGATGCAGGCACATGGATTGTATATAGATAGATAATAAGGTTTCCAACCCCCACTGAGTGTAAAGACAGAACCAGCTTGGAAAGCAAATCTCATAAAAGAAAGCCAAGTTCACAAGTTTTTCTGATAGCATGTCTGACAGGAGAAATGTAGCAGATTTTAGGAAACTTGAGTCAGAAAGAATCCAACTTTGGCATCATGAGAGGATTTAGTTGCAAAACTGTATGATTTGGGCTGGAGGGGGTGGAAGGAAGTACATGATTGCTGAGACTCACTGTTTTGGGACTCCCTGTTATGGGATAAAGGTCTTTGCCTATCCTCAGGGGCTGAGTCTAGATTGGAGTGGCCAACTTGAGGACTGAGGTGGAGTGACAGAGCCCACAAATCAAATGGAAGAGCCTTACTCTTTGGGGACTTTCCTTGATTGGTCTGATCTGTGACTATTCCCTGATTCTAGCACCTTAAGGTTGAAAGATTCAGTATCACCTGTGAGGGCCCCACAGAGAGAATTTAAACTTGTCAGACCAGAGGATGAAGGAGAGGCAGGTAAGAAATGTCAACCTTAGTCAGATTAGGGATGGGAGGGAAGGGAGGGGAAATGAAATCCTATCATAAAAGGCTAAAGGGACTTGAGAACAATTATGCCCCTTCCCATTCTGTTCTTCCTCTCTCACTCAGTGTCCCCAGACCCACTGTTGACCAACCAATGAAGGCAATAAGGGCTTCAGCAGGAACAGCTAGGTGGTTCAGTGGATAAAGCACCAGCCCTGGATTCAGGAGGACCTGAGTTCAAATCCGGTCTCAGACACTTGACACTTACTAGCTGTGTGACCCTGGGCAAGCCACTTAACCCCAATTGCCTCACCAAAAAAAACCACAAACCCCACAAAAAACCAAATAAGGGCTTTAGCAGCTACCAAGGACTTGCCAAAGACAGGTTGCCCAAGGGCCCTGGTCAACCCTGCCTGGAAAAAGAAGAGCCTGCCTCCAAACCAGCTGGTACATGGCCTTCCTCAGGTTCCTCTTCTAAACATGAATCCTGGACCCTCTTCTTAGGACCATCTGCCAAGGACAAGCCTGGGTTAGGCTGCACTTCAAACTCATAAGTGTGTGGGAAACACACACATTAGGGACTGAAAATTCACTGGAAGGGAAGGCTCAGACACACAAATACACTCAAGCCACACAATCAGGAGGAGGGGGAAAGGTAGTTTCCTCAGAGGTTACACAGACAGACACACCCAAAGGTCAATGTACAATAAGGATCACCAATAAATACTCTCTTGGAAGGTGGCTCATTCTGGGAAGGGGCAGAGGCAGTTTAACAGAATATTATCCAGTCATGTCATGCCCAGGGAGATTTCTGACTCCACTCACCCTGAGCATCCAGACACAGAAAAGGCTTAGTAATCCCTTTAAGGAAACCCAGGTTCAAAAAATGGAAGTGATCTGTCCAAGGCTGTACTACCGGTCACTCAGTACCTGATCTGGGTCTTAGAACGCAGGGCTTTTCCCTCTGTCCTCACCCCAGACTCTAGGGTCTCCTTCACCCACCTCCCGATGCCCACGGTTCCAGACTCCATTCCATATTCCAAGGAATCCCCACCACGATCACGGGTTAAACTGGATTTCCTGCTACCAAACGGAACAGCTCTTTCTTCCCTCCCCACAGCATCCTTTCCAGTCGGCCCCTGGTCTCTAACCCCAGTCGTTACCGCCTTCTAAGGGCACTCCGCGCACCCCTCACTAACAGGTGCAAAGGTGCACCGGCCAAAAGTACCCCTCTGGAGACAAGTCTATTGCCCCCCCACCCCACACGCCATCCCACCTCCCGGGTCACCTGGGCTACGCCTCCCCCCCTTTACATTCTTCCAGGTGCACCCACGCCCCTCACTTCCACTCGGACATGCGTGGTGCACCTAGACCCGCACGCCCCCTCCTCTCCCAGAGGACACATGTAATCCACCCCCCCCACCTCAGACCTGAGACGCGAGCAGCACTCTCCCCCCACCCCTCAAACCCCCCCATGCGCGCCCCCTCGCGGGCACGAGGGCGGCAGCCTAGCCCCTCACCTCCGCGCGGACACGCGTGCTGTGCCGGTCGGCCGTTGCTATATGGCAACCAGATCTTCTTCAGGGGGTTCTGGGTGAGCTCCCTGGGGGAGGCCATGGGGACGGGCCGCAGTTCCTGGCGGGCGCTGCGCAGCCGGGAACAGCTAGCGGGAGGCTGCTCGGAGGGCTGGGGACAGACACCTCCTCCTCAGCCGGCCGGAGATGGAGCCACTCCCAAAGGCGGGGCCCCGAGGCTCCACCCCCGCAGCACGTGGCCCCGCCTCCCCTCCTCCCTCCCCTCTCTCCGTCCGAGGCCCAGCCCCCAGCCCTTGAGGCCGGGGAGGGGGCGGGGAGGGGGGGAACCCTTCCTCAGCCCCGCCCCGTCAGCCTGGGGCCGCGGGGAGCGTGGGCTGGGAGAGGGAGGGGAGAAGAGCGGACTGCGTGATCCCAGATCTTCCAGCTCCTGGCGTGGAGCTGAGCAAGCAACTGAGGGAACTTCAGAGACGCCACCAGCTCTCCCCCACCCCTGCCCGAAAACTCCCTGGGCATCGGGGCCGGCTGAAGAGCTGTGCCTCCTTCCTTCTTTGCCCTTCTGGGATGAGGCTGCAGCTCCCACCCTCGCGTGTCTCCTTCCCCTTCTCTTGCTACAAGGCTCTCCCCCAACACACGAACCTTTCACATCTTCCAGACCCGTGACTCCTCTGAGATCCCAGAGGGAGACCAGCCCCGTGAATCTGGACAAGATCTTTTAACACTCTGAGCCTCAGTTTCTCCAACTGACAATAGGGAAGAGGGTGGTTAAGAAGATCTTTTAATGCCTCTCGGCTGGAGGAGGCTATGCCTGTGTAGGGCCAGTCAGGAATTGTTCCCTCTGGATCCTTACTGAAGGGGATTTCTCCTGAAGAAGATTTTTTGTTTGTTTTGTGGGGCAATGGGGGTTAAGTGACTTGCCCAGGGTCACACAGCTATTAAGTGTCAAGTGTCTGAGGCTGGATTTGAACTCAGGTCCTCCTGAATCCAGGGCCAGTGCTCTATCCACTGCACCACCTAGCTGCCCCCTCCTGCAGAAGAATTTAGCTCAATTTTGTGTTCTGGCAAAGAGCTAAGATACTTATGGGGTCCCAAGGATCAGGGATGCAATGGGTCTAGGCCAAGACACTTTAAGCTGCCTTGGACTGAGGAGTTGTGGAGAGTCAGGGGAAAGTACCTGTAAGGCCCTCTGGAAAAGGGGAAGGGAGGGGAAAGGAGCAAGGGGAAAGGTCATGAGGTGTGGTGGGTAGGGCCAGCCCAGATGCCAAGAGGAGCCTGGAGTTTGCCCTCTTGCCCAAGCACAGGCCCATGAAGTGAGAGCTCTGTCCCTGCATGACCGCCTGATCACTGAAGTGGACTCCATGTAGGTTAATTCATGGTTTCCTCGTTGACCTATCTTCATAGGTCAAGGGGCACTGTGGGTCACCCCTCTGAGTCCCTTCAGCACCATCTTACCTCATTCCCACCCTCAGACTCAGAGTGGAGATCAACCCAAACTCCACAGTCCTTCCTCTTTCCCAGGCCATCACTGAAACACGTGCTAAAAGATCACCTCCTCCAAGAAGTCTTCCAGGTTATAAATTTTGGGTCAAGGAACCTGAGTTTGAATCTGGGCTCTTTATGATCCTGAGCAAATCAATTACTCTCTGCGACCAGCTTCCTGAGCCATAAAATGAGGACATTGGACTACATAATCAGTTCTAACTCTATGAACACATGACGGCTTTATATTTATCCTACCTATCCCTACGCAGCTGAAGACTGGACTCTACCCCCAAATTTCCTCCCATCCTCTCCATATTTATGCCCCCCCCCATTCTAAGCAGTTCATGAAGTGATTTCCATGCACATCTTAATGTGTTTGTCATCTACGTATCCTTGTAAACGAATGCCCTACATATATGTATGTTCTGTGCTGAGCTATAGATTATTGGGCCAAGTCTTTGATTGGGTCTGTTGCCCCTAATGGATATCACGTCTATCCAGGGCAAAGCCAATATGTGTCCCAAGACCAGCTTCAGAAATTCCAAGAATCTGGTTGTGGTGAAAGGCATGACCAGGATAGCAGGGGGAGAGCTCATCCACCCAAACACACAGGGTGTAAATGTATTCTTATGGGGAATGGCCATATATGAATTAATTCTTTAAATATGGGGCCATAATCAAGGTCACAGGGTCCAGGAAACTCCCAGAAGGCATGGTTAGAAGGGAGTCAAAGCAGTAGGCCAGAGACTTCCTACTCACATCACAGTTGGAAAGACCAGGATGCAAGTAATAGCATTTATATAATGCTTTAAGGTTTGCAAAGCACTTTACTAATGAATACCTTATATTATCTTCACAATCCAGGAAGGTAGATGCTATTATCATGAATGGGTTTTTTTGGTTTGGTTTTTTTTTTTTTTGGTTTGGGGTGAGGCAATTGGGGTTAAGTGACTTGCCCAGGGTTACACAGCTAGTAAGTGTTAAGTGTCTGAGGCTGGATTTGAACTCAGGTACTCCTGACTCCAGGGCCAGTACTCTATCCACTGCGCCACCTAGCTGCCCCTGTCATGGATGTTTTACAGAGGAGAAAACTAAGGTAGATGGAGGTTAACTTATCTAGGGTATTTGAGGCTACATTTGAACTCGGGTCTCTCTGACTCTAGAGCCAGTGCTCTATCTACCTCACCACTCAGCTACCAAAAACCACACATAAAGAACATAGTTCTAGTTCCAAACAGCTTCTTCCCTACCTATCCTTCCCCATTCCACGTAAAGTCCACTAAAGATGCAAAAATGTCCCCTTTCTGAGAGAGTAAGCACCTTGACAGTTCTCTAATTCACATTTGATTTTCTTAGGAGATAGTCAGGACAAAGGTCTTTGCCTGACCCTCCTCTCTCAAAGACCCTGCAAACTTGCCTTGCTCCCAAGTACCCAACATACTTTTAGATTTCAGGGGAATCCATGAACTTGAATGGGAGAAAAAAATACACCTTTATTTTCACTCACCTCAGTCTGAAATTTAGCATTTCCATAAATTATGAATTGTAAAAAATCCATTCTTAGAAGAGGTTCATAAGCTTCACCAGACTTCCAAAGGGGTCTGAGACACACACCAAAAGGTCACAAACCCCAGCTGTGTACCTGCATTGCTGAGGGATGAGATCCAAGCATATTAAAAACCAAGAACAACTGACATAAGACTATGCCCACCCCAGCTATAGCCTGGGTACTGACTACTGGGTGTTCTGGAAGCCTTCAGCTACCCTGACAGTGCTTCGGCCTCTGGGCTCAAGGGTATAAAGAAGCCTGATGAGGGGCAGCTAGGTGGTGCAGTGGATAGAGCACCAGCCCTGGATTCAGGAGGACCTGAGTTCAAAGCCGGCCTCAGACACTTAACACTTACTAGCTGTGTGACCCTGGGCAAGTCACTTAACTCCAATTGCCTCACCAAAAAAAAAAAAAAAGAAGAAGAAGCCTGATGAGACCACCCTATCTTCATAGCTCAAAGAGGAAAGAGTCAAAGCCCATCAGGTAGAAGCCCATGGTTCATGGGCTGTAGATAGAACACTGTCAAGCCTTGACAGGATCATCAATGAGTTTCAATTTGCCCTAGCCTAGGGGACAGCTAGAGGAATGGACACACACACACACACACACACACACACACAAGAGAAAACATTCATACATGAATTTGGACTGCTTAAGTAGGCCTCCTTTCCATCCCCAGCATAGCCTGTCCCCTGGGACCCAGGCCGTGGGAGCCCAGGGCAGATTCTCCAGGGATCACTGATAGACACTTTCCCAAGAGCCTTAGACCTTCCTCCCTGCTCCCAGGAAGATGAAGTGGAGGAGACTGGGGAAGCCTGGGGAGTTAACCCTTGTAGTACTAAGGACTGATGAAGGACCCTTCCCATTGTAGAATCTATGGCTGAAGTGAGGGGAGGAGCCTGGCTAAGGGCAATTCAAGCTTCCACAACTAGCTCTTCTGAGCACCTCCCCTGCCCCCACTCCAGCAAACCAAAGCAGACCCCCTGACACCAAACACAACTACCATCAGCTCTCAATTCTGTGCCCAAACAGCAGGCAGACATAACTAACCCAGAATGTTCCATCTGGATCAGAACTTCATCACAGGGTTAAATTGAGGGTAGCAATGAACTTCTCTTCATTCGCATCTTTGGGTCATTGCTCAGCTTCAGAGCTTTTGATGACTTTCCACTACCAGAAGGATCAATTTTAAGTACCTCAATCCACCACAGGTCCCAACATACGTTTTATTTCTCTATTTTCTTCACCCTTTTTCTTTTATATCTTAAATTACTTCTCTATGCTTTTTTAAAAATGGTTATCACTTCCCAATGGTTTTCACTTCCATCTTCCTCCTTCCTTTATCCCTTTGTAATAGGAAACAGCTAAGCAAAAACAACACACCCTTGCCACATGGGACAATGACCCATTCCACACCTGTAGTTTACCACCTCTCTGCCAAAGAAGGAAAAAGCATGCTCAACATCAGCCCTCTGAAGTCTAATTTGGTCACCACATTGATCAGAGTCCTGATTTTTTCTGTTGCTTTTTACTTACATAATTGTCTCATTCCTGCCCCCCCCATCATGGAGGCTATAGTCAGTCCTGCTCCCCAGTTATTCTCTGTCCACCACCACTAACACCCAATTCAAGAGTGTCTAGCTATCCTTCAAGGTCCAACTCATTTCACCATCCAGACTGGTTTGCCACTGATAACTCTTCTATTCATTCTAGTTTTCTTCCTCTTATGAATCATTTCTAAATCTGTTGCTTCTCTTTAACCTTGTGAATCAACCCTAGAAAAGATAATCGTGTATATGGTCTGCATAGTGGCAAGACAGGGGAGAGAAGGGAGAGGGAGTGGAAAGCCAAACTAGAGCACAAAATTACCTTGGGGAAATGGAAGAATAATTAAGGCTGAGAGGAGAGGGACAGATTTCTGAGACCAGGGAGCCTAGAAGGAACCAGGACAGTCAGAAGGTTCATCTGCTTAAAAGTTGAGAGTTGGGGGCAGCTAGGTGGCGAAGAGGATAAAGCACCGGCCCTGGATTCAGGAGGACCTGAGTTCAAATCCAGCCTCAGACACTTAACACTTACTAGCTGTGTGACCTTGGGCAAGTCACTTAACCCCAATTGCCTAACACACAAAAAAAGAGATAAAAAAAAAGTTGAGAGTTGCCAGTGAATGTTTAGAAGATTGGAGGGGGGGGGGAGAATGCCATGAATGAACTGTGAAGAGTATTAGTACACAAGATCAGCAAGTTGTGAGATCTTTTACATGCCTTAAAGGTCTGGTTTAAAAAGACCATAAATTTAGAGCTAGGAGGCATCTTGGAGGTCATCTAGTCCAGCCCCTTGCAACATGGCAGCAAGCACCCTGGAAAGGATCTAGCTTCGGCTCTGCTATTGTCTGTGTGACAATGAAGATAAGACCTCCCTTCTCTAGGCCTCAGTCACCCCATCCTAGGGGTGGGTAACAACCCCTAGAGTTACTTTTGTGGAGACCTAAAGAATCAGTGGCTATGAACAGATGTTAGGGAAGGCTGTCACACATACTATGCAGATGTGAGCCTCAACACATCCAGTCCAGATTGGGGGGGGGGGTCACATGCTTTGCACAGATGTGAGAGAAGGTTGCACAGAAGAGAAGAGGGACCATCCTAACACCTAATGTGATGGCTGGGCCATGTCACTGCCTTGTACAAAAATGGTCCATGGCTCCACATTGCCCAGGCATTCCCTCCACAACCTACTTTTCCAGATTAATTTCCTACTGCCACCCTTCACACACATTACCTTCCAATCAAATGAAACTACTCAGTCTCCTGTTCCCATCCTGCCTTCTATCTCTGTTCATGCCATCAATGAATAGCACCCCCATCTCCAGTCCTCATCCTTGTTGAAATTCTTCATGACCCAACTCCAAGAAGCCTTCTCTGATTTTCCCAACTGAAAGTGATCTCTTTCTCTCCTCAAATTTCTCATAGTACTTTGCTTTGCTTGTATCCCTCCTTTGCACTTATCTCATTCTGCCTGGTATCATAGCTATTTGTGTACTTGTCCTTTCCTACTCCATTAAATTGTAAACTTCCTGGGAGCAGGGTCTTCGATCCATTCCATAGGAGGGGAAACTAAAATGAGGGAGGGGAAGCTGGAGGGGGAATGCTTAGCCTGGAGAAGAGGAGACTCAAGAGACAAAGATGACTTCAAGTATCAGAAAGAATGTCATTAGGAAAAGGGCTTAGATTTGGCCTTAGAGGGAAGACCTAGAAGCAATGTGTGGAAGAAGCAGAGGCAAATTTTTGCTTGTTAAGAGGAAAAACCTTATAATGAGAGCTATCCAAAGATACAATGGGCTGCCTCTGGAGGTAACGAGTGCTCCCTCATCCGAGGGACCACTTACTGGGTTTGTTGCATTGGAGAATCTTTTCTAGCAAAGGTGGGACTAGATACCCTCTGAAGTCCTTGCCAAATCTAAAATTCTGGGGTTCTCTAATTCATGGTTGTCCCTCTAGCTCAGCACAGAAGAGCACAAGGTCTCACACGTTTGGTTCTTAATGTGTTATTGTTTGTTTCTTAAAGAATGGCGAGAGGAAGGGTTGGGGGGAAGTTTTCGCTAGACAATATAATTGTAAACTCAGTATCCAAATGGGGGGGGGGGGCACTCAGAGGCTCTGGGGAGGGAAGGAGAGGAAACCTCCACATGGATGAGTCCTGAAGGATCTGTGCTTCCCACTACTGCCCAGGACAACCTCAGGGAAGAAAGGCTATTTTTAGCTCCCACTTCTGCCCCCTCCCCCCCAGTACAGCAGTTGGGGGTGGGGGGAGAAGAGGAGTCTGGGGCCACTCAAGAACCCCGAGAGAGTGAAAGAGGGAGTCTGACTCTCAGATGTCCCAGCCCTAAGCAACAGTGACGCCGGACAGACAAACTGACTGGACTGACAAATTGACCCCCTCCTTCAGCTGCAGGCCCCGCCCTCCCCCCCTATGGTCTACGCTCCAACAGTACCCAAAGGTGTACGCACAGGCGTATGCCACACTCCCCGCGAACTAGTTCCCAGAGGAGGGAGGTAGGATTGGGGTCAGGCTAAGTGAGCACACAGCCGAGAAAACCGTGCCTGGGACCCCTTCGCCCCCAGCCCCAGCCCCAGCCCCATGACCTTTCCTACCTCTCAGACCCGCCTGGGCCGCTCGTTGGCTCTTCAGGTCAGACATCGGGATCAGTCGGGACCCCCTCCCTAGGAGCGCAAGCAGCTGTTTGCTCCAGGGGCCAGGACCCACCCGGGCCCGAGGGCGCAGGGGCAGCCCCAGCCCCTCCTCCCGGGCCCCGCCCCTGGAGAACACACCCTGGCCCCGCCCCCTGCACTCCTCAGGCCCCGCCCCGGAGGGATTAGGCCCCGCCCCCTCCTGGCGAGCCCCCTCCAAGTCAGAACCCACAAGAGCTGGGGGCTCCTTGCTTCTGCACGTGAATGGGAGAAGCGAGGGAAACTTCCCCGCTGAAGGGGCGCGGGGCCACCTCTGGGAGGGACAGAGGAATGGGGGAGGGGGGTGTCTGTGTAATAAACAAGGGCTGCTGGCTGGTCTCACAGCGATCCCACGTACACATCTCCTTCCCGGACGGCCCAGGTCTTGGGGTGAAGAAATTGAGTCACTGGCTTTACCCTGCGCATTCTGGGCAAGTCCCTCATACCCGCCCTAGAGTCAGGCGCGAGAAAGTCGGTACCCATTCTGGTGTCCGCTCTAAGGCAGTCAGTGGTGTCCCTCCCGACTCATAAGCATCTCTGAGGGCTGCCTGTTGACTCAGTTTTAAAACATGTTATCTATATTTTGTCGCATTTTTATTTATTTTGGTAAATATTTCCCAATTAATTTATTTTCTTTTTCTTTTTTTTTTGTAGGGCAATGAGGGTTAAGTGACTTGCCCAGGGTCACACAACTAGTAAGTGTAAAGCGTCTGAGCCGAATTCGAACTCAGGTCCTCCTGAATCCAGGGTAGGTGCTTTATCCACTGGGCCACCTAGCTGCCCTCCCCCATTACATTTTAATCTGGTTAAGGCCACGTGCCACCTGCAGCCTGGGTTTGCTCCACCTGCTCTAAAAACACTGTGCTCCCTGAGAAGGGCCCTCCTCAACAACTTCTCCATCTTCCCCGTATCCATATTCTGAGTTCTCTGTGGGTTTCAGTTTAGTTGTTTTGACTCTTAACCATTTCCTTCTCTAGTTCATTTTACAGATGAGAAAACTGAGGCAACAGGGTGAAGGTGACTTGCCCAGGGTCACACAAGCTAGTTCTGAGGCCAGATTTGCCTACTTAAAACACTTGTAGTTTGAATACCACCTCAACACTAGTTGCATGACCTCAGGCAAGTCACTTAACTTATCAGCCTCAGTTTATAGGGATGTTGTTCAGCTGTTTTTTCAGTCATGTCTGACTCTTTGTGATTCCACTTAGGATTTTCTTGGCAAAGATGCTGGAGTGGTTTGCCATTTCCTTCTCCATTTCATGAGGAAAATGAGGTAAACAGCATTCAGTGATTTACCCAGGGTAATGCAGCTAGAGTCTGAGGTCAAATTTGAACTCATGAAGATGAGTCTTCCTGACTCTCTATACACTGTGCCACCTAGCTTCCCCAAGAGGGATAATAAAAAAAATAGGGATAATAGTTAATGAATGAGTATTTATTATACACTTAGCCATTTGCTGAGCACCGTGCTGAGCCCTGAGGATACAAAGAAAGGCAAAAACAAGAACCCTACCCCTGGGGAGTTCCTGTTCTAATGGGGGAGACAATGTGTAAATAACTGTAAAAGAGAGGTAATCTCAGTGTTGGGCTACTACTGGGGAGGAATGTGGAAGAGCCTCTTGCAGACAGTGGATTTGAGGTGAGTCTTGAAGGAAAGCAGGGAAAACCAGAATGTGGAGTATGGGAGAAAGCCTGTGAAGGACAGTGTTACTAGATCTTAGAGTACAGAGAGGGACTTAAAGTGTAAGAAGACTGGAAAAGATAGGAAGGGAGTTAAAAGCCAAGCAGAAGGGTTCATATTTGATTTTTTTTTGTTTTGTTTTGTGTTTTTTGCGGGGCAATGGGGGTTAAGTGACTTGCCCAGGGTCACACAGCTAGTACGTGTCAAGTGTCTGAGGCCACATTTGAACTTAGGTACTCCTGAATCCAGGGCTGGTGCTTTATCCACTGCGCCACCTAGCTGCCCCTCATATTTGATTTTTGGCGGTTATAAAGAGCCACTGGAGTTTATTGAATATGGGGATGACATGCTCTGACCCTCCATTTAAAACAATCATTTTGGCAGTTGGGTGGAGGATTGACTGGAAAGGGAAAAGACTTGAGGTGGGGAGACCAATCAGAAGGTCATTTATATAGAAATATGTTTAATGTGATTGTACATATAAAACCTGTATCAGACTGCTTTCCATCTTGGGGAGGAGGGAGGGAAGGGAGGGGGGAGGGAGAAAAAACATTAGGAACTAAAAATCCAGTGAAAACAACTGTTGAAAACTATCCTTATATGTAATATGTAACTGGAAAAAAAATTTTTTTAAAGTCATTTTTAGCAATGTCCAGGCACGCACAAAGTTATTGGGAGGATCCAATGAAATTATATGTGTAAAGTACTTGGCAAACTTTAAAGCACTAGATAGATGCTGGCTATCTCTCTGGAGTCAGCCTGAGTTGAGTATCCCAGACAGAGACCTTAGAAGGAGGCAGAGGCCAGTTTCTTTCCCTGTCTCCAGTCCCACAAGTCTGAATTTGGTTGTGATTGTATGTGACTGTGATTGCAACTGTGTGAAAGTGAAATTTTAGGTGACTGTGACTTTTTGGAGGTTGAGTTCATGAGTTCATGATGCATTAAGTGGCAAGATGCTTTAAGAGAGGAAGGCTGCTTTTATCTCATCAATCAACTGATCAATCAACATGTCTTTATTAAAAGCTTTGTGATAAAATAATGGGATTTAGCAGACACTCCAAGGCCCACCTGGAGATTAATCAAAACTGGTTGAATTAAGTGAGAGTGATTGACTGCTGATTAGCCTACTTCAAGTTAACTAGATTGTAAGCACACCTGGCTAGCCCTTAAGAAGGTATTGTTCGGGGCAGCTAGGTGGCCAGTGGATAGAGCACCGGCCCTGGAGTCAGGAGTACCTGAGTTCAAATCCAGCCTCAGACACTTAACACTTACTAGCTGTGTGACCCTGGGCAAGTCACTTAACCCCAATTGCCTCACTAAAAATTAAAATAAATAAATAAAAATTTTTAAAAAAGGTATTGTTCTCAGGAGACTTTGAACTTAACTCAAGACCACCTTCAGGTCCAGTGAACAATGGATTTGAATGATACCTACCAATCATCTTGAAGCAGTGTGTAAGGACCAGCTCTGCTCTGGACCTATAAAAAACTTCCACACACTCAGTTTGAAGAGAGTTCCTGATTGAAGCAGGCTTGGGAGGGAGGACTTGAGGAAAAACCCAACCAGGCTGGAACTCTAGGCTAGACAGGCCTTTTCTTAACTTTCTGAACTCCACGTGAATACCTGGTACGCTTTAATAAATTAACTTTAGTCTGGTTAATCAGACAAATGCTTAATGCCCAAAGACTGGTGCTAAAGCTTCTACTTTAAGGCGACCACACAATTTAGATTTTAAACAACACAGCTCCCTACAACAGAGGTGCAAATAAAGGTAAAAACCTGACGTCAGCATTTACATTCTAAGGGGGGAGACAATATACCAGTAACATGTGCATAGAAGATATATACAAAACACATGGAAAATATTATCCATTAGTAGCACTAGTAGCAGCAGGGATCTGGACAGGCCTGTAGAACAGAGATGTCAAATAGGCAGCCAATAACATTCCTGAGTGAGGCTGAACCAGATTGAAATATAAATAGGAAATATTTAACAAGATAAATAAAAATACAATAAAATTTACATATTTTGTGTGTTTGGTTTGCTAAGTCAATACGTGACCAGTATGAATCATCATTTATGGTTTTGTTGTTCAATGGTTTCAGGCATGTTTGACTCTTGGTGACCCCATTTGGGGTTTTCTTGGCGAAGATACTGGAGTAGTTTGCCATTTCCTTCCCCAGGTCTTTTTTTTTTTTTTTTTGCAGGGCAATGAGGGTTAAGTGACTTGCCCAGGGTCGCACAGCTAGTAAGTGTCAAGTGTCTTGAGGCAGGATTTGAACTCAGGTACTCCTGAATCCAGGGCCAGTGCTTTACCACTGCGCCATCTAGCTGCCCCCTCTCCAGCTCATTTTACAGATGAGGACACTGAGCCAAACAGGGTTAAGTGACCTGCCCAAAGTCACACAGCCAGTATGTGTCTGAAGTCAGATTTGAACTCAAGGAGATGAGTTTTTCTGGCCCCAGGCCCAGCACTCTATCACTGCACCCCTCAGCTGGCCTACATATGGTTTATTGAGTTCTCTTTCAGTGTGATACCATTGCTATAGAAAGTGAGATTTGAGCTGAGGCTTAAAAGGAAACCACAGAAGAGATGTGGTGAATAGGGAGAGCACTCCAGGAGTAAGAATCAGCCAGTGTAGAGTGTGTGGAAGAGAAAAAAGTGTAAGAATACCAGAAAGGTAGAAAAGGGCTGGATTATGAAGAGTTTTGAATGCCAATTTTTTTATTTGAATCTGGCTGTAATAGAGGGTTATTGGAGCTTAACATGTGTCAGGGGAGAACGAAGAAGGTGATGTGGCCAATCCCTTTGTCAGATGAGTAGAGGATTGACTGATGTGGAGAGACTTGAGGCAGGGAGATTAAAAGGTTATTACTGCGGGCATCTAGGTGTCGCAGTGGATAAAGCACTGGCCTTGGATTCAGGAGGACCTGAGTTCAAATCCGACCTCAGACACTTGACACTTATTAGCTGTGTGACCCTGGGCAAGTCACTTAACCCCAATTGCCTCACCAAAAAAAAAAAAAGTTATTATTGCCATAGCCCGGGCTAAAGGGTGCATAGAGAGAGACATATATGAGACATGTCGTAAAGGTAGAAGCAACAAGAATTGATAACAGACTAGTTTGATATGTGGGGTCAGTGAAAGTGAGCAGTTGAAGACAGTCAGTTGAGAGACTTGTTGATTGGGAAGGATGCTGGTGCTCTTGACAGTAATATTTAAGTTGGGAATAGGGGAGGGTTGGGCAGAAAGATAATGAATTCTGTTTTGAATATGTTGAGTTTAAGACACCAGTAGGATGTCCAATTCAAGCTTTCCAAGGGCAATTGGTGATGCTGGACGGGTTCTAATGGCTGAGCTCAGAAACCCCCCTATCATATGTGCATGCAAGAAATAGACAATGATGAGAAATCAGAGAGTCACATACCCATATAGATACATACTCATGACTCATGGACTAGAAGAGAAAGAAGAGACATGAGGAGACAAGGCTTGCCATTCCCTTTGGTAGGGCGAAGGATGGAGAATGTCTGTTCTCCTCAGCTCCATGGAAGTAAAAACAGAGGGTACAAAGTGAAGGGAAGGAGGAGGGAGGAGAAGGAGGCACTGGGCCAATCCCATATAAAGCATCACCACACACACAGCTACTCCTTGACTTCTGTACCCACCATACCTTCTCCCACCGCAGAATCAACACTAACTCTACTCCTGTCCCCAACTGAATAAAAGGTCAGAGATCAAAAATACGTAAGTAACACTCTTGTCCATACGGGTCCTTGTGTGGTATTGTCTGTCCACTTAAGTCCATACTCATACAGAACACTGGCCATGTGAGGCTGTGCCATGTATAGAAATATGCACATAAGGTGGTCTCACTCCATCCCTCCAAGAAGTATCACCTTCAGCCAACCTGGGCCAGGATTTGAGCATTGAGCGCTGCTTGGGTCCTGTGGGCTTCAGCTCTGGCCTGCTCTATCAAGATCTGCAGGAGACCTGTGGGGACATCTAGGGAGAGGGTGAGCCGGCCTCCTCAGCAGCAGCTAGAGACTGCAGACGTTGGTTTCCTTGTAGACCTTTGGCCACGGGGTTCCTGGGCTCGGCTTCTCACAAGATAGGCTTCCTCAGAGGACAGGGGCTGGGGAGAGGCTGCAGGGAGGGAAGCAGGGGGTTCCTGTGTGGTCATATTCCAGGCTAGACCTTGATTTATTACAAGGACTATCAGCATCATCAGGGTCATCTGTGTCATTGTCCTGGAGGGCAGTCTGCTAAGAGAGGAAATGAAAGCTCATACTAGACTCATTGGGCAATTCAGTACCCAGTCCTGGGCTTTGAGAACCTTGAGACAGAGAATAGAAAGAAACAGAGACAGAGAGAAAGAGGGACAGAGAAACAGAGAGAGACAGAGACAGAGAGGAGAAAGAGAGAGAGAGAGAGAGAGAGAGAGAGAGAGAGAGAGAGAGAGAGAGACTCAGAACCTTGAGACAGAGAACAGAGAGAAACAGAGACAGAGAGAAAGAGGGACAGAGAAACAGAGAGAGACAGAGACAGAGAGGAGAAAGAGAGAGAGAGAGAGACTCAGAACCTTGAGACAGAGAACAGAGAGAAACAGAGACAGAGAGAAAGAGAGGCAGAGAAACAGAGAGACAGAGACAGAGGAAAGAGATAAGAGAGAGAGAGAAGAGAGGAGAGAGAGAAGAGACACACACACACACACACACACTCAGAACCTTGAGACAGAACAGAGAGAAAGAGGGACAGAGAAACAGAGAGAGACAGAGAGGAGGGAGAGAGAAGAGAGGAGGGAGAGAGAGAGAGAGAGAGAGAAGAGAGGAAAGGAGAGGAGAGGAGAGGAGAGGAGAGGAGAGAGAGAGAGAGAGAGAGAGAGAGAGAGAGAGAGAGAGAGAGAGAGAGAGACTCAGAACCTTGAAACTGAAGGATCCACAGCCAAAAGACCAAGGCTCATAAATCCAGAGAAAGACTGAGCCCAGAGACTAAAGATTGGAGACCAAGAGATTGAGAGACACATAACTGGACACATAAAGACCCTCCTTTACTTCTCCATTCACCATACCTTCTGGCCTTCCCCCCCAAGAATTAGCACTAACCCTACTCCTGTCCCTTCTCCTGACCCGTTAAAGGTCAGAGGTCAAAAAGGTATCATAATCCTCCTTCCATTTAATTCCCCAGGTGCCCCAGGACAGCGAAGAAGCTTCACCTTCTTCCTAAGAGCAGCTCCCAAAGGGTGATTCGAACTCCTGGAAATTGTCTGCCTTGATGGATGTCTTGGACCTGATGCTGATCCCTTTGCCTCCGAATCCCACACCGAAAAAGAAGAGTATTGCTAAATGGAGAGTCCCAGAAGACTGGGGTGTCAGTTATTCCAGTTTCTCTGTCTTTCACTGGGATTTGTTCCCTATATCCACCTCAGAATTCAGACCATGGGGGGCCATGTAGTGTGGGGGGTCTGGTATGGAGGAAGCTCTGACCCTAGCCATGTGGGCATTGGTCAGGGTGGGGGCACATTTCCTGGAACTTGGGCAGCAAACCTTTGTCCTCCCCTTGATATGACTCAGACCCCCCTCATCATCTCCTTCCCCCAACCCCAGAGCCGGGAAGTGCCTCTGCCCTTAGATCTTTGTCAGGGATAGAGAATGGGCTTCAAGGGGACAGGGGCAATTGAAGGTCATCGTCTTCCTAATACCTTTGATTTTGAGGTAAAAGAATGAATTGTTTTGTCTTTGAGATGTGGAAGATGCTAACAGGATCCAGGCATAGGAATATTTCCTAACAGTCCTGGGAAGGAAAATGGCCAAGGTTAGAATGAGAGAGCCTTTGGGGATATGAAACATATGTCTGGGCAGGTGACAAGGAGGAATGAGCAGGAAGCTAATGTATGCACAACTACCCATATTCACTTGAAGCGGGAGGATGGGTGGATCCTTGGAGGGACTTTGTGGAAGCAATAGGAAGTTGGCACAGCAAGGCCATGTGAGATCATGGAGGAGATAGTCTATCTGGGCTGTCCCCAACTTCTGTTATTTCTGTTTCTACAGTGTGTGTGTGTGTGTGTGTGTGTGTGTGTGTTGTATTGCCTCCTCTATTCTTCCTTATGGCTAAGTACCCCTCATTCCAGGCCACATATGTGTATCCTGTTTGCTCCCCCCCAATTTTGAGATTTTTTTTTTTGGAAAGCAGCAGCTTCAGTGATCCCCAGGAACTGTGTCCCTTCTGAGAGCTAAGGGGAAGAGATGTCAACTTTTCTGGTACATTACCCCACCCCCACCCACCCCCATCAGTATTGTGTGGGCTGAAGAGACAAGTGCTCAGTCACAGGGTCAGTTCTGGATGGATCATCTTCTGCCTCTCAAAGGTGAATCATCACATCCTGGGGGACTGGGATGGCCTGGGTGGTGTGGCTATTTGGTCCTTTCAGTGGCTAGAGCTTCATGGTTACTCCCACCCCCACCCACATGCATCTAGAGCCAAGTTTCCATTGCACCAGATGCAAGGGGAGGGGGGAGCTATCCAGATCCAGCTGAACCACAACAATTCAGCCTCTCAGTCTTGCCTCTCATTGCCTCTTGATGGAATTACTTCTGCCCTGATCTTTTTTTTTTTTTTTTTTGGTAAAAAGTGACTATTCCTGGTGATTAGATCAGAGATGGGGCAAGAAGGGGCAACTCCAAGGGTCATTAGAGAGGTCAGGTCCAGATGGTAACAGGAATCTGGGGATCCCTGACCCCTTAGAGAGTGGGGGCTCAGGTCATTATGAAGTATGACATCAAAAATAGGACTGCGGGCAACAGTTTTCACAGTGGATGGAGGAGTTTTGATTCATTCGGATTGACTCAACAAGCATGACTTGTTGGGCCTGCCATGTTGAGGAATGTCACCCCTGGGGCAGGAAGTGGATATGGTACAAATGGCCTCTGTAAGACTTTTAATCTACTAGTCAGGAACCAAACATTCCTCCACCTAACTCTGATATAGAACAAAGTGTAATCAATGGGCAGGACGATGGGATGAGAAACTGGGGAGAGATGCCAGTGAATGAAGATGGGTTGGAGGGGAAAAAAGATGGCGGGAAGAATAAGAGAGAGGGAAGGGAATAAGCAACCTCTCCCAGAGTTGCCTTAAGCCCAGTTTTAGCAGGCCAAGCACAGAGTTCAAGAATAGGAGACCTACTTTTATCCTGATACATCCAGAGTGTTTGTTTGCTTTTTTTTTTTTTTGTGGGGCAATGAGGGTTAAGTGACTTGCCCAGGGTCACACAGCTAGTGTCAAGTGTCTGAGGTCATATTTGAACTCAGGTCCTCCTGAATCCAGGGCTGGTACTTTATCCACTGCACCACCTAGCTACCCCCATTCAGAGTGGTTTTTTTCCTCCTCTGGAAAGATGGAGGATACTTACCATGAGTAACAGGGCAAGAAAACATGAGGGGGAAGGGCAGCTAGGTGGCACAGTGGATAGAGCACCAGCCCTGGAATCAGGAATACCTGAGTTCAAATCCGGCCTCAGACACTTAACACTTACTAGCTATGTGACCCTTGGCAAGTCACTTAACCCCAGTTGCCTCACTAAAAAAAAAAAAAAAAGAAAGAAAAGAAAACATGAGGGAATTGTACCAGATGGCCTATAAACTTCTCTGCAACTCTAACATTCTAGGAGACCTGGTAACAAAATAGGGATAAATACAGCTAAAATTAGAAGAGAAACAGGAAATTAGGGGAAAACTTTTGAAGTAAGTTTCTCTGATAAAGGTCTCACTTCTAAGATATATGGGGGAATGAATCACTTTTTCTTTTTTCTTTTTTTTCGGGGCAATGGGGGTTAAGTGACTTGCCCAGGGTCACACAGCTAGTAAGTGTCAAGTGTCTGAGGTCAGATTTGAACTCAGGTGCTCCTAAATCCAGGGCCGGTGCTTTATCCACTGTGCCACCTAGCTGCCCCCATGAATCACTTTTATAAGAATGAGCCATTCTCCAATTGATAAATGGTCAAACAATATAAACAGACAGTTTTCAGAGGAAGAAACCCAAGTTATAAGAAACCATGTAAAAATTTTCTAAATTATTAGTAACTAGAGGAATGCAAATTATAACTCTGAGGTACCATCTCATACATATCAGATGGACAAAGTTAACAAAAAAGAAAAATGACAAATGCCGCAGGGGTTATAGGAAAAGAGATACTCTACTGTGTGACCCTGGGCAAGTCACTTAACCCTAACTACTCCACCAAAAAAAAAAAAAGAGAGAAAGAGATACTCTAATGCACTGATGGTGGACCTATGAAATGGTCTGTCCATTCTCAATAACCATGTGGAAGCTTTTATACTGTGTATACCCTTTGACCCAGGAATACTGCTACTTGTTAGAATTAAACCTAAATCTAAAGTACTAGGGCTAAACCCCAAAGAGATCAAAGAAAGATGAGAGGAACCTATATGTACAAAAAAAGGTTTATAGCAGCTCTTTTTGTGGTGGCAAAGAACTGGAAACTGAGGGAATGTATAACCATTGCAGAATGACTAAAGAGATGTTAGTATATGAATGTTATAGAATACTATTGTGCTGTAAGAAATGATGAAGGGGATGGCTTTTTAAAAATGGGAAGACATGCATGAACTGATACAGGCTGAAGTAAGCAAAACCAGGAGAAAAATTCATGCAATAACAACAATATTGTAAAGATAACTTTGAAAAGCCTAGGAACTCTGATCGGCACAATGACCAACAACAATTCCAAAGGACTCATGATGAAATGTTCTATCAGCCTCCAGATAGAGAGCTGATGGACTCAGATCGCAGACTAAAGTAGTTTTCTCTTTTCTTTTTTTCACTCTTCTGTTTTTCTTTCCTTCCTTCCTCTTTCTTTTTTTCCCTTTCTTCCTTCCTTTTTTCCTTTCTTTTTCTTTTTCAAGTTATCACTAATGTGGACATTTGTTTTGGTTGACTATATCTATTTGTGATGGATTTTGTTTTTCTTGGCTTCTCAATGGGTGGGGATGAGGAGGTGAGAGAAAGAGAATTTGGAACTGAAAGTAAAATAAAATTCAATTAAAAAACCCCATAGATAGTGATATTCCAAAAAAGAACCATTAGGGGGAAGCAGAGAGATCTTAGAAATTTAATAAATGTCATTGAAAAGGCAGAACTATCCCTGCTTGCAAGTGATATAATTGTGTGCCTAAGAAATTTAGGAAACCCAAAGACAGCACAAAATAACTAAAAAAGAAACAAAGGACTTTAAGAAAACAGTGGATAGAACATGAAACCACAAGAGCCACTGACATTTTCCATGAAGCGGGGCAGTATAGTGGAAATATCACTGGAGACAGAAGAGTTGGATTTTAATTTTGACTCTGACACTATCTGTGTGGTCTTGAGAAATTCATGAGTTCCTCCCTGGGCCCAAGTTTCCCAATTTGTAAACTGAAAATAAAAATACTTGTACTACCTACATCTTTTGTATAAATGTGAATTATTACTATCATGTACCATTCACAATGACCAAGAAGAGAAATATGATTTACAGTGATAAAACCCTTCAAATATCATGGTATCAATCTGTTAAATTACATGAAACCTATACGAAATCTATGAAACATAATGACATTTTCAGAGCAGCTTTGACAGAAATTAAACACAACTAAGCAATTGAAAGGATGTTCTCTGAACATGGATGATCTGTATAGCAATATGCCACTACTTCCCAAATCAATTTGTAAGCTTAATCTAATACTACACAAAATATTAATGGGTCACCTTTTCTTTTTTATTCTGATTTTAATGAACACTGAATTTACGGAACGGAAGAAATTAGAAGAAAATAAGATGAAAATTCAGCTTTCTATTCAGGACACCTTGGTTAAAAAATTATACATGATATGATGGTGATGGAATATTATTATGCTATAAGAAAGGACAAGCAGGATGATTTCAGAAAGACCTAGAGGGCAGCTAGGTGGCGCAGTGGATAGAGCACCGGCCCTGGAGTCAGGAGGACCTGAGTTCAAATCCGGTCTCAGACACTTGACACTTACTAGCTGTGTGACCCTGGGCAAGTCACTTAACCCCAATTGCCTCACTAAAAAAAAAAGAAAGAAAGAAAGACCTAGAGAGACTTGTATGAACTGATGTATAGTGAAGTGAACAAAACAAAAAAAAAAAGTTGTGCACAGAGACAGCAATATTGTTTGATGAAGAAACATGAATGAACTATTCTCAGCAATAAAATGATCCAAGATAATCCCAAATGCCTAATGATGACGCATACTATCCATCTCCAAAGAAAGAACTGATATTTATTGAACACAGAATAAAACATGCTATTTTCACTTTCTTTCATTTTTTCTTTTATTCAAGTTTTCTTATACAAAATGACTAATATGGTGATGGTTTACATAACTGTACATGTATAATCCACATATGATTGCTCACCACCTCAGGGAGGGGGAAGGGAGGGAAGGAAGGATACAATTTGGAACACAAAACTATAAATAAAAATGTTTATTATTTTTAAAAAAGGAAAAAAGGATTATAGAAATATATATATTTTTAATTATACATGTAGCTTTCAAAGCTGTCCTGCTTATCTTTGCTTTTTTCTGAACTTCCTTCTTTTCTATTCTCAGTATTTAAAAAAAGAAGACTCCCTCAATAACCCTCTTTTCTTTCTTTTCCTTTCTTTTTTTTGGGGGGGGGGTTATCCTCTTCCCCTACTTTTCTATCTCCAATGGGAAAAAAAGAAATAAAAGTCTTTGTTACAAATATGTATAATAGGGGTCTGCCCCATGTGCAGAGTCCCTCAGATAGGATCTCCCAGGTGAAGGAAACAAAGCCTCCTTGATTGTAAAAAAGGTTTGGAGTGTGCTTTGGCATCCCAGCATTCTAGAGTTTGGGCTGCAGAGCCAGTGCAGCATCAATGCCCTAAGGAGCAAGGAGTGACCTTTGGAAGTGTCCTTCAGGACCAGCCCTTGGAAGCTGGGATGAGTCTTTATCCAGTAGTCATGCTGAGTCTGGACATGAATCTGGTAAGATCAATACAACATGGGAACTGAACTAAGTTGTAAGCCTATTCCTCACCCACCCCCACCAGCCAAGGAAGGAGAGGGGAGGGGATGAACCTGAGGTGTTGGGGGAAAGGCTGGTACTTTGTTCTTCTGTACCTTTGAAGTAAATATTCCTTTGTAAAAGATACCCAATATTAAGTGGTTAAATGGAATTGGAGCAAAGTAAGCAGAGCCAAGAAAACAATATACATAATGACTACATCAATGTGAATGGAGAAAAATAAACACATAAGTGATAAATGAATGTTGCAAAATTATAAACAAATTTGGCTCAAAAGAAGAGACATGAACAGACACCCTCAATCTACCCTTTTATAGAGGTGAGAGGTTCATGAATGTTACACGTTGCACATATTTTCAGACTTTTTTAATGTATTGATCCAATTATACTGATTTTCCCCCTTCTTCTTTATCTATTTATTTATTTTTGGTCTTTAAAAAGTACTGTTTTGGGGCAGCTAGGTGGCGCAGTGGATAGAGCACAGGCTGTGGAATCAGGAGGACCTGAGTTCAAATCCGGCCTCAGACACTTAACACTTACTAGCTGTGTGACCCTGAGCAAGTCACTTAACCCCAATTGCCTCACCAAAAAGAAAAAGGAAAAATTAAAAAGTACTGTTTGTTATAAAGGATGGCTCCCTGGGAGATGGTAGGGGAGGAATGCTGAGGAAATTGTGGTGATATAAAAAACAGAAAACATCATTAGAAACCTTTATACATAAGTAAATAAAATGGAATTAGGGCACTAGTCACTGGTACCCTAATTGTGGGTGGGGAATATAGCTAGTTCGGTTTTGAGCTGATGGCTGTAGGAGACAAAGCCTGAAGGGTACCAGAGAACTCTGAAGGGCCAATGTAGCTGGCAGCTCTGGGAAAGGGTTTCCGAATGCATTCACTACACATGCACAATCTAACAAAACAAGGGGCAGCTAGGTGGCGCATTGGATAAAGTACTGGCTCTGGATTCAGGAGGACCTGAGTTCAAATCTGACCTCAGACACTTGATACTTACTAGCTGTGTGACCCTGGGCAAGTCACTTAACCCTCATTGCCCCGCAAAACAAACAAAGCAAAAAAAAACCCCAAAACAAAAACCCAACAATCTAACAAAACAAATTCCCACATGTTGATGGATTGCTTTCTAGAACTAGGAGAAATGATAATAAAATTATATAGAAAAGCAAACAGGTTGGCTTGAATGGAAGGGATCAATAAAAAGAAGAGTTGAGGAGGAGGGACTAGACTGCTATGTTTCCCGAAAATGTTTCTTAAATTGATAGCTTACATCGCTTTCATTTCCAAATATCTCCCTCTCCTCTCCACAGAGTCGTCCCTTATGTGAAATGTCTTTCTAGATTGCAAAGTGCTGTATAGACTTTATCCCGTTTTTCTCTCACAATAACCTTGTGAGAGAGACATTTTAGCTATTATTCCCATTTTAGAGATGAAGAAACTGAGACTCGGAAAGCTTAAGAGACTTGTCCACAGTCACAAAGATAGTCAGAGGCAGCGTTTGAATTCAGATTTTGCTGACTCCAGACCCAATACTTTTATTGACTACTCTACTGGGATTGTTCTGCCATTTTTCTCTGATCACCTGTAAATGGTTAATTAATATTTCCTACCTTTGTGTAATATTGTTGATTTGTTTGTTTATATGTATATTAGATAAAAGCATAAAAATAGATCCCATCAGCCCACTGTGGCTGGGAAAACCCTTTCCCACTAAAGGGGCCCCAGTTTTAATCTCAAGCACAGTCTGGTTCAGTCCTGGAAGGAGCCAGGCTCTAGAGAAGAGGCAAAGCTCTTTTTTACAAGGCAGGCTATGTGTAGAACAGATATTGCAAAAAACACTACACAGAGTACAAGAGATTCATAAGCACTCTTTGACAAAGACTTAAAACATGACATCATAATCCATCGCTCCTATTCATATTCCCCTGGAAGGGCGATGATTAAAACATTGAAACAGGAACAATTACTGGGACTAGAATAGGCATTTCTCTTTCACCTCTAGTTCTTCACTGTCCAAACAACTTCTCCAGGGCCCATATCTTCTAGCAAGCCAGGCTAGGGCTTGCTTGGGCTTATCTTCCTGTCAATGGTCATCTTCTCTGAGGAAGATATGCTTCCAGAAAACTTCTGTTTCCATTCAGGTCCACCTGAGGATCTCAGGAACTCCCACTTCTCAAACTAAGGAGTTTACTTACAAAGTTGGATTGGAGTCCAGCTCAGAATTACTATTCCTATGTCCATAAAAAGCGACTTGAAGCAGAAAAAGCAACTAGGACCATTAAATCTTCTTTAGCTTCAGAGCTTAAACTCTAGCAGAGTTCCAGAGAGGAAAAGCATTCCTATCTTGAGTCTTTTTTCTTTCTTTCTTTCTTTTTTTTTGTGTCTTTTTTCTACAAAGAAGAAAACCTTTTCAAAGTAAGAATTGCTGTTCTGTCGTTTTTAGTTGTGCCCAACTCTGAGACCCGCTTTGGAGTTTTCTTGGCAAAGCTACCACAGTGGTTTGCCATTTCCTTTTCTAGCTCACTTTATAGATGAGAAAATTGAGACAAACAGGGTTAAGTGACTTGCCCAGGGTCACACAGCTTAGTAAGTGTCCAAAGCTGGGTTTGAAGTCTGGTCTTCCTGACTCCAAGCCTAGCATTCTATCCCACTGTTGCAAATATTAAAACTCATTCATTTTTCTCTTACCAGTTCACAATTCCATAGACATTTCCAGGCTCACTATTGAAGTCTTCCTATTTCTGGAGTATTATTTGTGCAGCCATTTCTGTGTTTAAAGAAATTAAAATGTCAACCCATTGACACTGCCAGTTTTTAGCCTAAAGACACATACATTTGAGGCCTATAGTTGGAAACTAATGAACAAGCCTGAAGGAGTATGCCCAGGCAGAATAGAAATGCCAAAAGTCCGGAGGGTAGTTGTGTCAGTAGCTTTTTGAGTGGATACTTGGCTTCTTGTTGTTCACTGGGCTGAGGACTGAAGTAGCTTGTGCTGGACAGAGCAAGAGGCAGAGTAGAGCTATGAATGATTTGGTTTGTGCATCACTGTAGAAAAGCTCTTGAAACCCATTGACCTCCCTAAGCCACATAAGGACTAAACAGTGAGTTCCAGGAACCTCTGTTCAGGCTGGGAAAGAATTGGAAAATTTGATAGCCCAGATCACAACAGTCAGAAAGGTGGCATTTAAGTCTTTTTTTTTTTTTTGTGAGGCAATTGGGGTTAAGTGACTTGCCCAGGGGCACACAGCTAGTAAGTGTCAAGTGTCTGAGGCTGGATTTGAACTCAGGTCTTCCTGAATCCAGGGCCGGTGCTCTAACCACTGCGCCACCTAGCTGCCCTCCTCCTTCTTTTTGGAAAAAGAAAATAAATAAAATCCCTGCAATAAATATGCATAGTCAAACAAAAGATATTCCCACATTGGTCATGTCCAAAAATGTGTGTCTTCCTCCACATATCCAATCCATCTCATCTCTGTCAGGAGATGGGCAAGATTCTAAATATTGGGTTTTCAAGAAGTCTTTCACAATTCTTTTTTTTTATCTTGTTGTTATAGTATAAATGGTTCTCCTGTTTATTCTCATTTCTCTGCATCAGTTCAAAGTCAGGTTCAGGTTACACCTGTTCCCCCTCCAGTCTTTCCTTGTTTATATGGACTTCTACTTGTGTCCTCCAATTATGTGGGATAAGTTCCCCCTCCATATTTTTTTTTGTTTGTTTGTTTTTTTTTTTTGGTGAGGCAGTTGGGGTTAAGTGACTTGCCCAGGTTCACATAGCTAGTAAGTGTTAAGTGTCTGAGGTCGGATTTGAACTCAGATCCTCCTGAATCCAGGGCCAGTGCTCTATCCACTGCACCACCTAGTCAAGCCCTGCCCCCCCCCCCCCCCCGCTCCATATTAATCCCCCTTTTCTCTCCTAATATATTCTCCCCTCTCCCTTTTCGTTTTTCCTTTAAGATAATCAAAACATAGTAAAAACCACTCCCAAGCCTTATATCTTTTTGGGGGGAGGGGGGAAAGAAGAAGTAATTCCAGTTAAGTGACGTGCCCAGGGTCACATGCCTACTAAGTATCTTAGGTCAGATTTGAACTTAGGTCCTTCTGACTCCAGGGTCTGTGTTCTATCCACTGTGACACTTACCTGCCCTGCTGTCCATCTTATTTGACTCTTCCTATGACCTTGCTGGCATTACAGTTCTCAGGAGATGCTTGTATCATCCTCCCCATTAGAATGCAAATACTTCATCCTCATAAAGTCTTCAATTTTTCTCTTGTATATACTTTTTTATGTTTCTTTTTATTCCCATGTTTGTATATTAAAGTTTCTAGTCAGCTCTAGTCTTTTCATTCAGAAATCTTCTATTTCAGGGGCAGCTAGGTGGCACAGTGGATAAAGTACAGCTAGTAAGTGTTAAGTGTCTGAGGCTGGATTTGAACTCAGGTCCTTCTGACTCCAGGGCCGGTGCTCTATCCACTGCACCACCGTTTTAATATTTCTTACTGACCATAGTAACAGCAACATTTTGTGATGATTAACTTAACCCTTTTCAACAATACAATGATCCAAGACAATCACAAAGGAAAATGCTCTCCATATCCAGAGAAAGAACTGATGGATTCAATGCAGATCAAAGAATACTATTTTTCATTTTCTTTATTTTTTTCATGGTTTTTTGGGGCTGTTTTTTCTTTCACAAGATGACTAATATGGAAATGTATTGTATATGATTGAATATATATAACCTATATCAAACTGCTTACTGTTTTAGGAAGAGGAGAGGGGAGAGGAAAAAATGTGAAACTCAATATTTTGTAAAAATAAATGTTAAAGGGGGCAGCTAGATGGCGCAGTGGATAGAGCACCGGCCCTGGAGTCAGGAGTACCTGAGTTCAAATCCGGCCTCAGATACTTGACACTTACTAGCTGTGTGACTCTGGGCAAGTCACTTAACCCCCATTGCCTAAAAAAAAAAAAAAAAAATGTTAAAGGGGGCAGCTAGATGGCGCAGTGGATAGAGCACCGGCCCTGGAGTCAGGAGTACCTGAGTTCAAATTCGGCCTCAGACACTTAACACTTACTAGCTGTGTGACCCTGGGCAAGTCACTTAACCCCAATTGCCTCACTAAAAAAAATAAATAAATAAATGTTAAAGGGGCAGCTAGGTGGCACACTGAATAAAGCACCAGCCCTGGATTCAGGAGGACCTGAGTTCAAATCCAACTTCAGACACTTGTACTAGCTGTGTGATCCTGGGCAAATCACTTAACCCTCATTGCCTGCCCCCCCCAAAAAATGTTAAAAATTGTCTTCTTATATAATTGGAAACAATAAAATGCTATTAAAATATTTTTTATTGATTCATGGAGCCATTAACTTCTGTTTGGTCCACTCTTGTTTTCAGGGAGTGTTATTTAGGTAAGGTTTTTGTACCTCTTTTGCTAAGCTATTGATTCTCTTTCATTGTCTTTCCTCCATAGCTTTCATTTCTTTTGTAATTCTTTCCTCTATCACTCTCATTTAATTTATAATATAATTTTAAAGCTAATTTTTTAAACTTGTGTCATTTCTTCTGGGAATTCTAATTGACCTTATGAATAAACTACTTTTCCCTTTAAATCTTTTTTGTAGGAATTTTGGAATTATTCTTCTCTTTTAGGTTTGTATCTTGGGCATCTCAGGCCTCCTGATGGCTCTGTTTTTGTTTGTTTGTATATTTAGTTATTCTTCCAGCAATCTGCTTAGGGAAACCTGGTATCATAGGCCTAGCAGGGAACTCTAGAGGCTGAGTCTGCAATTCTGGCAAGTCTCAGAGAATCTTTGCTGTTGTCCTGGGTGGGTGGTGATGGTGACTAAGACCCAAATCAGCTCTGGGTGTCCTGGTGTTGCTGGCCTACTTCGAAATCTACAAACTGGAGCATCTGTAGGAAATCACCATCTCTAGTAGAGATTTTTATCCTTGTAAGTTGTGGATTCCACTTGGCAATCTGAAGAAGCCTAACTGACCCCTTCTCAGAATGTTTTGTTGCTTACATTCATAATGGAAAGAAATGCTCATTTTTGGTGAGAAGTGAAAATAAAGATGTCATTTTCCCCATCCAAGTCCATGGACCCCATGAAATCCATCCATCAACCCCTTGGAAGGGTCTGTGGAATCCCCAGTCTATAGGGAAACCTTCATTACCTCAAACCCTGAACTGGATCTCCTCCCCAGTCATGAATGACTTGAGCAAGAAAGAGTACATTTTCTTATTTGATGCTTAACATTAATGCTTGGGAGTGGGGGTTGGGTGGGAGACAGCCATGTAGCACAGTGGATAAAGCACCAAGCCTGGACTCAGGAGGACCTAGGTTCAAATCTGACCTATGACACGAGTTGTTTGACCCTAGGCAAGTCACTTAACCCCGTTTCCCTCAGTTTCCTCAACTGTAAAATGAGCTGGAGAAGGAAATTACAAATTATTCTGGTATCTTTGCCAAGAAAATCTCAAATGGGGTCATAAAGAGTTAGACATGACTAAAATAACTAACAATAATATAATGAAGAGCCTCAAACAATGCTATTTGTGTAGTTACATCTTTCCCAAAATGTCACATAATACAAGCAGATAGAGAAGTGTAAGGGAGTAATTAATGTCTTACACATATAGTACTTGAAGATTTATTTATTTACTTACTTAATATTACTTGAAGGTTTATAAAGCCTTCTCCTTATAACAACCTAGTGAAGTAGAGAACTCAAGTATTATCCCTCTCATAGCTGAGGAAACTCTGAAGAGTCTCAGAGAGGAGAGGTGACTTGCTCATAGCCATTCAGCTAGTAAGTAAACCTCAGATGTTCCAATAAATGGTTAAAAACTGGGATCTAAGGGCAAAATTGGGCTTGTGGCAGCACAAGCATAGAACAGAAGGCAGCGTAGGCAGCCAGGTGGAGCATTGGTGAAAGCATTGGACTTGGAGACAGGAAGAAATCTTCCCTTAAACACTAACTGTGAGACCCCAATCAAGTCTCTGAACCTTAGTTTCTTCATCTACAAAATGGATGCATTGGACTCAACGGCTTCTAAGGAACCTTCTAGCTCTAAATCTATGATATTATGAGAAGTTGCATAATATAGTGGAAAAAAACATAAAACTTGGGGTCAGAAGACATTGGTTTGAGTCCGAGCTGTGTCACTTACAGCAGGAACTTGGGCAAGTCATTTTCTTTTTTTCTTTTTTTAAAATGTTTTTGTTCACTACAGATTTATTGTCTATATAAATTTTTTTAAGTGAGGTAATTAGGGTTAAGTGACTTGCCCAGGGTCACACACCTAGTAAGTGTTAAGTGTCTGAGGCTGGATTTGAACTCAGGTACTCCTGACTCCAGGGCTGGTGCTCTATCCACTGTGCCACCTAGCTGCCCCTATATAATATTTTTCCAAACAAATATTTTATTATTTTCCAGTTACATTTAGAAATAATTTTCAATATTTGTTTTTATAAGACCTCTAGTTTCAAATTTTTCTCCATCCCTCTCCTCCCTCCCCCCTCCCCAAGACAGCAAGTAATCTGATATAGGTTTTATATGTACAATCACATTAAACATATTTCTGCATTAGTCATGTAATGAGAGAAGAATCAGAGAAAAAAGGAAAAAACTCAAAAAAGAAATAGAACAACAATAGAAATAGTATGGTTCGATCTGCATCCAGATTCAATAGTTCTTTTTTTTTTCTTTCCTGGATTTGGAGGACCTTTTCCATCATGAGTCCTTTGGAACTTTCTTGTACAATTGTATTGGTGAGAAGAATCTAGTCTATTACAGTTGATCAACACATAATGTTGATGATACTGTGTATAATGTTCTTCTGGTTCTGCTCATCTCACTCATCATCAGTTCATGCAAGTCCTTCCAGGTTTCTCTGAAATCCACCTGCTCATCATTTCTTACAGCACGATAGTAGTCCATTACATTCCTATACCACAATTTGTTCAGCCATTACCCAAATGATGGGCAACCCCTCAGTTTCCAATTCCTTGCCACCTCAAAAAGAGCAGCTATAAATATTTTTGTACACGTGGGTCCTTTTCCCTTTTTTATGATCTCTTTGGGAAAAAGACCTAATAGTGGTATTGCTGGTTCAAAGAGTATGCAAAGCTTTATAGCCCTTTGGGCATAGCTCTAAACTGCTCTCCAGAATGGCTGGATCACAGCTCCACCAACAATGCATTAGTGTTCCAATTTTTCCACAGCTTCTCCAACATTTATTATTTTCCTTTTTTGTCATATTAGCCAATCTGATAGGTGTCAGGTGGTACCTCAGAGTTGTTTTAATTTGCATCTCTCTAATCAATAGTGATTTAGAGCATTTTGTCATATGGCAATAGATAGCTTTGATTTCTTCATCAGAAAGCTGCCTGTTCATATCCTTTGACCATTTCTCAATTGGGGAATGGCAAGTCATTTTCTATCTCTGAGCCTCAGTTTCCATCTCTGTAAATTGGGGATATAATACTTGCACTACTTACCTCACAAGGCTTTTGGCAGGCTTTGTAAAACCTCAAGGCAATATACAGATGTAAGATAGAAATGAAATTTAGCTACAAAAAATGTAAGCTATTATCATTCAAGGGACTGGATAGTCAATTAAAAGCTTTTCTGTTTTCTAAAATGTGTTTTGATGAAGCCTCTATATGGATGATAGTAATTTGTCATTCTAGCCTAAGTGGAAGGCACTAATTATGTTTGCAAGGTCTGAGCAAAAAGAAATTATACTTCATTATGAAAATAAAAATAGGCCTGTGGGCATTAAACCTGAGGCAAGTGAATAGGTTTAGCTAGGTACAAAACATGCATTTACAACCTCTAACAATGTTCCTGTCTCCCAGGGTGCCTCTTAGGTAGCAGGCTTCCCTTTTCCAGCCTTTCTTTTCCCTGCCAGCCCCCTTTCTTTATGTCTTTTATGTGTTGTCTTTCCCTCATCAGAAGATAAGCCCTTAAGCACAGGGATTGTTTTGCTTGGTTGGCTTTGTAAAAAGACTGGATCTTACTTAGCACAAGGCCTCTCTACACAGTAAGAACTTAATACATGCTTTACAAATCAATCAATAAACATTAATTAAGTATTTACTATGTGCTGGGCACTATGCTAAGTGTCAGGGATACAAAAAGAGGCAAAAGATAGTCCTCACCCTCAAGTTGCTTACCATCAAATGGAAGAGTCAACATGCAAAGCAGGCTGTGTACAGGATAAATAGGAAAGGATTAACAGAGGGAAGGCACTAGAATTGAGAGAGGTTGGGGAAGTCTTCCAATAAAAGAAGAGATTTTAGCTGGGACTTAATAGGAAGCTAGTGAGGCCAGTGGGCTGATCATTCTAGGGAGAAGTGTTCTAGGTATGAAGGACAGCCAGGAAAAATGCCCTAGTTATCTGATAATGGAGTGGACAGATGTGAGTGGTCTCTTCTCTCCTAGGGCTTTCATCCCATCAAACATAACTGACAAAGAACAGCAAGATGAGGCCTGGTCTAGGGAAAAGGACCCACATGTACAAATGCCATCTAGGTTAATGGCAGACTCCTCAGTACTTGACTCAGTTCTCATTGTATTCCTGGGTATAGAATGATACGGGAGCTAGGTGGTGCAGTAGATAGAGCACCGGCCCCGGAGTCAGGAGGACCTGAGTTCAAATCCAGCCTCAGACACTTGACACTTGCTAGCTGTGTGACCCTGGGCAAATCACTTAACCCTCATTGCCCAACGAAAAAACCAAAAAGAAAAAAAGAATGGTACAGCACAGGTACTGCTGGGCCCAAGAGGTTCCTCTAAAAGAGGGTGCCCCTTAAACATTTGTCCTTGGCCTTTCTCTATTATATCTTCCTTGGTAATCTCATTCATTCCTATTTATTCTTATTATTTAATCTTATTCATTCCTAATTATAATAGCATGGTACAGTGGAAAGAGTACTTGGAAATGGAACAAGAGGACCAAGGTTTGAATCCAGACTGCTGGTTAACTAGCTGTGTGACTTTGGACATGTCACTTAACCTCTCTGGGCCTCAGTTTCCCCCACTGTAAAATGAAAGATTTGGATTAGTTGACTTTGAAGGTCCCTTCTAGTTCTACATCTCTGATCCTACATGCAGATGGGTTCCATATCTAGATCTCCGGTTCTCCATCTCTCTTCTGAGTAGCAGACCCCCACCTCCAACTGCCTATGAGATAATCTCATTTGGATGTTACACTCCCCCAGCCCAAATTCAATACATCCTAAACCAAACTCATTATCCTCAGTTCCCAAACTTGATCCTTTTCTTTTCCCGACATTAATATTTGATGTAAAGAGAAAGTATCTTCTAGATTTGTGTGAATTGGTGCAGAGTGAAATATACAAAACCAAAAGATAGTCCACCAAAGGACTATAACAATGTCAATGAAAAAAGCTCATTAAAAGGAAGCCAAGCCGAGCAGCTAAAAAACCAGTAATTGCCCGGGAGAACAGATGATGAAGCATTCCTTTGTCTTCTGGACAGAAAAGCAGGACACTCTTATGGCAGAATGTGGTAGGCATCATCAGGCATCCTTATTGGATCAGGATTTTTGCTTAGCTGTTTTTCTTTGTTAGAAAGAAGGGTCAATTTGGAGTAGTATAGGGAGAGGGTATTTCCAGAAATGACTGGCATAGGAATAAGCGTCAATAAAAGTGTATTTTAAAAAAAAGAAAAAGAAACTGTCTTTCAAATGCATAAAGAAATTTATTTGAAGAGAGAAGGAATATTTCCATAATTTTAATCAAGTTATTTTACTTCGACCTTCATGTCTGCCTGCCCCAGGCCAAAATGCATCAGCTCAGTCAAATAACTGGCTCAGTTCTTCACTTCTCTTTGCATACACACCTAAGAATAACAATAACAGCAAAAATGAGGATGATGGTGAAAATGCAAATAAAAGTGAAGTATTGTACTTAAAAAGTACAAGAGCCCACGAACAAAGGCACCCTGAGTTTCATGTGCCTCCTAGGGGACATGTTTGGATTAAGTGTTGGGGTGAAATACCTGCATTTGCCATCAGATGGCAGTCGAAGACCAAACTGCTCTAACCTACTTGTCCTATGCATGCTCCCAGGTTTCAGTGCAGCAATTTGTTCACTATCAATTGGGCATGGTCAATGTACTGTAACGATTGGAATAACGCCACCTGCTGGATACTTACTGTAGAAGAGTTCTGCCCATGAAGGGAAGGTCTTTGAGGGCAAGACCAGGAGTCTTTTCTTCAGGAGTCAGGAAGTGACGCGGACTAGTGGGAGGAGGAAGGAAGAGACTGGCGCTCAGTCTCGGGCTCTTTCCTCTGGACTCTGGTGGAGAAGGGAGCTAAAAATGTGCTCTCCCTTTAATAGATAGAAATCTAGGCCTTTCTCTCTCTCTTTACCAAATTCTTATTCTCCTTAATAAATGCTTAAAAGTCTAACTCTTGCTAAAGCTTATAATTTATTGGCGACCACTCATTAGATATTTTAGACAGTTTAGCTAGAATTTTAGCCCTTAACAGTACAAAGAGACATACCTTTGAGATCAATCTACAGCAGAGTTGGCCCTTCCCTCCCCCACCCCCCACCCTATTCCAGTTGTCTCTTTGGCTCTCTGCCTAGGGATATAAATAACTCTAGCTCATAAATTCCTTAAATGGGGCTAATCCCCATTCTTACAGCATTGTAACTGCTTTCCCCATCAATGTGAAAGGAAAATTCAATCATATATAGATCAGAATACATTTACTGAATGAAATTGAAAGTGAAATTCTAAACATTCTTATGCCAGTTGCTTGAGTAAATAATAGCCAACTGTATTATTCTGAACCTTCCAACCCTTCTCCTTTGGTGTTCTGTCATTATAGATAAACATATCCCAAAGCAAGCTTGGTCTCAGGGATAGTGAAGATGTGGTGAAAGCTTTGTTGTGTCATCATTGTCCTGTTCAGCCAGGTCCTGCTCAGTCTAGGACCAGTAATCATCCCTTCTGTATCTGCTGAAACCTGAGGTCCAATGTGGATCTCCAGAGGTTCTGAGGTCAGTGCCATCTCAGCATCTCCTAAGGACCACAACCATGTGTGCTTCCTCATAGACCTAGTCAAAAATTGTGAATTTGGCAGACCGGTGGGGTGGGGAGGGAGAGGAGGAGGGACAGTCCTCAGTCACTAACTCCTACTTAAAAATTCTTAAAAAAAAAAAAATTCTTACTGAGGCTTGCACCCTCTTGGGACTCTCCAACTTTGTCTTTTTTTTTTTCTTTTTAGTGAGGCAATTGGGGTTAAGTGACTTGCCCAGGGTCACACAGCTAGTAAGTGTTAAGTGTCTGAGGCCAGATTTGAACTCAGGTCCTCCTGAATCCAGGGCCAGTGCTCTATCCACTGCACCACCTAGCTGCCCCAACTTTATCTTTTAAGTTAGTCAAATGCTTTCCTCACCAATCCCTACCACTTCAATCTTTCCTACACACCTACAGAAAATGAAGGGGAAACCAGCAAGTGGGTGAAGCAGAAACTAGTGTGCATGGAGGCTAAAATAACAGTCTCCATAGCATCGGGTGGTTCACAGTGCCATCCTCACAACAGCTGGGAGGTGGGCAGTGTAAATTATCCCCATTTAAAAGTGGGGAAACTGAAGGCTAAAAAGCTTAATTTGCCATAGTCATTCAGCTAGTGAATAGCAGAATTAGGATTTAAACAGAGGTCTAGCTGATGCCGAATCCAGGACTCTTTACACAATGCCAAGCTGTCTCTCTCAAGCAGAAGTCCCAGGATTTCAAAACTGAAAGGTTCAAAAAGATACTGTAGTGTGATTTCTCTACATTTTACAGTGAAAGAAAGTGAGGTCCAGAGGGAAAGGACTTGGCCAAAGTCATACAGCAAGTTAGCGACAGAGTGCAGTTTCAAACCTAGCATCCTCTTTCCTCTGCATCACCAGAGATCTCTGTGAGAAAATAATTATTAATAATGGGTTTTTGGGTGGACCTGGGGAGCCTATTTCAGCAAGCCTAGTTTTTAGAATGAACCCAGGAGCCCATGGGTGGATCAATAGAATTGGAGATTGACTAGATGAGATTAGCCATACCTGGACATCATCTGCCTTGCATTTCAGAGATGATCTTTTTTTTTTGGCAGGCAATGAAGGTTAAGTGACTTGCCCAGGGTCACACAGCTAGTAAGTGTCAAGTGTCTGAGGCTGGATTTGAACTCAGGTCCTCCTGAATCCAGGACCGGTGCTTTAACCACTGCGCCATCTAGCTGCCACAGAGCTGATCTTTTTGCACACTTCCCCATTAAGTCATTACACCATTAGGTCATAGGTAAAGCTCATTTTAATATGGACCACCCTCAGGTCAGGTCAAATAATGGAATTGAATGATTCTAGCCAATTAGCTTTGAGCAGGGTGTAAGAGCCACCTCTATGAGAAGAGGAAAAAGGACTGAGATCAAGAGGTGAATGTGATTCTGTGTGATGCTAGGTGAAGGAGGCTGTCCTGTAGCTCTCTCTAGGTAATATAGGACTTCTGAACTCTGTTTGGAGTCATGTGCTCTCTCTCTCTCAGAGACAATATGGTGCTGGGGAGTTTTTGGCTTGTGTTAAATGGGGTCAATGCTCTCCTAACATTTAATATGATTTAATTAATGTGTAGTACCTATATGGGTGCAATAGTCATTAATTTATAAGTAGCAATATCTTAGAAATCCCAGCCTAGTTCCCCAATAATTTAGACAGAAAAAGCCTAGTCTCCCCAGTATTTTAAACGACACACCTCCCATGTTCTGAATGAGTTTTCTTTGATCTTTGGGTTTTGAGAACCACTGAGACTTTACTCCAGCATCCCTGAAAAACCCTTTGAGCTTCATTCCTTGTGAGTGTATATGTTTGAGCCCCATTTCCCCACCTGAATGTGAGAGTAGTGTCACAAAGAGGACCTTTTCTTTTTGCCTGAGTATCTTGGGGAGACTCATTGGGAATGCCAGTTGCATCTGTTGCTCTAAAGACTCAATAGCAGTGTGATTCTGACAAATCACTTCCCCTCTCTTGTCTCATCTAAAAAATGAGGATAATAATTTCACTATCTAGTTCACACATTTGAGAGGACAGTACTCTTTGGTCTTTAGTAAGATTGGTTGAAATTGGAGAGCAGTTTGAATGTATCACCTATAACATCCCTTGGAAACAGATTCTTGGATAAAGACTATCAGCTTGTGTTCTTGGCCTTTCCTGCTTTCTCACAAAATTAGTATGAAGAAAACATTCCGGTTGATCAAGTGCTTGTGAATAAACTGGGTTCCAGTTATCTGAAGTTTTAAAAATATTTCGTTTCTGTTGCTATTGTTATGGGGAAATAGGTGGGGGTTTGGATAAGGGTAGGGGTCCTTAGGAATTCCTCTTTAAAGAATTACACCCTCCTTAAAAAAAAAAAAGAATTACATCCTCTTGCACACAAATCCAATTAGAATAAAATAATCGTTTATTTAGGGTGCTAGAGAAAGGAAACTAAGAGAGAAATTCTTGGACTTCTCATGGGGACAAGGCATCTCACAGAACCTGGCTTTAATATACCTATCTCCTCCAGCAGGAGACAGGCAGATACTTTTATAGAGGACTGATGGGGATGATCATCTGACTGTGGAAAGTTCCCTCATTGTGGGGAGGGCCATCCCCCACTGGTGGTGGCTGGGGGAATTGGGTGAGGGGTGGCTTCGGATCTCTCAAGCCATCTCTCTCCTCTTCAGGCCACAAAGCCAGCAGCCACATCTAATCTTATCTCCCCAGGGGTGGGGGAGACTGGAATGAAGGGTGGTGGTCCTGGAGCTAGCTCAGTCCCAATCTTGGTGCCACTATCTCTTTAGGTGTGTCTGTCCTTTGTTTTAGTTTCTCAAGGAGAAGTTTCTTTGATTTTCCCCAGAGAACTTCTGGGGTGCTAGGCCCATAACAGAGAACTTCTGGGATGCTAGGCCCATAACACTATGAAGACTTTCAAAGGCAAAACCCATGAAATAACAAGTCTAGAGCTGAAAAGGCTCTTAGAGTTCAACTAAAATCAACTGCCTTGATTCACAGATGAGGAAACTGAGGCCCCAAAAGGTTAAGTGGCTTCCCCCAAATTATGTGATACTTATAGAAGCCAAGATTCAAACTCAGGTCCTGTGACCCCAAATTCAGAGCTCTTTCTGCTGAAGAAATGCATTAATGAAGAAAGTTTTGTCAAGTTCCTAATACCAATGAAATCCCAGGTCTGGTCTCTATTTCTTGGATTTTATTGATTTGGAAACCTCTGCATATAGATTGAAATGGGGGACAAATGGAATTGGTCCTTCAAGATAGTGGATTTTACCTCTATGACTCAACTCTCTTCTCACCTGGAATTTCCCTCAGCATCGGGGGCCTTCTGACCCTGGAATATTACTCCATCATGCTGGCCCCCTCCCCCTCTCCTTCCTCTTCCCCTCTCCCCCCCTCCCCCCCTCCCCCTATTAAGGAATTCCTTCCTGGGGCCTCCCAGGTCAGCCGGGCTTCATTCTTCTCCCTGGACTTTTTGGCAATGCCTTTCCTCTCTTGTACCCCACCTTACCCCTTGGTGGCTTCCTTTTATGTGTGGTCTTCCTCCATTAGAATGTAAATTACAGTGCCTGACACAAAGTAAGCACTTAATAAGTGCTTGAAACTTTATCACCTTGTTTGCGACTGCCCACGAGGAAGAAAAGCATTTATTGTCTACTATGTCAGGCACTGTGCTAAGCACTTTATACATATCCTCTCACTGGTTCTCACAACCACTCGGTGAGATAGGTGCTATTGTTATACCCATTTCACAGATGAGGTTAAGTGCCTTGTCCAGGATCCCACAGCTGATACTCGTCTGAGGTCACATTTGAACTCCGGTCTTCTGACACGAAGCCCAGCATTCTATTCACTACACCACCGAAGCCTCTGCCTTCTCTCTGGCTGACTCTATAACACCTCTATTGTCCTTTCTGATAGGAACCACTCAGCAAAGCCCTGGTGCTCCTGCCCCAGTGTTTTTGGTGGTCTTGGGTAGAACTGCAGCCATGCTCTTGTCCCCCCCCCCCATAAAAAAACACATGTGAGAGGAAGCATCACAGGCAAGAGATTCATTTTCTCCATCTTCTCTGCTAGTTAAACCGCTACCAAAGAAAAGCAAAGCCTGTTGGGAATTTGGAAGATGCCATTTCTCTTAAGCCAACTCCTTAGTCTTTCAAACTGGGGTATGGTCATCTAACAGAGTTCAGAGGAGGACAAGCTATTGGGGGAAGGGGCACTGTTCAATCTCTTTTGTCCTGCTTTGGTTTTCTGAGGCTGAGACCCAGGAACATGAGGAAACCAGATCATCCAGCTAGTGGCCTTTTGTTGCCGAGTATGAAGAGTAGAAATTATACTTAATGAGATCTTTTCAACAGAGCAACTGAAAGGACTGCTCAAATGAGGCCCAGTGGGGGGGGGGTGCTGAATTTGGAGTCAAAGGATCTGGTTTCAAATCCTACCTCTGCTACTCACTACCTGTGAGATTTGAGGTATCAATTAACCTCTCTGGGCCTCAGTTTCCTCAACTGTAAAATGAAGAGAAAGGACTTAAAAAATCCTTTCCATTTCTAAGTATAGGCTCCCATGATCTTTGTTCCTGTTTGAAGCTCATAGGCTAGACTACTGCACATCTCCCTCTTTAGTTTCTAACTGCTGTGTTTCTCTGCCTCTTTATAGGGTCATTCCTGGACCACACTTGAATCTCCTTCCAAATATGATGTCACATATTATACTATATCTTGTCTATGAACAAATCTTATGCCTTCTGGCATGATAGACTGGATAAACTTAATTTAGAAAAAAATAATTTGGCTCTTTTGGGAATAGCTTTAAATGAAAACATACACTATTATACTCCCCCCTCCCCCACCCCAGGGTTGTAAGCATGTAGAATTTTTTATTCCAAGAGATTCAAGATAAAAACACAACAACAACAACAAATTCAAGAAGGGTTTGGCCAAATTCCTAATATACTATAGATCCATTATCCATGAGAAAGCTGTCAGGGATATTCAAGTAATTTCAGTAGTCTTTGAAAACGATATCCAGGAAGATAGTTATGTTCTCCCACAGAGGATCCACTTGGAATTTCTTTGAAATATCCCTGCAAATACTACTTGTAAAAAGCAATTACTTATCCTCAGGAAACTTTTACATCATCTTCAAGAGAAAGATGAACATATGATTAAAAAAAAGACTGTTAAGACCCATTCCCATTTAAAACTTTGTGTTTTGGATACAGTCAGCCATGCTCTAAGGTTTGAGTTAAAAGTGATTTTTATTGAAGTTATAAATATTTAAAAATAAGCCATTAAAAAAATAAATGATCTGCTCCCACCAAGAAAGTAGGGGATACAGGACTGACTCTTGGAATACACTTGCAATGATATAGTCACTGCTGAAGCAAGGCCAGGCCAGGCAATCTTTGGTATAGGAACTTTGTATCTGCTGTATGGATGGATGTATATACTCCATCAGAGAGCAAGAGATGAGAAGAGGGAGAGAAGCACATTCAGTTCATGGTTCTCCAAAGCTTTTTTCCAAGTAGGCTAACAAATAATGACTAACATGTTTTCCAATGATGATGGGAGAGAATCCTATCACTCTTCTGGTTCCCCTGAGAACTCTGGGATCTGAAAGAAAAGACAGGAGGGTAGGGGGAAGAACAAAAGAGAACACGTCAAGGGCAAAACCTCCCCAGATGCCCCCTACTCGAGATGCCTCCCAGGAAGAGATCTTTGAAAAAGACTGTTAAACAGTTATGATAATTGTTTTCCATCAGGGCTATTGTAGTCTGTGTCTCTGTGTTTTGTTTTGTTTTTTTTTTAACTTCTTTCTCCTGAACAAAAATCTTTCATTCATGAATGATGAATGACTACCACCTGCCAGGGTCTCATTGTACTCCCAGCACCTCATTTCCAAATCTCTCCTGATCAAACACAAGGTGCATCCCATGTTGGCTGGTGGCCACTTCAAATGGGCTAAACGGGGAAAGGGGTGTGGATCTCTCTTACAGATTGGCTACTACAACAGAAGCATAGGGGAAACTACCCTTGGTTCTGGTGTAAACTCTGGGGAAGTGGGGAAGATGAAACCCGGGACAGAGTGAAGGGAACAGCTAAAACTCATTTTTATCTCCCAGTCCCTAAGGGAGAGCTCATAGTTCTTGTCACTGCCCCAAAAGCTAGGTTTGTAATTATTTCTGTTGGAGAGCTCCCACTGATCACAGGTGAAATTCTCTGCAAGATCCAAAGCAATGGCATGAAAAACTCACTGAGTTAACCAAATTCTCATCTCAAAGTTTTCCAGTGGTTAAGAGGGTCCTGGGAAGAACTCGAGAAAAGAAACATCTGATGGAAAAAACCCTATTCAGTTGCTTTAATCCAACGGAATCAGAAAACGACATGACCTATAAGAGCGTCTCATTCTCAGGGAAGCCTTGATCCAAGCCGACCGTCCAGGGCTGGTCCTCCTTTATTTCCAATGTGACTAAAGAATCCCTCCCTTATGAAATTTACCAGGAAACATGACTTATAGGAGAGCTTTGTAAAGTCTGAAGTGAGCAAAATGATTATAAGTTAATTATCTAAATTATCTGAGCTACTCAATTCAATTCAACAGACCTTTTCTAAGTGACTACTGAGGGCCTTAACTAGGATGCTAAGCATTAGGGAGGAGAAGGGGAAAAAAAGGGGAAAAAAAAAAAAGAAACTTACATGATAACTTTGTTGTAGAATAGCAAATTTGTACCTAGTAGATTTGTAGTTTTGTGTGCAATCTTTTTAAAAATTATACTGTTATAGAAATGCTTGTTTTATTCCATAAATTAAAACTAAAATAAAAAATTTAAAACTTAGACAAGAAAGATTCCTTCCCCTGGAGAGGTAGTGGGTGGAGAGGTTATGGGGTGGGGAGGACTATGGCACAGACTTCAATAACTGGAATAAAAAATAATGAATGGTCAGTGCAGAAGAGGGCAAACAGAGATATACGAAAGGTCTGAGGTAGAAATTTACAATGCTGCAAGCTGCAATGGACTTATCCTTCCTCACTTAGCCAAAGGCTGCAAACTATAAACCACCAGGTGCATCAAGAACGAGGTTCCTCTTACTAGTTGTGTGATCCTGGGCTAGTCACTGAACCCTCATTGCCCCCATAAAACAAAACAAAACAAAAAACAAGGTTTCTATTGTCCTGGGTGGGATCTGGGGGCCTGCTTCCATCCACCAACTTGTCATGTGCATTTATTCAATTTCTTTTTTTTTTTTTTAATTTTAGTGAGGCAATTGGGGTTAAGTGACTTGTCTAGGGTCACACAGCTAGTAAGTGTTAAGTGTCTGAGGCCGGATTTGAACTCAGGTACTCCTGACTCCAGGGCCGGAGCTCTATCCACTGCTCCACCTAGCTGCCCCCATTTATTCAATTTCAATAGCTGTGCCTTCCCACAGACCCCTCTGTTGTTGGTCTATTTTTATGGGTCTTTTAAATAAAGTCCCCAAGTGGTCTTCTACATCATTTATTCACTCACTCGCATGTCTTTGGCACCTACTTGGTGCCAGCACTGTCCTAGATGCTTCAAAACCTGCTGCCTGCTGACTGATAGGAAAACCAAGTTAGAGAGACACAGAATCTCAGAGTAGGGAAGGACTACTGTGGTTGCTCAGTTCAAATTCTCTACCCAGTGAAGATATACCTTGTATAGGGGCATAGCCCTTGGTTTCTTGTCAATAAAGATTGACAGTTCAATTAAGAAGACAGTGCTCCTGTGTGATTATAATGATCTGAAAAAGAGAAGAGAAAGTCTATTTCCTTACCTTCTTTGCAGAGGTGGGGGACTATGGGTGTAAAACACTGCATGCGCTATCATACTCAGTTTTTTTGTTGGTTCATTTTAGTAAACTGTTTCCCATCCCTCTCTGCCCCAACTTTCTTTTTAAAAATTGTTTGTGAAAATAGAGGAAAGGTATGACCAAACAAGAGATAGAGAATATTATGAAATGCAAAATGGATGATTTTGATTATATTAAATTTAAAAGTTTTTGTACAAACAGAAGCAATGCATCCAAAATTAGAAGGGATGCAGAAAGCTGGGAAACAATTTTTATGGCCAGTACTTCTGATAAAGGCCTCATTTCTAAAATATGTAGGGAACTAAATCAAATTTATAAGAATCCAAGTCATTCCCCAATTGAGAAATAGTCAAAGGATATGAACAGGCAGCTTTCTGATGAAGAAATCAAAGCTATCTATTGCCATATGACAAAATGCTCTAAATCACTATTGATTAGGGAGATGCAAATTAAAACAACTCTGAGGTACCACCTGACACCTATCAGATTGGCTAATATGACAAAAAAGGAAAATAATAAATGTTGGAGAAGCTGTGGAAAAATTGGAACACTAATGCATTGTTGGTGGAGCTGTGAACTGATCCAACCATTCTGGAGAGCAGTTTGGAATATAGCCAAAAATATAGCCCAAAGGGCTATAAAGCTGTGCATACCCTTTGACTCAGCAATACCACTATTGGGTCTTTTCCCCAAAGAGATCATAAAAAAGGGAAAAGGACCCACGGATGTATAAAAATCTTTATAGCTGCTCTTTCTGTGGTGGCAAGGAATTGGAAATTGAGGGGATGTCCATCAATTGGGGAATGGCTGAACAAGTTGTGGTATATGAATGTAATGGAATTCTATTGTGCTGTAAGAAACAATGAGCAGGTAGAGTTCAGAGAAACCTGGAAGGACTTGCATGAACTGATGATGAGTGAGATGAGCAGAACCAGAACAACATTATACACAATATCATCAACATTATGTGTTGATCAATTGTGATAGACTAGTTTCTTCTCACCAATCCAATAGTACAAGAAAGTTCCAAAGGACTCATGATGGAAAAGGCTCTCCAAATCCAGGAAAAAAAAAAGAAACTGTGGAATATGGATGCTGATTGGACCATACTATTTCTTTTGTTTTTGGTGCTGTTGGTTTTCTGTTTTGAGGTTTTTCCTTTTTGCCCTGATTCTTCTTGTATAACATGACTAAAGCGGAAATATGTTTAATGTTATTATGTATATATAACCTATATCAGATTGCTTGCTGTCTAGGGGAGGGGGGGAGGGAGGGAGAAAAATTTGAAATTGGAAATTTTATATAAACAAATGTTGAAAACTATCTCTACATGTAACTGGAAAATAATAAAATACTTTTATTTAAAAAAAGAAAAAAGAAGAAAAGAAAATAGAGGAAAGGGACAAGGGAAATATTTTGAAATGATGGTGGGATAAAAGCAAAGGGTAGCCATATTAAAAAAAAATGTTTTTAAAAGAAGCCAGCACTCCACCTTTAGGATCTGCACACACGTGGAATAGAAAACACATCCACCAGCAACAAACAGTGAGTACTACAGACAGCTGGTGAACACTGCAGTGTACAGAGATTTTACTTGTCATGCGGTAAGGAGGAAAGGATTGCTTCAGCTTACTGGGAATCGTTTATTTAAATCATGCTAAAATTTCACTTCTCCTCCGTGAAAGAGAGGAAGGTTGTTTTTAGTTTTGTGTTTCTTTGTTTGTTTTGCAAGTAGCTCTCCTGAGTGAGGTTCCACTGAATGGATGACTCTGGGCCAGCACTATCCACCAAAGGGGACTGGGGCCCATCACCAGCCTGTTTGTCCTGAAGGTCACCTTTCCGCTGTGCTGCTTTCTAGCTGGCTTATCTCTGGGTCTGGAACACACTGCCCAGACACTGGGGCTACTCAGGACTACAGGGTGAGGGAATTAGGAGGGGTCTGACAAATGAGGATTTGAAAAGGGGGATGGGGGAATTGCATTTCCTTAGTCCAAGGGTTGGGCACAGGTTGTCCTTCATACCCTCCTGCAAAAAGACCAGGGGACTCTTGGAGCACTGTGATTCTGTGGTCCTGGGAATCCCTTTTACTTTGTCTTCCACCACTGGGATGACAGAACAAGATCCCCACAAACTAACCATCTGTTGTGTGTCCTCATGACTCACACTTTCTGTTTGGGTGAGCCCTGCAGTATCATTTTGTACATATGGATGCCACAGTAATAATAACACCTCCTATTTACACAGGACTATAAAGTTTCATAATAAAATACGTGAGAAAGAGATTTCATTTAAACTCATGGCAGGGGCAGCTAGGAGATACAGTGAGTGGATAGAGCACCAGCCCTGGAGTCAGGAGGACTCAAGTTCAAATCCAGCCTCAGACGCTTACTAGCTGTGACTCTGGGCAAGTCACTTAACCCTGATTGCCGAAAGAAAGAAAGAAAGAAAAAGAAAGAAAGGAAGGAAGGAAGGAAGGAAGGAAGGAAGGAAGGAAGGAAGGAAGGAAGGAAGGAAGGAAGGAAGGAAGGAAGGAAGGAAGGAAGGAAGAAAGGAAGGAAGGAAGGAAAGAAAGAAAGAAAGAGAAAGAAAGAAAGAGAAAGAAGACAGAGAAAGACACAGAGAGAGAGAAAGGGAGAGAGAGAGAGAGAGAGAGAGAGAGAGAGAGAGAGAGAGAGAGAGAGAGAGAGAGAGAGAGAGAGAACTCATACCCATTGCAGTATTCCATCCTACCTGGTGAGCAGTAATAAAACAAGAAAGCTAGTCCTGCAGCCACACTGAAACAAGCAAGAAAAAACATGGGACCTGAAAGGGAAAGAGGAAAGGAATAAATAAGATGTCATCTGGAATTGATCCCGCATGAATCAGCCTTCTCCCTACAAAGACAAAAAATAGAGAATCACACATGGTCAGTATGGACTGAATCACAGGAAAGAATGAGGCTCAGAAGTCATTGACATGCATGCATTTCTATTGGAAAAAAAAAAGTGGCATCCATATATTCAGAGTGGAGCAAGAGACAAGAGCGGTAACAAATGCAAGCTTTAGAACACAAATTGTTCAGCATGGGAAAGTGAAGGGCACAAATTTAAAGGCCAGAGTGGAGCTGGCTGAAAATCTGGTCCCTTCTATTGAGACAATGCGAAGGAAAGCAAAGGAGAAACAAACCCAAACCCAAACGACAGGAATATTCCAAAGTGGGGAAGATAGCGGACGAGAAGTGGGGTACAGACGGCTTCCCCCTTCTTGCCTCTCCCAGTCCTCCTCTTCCAAACCCACAAGATGAATGAAGGAAGCTGCCCATTTCGCACCCTATGAGATAACATCTGAGGTTGGGCTGAGAGGGAAAAAGAAATAGGCCGGCCTCTCAAATTAATTTTTCCTGAAAGCATCCAGATTTAGTTGACTGGTTTAGAGTTTCACCCTATCCCAGCCCTCCTCCAAGAAGACACAGCAAGTCCACTCAGTATCTCTTTTGAATACATTTTATCCGTTTGGAAAAAAAGCTTTGTTTTCTGGAAAAGCAAAGAATTTTGGTGACTGCGAGGAGGAAAAATTATGAATGATTTCCCGTTATTCAGGAATAAATTAAAACCCAGAAGAAGCAGCTTCCCATCACCATGGTGACTGGCACTTTAGAAGCACATGAAGAGAGAAGTAGATGGAGATGAAGAATTTAGTGGAAGGCCCTCCAAGGGGCTGATATGTTTTATTTACCCCTGTCATTTAGATTATATTTCTCCTTGTCAGGGTCTAGCTCTGTGGAATCTGAGGTTTCTAGAAATAAAATAATACGCCAACCATTAGTTTGGAACTTGAAGCAAAACATGCACTTTGGTATCAAGTTATGTAATAGCAAATGAAAGAAAATCATTAATAACTGCTTTTCCATTTCAGATTAAACATCACATGAATAACTCCCATTTTAAAGATACATCAATGGGGGCAGCTAGGTGGTGCAATGGATAAATCATCAGCCCTGGATTCAGGAGTACTTGAGTTCAAATCCGGCCAAAGACACTTGATACTAGCTGTGTGGCCCTGGGCAAATCACTTAACCCTCACTGCCCCACCAAAAATAAATAAATAAATATTTTTAAAAAATTAAAAAAATATATACATCAATAATGTGACACACTGGAGTGAGGCAGGGTGGAGAAAGTCTTTTTCTCTCTGGTCCTACTCCTCAGAGAGATTTAGGAAATAGGGATTCTTTTACAATGAAAATAATGCTAAAATTCAATTTTATTTTATCTATCTATTTATTTATTTTTGTGGGGCAATAAGGGTTAAGTGACTTGCCCAGGGCCACACAGCTAGTAAGTGTCAAGTATGTGAGGCCAGGTCCTCCTGAATCCAGGGCTGGTGCTTTATCTACTACACCACCTAGCTGCCCCCTAAAATTCAATTTTTTGTTTGTTTGTTTGTTTTGTTGATTATTTATTTATTTTTTTATTTTTGCGGGGCAATAGGGGTTAAGTGACTTGCCCAGGGTCACACAGCTAGCAAATGTCAAGTGTCTGAGGCCGGATTTGAACTCAGGTAGTCCTGAATCCAGGGCCGGCGCCTTACCACTGTGCCATCTAGCTGCCCCCTAAAATTCAATTTTTAAAACATTTATGAAATGCCTACTGTGTGCAAGATGAGAAGCAACATGGCATAAGGGATAGAGTCTGGAAGATCTAGGTTCAAGCCCTGCCTTTGATATCAGGCTCTACCACTGTGAGTATGACTTCTTAGTGCCTCTGAAGCATTTCTCTGAGAAAAGAAGCTATACTTGTAAATTAATATTAAATTTATAGAGGTTTGTTTCCACCCTGGAAATTCCTCACAAAGATAATATTACAGGTCTGGATTAGAAAAGGTATAAAGCATTGCAGAAACTAGATGAAGGGGGCAGCTAGGTGGCACAGTGGATAGAGCACTGGCCCTGGAGTCAGGAGTACCTGAGTTCAAATCCGGCCTCAGACACTTAATACTTACTAGCTGTGTGACCCTGGGCAAGTCACTTAACCCCAATTGCCTCACTAAAAAAAAAAAAAAGAAACCAGATGAAGGTCATACAAATACAAAGACAAAATATTTGTTCCTGCCCTCAAGAAGCTTACATTCTATAGGTGCTAACTCTCTTAAGTAACAAGAAGCATGTTCACCAGAAAGGAAGGGGGAAAACAATCAAGTGTACTGGGGGAGTTCAGCATTTTGACACCTAGTCTCCAAATCTACAGAGTCTAGACTATGGGCTGGAGAACCTATGGACTGTGACCATTGACATTGACAGTTGCTGTATAACTATGGTATAGGTTTTTTTTTGGTTTTGTATTTTGTTTTTTTGGGTTTTGTTCAAGGCAATGAGGGTTAAGTGACTTGTCCAGGGTCACGCAGCTAGTAAGTGTCAAGTGTCTGAGGCTGGATTTGAACTCAGGTCCTCCTGAATCCAAGGTCGATGCTTTATCTACCACACCACCTAGCTGCCCCAGAAGTGCTTCTTTCTTTAAAATAGAAGAAAAGGTGGGTTTCTCATTCCTCAGTCAGGAAACTGGGGCCTGAAACCATAACACTTACTATGGTATCTATATCCTCAGCTCTTAGGACAGTTCCTGGAACATGGGAGGTTATTTTAATAAACACATGCTGATTGACTAATTGTGATGCTACTGGCAAAAAAGTTCTGGTTTGCTTGGTTTAATTCATTTAAGAAATCTGATTCTTTGACCCATGGACTTACAACACTTGAATAGGTTAAAAAAAAAAAGTTTTATCCATCAGCAGAGGATACAGATGACCAACTCTCTCTCCCCAGCCCTGTCCCAATGGAGCCAGTCACTGACCCGTTTAAAAGACTTTCTATTTGAACAGGCTATGAACATGGGTCCTGGTGGGGTACAGAATGTAGGGGTGGGGGCAGACAGGGCTCTTTTTTTTTTCCTTCCTTTGGACAAAAAGCAAGCGGGTCCCAGGTCCCTACAGGGCAGAGAGCCCTAAAAGGAAGCTTCGAATACCATGTCTTTAAAAGAAGGCCGATGTGATACATATCAAATATTCCAACAACAGGCATGTTCTCATGATCCCACCCTGAGCCTGGCTCCCCGGTGACAGTCAAGTCTCTCTAGTTGCTACAGGCTTTGAAGCTCTTTTTCATGCTGATAACTGAAAACTCCCCTGGGGAGCAATATTTTCCCAAAATGAAGCTGATCAAAAACTTGCAGTAGATAAATATAACCCCTTGATCCTCTCACAAGTCCAACTATAATGAAAACTGAAGCACAAATGACATTATTTGAAATATTTATGAGGCTTTAGCATTATAATGAACTGTTTTAAAAGTATATCATCAGGGGCAGCTAGGTGGTGCAGTGGATAGAGCACTGGCCCTGGATTCAGAAGGACCAGAGTTCAAATCTGACCTCGGACACTTAACACTTACTAGCTGTGTGACCCCGGGCAAGTCACTTAACCCCAATTGCCACACATACACACACACACACACAAAGTATATCGTCTCTATCCCTAACACTGGTCAATTTGGAGAAATTAAAAAGTTCCATTCACCAAAATGGTCCCAGGACCACCATTAACTCCTTTAACCCTAACAGACAGATAGATGGACGGACAGACAGACAGACAGACACAGACACACACACAGACACACACACCCCCAGGAAGTGAAAATGAGGACCCAAAAGAGAGAGGAGTAACTTTCTTCTTCTGGAGCTCCATGTGATTGGAAGAAAGGGACCAAATATGTGACCTGGCCCCACCAAAAAAACAACAATACATAAGCCCAACAATTTTACAATCCTCAATTAAGAAATTTTTAATCACCTAAAGTGCTAGGGTTAAGTGACTTGCCCAGGGTCACACAGTTAGTACGTGTCAAGTATCTGAGGCTGGATTTGAACTCAGGTCCTCCTGAATCCAGGGCCACTGCTTTATCCACTGTGCCACCCAGCTGTCCCTTTTTAATTGACTTTTCATTAGAAAGCCTTTGAAAATTGTTGTCAAAGAATTGTTGTTCTTTCATGCTAATAAAATGTGAAGGTAAAAATTTTAATTTTAAGTTTCCCTATTTTCTAGGAGGCATAGTAGATAGAGTGCCCAGCCCACAATCAGGAAGACTCATCTTCCTGAGTTCAAATTTGGCCTCAGACACTAGCTGTGTGACCCTGGGCAAGTCGCTTCACCCTGTTTGCCTCAGTTTCCTCTTTGGTAAAATGAGCTGGAGAATAAAATGGCAAACACTCCAATATCTTTTTTTGTTTGTTTGTTTGTTTTTAGTGAGGCAATTGGAGTTAAGTGACTTGGCCAGAGTCACGCAGCTAGTAAGTGTGAAGTGTCTGAGGCTGGATTTGAACTCAGGTCCTCCTGACTCCAGGGCCAGTGCTCTATCCACTGCGCCACCTAGCTGCCCCCCCAATATCTTTAACAAGAAAACCCTAAATGGGTTTGTGAAGTCGGACATGACTGAAAAACAACTGAACAACAACCATTTTCTCATGAGCAAGATGAAAAAAAGGAACCCTCTCTGACATTCTTAATATGCTGGAGGCTACAAACAAACTCTCAAACTAGCTTTCCAATTATAAGTAGAGATCAGGTAACTTAGTGGGTCCAAAGCTCTCTCAACATAGCTGCCATGGTAGGCTATCCCTACTACTGGAGGGGAGAGAAAATTGTCATTCCATTTCTCATTCCCTTTGCAAAGCATCCTTTCAGCATAGTTTATGCTTAGTCAGTCAGGAAATAAAATTGACTTGCCTTTTTCTTCTGCGATATCTTCATGCCACAGTAATCTAGCTACAGGTGGTAAAGCATGGGGCCCATTCCTGTTGCTTAAATTACTCTGAAAAAGTTAATTCACAAAATCAGGCTCTTAATAGGCTATTACTTGGGTTTCATGTGAAGATAGGGCTACAGGTATCTTCAGCCCTGAATCATATATCTTTTTAATTTAATTTTTTTTTTTTTGCGGGGCAATGAGGGTTAAGTGACTTGCCCAGGGTCACACAGCTAGTATGTGTCAAGTGTCTGAGGCCGAATTTGAATTCAGGTCCTCCTGAATCCAGGGCCATTGCTTTATCTACTGTGCCACCTAGCTGCTCCCCCGCCCCACACACATACTTCACATATCTCCAGGTTCTGTGTCCATATAAACCTCAATTCTGGGACAGCTAGGTGGTACAGTAGACAGAGCATCAGCCCTGGAGTCAGGAAGACCTGAGTTCAAATCCGGCCTCAGGCACTTACTAGCTGTGTGATCCTGGGTAAATCACTTAACCCTAACTGCCTCCAAAAAACAAAAACAAAAAAACCCCTTCCAAATAAAATGGAAAACACTCCAATATCTTTTTTTGTTTGTTTGTTTTTAGTGAGGCAATTGGGGTTAAATGACTTGCCCAGGGTCACACAGCTAGTAAGTATCTAGGGTCTGAGGTCAGATTTGAACTCAGGTCCTCCTGAATCCAGGGCTGGTGCTCTATCCACTGCACCACCTAGCTGCCCCGATTCTATCAGTTTCTATCCTGAAGTAATTTATGTTCTACTGGGGGTGATACAACACATTGACAGGTAAATACAAGATAAATTAGGGAGGGAGCTAATAAATAAGGGATTATAAAAAGCTTGGGGGGGGCACCTGAAATGAGCCCTGAGTGAGGCTAAGGATTTTAAGAGGGAGAGGAGAAGGAATCTTATTCATCTTCTAGTCTAATTACCTTGCTTGATAGAAGCCAAAACTAAGGACCAGAGGCCTTCCAATGTCACAAAGGTAGTAAGCAAATCTAGAATAGATTCCACGGTATCATGTAGCATGATGATGATGATGGTGGTGGTGGTGGTGATGATGACCAAGCATTTATATCTCTTTAAGTTTTGCAAAATACTTTACAAATATGTCATCTTCTTGGACTGTATGTTTTACAATCCTCATTGTTTTATTTTGTTTGTTTGTTTTTTTGGTGAGGCAATTGGGGTTAAGTGACTTGCCCAGGGTCACACAGCTAGTAAGTGTTAAGTGTCTGAGGCCAGATTTGAACTCAGGTACTCCTGACTTCAGGGCCGGTGCTCTATCCACTGTGCCACCTAGCTGCCCCACAAATGTGTCATCTTCACAACCACCCTGGGAGGCAGCTGCCATCATGATTCCCATTTTATAGATGAGGAAACTGAGGCAGATAGAGGTTAAATGAATGAACCCAGGCACAACACAGTGTCTGAGACTGCATTTGGACTTGGGTCTTCTAACTCTAGGGTTAGCTGTCTATCCACTGGGCCATCAAGCTGACATAGCACAGGTGGTTTATTCTCTCTTTTGTTTTTTCTTATTCAGACATGGTATGCCAATTATAGGGACATTGCTGACCTTCAAAGAAGACAATAAAAAACGAGCACTACCAAAACTGTGTGGACCTTGGGATCACTATTAATATCAGTTGCCATTTGCCCAGTTTCCAAGTTTGGAAATGTTGATAAGGTTCACTCAAGGTTCTGTCTTCCTCTCTCCATTCTCTTTCTTTAAGTGATTTCATCAGCAACAACATCAGCACCACCATTACCACCATCTCCATCATTATCATCGTCATCACCACAACTCTCGTTGTCATCATCGTCATCGTTTTCATCATAGCTAGCATCCAAGATCTGCCAAGTGCTTTACATCTATCTCATTTGATTGTTTCATATTATCCAACCATGTGGATGACTCCTCAAACTACACCTCTAGACCTGATCTCTCTGTTGAGCTCCAATTCCCTATCTCCACTTGCCTGTTTCACATTTCTTTTTTCTTTTCTTTTCTTTTTTTTTTTTTGGTGAGGCAATTGGGGTTAAGTGACTTGCCCAGGGTCACACAGCTAGTAAGTGTTAAGTGTCTGAGGCTGGATCTAAACTCAGATCCTCCTGACTCCAGAGCCGGTGTTCTATCCACTGCGCCACCTAGCTGCCCCCCTGTTCCACATTTTTAAGAAAAAACTTCTATTTCTTCCTCCCCCAAATTTCCATTCCTCTTTCCAACTTCCCCATTTTTATTAATGGTAACACTATCTCCTCCCCCTCTTTTCCAGTCTTAAAACCTCAGTCATCTTTGACTCATCCTTCTCCCTCACCCAACATATCTAATCACTGAAGTCTTTTGCAATTTCTCTGCCATCAGTCTCATACTTTCCCCTCCTTCTATCACATCTCTTCACCCGAATTGTTTTATACTTGGATTACTTTTTTTTGTTTGTTTTTGCAGGGCAATGGGGGTTAAGTGACTTGCCCAGGGTCACACAGCTAGTAAGTGTCAAGTGTCTGAGGCTGGATTTGAACTCAGGTACTCCTGACTCCAGGGCCAGTGCTCTATCCACTGCGCCACCTAGCCGACCCCTTGGATTACTTTTAACAGACTCTAAACTGGTCTCCCTGCAGCCAGGCTCTCCCTATATAATCTATCTTTCACAAAACCATCTCTATAGCACCCCTTTAATCATTAAAATAAAAATTTAATCAAATTAATAAATAATTAATCATAAATCTTCAATGGCTCCCCATTGCCTATAAACTAAAGTCCAAACTCCACTGCCTGGCATTTAAAGTCTACCACAATCATTCCCTGACCTACATTTCTTCAGTTTCCTTGTCTGTAAAAAGGGAGAAAATAATGTCTATAAAGTGACCTGTGAAGTAACTTGAGCAAGTCTTTGGGACTCTAAATTGCAGAGAAGGAGCCAACTTGCATTGGTAGAGGAAGTTTCCTCATTCAAGAATTCCTTATACCTGGTCCAGTCCCCATCCCTATCCCTAAAGTAAATAAAAAGTGAAATAAACTGACCTTAAGATGAAGGATAACCAAATAACTTTCTGCTACAAACTCGGGCATTACTTGGATTGACCCCAGAACAGACTCAGGTGAGACATCACCAGCTCTTTCACAGTCCCAATGTCTGAAGGCTCTCCTATCTCCTTCCCCTGGAAGTTTATTTTTAAAATGAATAACATTGGGTAAAAAGAAATCAGACAGAATGTTGGGACATAAGCTCTCCTATAAGAGGAGGTAGTTTGAGAAACAGGAGGTAAGAGGGCTTTCTGAAGAACTGAATCCTACTGGTCTACTTTGCATCCTATTTGGAGTAAAGCTACTTTAGCCTTAAAAGATTCAAAGCCAAAAAACCCCAAGTGAGAGCATGGTGGTAGAGAAGTAGAAAGATGAGTGGATTTGGAACCAAAAGTCCTGGTACCAAAGCCAAAATTTCAGGCTCTCTCCCTTACTGCTTGTGTGACTGTGGCCAAGTCACTTAACTCCTTTGGGTCCTAGGTTCCTCATCTGTAAAATGAGGTTGGAGTAGATGAAATCTTCCAATCCTCTTATGATCCTATGTGTACTGAAATAAACAATGATTTTAGCAGTTATCAACAAATATCTGCTGTATTAACTCTAGATGGGGAACTTGAAAAATAACCCTTTGATCTCCATGGACCTATACGCAACACTTTGCACAACAGAAACTGATGTGTGTTTTCTTGGTAGTATAATATTCCAGTGATATGATGTGATATGATATTATGTGAGGTGTTGTGAAGGTGAGATGATATAAGATATGATGATGAGTTGTGATATATGATACGATACATGAGAAAATAATGGGTTTTGGAATACCCAAAGGCCCCAGCTGGAGGGGATTGATTTGGATTGACTGTATTGACTGACTCAGCTGATTGACTCACTTGAAGTTGACTTGATTGAAACCACACCTACCTGAGAAGCTGGCCCTCAAGAGGGTATGCTCTCAGAAGGTGTAGACTCTGACCTCAACATGGGACCACCCTCAAGTCCAGGGAACCAATGAATTTGGGTGATGCTAGCCAATTAGCTTGAAACAGTGTGCAAGGACTGCCTCTCCTCCGAATGAAGAAGAAGCTTCCACTCACAGTTGCTCTTGGAAACAGGCTCATGGAAGAGGACTTGAGGAAGAACCAGGCAAGGCTGGAACTCTAGGCTAGATAGGCTTTTTCAGAACTTTGTGAGCCAAGTGTTCTCTTTTTACTAATACTTGGTATGCTTTAATAAATGCCCCAAACTGGTGCTAAAGCTTCTAATTTATAAGTAACAATTATAGGGGCAGCTAGATGGCGCAGTGGATAGAGCACCAGCCCTGGAGTCCGGAGTACCTGAGTTCAAATCTGGCCTCAGACACTTAACACTAGCTGTGTGACCCTGGGCAAGTCACTTAACCCCCATTGCCCTGCAAAAACCAAAACAAAACAAAACAAAACAAAAATGTAATATGCACTGTTGGACATAGACCTAGAGGGACCTTTTTCGAATTTGTAGCTGATCAGACAATCCCTGAGAAGCAACTAGGTGACTCAATGGATAGGGTTGTGGGCCTAGAGTCAGGAAGACCTGAGTTCAAATCCAGCCTCAGAAGATTCCTAGTGACCCTGACTAAGCAAGTCACTTAACCTCTGCCTGCCTCAGTTACCTCATCTCTGAAATGGAGATAATAATAAAAACATCTGTCTCCCAGAGTTGTTCTGAGGACCAAATGAGATGATATTAATAAAGCACTTTGCAAACCTTAAGGTGCTATTTAAACGCTAGCTATTAACACATGACACAGCAAAGATGTTGGAACAAGGGAAGTGACAGACCTAACTATGCACTGGGCTGGTCATGCCACAAGTCCATTTCTAAGCTCTAGCTTTTGGGAAGGACATTAACAATCTAGAGCAGAGGCCTAGAAATCATGCCAGAAGAAGGCACTGAAGGTCTTTATTTAGTCTGGAGGAAATAGTGGGAGATCTATCACTGTTGTCTTCCTTTTTCTTTTTCTTTTTCTTTTTTTTTTTGCGGGGCAATGGGGGTTAAGTGACTTGCCCAGGGTCACACAGCTAGTAAGTGTCAAGTGTCTGAGTCCGGATTTGAACTCAGGTCCTCCTGAATCCAGGGCCGGTGCTTTATCCACTGCGCCACCTAGCTGCCCCCTGTTATCTTTCAATACGTGTAGAACTATCATGGGCTAGAAGGATTAGAATGATAGTATTCTGTCTGGCTTATGAAAGAAGAACTAAGGTCAACTAGGACAAGTCCCTGGGAAGTAGATTTTGGTTTGAATTAAAGAAATGACAATTTTCCAGCAGTGGAAGGGGCAACCCAATGAAATAGTGAGTGTTCCATCAGTAAATTCTCCAAGTAGAGAATGGTTAACCATTTGTTTGGGATGTTGTAGTCAGGATTCTTATTTAGGAATGGGCACAGCTTGGGGGGCATCTAGGTGGTGCAGTGGATAAAGCACTGGCCCTAGATTCAGGAAGACCTGAATTCAAATCCAGCCTCAGACACTTGACACTTACTAGCTGTGTGACTCCAAGTTACTTAACCCTCATTGCCTTGCAAAAAAAAAAAAAAAGAAAGGAATGGGCATAGATCAATGATCTCTTAGGTTCCTTTTAGATCTGGGAAGCTATAATCAGCCAAGGAAATACCTGTGTTGCTAGATATCCCATGCATGTATGTGTGTGTGTGTGTGTGTGTGTGTGTGTGTGTGTGTGTGTCTCTCTCTCTCTCTCTCCTCTCTCTCTCTCTCTCTCCACACACACATATCACATACACATATATCATACTAGAATGTCTGTTTCCTAAATGATATTTTTACATGTCAAACAGAAATCCAGATTTTTCCTTTGTGTTGTTAAATTCTACCCAGAATTAACTGAAAAGACATTTTAGACATTAAAAAGGAAAGTAGCCAGGCAGCTAGGTGCTGCAGTGGATAGAGCACCGGCCCTGGAGTCAGGAGTACCTGAGTTCAAATCCGGCCTCAGACACTTAGCACTTACTAGCTGTGTGACCCTGGGTAAGTCACTTAACCCCAATTGCCTCACTAAAAAAAAAAATAATAATAAAAAGGAAAGTAGCCAGGCCTCAGCCGCCTTTTCAACTCAAGAGCCACATGGGCTGCTGTTAAGTTCTCTAGACCCAAAGCAAAGGCTCAATCCCTCCCAGTCCCTGATTCAGTCAGTTCAGATGCCAAACTCCAAACAGCCTGAATTCCCTCAGCTCGTTCTAAACCTGGAATTTCTTCTCATGCTGCCCCATTATCCATCCCTCCCAGAAGCACTGTGGAGGAGAGAGATGGGCTATAGACAAAGCATCCACAGGAGAGCAACAGGGCAAGCAGATAAAGTCAAAAGATGCATCTCTTTTGGTTGCTTTGACATTCAGGTACTTAAAAAACAAGTAGAGTTGCAACAACAGCAAGTAAACAGGTTTAAAAAAAACCACCGCACGCACTTAATTCTGAAGCTAAATGCAAATGTTCGAGACATGGCAGCTGCTAAATGTGACTTCAGGACAGCTCTCGTGGCTTATACTTACTCATGGCTTTCCTGCTGGGCAGGCTGCCGTACAGATGTTGGGCATTGATGTAAAGAGCCCTGTAGAATTCTTGGCAATCTCTTTCACCTTTCCTCTGCAGGTGGGTCAGGAGGTCAGATAAACGCACACGGACAGATGTTTTGGGGTTCCGGAACTAAAAGTCAGAAAGAATGATTAGGACAGGGTCTAAATTCAAAAGCCACCTGCACAACAAAACCAAAGTCAACATTGTGGGTGGTGCTCTGGATAGCGTTCTGAAGGCAGGAAGTCTTGAATTCAAAGCCAGACTTGCTGGGTAACCCTGGGCAAGCCACTTTGCCTCTGTCTGCCTCGGTTTCCCCATCTGCAAAATGGAGACAATAATAGCACCCATCTCCCAGGGTTGTTGGAAGGATAAAATGAGATAAAATTTAAAGTGGTTTGTAAACCTTTAAGTGATATGGAAATGCTAGTTGTAACGATGATAATGGATGGATAAAATGAATCACTTAAAAATGAGAAGGAATGTAATCTGGATGGCTGGAGAAGGCACCTACTCTGAGGAGACTATAGCTCAGTCAGAGCATCAGATGATTAACAGCCATTTCACTTTTCTATGGTGCTTTGAGATTTATGTTTTCCTCACAACAACCCTGAAAGGTAGGTTGTAGGGGTATCCTCATCTCCATTTTATTTTATTTATTTATTTTTTTGCAGGGCAATGAGGGTGACGTGCCCAGGGTCACACAGTTAATTTTAATTTTTTTTAGTGAGGCAATTGGGGTTAAGTGACTTGCCCAGGGTCACACAGCTAGTAAGTGTTATGTGTCTGAGGCTGGATTTGAACTCAGGTACTCCTGACTCCAGGGCCGGTGCTCTATCCACTGGGCCACCCAGCTGCCCCTGATCCTCATGCCTTTGTACAGGCATACCTTCGATGCACCTTCTCCTTTCCAATGCTTCTCAGAATCCCTCAGTTTCTCAAATCTCAGTTCAAATACCACCTCCTCCAAGAAACCTTTCTTGGTTTCCCTATTATCAGCAAGTAACTCCCTTCTGAAATAACTTTGCATTTATTTTGTACACAGGTATCCGTTATCTCCCTGGATTGAATGTCAACTCCCTGTGGACCATGTCTCATTTATTTTGTCTCTCTAGCATGAGCACACAGGATAGTAGTTGGCACCCTGCACCTGCTGCTCTGCCTGCTTTTGACTGCTCTGAGCAAGATGGCCCTCCCAGGACAAACTCACCATCTCTCATCTCACCACCAAGATGCTGGTGCTCAGCCTCCTCTCCCTCCCTCTGACTGCAGGGCAGAGGACCAAACTCCTCCCAATGCCTTCCTTTATAGAGGGCAGAAACTGAGCTCAAAGCACACTCCACTTTGCATCTGCTACCCTGCCTGGTTTCAATTCTATGTAACAAGATACCCCATCTGTTTTCCTGCTTCCTTCTGTATAGTCTCCCCACCCCCCCATTACCTTGTAAACTCCTTGAGGGCAGGGACTATATTTATTTTTTCTTAATTGTATCCGTATAGCTTAGCATAGTGCCTGGCACATAGTAGGTGCTTAATAAATGTTGATTGGATTGGATGGTAGGTGCTTAATACAAGCTTGATGATTGATTATAAGGCAGCAGAATTAAAGGAACTTAAGTTAGACACAATTGTAACAAAAATCTTTCAAAGGAGATTCATCTAAGATCCTAATACCTCACAGTGGAAGCAAAACTGTTTTCCATTTGCTGGGTGAATGGACTGGATAATGGTGGTATTAGCCACCCAGTGTGTGACAGCTATGACTCAAAGGAAAAGTATGAAGTTTGAATAGCCTACTCTAAGAATTCATTTTTTAAAGGTTACTTTTCAAGCATTGGAAAAACTAAGTCCCTGCTCTAGTTTCTGAGTCAAGCCCAGGGTGATGGACAAGATGTAAATTAAATACAGCTACCATGGCTACACTTTACTCCCAAGAGTACAGGGCTGCCTGGGAACCTGGGGTGCCTGAGATAGCAATTCAAAAATCACAGGCTTAGTGGCCCCATCATTGACAAGAAGGTCAATATCACTTCTGTCACTGAATAACCTTTAAGAAATTGAGGCAGGGTAGAGTCAGGAGACAAGTTCAAATCCCACCTTGGACATTTAATAATTATATGAGCTTTGGTGAGAAGCAGCCTGAGGTAGAAGACAGAGGGCCAGGTTTGGAGCCCAGATGACCTGGGTTTAAGTCAACAAAACAAGCAATAAACATTTATTAAGTGCCTACTATGTGCCAGGCACTGTGCTAGGTGCTGGGGAATACAGAAAGAGGCAAAAAGACAGTCCTAGCTGTCAAAGAGCTTACTGTCTAATTGGGGAGATCGTATGCAAACAGACATATACAAACAAGCCATATTATAGGATAAATGAGAAAGAATACACAGAGGGAAGGCACTAGAATTGAGGTGGTGGGGTGAGAAAGTCTAACCTTCAGCACATGTGGGCTGTGGATTCAGGAGGACCTGAGTTCAAATCTAATCTTAGACACTTGACACTTACTAGCTGTGTGACCCTGGGCAAGTCACATAACCCTAATTGCCCTGCAAAAAAACAAAAAATACCCCCCCCCCAAAATCATCAAGGGTGACACTTAAATTCTCAGCGCTCCAGACAAATTTTTTTTGGGGGGAGGCAGGGCAACTCTTCCTTAGAACAAAGAATTTAAAAAGAGAAAAAAAAGTTTAACAAAAATTAACCAACCTAAGTAACCAAGCCCAACATTACATGTAATGTTCCATACTCATAGACCCCTTCACCTCTCCAAAGATGGGAAAGAGATAGACTCTTTTTCTCTTCTTTGGAGCCAAGCTTAGTCATTATAATGCTACCAGAATCAGTTTTAATTGTTTTGTATGATGGCGCATTCCATTTACATTATTGTAATCTTTGTGGATATTATTTTCCTGATTATACTTAATTTACTTTGCATGCCTTCCCATGCTTTTCTGTATTCATCATATTCCTCATTTCATACAGAAAATTAATATTCTATTACATTTATATACCATAACTTGTTTGACTGTTCCCCCAAAAGATGGGCATCTCCTTTGTTTCCAGTTATTTGCTACTACAAAATCATTAGAAATATTTTGGTGTGGATGGGACCTTTCTTTTTGTCAATCACCTCCTTGGGGTATGTGAGGAAAATCACTCCTACAATCATTTTCTGGAAATCAGCAGTGGCGATGTGTCAAAGGCTCATTTATTGTCATTCTTAAGAGAATGGGCCACCCAGTGTGCAGCTGGTAGGTGACCAAAAATGGAGGCTCGAGGGCCCATTTTATCCCCTAGTCCCTAATGCAAATGAACCATCCCCTTTTTCATCATTGGTCCAATTACTCAAAGGTTACAATCTACGGACAAAAACTAGCTAATCGGAACACAGTATTTCTTAGCCAGTGGGGGAGGTGATAGAGACAATTCTTCAATTCCTCCCTTATATGGACACAGCTCAGGGTTTCCCTGAACCATGTGATTTTGTTTGGGGGAAAAGTGGGGGCGGGGAGGAGACCTTTCCCTCAAACAGGTCCAGATTGAGAGACCAATCCCCATTTCCTCACAGGAATATATTTAGCAGTGGGATCTCAGGGTCAAAGGGCATAGACCCTTTCATCACTTTCTTAGCATAATTCCAGATTTCTTTCCAGAATAGATGGACCACTGCACATCATCTTGCCCCATCATCCTACAACCTCTCCGGCATTGACTATTTCCATCTTTTGTCATCTTTGCCAACTTATGGCTATGTAACACAGCCTTTTAAAATAGACTAATAAGAAAGAAAGCATAGCATCCTGGGTAGCAAACTCAGTGTTAGGAAAACCTGGGGTTGTCTCCCCTCTGATCAACACTGGCTGTATGACTCTAGGTGAGTCACTCAACCTCTTAGTGCCCCCAGGCAATTCTCCAACACTCTAAATTGCAATCTGCACTGCTAAAGGGAATTGCCTCATCAGAAATCTCCTACACCATTGAAATCATATGTCTAGGGGCGGCTAGGTGGTGCAGTAGATGGAGTGCTGGTCTTGGAGTCAGGAGGACCTGAATTCAAATCCATCTTCAGATACTAGCTGTGTAATCCTGGGCAAGTCACTTAACCCCTATTGCCTAAAAAAGAAAAAGAAACAAAGAAAAAAATATGCCTGGATCCAAATAAATGAGACCAGTAATTTTCTGTTCAGTTTCTATCCAGTTATAAGGATCACCCGTCACTTTAAATCTCATTAACTGGAACAGTTTCCAATAGAAACCAATTAGTTGCTAAGTACTAAAGAGAGAAATCAGGTTAACAAGTCTGATGTTTAACTCCTGGGGGCTCAGCAAAAGGTTGGCTTAGACAGGCTTCCTGTCAAGGGTGGAGAGAGGTTGTGGCTCCTCTCCTCCTCAGGCAGAGAGTAAGAGCAAAGAGTGGCAAAGGACTAGCAGCTGGAGAGAGCCAGAAGTGGGGTGTGTTTAATGCTTCAGAGAGGAGAGCACTGAATATTTAGTCTATCTATTACCTTCTTAGATGATCAGAGGTGAGCTCCTGAAACTCTAGAGAGCGAATGCCCCCAAATTAAAAAGAACTGGGCTGTAAACATCTTGCAGGAGGGAGATAAGCCCTGGGACACAGTGAGGAGAGTGCTAGAATGGAAATCACAAATCCTGGGGTGAAGAGCTCATCCCCACCACCTCTCTGAAGGTGGACATACCTTCCCTGAGTCTCAGTTTCCCCATCTGTAAAATGGAGGTTTCACTTCTGTACAAGGTTGCTGTTAGAAACATTTCCCAGCTCCTTCCTTACTTCCTTCCTCTTCTTCCTTCTCTCTCTCTCTCTCTCTCTCTCTCTCTCTCTCTCTCTCTCTCTCTCTCTCTCTCTCTCTCTCTCTCTCTCTCTCCAGAGCCAGTGCTTTATCCACTGCACCACTTAGCTGCCCCCTCCCAACATTTTCTTTCCTCACCCCTCCCAGAAAGCCAAACAATTGAAAGGGAATCCTATGAAAGTTTCAGTGATAAGGGTTGGCCCCAATTCTTTGCAGACAGGGGAAGCATGGGTGTGGAACCCTGTATACACATCAGACTTTTATGATATGTTGGTTAGTTCTTCTGAATTTCTTTCTTTTCCTTCCCTTTTAATGTTCTTTATTATAAGGGAAAGGATACAGTGGGGGGGGGATGATATAAAAACAAAAGATATCAGTAAAAATGTACTTTTAACAAAACAATCACAAAATAAAGCAAAGTTCTCAGTTGTTCCAAGTGAAACTATTGGGGTCGGGTTTAGATTTCTCTAACTCCTGTGTTCATCATTCAACTCTTTCCAAAGTTACAGGTGATCTCTTAATTGCCAAATATAATTGAGGTTTTCATCTTTTCTTGATACTACTGACTACCTTCTCCCAGATATTGTATCTAGGTTTTCGTGAAATCAACTGAAAGTGCTTCTTAATTAACTTTTAGATCAAGGGTATAAATCCTAATGTCCCCATATCAAAATGATTTTGAGAACCAATGACGTTCTCCTAGCTTCTGACTATATATAGTCAATCCACTCAATGGATCAAGAGAGGTAAAAGGCTTAATTTGTAGCATCTGGGAATCTTTCCAGCTTGGCTCCAGCAGGAATGAGTAAAATCAGTCATAATTAGGAAATTTTTTTTGCAGGTGGGGCAGGGGTAGAAGAGAGAGGACAGTTCACCTGTATGGTCTAAAGTGAGGGAGAGAGAGTAGTATCCCAGGATGAGACCCTCATCACCAAAGGTGGGGTCAGATCCATCAGGCTCCAGCCTTTGGGGATGGGGAATAAGCATACCCCAAGGTAATGCCATCCATGGATACCAAGCCCACCCAGGTCTCCCTGTCCAAGTTACAGGCCTGGAGGAAAGGAAAGGCAGGTAGCAAAAAGTGAAAACAGATGCAAACATTTGCAGCAGTGCCCAATACCTTTTCTGCTTCTTTGTTGGTGAGAATTTGTGGGTAAAAACGGTTTAACTGGAGGATAATTTTATCAACTTGCTGCTCACTTAATCGACCATTGCTGGTAAGAAAAGGTGTGTCTTGAACCAGTCGGTCACAGTAAGTCTGATCTGAAAAACAAACAAACGTACATCTCTATGAATTGTCACGAGCTGGAAAAACGTGCTTTCAAATGAGCCAAGTTCACCTGTTGTGAAAGCCAAACATGCCGATGTATTTGGTAATTTCGAGGTTCCTGGATCTCATTCGCATAGAGCCACTTCAGGGGATTAGTTTTACAGGTCTCTAATCCCCAAGTTGAATAACTGGTTTGAGGAGAGGAATTCAATGTAATAAGCAATTATTAGCACCTGCTCTGTGCACCAAGCTAAGCAGATCCAAAATAAATAAAATATTGCCTGCCTTTAACAAGCTACCAGTCTAATGGGGTTGCACCTGTAGGATACGTAAGCAAAGAGCTGTAACACAAAATTCAATGCACCAGGAAGCACCAGGGAGGCACAGGGTTCCGTGTGAAGGCAAATTGGAGAAGAATCTTTCCCAGCAGGGACAGGGGAAAGGGGAAGGGGAAAAGCGCTTGAGGGAGTGGCATTTTAAGCAGAGTTTGGAAGGGTTTCAACAGCAAAATAAGAAGAGGGCATTCTGGGTATGGAGGGCCTAGCAGAAGCAAAGATACAGAGGCAGGAAAGTTTGTCCAGAATATGTAGGAATATGTAGGAAGAACAGATGGAATCAAGCCTTGGAAGACAGGGGCCCAGTAGAGGGCTTTGAATGCTAAGCCAAGCAGTTTGGATTTCATCCTAGAGGTAGCAAGGAATCATTGAAAAGTTTTTAAGCAATGAAGTGACATGATAAAAATGAGGCAGATTCAGATGCTAACTGATTGTGTGACCCTGGGCAAGTCACTTACCGTCCTTCAGCCTCAGTTTTCTCATTTCAAAAACGAGGACAAGAATAGCACCTACTTCAACAGGGTTGTTGTGAGGATCAAATGACATAACAGGTAAAGTGCTTTGCAAAACCTCAAAAAGAATACAAATGTGAGCCATTAAAATGGTGTTTTAAAGCAGGCCAATGAGCTTGATGATTAGGAAAAGACAGTTTATCTCAAATTAGGACAGGATTAAGGTGGAAACAGACTTTATTCTCTAGACAAAAGGGAGCCATTAAATGACTTTGAGCAGAAGAGGATCTTTCTGTGAGGGAAGTTAGCTATGAGGGCATTAGGACTTGATAAATAATAAAGATTTGCTGGCTGATTGGTTTTACATTCCAATATACTATGTTGTTGTTTGTCCTTTGTTCACAAAGAGGACCATGACATCAGTCATGATTTGCAGTGAATTGGATTTAAACCTCACTCACCAACCTCACTCTCTCCTCCAGAGCCATCTGGGTCCAATGGCAAGATATACATTAGGATGACTGGAGATGGTCCCAGATGTTTGAGGCAATCGGGGTTAAGTGACTTGCCCAGGGTCACACAGCTAGTAAGTGTCTCAGGTGAGATTTGAACTCAGGTCCTCCCAACTTCAGGAACAGTGTTCTATCTACTGTGCCACCTAGCTGCCCCCAATATACTATGTACTGAGGCAGAAAATGTCTGGTTCTCAGCCAAACTGAGTTTAAAGCAGACATGAAGATAGTTTTAGCTCTTACAGTGACAAACTATGAGGTTATACTGGGATGCATTTATAGGAGCGAAGACATGAAGAAACAACTGACCATCATCTCTTGTGCTTTCCATCCAAACCATAACAAAATGATTTCCTATACAATTCTGTGGACTACATTTTCTAGCCCCAAATGATTTGTCCTTGGCCCAGAACTACTAATAGAAGCTAATTACTATGACTTTCTCACTGGCAGGGTGTTTTTCCTCTGGAGACCATGGAGAGCATTCCTTTCCTCATATTCAATTCTGATACAATTTGGAATGAGTTGTCATCTGTTTTCAATAGGATGATTTCTGTCAAATCCTAGGCCTGGCCCTGCCACTAACTCATGGTATGACTTTAGGCAAGTCTTGTCCTCTCTCTGAACCTCAACTTGCCCATCTACAAAATGTGAGGGTTAGGGGGCAGCTAGGTGGTGCAGTGGATAGAGCACCAGCCCTGGAGTCAGGAGTACCTGAGTTCAAATCCGGTCTCAGACACTTAATACTTACTAGCTGTGTGACCCTGGGCAAGTCACTTAACCCTAATTGCCTCACCAAAAAAAAAAAAAAATGTGAGAGTTAGAATAATTTCAGAGGACTAATGATGAAAAATGCTACCTACCTCCTAACAAAGAAATGATGGACTGACAAGCAGGATGAGACACACATTTTTGGACTCGAGAATTTGTTTTGTTTGTTTATTTGTTAAGAGGAATTTGTTTTTCTTTGAGGGAAGGGTTGGAGAGGCAGGAAGGAAAAAATAAATGCTAACTATTGAGAAAAAAAATAAGAGGGGGGTTAGACTAGATGATATCTAAGGCCCCATCCAGCTCCACCATTCCATGGTCTTTGATTCCAAATAACCATCTGTTACCAGTTTGCTGAAGTTTCCAGTACTGAGCTTCTTACAATCCATGGCATCAGCTAAACTGGCCAGACACAAATTGCTTCCCAAACCCCCAAGTTCTAATGCTTTCAAATGAAGCACTTAACTGGGCTCCCAAGTCAATAACTTTGATCTGAGTATGCCATTCCATGGGGCTCTTCAATACTGAAAGCATCAATTATTTACCAAATGAGCTAGCCCTGTATTGCATCAGGAACATGCATCATGCCAAAGTTTCATCTAAATTTATTTCTGATTCCCAGAAAAAAGATCCCAGGAAGGTGCCCCCTAGGAGCCTCACAACACACTTGGATGCCTGCCACCGTTCAGGCGATCAATATGTCTGGATTTCTCCATCAGACCGGTTTAACTGTGCTTTACCCAACCTGTCCTTGCTGTCCTCTTTCACAGGGCTGAAGTGAAAAGAGTAGAAAGTTTAGACATCTGAACCCTAGTCCTGGCTCTGATGCTAACTATCTGAGTGACAATCGACAAGTTCCTGGCTATACCCCCCTCAATGCCCCCCTTCCCCAGACCTCATTTGCCCTATGTATCTATTTTTTTTTTTTGCTTTTGTGAGGCAATGAGGGTTAAGTGACTTGTCCAGGGTCACACAGCTAGTAAGTGTCAAGTGTCTGAGGTCGGCTTTGAACTCAGGTCCTCTTGAATCCAAGGTCAGTGCTTTATCCACTGTACCACCTAGCTGCCCCCTGCCCTATCTATATAATGAGGGGGGTGGACTAGCTGAACAACTAAGGTCCCTGCCAGCCCTAACATCCTCTGATTCTAGAGCCTGCCTGTAAAATGAGAATAAAGGAGTTAGAAGTTCATTTGGCTAATTAATATATGCAAAATTACCTGAGACCACTTCCCAGAACCTCCAGAAAAGTTTCAAATTGATTAAGCTTGAAGGCCCCTTCCAGCTCTGACATTCTGTGCCGTAAATTCCCTTTCTATTTCTGCTACAGGCATGTTCTATGATATCTCAGGTGGTTTTTGTTTTGTTTTGTTTTACCAATTCCTGTGCACTTCCTTTTGAGACTTCTCTTTCTAAGGTGTTGGTCTTAAATTGCCTATAGAGCTATAGCCTAAAGAGATCAAGCAGAATCCTGCTACCCCACATGTTCTAGGGGGAAGAGATAAACTCTGTAAGTGATGACAGCCTTTAAATTCAGGATTAAGGGTCTATAAAACTGTGTATACCATTTGACCCAGCAATACTACTACTAGGTGTGTAACTGAGATTAAAGAGATTAAAAAAGAGAGAGAGAACAAAAGGACTTACATATACCAAAATCCTTATAACAGTTCTTTTTGAGGTGGCAAAGAATTGGAAATTGAGGACACGTCCATCAATTGGGGAATGGCTGAACAAGTTCTGGTATATGATTGTGATGGAATGCTATTATGCTATAAGAAATTATGATTAGCCTAATTTCAGAAAAACCTGGGAAGACTTACATGAACTGATGCAAAGTGAAGTGAGCAGAACCAGGAGAACATTGTGCACAATAAGAGCACTACTGCACAAAGATCAACTGTGAACGACTTAGCTATATAAAGATCCAAGACAAATCTGAAGGACCTGTGATGAAAAATATTATCCACCTCCATAGAAAGAACTGATGGAATCTGAATGCAGATCAAAGCAAATTGTAGGGTGTTTCTTTTTTTAAACTTTCTTTATTTTTTTTCTTTTCTTTCCTTTTTTTCTTTTTTTGATCTGGGTTTTCTTTTACATGACTAACATGGAAATATGTTTTGCATGACTGTAAATATACCTTTGTCAAACTGCTTGCCTTCTCAATGAGGGGGGAGTCAAGGAAAACGGAAAGAATTTGGAATCCCAAATTATATAAAAAAAAAACAACCAAAGGTTAAAATTTGTTTTTACATGTAGTTGGGAAAATAAAATAATATTTTCTTTAAAATTCATGACTAAGAGATATAAATGATCAGTTCTGTCTCTTAGCTCTGTCACTAAAGGGTTCTTCTTCTACCCAAAAAACCAAAACTGTTTTAAAGCCAAGGTACAATGTTTTAAAACAGCATTAGTTTTATTGAAACAAGGCTAGAACAAATAGACCAAACAGGCCAGTGAGCCCCATTCAGAGCTGATGGTAAATGGTGTGGCAAGGACAGATAACAAAATGAGAAGATAACCTCAGTGGAATCAGGTTCCAAAAAAGGGATTGATGAGGCATTTTATATTTAGAGTTACTGTAAACAAGGGTGTGCTGGCTATAGGAAACATCACTCACCTCAATGCTTTGCAACCTTAGCACCATATAAATCTCAGTTATTGTGATTATTATGAACAATATGGTGCCATACTAAGGGCCCTGGAATGATAGTAAGATGACTTGGGATCTAGTCTCAACTCAGCCACTTCCTAGATTCCTGACCTTGAGCAAATTCTTTTCCTCCTTTTTTTTTAAAATCCCTTTCCTCTTAAATTATAAACACAGAAGGGCATAGCAGATAGAGAACAGGACACAGGGTCAAGAAGACTTGGATTTGAATCTCATCTCAGATACTTACTAGCTGTGTAATCTTGGGAACAATCACTTAACCTCTCTGAGCCTCAGCTTAAATAACAACAATAATAACAACAACAACTAGTATTTACAAAGCAGAAGTCAGCTAGGTGGCACAATGAAAGAGTACCAGAACTGGAGGAGTCAGGAAAACCTGAGTTCAAAACTTACTTCAAACAACTTACTAGCTCTGTGGCCCTGGGCAAGTCACTTAATCCTGTTTGCCCCAGTATGTTGCTCTTGTTGTTCAGTCATTTTCAGTCATGTCCCACTAGCAAAGATACTAGAGTGGTTTGCCATTTCCTTCTCCAGCAGATCTGATGGAGGAGGCTAAAAAGGGTTTGCAGACAACCCAAGAGCTCTAAAAGGGGCTAACAGATAATCTATCAACTGTAGCTAAAAGGGGCTAGCAGATTACCTAAACCTTGGGTTCTTATCAAAAGTACCTAAAAGGGTTAATGTAGAAACTAAGGTTTGTGTTCTTACCAACAGTACCATAACCAAGGGGATTCGAGTCCCTATCAAACGATACTATCAACAGAAGCTTAGACAGTAACCTGGGATAATTAACCATTAATATTCCTAGATGACAGGACACCTAGAAACCAGATCTTAAAGTAAAGAGATACCAAAAACAGAGAGACCCTCTGGCTCTGACAAGTCTAAGCATGTCTTTATGAACATGCGCAGAAAGGACCAAATGTGTCCTTAGGTTCACCTTATGACATGTAAACCTCAAAAAATACACCTTCAAGGAAAAAGGTACCTGCCTCAGGGTTGTCTTAGGATCCCAGGAAGTCCAAAATTAGGATAAAACCTCCCATGTACCTCCTTAAGGAGGAGATTAAGATAATGAAGAGATAACCTATTTTTTCTCACTATAAATATAACCATTTCCATCTCCCAAATTGAGACATCTATCTCCTTTGGGTGATTCTCCCTGTGGTCATCACAGTGTTTCAATAAAACTTAGGAAACTGAGTCACTGAGTCTTGTAATTCTTTTGGGATGCCTCACGATCAATTTGATCAATGAAATCCATTCCTCCTACTACATCAGATCTAGTGGATCCACGTTGTCAGGCAGTTCCCTAATCAGTAAAGTGAGCTGGAGAAGGAAATGGCAAACTACTCCAGTATCTTTGCCAAGAAAATCCTAAATAAGGCCATGAAGAGTTGGACGTGACTGAAAATGACTGAACAACAACAAAATTTACATAGCACTTTAAGGTTTGCAAAGTGCCTTACAAATATGATCTCATTTTGTCCTAGGAGGGAGATGATATGATTCCTATTTTACAGATGAGGAAAACTGGGGCAGGAGGATTAAGTAACCTGCCCAGGACTACACAGTAAGTGTGCCTGAGGTCAAATTTGAACTCCAGTCTTCCCTACTCCACCTCTAGTGCTTTATCCACTGGCCCATCTAGTTTCCTCACTAATAAAATGAGGGGGTTGGATTTGATGACCTCTACGGTCCCTTGTGACTATAAGCACATAATTTTATGATTCATTTCTGGGTCTCAATTTCCCCATCTTAGAACAGGGAATAGGAATGACGAGATGATCTCTAAAGTGCCCTCCATTTCTTATATTTTACTCGTTAATTCTATTTTCAGAATAAAGAATAACTAATGTTTTGGTACTGTCCTAAAAGAGGTGTGGATACAACCATGTTAAGAGCCCATGGGCAGCTAGATGGCACAGTGGATAAGGCACTGGCTCTAGATTCAGGAGTACCTGAGTTCAAATCTGGCCTCAGACACTTGACACTTACTAGTTGTGTGACCCTGGGCAAGTCACTTAACCCCCATTACCTCACACACACACACACACACACAAAAGAGCCCATCAGTGGGAGTGTGGGAGGGACCATGGGTCCCTCAGGAGCAAGGTGAAAGAAGTGGGTGAGGGGAAGAGTAAGTAAAGGATTCAGTGCTAAGTTTTTCTTGGAAGACTAGAATTCTTATAGATTTTATTTTTTGTCCTGCTGCTGCTGCTGCTGCTGTTCTACCCTTCAAACCGAACCTCCAAAGACCATGCCTAGGAGGAGTTAAGCTGCTCAACCATGAAATCCTCCCCTCCTACTTTTCAGCAGCTCTAATCATTAGGACATTTTCCTTATATTGAGCTAAATCTTCATCTCTACAATTTCTACCTACTGCTCCTAGTTTTGCCCTCTGGGGCCAAGGTCTGATTCCTCTTCTAGGAGACAGGTCTTAAAATTCTAGAAGGCAGCTGTCACATGCTCTAAAGTTTTCTCTTCTTGTACATCAACATTCTATGTTTATCTGTCAGATTTATGGACAGAGGAAGAATTTGGGACCAAAGAAGATATAGAGAGCAAAACAAAATGTAAAATAGATAATTTTGATTATATAAAATTAAAAAGTTTTTACACAAACAAAACTAATGTAACCAGGATTATAAGGGAAGCAGAAAACTGGGAAAGAATTTTTGAAACAAATATCTCTAATAAAGGCCTCATTTCTCAATTATATAGAGAACTGAATCAAATTTATAAAAATACAAGTCATGGGGCGGTTAGGTAGCACAGTGGATAAAGCACAGGCCCTGGATTCAGGAGTACCTGAGTTCAAATCTGGCCTCAGACACTTGACACTTACTAGCTGTGTGACCCTGGGCAAGTCACTTAACCCCCATTGCCCCACAAAAAAAAAATTAATTAATTACAAATACAAGTCATTCCCCAATTGATAAATGGTCAAAGGATCTGAACAAGCAGTTTTCAGACAAAGAAATCAAAGTTATCTAAAATCATATGAAACAATGCTCTAGATCACTATTGATCAGAGAAATGCAACTCTAAGGTATTAGCTCAACATTCCAAATTCTTTTTGGGGGGGGGGGCAATGAGGGTTAAGTGACTTGTCCAGGGTCACCAAATTCTTTTAATTGATCTCTAAACAACACTGTCTCATCTGGTTTAGCCACTGTCTCTAGGGAGGTTATAAATAATATGAAGAAAGAGTCATGTTCACTTTTCTTTGTATTCCACTATATGGCTTTTTTTGTATTTGTTTTGTTTGTTTGTTTGTTTGTTGTTGTTTTTTTGGTGGGGCAACGAGGGCTAAGTGACTTGCCCAGGGTCACACAGCTAGTATGTGTCAAGTGTCTGAGGCCGGATTTGAACTCAGGTCCTCCTGAATCCAGGGCCAGTACTTTATCCACTGTGCTACCTAGCTGCCCTGCCCCATATGGCTTTTTAAATTAAATTTTATTTCTTTCAATTAACAAGTATTTTTTTCTCTCCCTCTCATCTACTGCCACTGAAGGGGGGGGAAAAGGAAACAAAATCCTTGTAACAAATATGCACAACCAAGCTAAACAAATTGCCAAATTGGCCATGCCCAAAGACGTGTGTCTCTTTGTGCATATTTGTTCATATTTACTCCTTGCACCTCTGAGGAGGTCCACCATATGGTACCCTGAATTGAGAAGTAGCATACTTATGATTTGGTATGGTAGAAAGTACAATGAACTGGAAGTAGAAGCCCAGAGTTCCAGTTCCAGCCATGCCACTGACAATGACTTTGGTCAAATCTTTTCCCTTTAGGAACCTCAGATTTCTCTATTGTAAAATAAGGGCACTGGGTTACATGGTTCTTTCTAATAATCAAGTTCAAGATTCTCTGCTATTCTCATTATAGACTATAGACCCACTTCCACAATAACAGATACTCTGAACTGTATCACTTGAAGGGAGGATGCATTACACATACTTTTTTTTTTTTTTTTTGGCTGGGCAATGAGGGTTAGGTGACTTGCCCAGGGTCACACAGCTAGTAAGTGTCAAGTGTCTGAGGCTGGATTTGAACTCTGGTCCTCCTGAATCCAAGGCCAGTGCTTTATCCACTGCGCCACCTAGCTGCCCTACACCTACTTCTCCATACTTTTTTTGTCCAGTTACAACTGAAAACGGACAAACACACACATCTGGAAGGTGCTGGCTGGGACTAAAGGCATGCCTCTGGCCATAAATAGAGAAAAGCTAACGTGGCCATGTGAACCTGATCACATGATCTCACCTGTGAAAAGAGTACTGGATTTGAAGTTAAAAGATGGTTCAAATCCCAGCTCTTATTACTCCTCTTTTGACTGTGGGCAAGTTTCTTAACTTCTTTGAGACACAGTTTCTTCATCTGTGCAATGAGAGGAATGGTACTAGGTGACCTTTAAAGTCCCTATCAACTCTAAATCCTATGATCCTTCGAATCATCAAGCCTAGCGGTCTTATTGACTTCACTGAGTGTCCTGCCACTCAATACCACTGAATGAAAGGCCAAGTTTCTGACTCCATCTCATTTTCTGCATACTTGATGAATCAATTTTTCTCTTGTGGAGAAAAACAACTGGCTAATAGAAACAGTTAATTGTGCAACCTCCCTCCAAGAAAGTTTGTGGGAAGGCATAGGAATTTAGATTAGGTCAGCAGGTGTATGGCCTAAATTTTCTGCCAAACTCTGAGAGTCACATGCTCTACCAAGTTACCTGGCTTTAGAATGAAAGAACCACACTCTAGTCCATTCAACATCACCACTCTGGCTGGCAACCAGAGCATATGCAGTAGCTTTTCTTTTCTTTCTTCTTAAAATTTTTTGGGGTCTTTTTGGTGAGGCAATTGGGGTTGTGACTTGCCCAGGGTCACACAGCTAGTAAGTGTCAAGTGTCTGAGGTTGAATTTGAACTCAGGTCTTCCTGACTCCAGGGCTGGTGCTCTATCCACTGTGCCACTTAGCTGTTCTTTCTTTTCTTTCTTTTTTTTTTTTTTTAGTGAGGCAATTGGGGTTAAGTGACATACCCAGGGTCACACAGCTAGTGTTAAGTGTCTGAGGCCAGATTTGAACTCAGGTACTCCCGACTCCTGGGCTGGTGCTCTATCCGCTGCTCCTTCTTTTCTTTCTTTTTAAGTTTCTTTTCTTATATTCTGAACTTAAAAAGCAAATAAAGTGAGTGTTTTCATATACAAAGTAAAGTGGAAAAAAAGGGTAACATGTGAAGTTGTAAATCTCTATTACCTAGGGGCAGCTAGGTGGTGCAATAGATAGAACACCGGCTCTGGAGTCAGGAGGACCTGAGTTCAAATCCGGCCTCAGACACTTGACACTTACTAGCTGTGTGACCCTGGGCAAGTCACTTAACCCTCATTGCCTTGCAAAAAAACAAAAAAACAAAACAAAAAAATCTCTATTACCTGCAACTTGTTTTTCCCTTTAAGTATACAATAAATCCAACATGTAACTTTCAAAGCTGTCATGATAGTCTGTGTCTCCTTCCATTCTGTTCTGTGCATTTAAAAATACTTCAATTACCCTCTTTTCTTTTTCTTTGTGGAACCCTATTGTTAGGCCATCTCTTCCTTCCACCTCTCCCCTCTCCCTCTGCCCACCCCAATAGAAAAAATAAAAAACCCTTATAATAAATATGCATAGTCAAGCAAAGCTCATTCCCATATCATCATATCCATAAACTAGTCTTGGTTGGTCACTGATCAGAGCTCTTAAATACTTCCAAGTTATCTGTATTTAAATGTTATTAATGTATAAATTGTTTTCCTGGCTCTGCTCATTTCACCCTTCATCAGCTCATACAATCCCAGGTTTCTCTAAAGCCATTTCTCTTGTCATTTTTTCCAGCACGATCATTTTATATTTGTACACCATAATTTGTTCTGCCATCCCCCCATTTGATGGGCATCCTCTTAGTTTTCAGTTCTTCAATAGAATGTTTTTGTACATGTGTGTCCTTTTTGTCTTTCTTTAATTGTCTTAGGGTATAAACTTAGTAAAAATATAGCTTTTTGATGGGAGCTACTCTTGAAAGAAGAAAGGTAGCAGCCACAGCCAGCTGCCCAAATGCTGAGGAAGCAGTAATTCTAGAAGTAGTGTTAGATGCATAAGAAATAAGACATGTAATAAGCATCCAAAACAACTTCCTTGCATTTGGATACATTTATGCCATGTCAAATGGGTGGAGAAAAACTGTTAAACCAGTGGACTAAGGGGCAGAGCATGACAAATGGTTTTGCATACAGGTGCCAACCTTACGATCCAATGTGTCCAATGAATGTTTTGGTTTTCAAGAAATGAAAAAGAAAAGGCAAATTAAAAACAACCAACAAGCAACATATTCCCAAAGTGCATAAGTGCTGGGCTCTAGAAAGAGACACAAATTAGGGTCACTAAGAGCAAATTCCTGGTGGCCTCTCCAGTCCAGTCTAGTGCCTGCAGGGCACCCAACTGGAACAAAGATGTATATGATAGGTATGGTATTGTTGAGCCCTCAGGTAGGAGCCCACTCCTGCCTACCTTTACTTTCTTATCTGGGGCCCCAGTTTCCTTTCAAGGTATCATGATGGTAAAAACATGTACACAAATGAATAGAAAATATGGTAGACATGAGAATGTGATTCCAAGTAAGAAGGCACTAAAAAAAATTAGCAAGTCTAAGATCATAGATCTAGAGTTGAAAGGAATGTCAGAGACCATCTAGTCCAACCTCCCCCCAGCCCCACCATTTTATAGATGTGTGACTTGTCCAAGGTCACATAGGGAATAAGTATCAGAGATGGGATATGAACCCACATCCTCTGAATCCAAACTTAGTGTTCTTTCCACTTGTACCCTGCTGCCTGCCGCAATGAAATGACTAGGTGTCACCCAGGCTTTATGAAGCCCAGTCAGTGGTAGGGCTCCTCCACCCAGAACCAAGCCTATTATTATTTGATTTCAGCTTCCAAGGACAGTGATACCAGCTCACCAAAGGGAGTGATCCTCTATCTCCTGACAGTTTAAGATTATCCTAGGAAGAGTTCCGAGTCAGTTCAGCCACATTAGCTCATTCCTCTGGAAGGCAACCATCCTGACTGACTGGTCCTCTCAGTGTTTTGGAGGGCAGTTCTTCAACGATGAGTTCTGGAAGAGCCCCTTCCCTGCTACCCTCAAATCCAGCTCTGTTGGGTCTTTTTATTCCTTGGCGGATCTTCTGTGTTCCAGATTAATGGGATTTTTTTTTTTTTTTGCTTCTGTCCTAGTTCTCTTCTCTGAATCTTGTTAGAAGCTTCAAGGAGAAGCTAAGAGAATCAGTTCTCTACAGGTTTAACTCCAGATTCTAGAGGCATTTGTTGTGAGTATGCAGTGGAAGCAGTCATCAAAAGAGGCTATTTCTTCACGCTAATCCACTCCTTTCAAAAATCTTCTAAGGAGAAGAGGTTGGTGGCAATTTACATAAATGCTCTTACTAACCCCTTCCATAGGGCAAACCCCAGCCCCCCTCCCATACTAATGCCCCGAGTCACTTTGTATTTATTTTTCTGTATTTTGAATTTGCCTAAGTGGGTACATGTTGTTTTCTCCAATAGAATATAAACCCCTTGAGGGCAGGGGATGTTTCATTTTTGTTTCCTCAGCTCCAAGCACAGTGCCCAGCATACTGCTTAGTAAGTAGTTGTTAACTGACTTGTTTTTTCTTTGTTGTTGTTGTTGTTTTCAGGGAAATGAGGGTTAAGGGACTTGCCCAGGGTCACACAGCTAGTAAATGTCAAGTGTCTGAGGCTGGATTTGAACTCAGGTCTTCCTGAATCCAGGGTCGGTGCTTTATCCACTGCGCCATCTAGTAGCCCCCGATTGACTTGTTTTTCATAGTTCTTTGGTTTACATCCTCTCTGATACAACTCCCATACAACTGCCAAATGGATATTCCTAAAACACAGGTCTCACCATAAAATCCTTCCGCTTGAGAAGTTCCTCTGGCTCCCTATTGCCTCTAGGGCAAAAATATAAATTCCTTTCTTTGGGATTTAAAGCCTTTTACAACCCATCCCCAGCCTATATTTCCAGGCAAATTACATGTTATTTCCCTTTACAAATTCTATGTTCCAATCAAACTGGCCTATGTGTTTTTCCTACCATACAACAGGGGTTTCAAACTCAAATGAAAACAGATCCCTGCAGACCACATACTGACCTAGAAAACCACAAACTAACATTATCTATGTTCTATTGTATTTTTATTTTGTTAAACATTTCCCAATTACACCTTCATCTGGTTCCTGCCATACTCACTCAGGAGTGTTGCAGTCTGCAGGTCTGTAGTTTGACACCCTCTGCTGCAATATTCTATAGGCTGTCTCCATGCCTTCCAACAGGCTGGGCTTTCATCCTTGGAAAGTTCTCTCTCACCCCTACTACTTAGAAACCCTCCAAGGCTCAGCTCAAGTACCAGTGCCTTCAAGAGACCTTTCCTCATTCCCCCAATTGTTTGTTGTTCCCTCTTTCCCCCATTAAAAAATCACTCTATTTATTTTATACCTATTCCATATTTCCTTATTTGTAAACATGTTATATCCCCTCAATAGAATGTAAGCTCCTTGAGGGCAGAAATGTCTTACTTTTAAAATTTATATCCCCAGTGCCTGGAGCACAATGCCTAGAACTGCAAACTTCTGTGGAATTAGTTCCCCCAAATATGCTGTTGAATGTCATTTTAATAACCTGTGTTATTTAAGATGCCACAGAAATTTTGCCTAGTGGAAACCTTGGTTTGACTCCTACTTCTACCACTGTATGGTCTTGAGTCTTTTTGCATCTCTAAGGTCTAGTATCTTCATCAGTAAGATGGAAATAGTTGTACATGCACTACTGAACTCACAGGGTTGTTGTGGGGATCACATGAGACCAAGCATGCAGAGTGCTTTGTAAACACTAATGCACTAGGTAAAGGCCAGCTCTTAATAATAATGATATCGATCTTAATTAATATTGGCAACAGCTATATAAATAATTAATATAGCTATCAATCCAATTAATAATTAATATAACAATCATATCAATACTATCAATGATGATTATTTAATTATCATTGAGGTACCTATAAATTGCAGAATGATCCAACACGTTCTAGTATAGGAATGTGACGGAATACAGAATGCTGTGAGAAATGATGAAAGGATGGTTTCAGAGAAAACTGGAAAGACTTGTATGAACTGAAGCAGAGTGTAGTGACTAGAACCAGAAGAACAATGTATATTGCATACTTATAAAGACTAGCCATTTTGAAAGACTTGAGAATTCTGATCAACACCTAAAAATTCCAGTGGGCTGATGATGATGCTTGCTACCCACTTCTTTAAAGAGAAGTGATGGTGCAGAATGTAAGAGAGAGAGAGAGAGAGAGAGAGAGAGAGATGATAGACATAGATACACATGCATGCATATACATATAAACATATTTTAAGTCATGGCCAATGTGAGAATTTGTTTTTTGCTTGACTATGAATATTCATTACAAGGGTTTGATTTAGTTTTGGAGGGGAGAAATGGATCTTAGTTGTAAAAAAGTAAAGTAAAATTTTAAAAAGAAACAAAAATAAATTATTGTGAATGTTATTGTTATTTTTCTGGACCTATGTTTTTTATCATGTGTGGAACTCATGTTGAGGAAATACCTTCTATCAATGTAGATCTCTAACTGTTTTGCAACTTATGGTCTCAATGAGCCACCCGGGCCCCAAGAGTTTAAGTGATTTGCCCAGGACCCCATGATCACTAAATGCGAGAAGTGGTACTTGAACTTAGTTCTTCCTGAGTCAGAAGTTGGCACGCTATCCATTAAGATATGCTAATTCTAAAAATAATATTAATAGTGAAATGACTCAGTTGGTCTACATGACCTATAAGGTTCCTTCCAGGTCAGACATTTTATGAGACTCTGAAATAATTAGGTACAAACTCAGGGCAACGATAGCCTGTGGCCACTCCAGTAAATGCATTTGCTTTGAAGTAATGACACCATTCAAAATTTCCTCTGGGTTCCAATGCAAGGACCCACAGACTGGATCCTAGATTATAGGCTTTGCTTGTTGGGGGCTGGAGGGGAGGAGAGGCCCTGCCCATGGCAGGTATTGTGTGGATGAGAGGACAACAGTAACAGAGAAGGAGGGAAGAACATTGGGCAATGCTCTAAAATACCTGTTTTGAGAATGTCCTTGTTCAAACGGAAAAACAGCAACACTAAAGCATCTTCACAAGCCAAAGTCTACTATCTACTACCACGTGGGATGTAGAATCTTAGAATATCAAAGCTGGAAGGCAGCCCAGAGTTTCATGTACTACAGCCCCTAACTGAGCAGGAAACCTCCATATAATATCACTTAACAAGTGGCTACCCAGGTCCTGCTTGCACACCTCTAGGAACAGAGAACTCAAAACCTTATCAGGTAGCCCATTCTACTTTTAGACAGACCTAAATGTTCTGAGAGGCAGCACGGTATAGTGGATGGCACAGTAGCCAGTCAGACACGAGTTCAAATCTTGTCTCAGATACTTACTAGCTTATTAAGTTACAGGAACCCTATTTGCCTCAGTTTCCTCATCTGTCAAACGAGCTGGAGAAGGAAATGGCAAAGCATTCTAGTATCTTTGCCAAGAAAACCCCAATCAGGATCACAAAGAGATGGACACGACTAAACAACAAATGGTATAGTGGAAGGGAACCTAGTCTTGAAGCCGAGAAGATCTGGGTTCAAATTTAACTTCTGACACATACTAGGTATGGGCGTGAGGCTGGCCAAGTTGCCTCACATCTCAGTGCTCTAGGCAATTTTCTAAGTCTGTTAACTGCAGAGAGTGCTCAACTGCAGTGGTAGAGAAGTTCCCCTCCTCTTGTATCTATAAAGTTGATCACTGGAATTCAAGGATAAGACTTCTCTTTTAACCCTACTAAATGTCCCCTTACTTAAATTTCACCTCACATTCTGGTCTGTAGAAATTTTGTGGGATCCTGACTGTCATCCGACATGTTGATAGATACCTTTCCAAGTTTTGTGTCACTGGCAAATTTGCTAAGTAAACTTCTTGTGCTTTTATTTAAGCCATAGATTAAAAAAAATATTAAATGGCTCAAGACCAACCCACAAATCCTTGTAGCTTTCCATTGGAGACCTCTCTCCAAGCTGACTTTCCGGATTATTAGTTGGTAATTACATAGCACTTTAAGATTTGCAAAATCTTCTTTGTATATTATCTCATCTGTACTCAGCACTTTAAGGTTTACAACATTTTCTGTGTATATTATCTCACAGCAACCCCGTGCAATAGGTACGACCCGCATCATTACCCTCATTTTACAGATGAGGAACTGAATTTCAAAGAAGTTAAGTGATTTGTGCATGGTCACACAATCATTAAGTATCAGAGATATAATTTGACCATTTGTCTTCTTGACTCCAGGTTCATTATGGCGTCTCCCTCAGGACTGAGGGCCCCCTGACCTGGAATATTCATCCTTCCTAGAGGCCTTCTCACCCTGAATTGTCCTCTACCATGCTGGCCCCATCCTATTTCCTTCCTTTTGGGAAAGGGCTCAGACCTGACAACCTTTATTCTCCTCCTGGTCATGTGTCTGCCTTTTTGGACTTTAATACCATACTTTAATACACCCCCCCACCTCCATTTTGAATGTTATCTTTCCTCATTAGAATGAAAACTTCTGGGGGCAGCTAGGTGGCACAGTGGATAAAGCACCGGCCCTGGATTCAGGAGGACCTGAGTTCAAATCCAGCCTCAGACACTTGATACTTACTAGCTGTGTGACCCTAGACAAGTCACTTATCCCTCATTGCCCCACAAAACAAACAAACAAAAAGAATGAAAACTCCTTGAGGGCAGGTACTGTCTTTTTAATTTTTTTCCTTTTTGGCTTGTATCTGTATCTCCAGTGCCTACCACAGGGTAAGTAACTTGTAACCTGCTTGCCATCATTCCACTATACCAATGCACCTGACCATTCAACCAATTTGGAATCCATCTATCTATCCTATTACCTAAACTACATCTTCCCATCTTATCCACAAAGATACCTCCTCCAACCTTATAGTACAGTAGAGTCCTAGAAGTTAGGAAGACCGGAGTTCAAATGCAACCCCAGATACATATTCATTTTGTGACCTTAGATAAGTTACTTCATCTAGCTGCCTCAGTTTCCCCATCAGTAAAATGGGGAAGATAATAGCACCTAGTTCCCAGGGTCGTTGTGAGGATAAAAATGAGATAGTATTTGTAAAGTGTTTTGCAAATCTTAAAGCTCCATATAAATACTAGCTATTATTATTTTTATTACCTTGTATCATTTTCTTCATATACATGTTACAGTTCAAGTGCTGAGACTGTATGGCTTTTCCTCTTTGTATTCCTGTGACAACACAAGACTACACATGGCTGATGCTCAGCAATAGCTGTTGAATTGAAGAGCAGAGCTGAGAGTTCTGAAAGTCTTTCTGGGCTCCTAAGAAGCCCGTACTTCATGTACTACACCTAGCAGAACATACACCTAGTAGAACCCCAGACTCCCAGTGCTGGAAGGAACCTTAAAGTCCAACCTCCTCATTTTACAGATGAACAAACAATGTTGGCAAAGGTCCATTGAGGGGTCTTGACCAAGGTTCTAGAGTGACTCAGTGACTAGCACCTAGGCTTCCTGCTCTTACCAGTATATTACCATGCCTTCAATTGGCAGGTATGATTTTGATTTGGAAAAAAAAAAATGGGAGGAAAGAAAACAGGTCAAGAAACATAAATACCCATATCCTTCGGGGAGGGATGAGAGAAGGAGAAGTAACATGATATATTGCCAATATCATGTGTAAATGTTAAAGTATTTTTTCTCGAACATCATTAATACAGAAGATGCTGACTGAGGGCCTAGCTAACCTGCTTCCCTATGGGTGTCGATCAAGAACAGCTTTCTCAGAGATCTCTGGAGGCAGCCAATTAAGCTCTGGCCACAGGAATCCCAAACCTGATGTCTCAGCAGGAAAGGCAATCTAGCAGTTAACTCTATCTTTACACCCGAGATACTTAATACCAATCTAAGATCCCACACACCATTAGCTGTAGGGCTCTATTAAGAAAGAAAAAACAAAAAGCAACTAATGGAACAAATTGTTTAGCTTTCCTAACCTTGGAGCTGGGAAAGTTGGGTTCAAATCCCACCTGTATTATGTGACCATGAGCAAATAAATTAACTCCTCAGAGCCCCAGTTTCTTCTGGGTTTGGGGTGAACAAGTTGCAAATCTGAGTTGTTGTTATTAATATTACCAGTACACAGGGGCAGCTAGGTGTCGCAGTGGATAGAGCACCGGCCCTGGATTCAGGAGGACCTGAGTTCAAATCCGGCCTCAGACACTTAACATTTACTAGCTGTGTGACCCTGGGCAAGTCACTTAACCCCAATTGCCTCACTTAAATATATATATATATATATTACCAGTACACAAAAGCATTTCCTTTTCTGGGCTCAAGTTCACGATAAAATAACTCTTAGATACAACCACCGGTCAAGGGAAGCCTTACAGTGAAAGCCTCTCCAGCAGACGGCTAACAGCAATGACGATAATAGCTGAGTTGGACTTGGCAGGAACCAACTCACTCATATCTAAATTCAACAACACTCCTGGGTATTTGATGCATGTTGCCTTAAACATGCTTTGACAACTGGAATATCAGAGCTTGGAAGTCACCTGGTTTTCTCCATCTTTGTAATCTGATTCTGCCTGTCAGTAACATGGGGGAGGGTGGAGTTTCAGCACTACAAGCTAAGTGTGAATACTGCAAGCTGTGATCATCATGCATGAGCCTGGGCAAGAGCTTCCTGTCCACTTTTTTTTTTTCTCTACACTTCATCCCCACCATCCCAGGATGGAAACACAAGAAGGCAGAAGCCATGGTGGCTAGCATGAGTAACAATGAATAGATTCCCCCTCGGACGAAGGATGGGATCCTTGCAGTTTCAAGAGATGCTCCCTACCTTTCCCCACAAGGGGGAAGTCCCAATCCCAACCGCCGGCAGTACAAAGATTGCTGGGGCAGTTATTCTCCTTATCGGTTGAAGGATATCATCCAAAGTAAAAGATTTTGTGTCTGTCTTAGAAAGGTTGCATTATTTACACTGGAGTCCTATTTTTATGGCTAAAAAATAGCCAAGGCTGGAGCTGGGGACAGAACAATGGTTTTAAAAACCAGAAAACCTGGGTTTCAATTCTCAACTCTCCCATTTAAGAGCCTTATGATTTTCATCAAATCACTTCAATTTTCTGAGGCTGTCTGTTCCTCATTAAGATGAGACTAGTAGGACTTACACTGCCCCATCTCCAGTAGGTAGAAGGGCCAAGGGGGAGGGAAAAGACCAACCAAAGATTTCAATCCTGGGTAACTGGGAGAACGGTGATGCTACAGGTGATTCCATCAAGATAGCATGGTTGTAGTTAACATAACACTGCATTTGGAGGTAGGGAACCTGTGTTCAAATCTCAATTCTATGTAACTCTGGGCAAAGACATGGTCTCTAGGCTTCAGTTTCCTTATTTGTAAAATGTTAGGGTTGAACCAGATGATCTCTAGGGTATCTTATAGACCAGAGTTGTGGAATCCATGGGTAGATTTCAGGGAGTTCACAATCTTGGAGGGGAAAATAAATGTTCATTTCTAATATTATAATTATAATTGTTCATTTGTAATCCTATATATTTAATTTATGCACTTTAAAACATTATTCTTGGGGGTGGCTAGGTGGCGCAGTGGATAAAGCACCGGCCCTGGATTCAGGAGGACCTGAGTTCAAATCCAGCCTCAGACACTTGACATGTACTAGCTGTGTGACTCTGGGCAAGTCACTTAACCCCCATTGCCCCGCAAAAACAAACAAACAAACAAAAAACCCAAACATTATTCTTAGTAGTCCAGAGACTTCGTCAGACTCCCAAAGGGGTCCATGGTATACAGAGACAGAGAGAAACCTTGCAGTAGATCTATGATCAAGGGAGATTGTGTATATATACCTTGTAAACCTTTGAGCTCTATTTACAAGCAGCCCAATAGATATGTACACTTGCACACATACCCCATACCAGCTTACACTTACTGTACTCTAATAACTCTCCCCAAACTTTGCAGCCAACAAGTTTCTTCCCAGAAGAATGCAAAAGTCAGCTTTCTGTTACTTGGGGCTAGAGGTATTGAGTTTCTAAGCTTACACTTTGGGACCCGAGAGAGCAAGGCCGATTATTCTCTCTAGGTGAGAAAGAGAGAGAGGAGTCCTACAGTTTACTCGACTGGACTAATATCCCCAGGAACAAAAGTTATGGTCACTTGTTTGACAACTGAGAGCCATCGATTTTCACAAATGTTTACTTTAAGTAATAGCCAAGGGAAAACCCTGACGCCTGCAGTGAGTCAGACCAATTCTCCTTTTCCGGATACAGTTGTCTGTTCCTGTTGGCAGAGGGATTCTCGAGAAAACCCGAGGCCAGTACCAAAGATGCGCCTGGGCTCTATGCCCAGCCCAAGCCCGATTGGCCAGATCGAAAACTCCAAGCTGGCCCCGACCACTGAAAACATCTCTTGGGTCACTGTGGGCCACTGATGGGCGACGCCCACCCCTAGACAGAACACACCGCCCCTGTTCCGTGGACTGCTGGGGGTAGGAAAGGAGGTGGCTGTGCTCTCAGTCTCACCCCCACTGATTGCCCCCTCCTCTCCCCGAAGTGGCGCTCTCAGCCCCCTTCTCCCCCCAACACAACCGCCCAGCCTTCCCCGGGGGCCCTTAGCGGACACGGACAAACAAACCCCGCCGCACGCACGGCCAGGCGCGCGCACTGCTGCGGGATACTAAGGCTACTGTCCCTTCTCTTTCTCCCTGTCCCGATCCCCAGGCCCTGGGGGGCTCTGCCAGGGCAGGCCTGGGACCCCCTGATGCGGGCCCAGCCCCTGCCTGTGCTCCCCGGGCTGGGCCGGAGAGGAGACCTCCAGCAGGGTCGTTGAGTCCGAGAAGGCTGCACTGACCTGACATGGTGACGGTGACCGCAGCGACAGCGGCTCAGGAGCCGGACAGGGCCGGCCCTGCAGACAGACTTTCCTGTCTGTGTCCGGGCCCGGGCTTCCCAGTATGGGCAGGGCGGGGCCCGGCTGGGGCAGCGCAATCCCCGCCCCCGGCTCCGCCCCCGCCTCCCCCGCTCCCGCCCCGTCTGGCCTCAGATTACCACCTCGGACCTCTACTTCCCGGGATCTTGCTCTCCACTCCGCTCCCCCTCCCCAGGACCTGGCCGCCCTCTGCTTCCCTTCTCTGAAATCCTGCCCTCCGACCTTTAGCCCGGCCCCCTTCTCCGTCCAATCCCTAACCCCCCAATTTGGGTACTCAACCTCCAACCCTTCCCAGACCAGCATCAACCGGACTGCTGGAAGCCTTCTCCTTTTCCAGCCCCGCTTCCCTGTCCCGCCAAGCCGACTCTCTCTTCCCGTACACAGTCTTTCCCATCTTAGTGCACTTCCAGCTTCTCCAACCCATTCTCTCTCTTTGTCCATCAAAATCACAGCTCCCAAAACGGGCATTGCCAGCTCGCTAAAGCAGAAAGATTCAAACCCACTCCACGGCACCATTTCGCTTCCCTTGGAGAGAAATCAAATCATGGTCCACTCACTGGTGCCTTAGACTTAGATTTCAGCTCAATATAAGGAAGTCTAAGTAAGAACGTCCTAATCAATGGGGCTGTTCAACCCATTAATAAGCCGCCTGCCCCTTCAAGTTCAGAGAACGTCAGTGTTGGAGAAGGAAGGGCTCGGGGAAGCAATCAAGTCTAAAGCTCTCAATGTTAAACAAAGAAAGAAACCCGAGGCCTACAGAGGCCAAGTGATTTGCCAGAGGCCTTGTGGAAGTATTGTACTGGAGGTGGTATTTGAACCCAGGTCCAGAGATCTTTCTACTACCCAATAGTCTCTTATTAGGAATTCTGTGACTTGGAGTCCTGCTTCGGGTAGAGGGTTAGAACTCTGGCAACCCTTCCAATTTTGGAATTATCAGGTTTGTTAAGCAGGGATCAGTCAACTCTTTCCTGATCCCACTTCTAGTATCTCATCTAGGTAGAGTGGAGACCCAGAGGTCTCACCTGCAAAGGAAGAAAAAACCTCTCCTAAGGTTGCCCAGGGTGCTTATGACTCCTTGGCAAGTTAGCTCGAAACGGGGAAGCTAAATAGGGCAAGAAGAGTTAAGGATTATATGAGTCAGTTCTTCCAAACCAGCCTATATGCAGCCACACCCAGGAGATGCCAAACCCTGGCCTTGGCCGTGAGCCATGACAACTCTGAACACACCCACTTCAAGTAGCATATTCATAAATAAGAAGTGTCGTGGAAACAACAACAAAAAAAAACCCAGAAGATTATCTTTTTAAGATGAAAGGAAGCAATAACTCCCTTTCATAAGAAACTATCTGGTGAAATGTTAATGCAAGAGCAAACCCTCTTCCAACACCTCCACAAAATCAGCCTCTTAAAGAGGCCACAGAGAACCATAGGCATTTAGGAGAGGAAGAGACTTGGGAGATCATCTAGTCCAGGCCTATATTTGTATAGAGGAGGAAACTGAGGCCCCAGGACTTGTTCAAAGTCATGCAGATTTTCAGTACAAAACCAAGATTAGAAGCTGAGTTTCCAGACTTCCATCTCTGAGTCCACTACAACACCCTTATGTGCAAAGGTTCCTATGTCTCCTGAGAATAAACTTACAGACACAAATAACCTTACAGACACAGAACCTAGAAAAACCTTAAATATAATCTGGTCTTATCAATTGAGGAATGGCTAAACAAGTTGTGGTATATGGATGTAATGGAATACTATTGTGCTGTAAGAAACGATGAGCAGGAGTTCAGAGAAACCTGGAAGGACTTACATGAACTAATGCTGACTGAGAGGAGCAGAACCAGGAGAACATTGTATACAGTAAACAGAAACATTGTGTGATGGACAATGGTGATAGACTCTTCTCAGCAGTGCAACAATCCAAAACAGTTTCAAAGAACTCATGATAGAAAATGTTCTCAACATCCAGAAAAAAAGAACTGTGGATTATGAATGCAGATTGAACCATACTGTTTCTACTTTTGGACTGTTTTTTTTTCCCTTCTTTTCTGAGGTTTTTCTCTTGTGTTCTGATTCTTCTTTCACAAGATAACTAATGTAGAAATATGTTTAATGTGATTGTACATATGCAACCTATATCAGACTGCTTTCCATCATGGGGAGGAGGGAGGGAAGGGAGGGTGGGAGAAAAAAATTTGGAACTAAAAATCCTGTGAAAACAAATGTTGAAAATTATCCTTATATGTAACTGGAAAATAATAAAGTACTTTTTTTTAAAAAGAAAGAAACAATAAGCAGGCAGATTTCAGAAAAACCTGAAAAGACTTACATGAACTGATGCTGAGTGAGATGAGCAGAACCAGGAGAACATTATACACAGCAACAGCAACATTGTGTGATGATCAACTGTGATAGACTTAACTCAGCAATACAATGGTCCAAGACAATTCCAAAGGACTCATGATGGAAAACGCTCTCCACATCCAGAAAAAAGAACTATGGAATCTGGATGCAGATTGAACAATACTGTTTCTACATTTTTGTTTTTTGTTTTTTGAGGTTTTTCCCTTTTGTTCTGATTCTTCTTTCACAACATGACTAATGCAGAAATATGTTTAATGTGATTGTACGTCTATAACCTATATCAGAAAAAAAAAAAGATAATCTGGTCTTTATAGATTAGGAAACTGAGACCTAGAAAGGTGAAGGTATTTGCTCAAGATCAAGGACATAACCATTTATTAGAACCCAAGAACAAGTGGTCGTGTATGGTTGTAATGGAATACTACTGTGGTATAAGAAATGATTAACTCATTGATATTAGAAAGGCATGGAAAGACTTGCAAGAAATAATGAAGATGGGGGCAGCTAGATGGCGCAGTGGTTAAAGCACTAGCCCTGCATTCAGGAGTACCTGAGTTCAAATCCAGCCTCAGACACTTGACACTTACTAGCTGTGTGACCCTGGGCAAGTCACTTAACCCCCATTGCCTGCAAAAACAAAAACAACAAAAACAACACACAAAAGAAGAAATAATGAAGAACAAAGTGAGCATAACCAAATGACTTTGAAGAACTGTCACTTTGACTATTATGAATATACAATTAAAAAAGAAGACATATAAAGAGAGACACTATCTGCATCCAGAAAAAGAAATGATAAATAGAATACATAGAATTATTTTACATATATGTGTATATATACACACATATTTTCACATACACAATATATATGCATATATATACACACGTATATATATATATATATATCTGTATCTAATGGTATCCATTGGGGGGAAGGAAGAGAAAAAAGAACAAAAGAAGTTTACATGATAACTGCTGTATATTTGAAGGGAGTAGCAAGTTGTACATGATAGATTTGTAGTTTTGTGTGCAATCATCTTTGTTATTGTACTGTGTTATGGAAGTGTTTGTTTCCTGAATTGAAAAGAAATTTAAAGAGAAAAAAAACAACAAGATTTCTGACTCTGCCTAGAACTCTTTGCCTCCACGTCACACAGCCTTGCTTTAAAGAAAATGACATATAAAAAGAAGGAGAAAAATAGGATCACAGGAATTAAATTGGAAGGGACCTTAGAGCTCTTCTAGTCCACCCCCTTCATTTTACAGATGAGGAAAGTGAGGCTCATTGAGAGGAAGCGATTTATCCAATGTCATAAAAGTGGAAGTAGCAAAGCTGAGACATAGGCCTCAGGCCTCTCGCCCCAAATTTATCGTTCTTTCCACCATATTGCCAGAAGCAGCGCATGGCCAGATAGGCAGAACAGGAGCTTATAAGTGAAGCTGAGGGCATCATTGGCAGTCATTAATGGAGTGTTAAATGGAGCATTCAGAAAGAGTTCGGGGAACAAGCTTCCTCTCCTTACTTTGCCACACACACACTGGTTCAGGTCTGGGTAGATGAAGGTGCCATCATTCTCACCAAATAATGGCACCTTAGATCAGACAGCCAGAGTGACCTCGTTTAGTTTCCATCCACATGCTGGTGTGTGGAGCAAGGGTGCCGGTGGGCTCTGGTGTCATAGCAGAAAAGCATTGGCTTTTGGACGTGTGAAGGAGGCCTTGGTGACTGTCTAGTGCAGCATTCTCATTGTACAGAAGAAAGTGAATCCAAGAGAAGGGGAAGGACTTGCCTAGCTCATGTAGCAGAGCAAGGACTAAATTAGTGGAAAGAACAACAGCCCCAGAATCATGGGTAGATTCAAATCCAGTCTCTCTGTGACCTTTTTTTTTTTTTTTGGCGGGGCAATGGGGGTTAAGTGACTTGCCCAGGGTCACACAGCTAGTAAGTGTCAAGTGTCTGAGGCTGGATTTGAACTCAGGTACTCCTGAATCCAGGGCCAGTGCTTTATCCACTGTGCCACCTAGCCACCCCCCTCTCTGTGACCTTTTGCCAGTTTCTGAACCCCCCTCAGCCTCAGTTTCCTCCTCTGCAAAGTGATGGGGTTTGACTAGATGACCTCTCAGTCATCTATGATCTTAGTATCCTGATCCCAGTCCAAGTTGTAACAGATGCTGTGGCGCAGTGGATAAAGCACAACCCTGAAGTTGGGAGGACTTGAGTTCAAATCTCACCCTGGATACTTACTAACTGTGTGACCCTGGGGAAGTCACTTAACCCCAATTGCCTTAAACATCCGGGGCCAAATCCAGTCGTCCTGATGTGTATCTTGTCACTGGACCCAGATGGCTCTGAAGGACAGAGTAAGGTTGGTGACCTTGCACAGTCCTTCCTCACTTAAAAAAATCCAATTTAGGGCAAGTCATGAGATGTCGAAAAGGACAAAAATATGACAACAGCAGATGCCAGGGCGGTACATACTTTGGCATCCTGGGGCATGGAGCCGAATAACAAGGAGAGGTGGTTCAGCCTCAGAAGGACAGCAGGTCTGTGTGACCCTGGACATGCTCTCTGAGGCCGGCCAAAAGGCAGGTTCTCACTCTAACAGCTCACAATGGACCATTCCACCTCCTGAGGAGCTTCTTCCCATTTCCTGCCGTAATCACAAATAAGGACAGCTCATTCACCACCAAATCTCCCACTGACTTCAGGATGAGGAGGGAGTGTTTCTAAAAAATCCAAAGATAGCCCAGACATTAAAAAAAAAAAAATTCACCAATTGTCTGTGATTGTGCCTGGGATAATGGGAAGCTGACCCCATTGAACTCTTTCATCAGATGTGGAAATCTCAAAAATTGAGTTCTGACTTGAATTGTAAATCTAGGCTGAGCCTTCTAATGTGCCCTGAGTAATCAAAGGACCAGAAATATGGAGCTGAGAAGGAATTATGCAGAGATCATCCAGGCCAAGGCTTCTTAAACTGGAATCCATAGGGCCCCCAAGGAGACTATGCATAGATTTCAAGGTAACTGTGAAATCGGATGGGGGGAGAAATGGCATCTTTATTTTCATCAACCTTTGATTTCCTTTGTAATCCTATGGGTTTAAAAAAAAACCTGTTGTTGTTCAATTGAGTCCGACTCTCTGTGACCCCATTTGGGGTATTGGAGTGATTTACCATATCCTTCTCCAGCTCATTTTACAAATGAGAAAACTGAGGCAAACAGAGTTAAGCCATTAAGTGTCTGAGGCCAGATTTGAACCCAAAAAGAGATCTTCCTGACTCTAGGCATAGCACTCTATCTACTGCCACCCAGCTGCCTTCCTCCTTTTAAAAAATTATATGCATTTAAAAACATTATTCTGAGTAGTTCATAGGTTTCATCAGACTGCCAAAGGGGTCCGTGTCATAAAAAAGGTTAAGAACTCCTGATATAGTCCAACCGCCTCATTTTACATGGCAGGAAACTGAGGCCCAGAGAGGTTAAATTACTTTTCCAAAGTCATACAGCATAGACAGGATTTGAAACCTATTTCACTGATGCCAAATCCAACACTAAAAATATATATATAACATGTGACCTATATTTTGGGGTGTGCTGGTAACATTTAACAACCAGCTCTCTAAAAATGTAGACCATGTTTTTTACATTTACTCTGCATTATTAACATTTTTTCACCTTAACATTTCAGTCTAATCTAATCAGCAGAATAATAAATCAAGCTCTGTTTTGTAGCATGTGCCAATTTCTGAGGTACTAAAGGCTCATATGGAAAACTTAACAATCTGAGAACCTTTTGAGCTGATGCCAGCACACTCCTGCTTATGGCCCTCCCACCCCTAGAAAAATGGAAATCATTTCAGTATGTGTGAGGAGAAAGAGAATCAACACAGAATTAAGAGAGCTGGGGACTATTGTCATTAATTTGCTTGGTGTCTTTTGGCAAGTCTCTCCCTTTCTGGGCCTCAGAAAATGAAAAATGAAAGGGGTTGGGGCAGCTAGGTGGCACAGTGGATACAGCACTGGCCCTGGATTCAGGAGGACCTGAGTTCAAATCTGGCCTCAAAAACTTGACACTTACTAGCTATGTGACCTTGGGCAAGTCACTTAACCCCAACTGCCTCACCAAAAAAAGAAAAAAAAAGAAAAGGGTTGGACCTGATGATCTCTGAGGACACTTCCAACTCTGATATCCTATGAGTTGCTAGCTGTTAAAAAGAAATTCCTTACGGTTTTTGAAAACAGAATTTGCTTTTAATTCCCATAATTAACAGCAATTTCTGTGCCTTCACTTGGAGCTCTAAAACGCAAGATAGGCACATTTAATTTGTGCTTACATGACCAATTGATGCTAATGGCAGAGTTAGAAGCTTGTTCTCATTGATTTCTTTGCAGGTCAGAGATGAGAGGCAGGCACGACTGTTGAATTGTCAATATTAAGGAAGGCTGGGGTCTAGAGTTTATATCTTTTTTCAAAGTGAAGGAAGCAATTGAAGCAACTATTAAAAACCAAACCTCCTCTTTCTTCAGTAGAAGCCATGAAGGACAAGTTCCCCATGGCACTAGATGGTCCTACCACAGAGATGCTTAACATGGTGCCCCATCAGGAGCTCATATATTTAGAAGGAGACTGACCTTTTAGGGTCATTGAGACCCCAGCTTCTGAAACTGTGGGTTTAAGCCCTAGGGCTTCTTAAACTTTTTCCACTCCAGACCCCTTTTCGCCTGAGAAATTTTTCCTCTATCCCAGGTATATAGGTACATAAAACAGGTATACAAATCAAACATTTACTGCCCAATTTTTCTCGACCCCCACATCCAGTTACTCTACCCCATATGGGGTCATGACACAGTTTAAGAAGCAGGGACCAGTGGTGACAGACTCAAACAGAAACAAGAATCACTAAACTGTGTATAAGGATTCCTGCGGCCACGTGTTGACTTAGAAAACCACATATTAATATTATCTGTGTTTTACTGTATTTTTATTTCTTTTGTTCAATAGTTCTCAATTCCATTTTAATCTGATTCAGGACTATGCTTGGGAGTGTTGTGGACTACAGGTGACCCACAGGCTGAATGTTTGACACCTCTGATCTACTCTGATGCTTTGTTTTAAATTTAGAAATTGAGGCCCAGAGAGGTCAAGGTCATACAGACTGTAAGTGGAAGAGCCAAAATTTTGACCCAGCTCTGCTGATTCCATGCACATCAATCCTTTCATTCTACTATACTAGAGTTAGATGAAGGCTGGAAGAGAAACATTATGAATCACTTTAGGGGGACAGCTAGGTGGTGCAGTGGATAGAGCACTGGCCCTGGATTCAGGAGGACCTGAGTTCAAATCTGGCCTCAGATACTTGACACTTAACTAGCTGTGTGACCCTGGGCAAGTTACTTAACCCCCATTGCCCCGCAAAAAAAAAAAATAAATAAATACATGAAAAAGAATCACTTTATATTCCTCTAACCTCTTCATACTTATTTTTTCCACTGAATCCTTGTACTTATTCTAGGAATGAGCCAAATCAGGGGTTATTATACCCACCTAACAGAGGAGGAAAGTAAGGTATGAGAGAAGTGACTTTCTGTGATGCAGAAAGGGATAGGTTGTGATTATAGTTAGTAATTGAGGGAGGACCAGAAAACCTAGGTCTCCTGACATATTCTATCTCCAAATTCAATGCTTTTTTTCACAATCTTTTGTTGTCATTTTGTTGTCTGTCATTTTGACTAGTGTCCTAGAAGTGTCTTGGGGCAGCTGGGTGGCACAATGGATGGAGTGTTATGCCTGGGGTCCAGAAGATGTGAGTTCAAATCCAGCCTCAGGCACTTAATAGCTGTGTGATCCTGGGCAAGTCACTTAACTGTTAGCCTCAGTTTCTCATCTGTAAAATGAGCTGGAGAAAGATATGGTAAACTATTCCAATATCTTTCACAAGAAAACCGCAAACGGGGTCCTGGAGAGTTAGGCACAACTGAACAACAATTTATTTATTTATTTATTCATCCATTCATTCATTCATTTATTTGTTTGTTTATTTATTACATGAGGCAATTGGGGTTAAGTGACTTTGCCCAGGGTCACACAGCTAGTAAGTGTTAAGTGTCTGAGGCCGGATTTGAACTCAGGTACTCCTGACTCCAGGGCCAGTGGTCTATCCACTGCACCACGTAGCTGCCCTAACAACAATTTTTTTAAACCCGTAGGATTTGAAGATCACCCACTGGCCTGCCTTCCATATTTGTTGTTTGTCCTTCGCCCTCAAAGAGGACCATGACATTGCACTAAATTGGATCTAAGCTAGAGAGGGCCGTACAAGGTCACCAACCTCACTCTCTCCTCCATAGCCATCTAATGCAAGATATGCATCAGGACGACTGGATTTGGCCCTAGATATTGAAGGCAATTAGGGTTAAGTGACTGCTTCCCCAGGGTCACACAACTGGTAAGTGTCTGGGGTGAAATTTGAACTCAGGTCCTCTTAACTCCAGGGTCAGAGCTCTATCCACTGCATCATATACCTGCCCTTCCATATATGCATGACACTGGGAGAATCTTCATTAATTGCCTATGTGTATGAAGTAAGAGTGCCTCAGGGTCTCTGGGCTAATAAACCCTTACCCTAAATTTGAGTACTGCCTTAATTACTAATTACATGTGTGATCTTGGGTAAGTCACGTTCCTTCTCTGAGTCCCAGTTTCCCTCCTCTGAAAAATAGAGATAATATTGGCGGGAGGGAGGGAGGGGAAGGGAGAAATAGAAAATGTCCCCACTTTCATTCCATCCCAGGAGCTGTCAGTGTGAATATTAATCAAAGCCCAGAGTCGGCAGCCCCATGATGAGATTAGGATTTGGATCAAGGGGATTATTGTGGGGTTTGCCCCTAAATGACTTAAGGAAGGCCTTTCTAGAAGCAATAACTGATAGGCAACCCCTTTACAACTTTTCACTTTGGGGTAGAGAATTCAACCTAACTTTACTCCAAGGAGAAAAAAGGGTTTGAATGGGAAAGAAAGACAGATTCAGGTTTATAGGAATTAAGGCTAACCAGAATGCCTCCTCTCCTAAGAGAATGGATATATGTTAGAGTTAATTCTTCTGGACCTTTTGAACTATTCAGGCATATTTTGGCAACATTAGATTTTATTTAAGTGTAAGGTAGGACTTCTTGAGGACAAAATTTTCAGCTACAGAAATTCTGATTTATTTTTTTTAATGTTGAAATAGTATGGCATAAGGGGTAGAGTGGAAGACCTGGTGCCCAGAAGATTTATGTTCAACTTTTGCTTCTGACACTTAGTAGCTATATGACATGGGACCAGTCATTTACTTTCTCTGGGCCTCAGTTTCCCCAACTGCAAAATGGGAGTGATAATACTTCTAGTGCCCATCTCACGGTGTCATTTTTATAAGATTACTAGGCTAAAAACTTTTTTTTTTTTTTAAGTGAGGCAATTGGGGTTAAGTGACTTGCCCAGCCAGGGTCACACAGCTAGTAAGTTTTAAGTGTCTGAGGCCAGATTTGAACTCAGGTCCTCCTGACTCCAGGGCCGGTGCTCTATCCACTGAGCCACCTAGCTGCCCCAAAATATGGAACACTTCACGAATTTGCGTGTCATCCTTGTGCAGGGGCCATGCTAATCTTCTCTGTATCGTTCCAATTTTAGTATATGTGCTGCCGAAGCGAGCACTAGGTTAAAGACTTTAAAGCACAGATCTTTGATCCCCTGATTGCTAGACTTCCTTTTGGATGTAACTGCTTTGTATATATTTGTGGGTTGTTTTGTTTTTTACTTTTTATTTATGCTGTATATATTTCTATATGTACTTGCTGTCTCTCCCATTAGAATGTGGGCTCCTTGCAAATAGGGATTATTTAATTCTCTGTACTTGTATCAACAACAGCTAGCTCAGTGCCTGGTACATTTTAAGTGCTTAATAAATGCTGGCTGATTGCTTGATACAAAAACACCAGTCATTAATTAGTCTGCATAGATTTATAGCCTTATTTTTGGCTGTGAAAGAACTGATTAACATTTCTTTTTTCGTGGGGAAATGAGGGTTAAGTGACTTGCCCAGGGTCACACAGTTAGTAAGCGTCAAGTGTCTGAGGCTAGATTTGAACTCAGGTCCTCCTGAATCCAGGGCCACTGCTTTATCTACTGTGCCACCTAGCTGCCCCCAATTAACATTTCTAAAACAGGGTTTAGTGAGCCTTTTTTTTTCTATCAGGAGATACTGACCTATAGGCCCAGGAAAGTTTAAGTGATTTGCCTAACACCTGTACACCTGTACACCTGTACACCTGTAGTGTACATCAGAGACAAGATTTGAACTCCAATCCTCTGACTTCCACTGTACCATGCTGTCTCCCACTTAACATTCCCGGGCCTCAGCTTCCTTTTTTCTTCTCTCTTGGACTTCCAGGGAAAAGTGCCCCGAGAAAGGAAAGGATTTCTCCTACCTCTACCTATAGTAGCAAGAAATGATAATTATCTGGAGAATTGCACGGCAAGCTGTTTTTGCTTGTCCAAGTAGCCTGAGAGGAGAGTTCATGGATGTTGTCCAAGAGAAAGGGCAGTGGCCCCAATATCAGAGTATCTGGATTCAAATTCCACCTCTGATACTTATTAATTGTGTGACCTTGGGCAAGTCACTAAACTTTCTGGTCCTCAATTTCCTCATGTTTAAAATGAGCAGGCTGGATTTGATGGCCTCTGAGGTCCCTCCTAGCTCTCTCTCTATGATGTGAAGACCAGAGGAGATACAAGAAATGCCACTGATTTTAAACATACTAGAACTTGTACACCCAAATGGCAATAATGTGGCCTCCCACACTATTGAAAGGCAGCCATATCTGCCAGCCCCATCCGTTCCTCAAACTCTTTCAGGAATTCCTTCTTGGGAATGGCTTCCAGAGTCCACAGCCCAGACACAAAATCACAGAGAGGAAGGTAGAAGGCCTCTTCTTTGGGTTCTGACCAAAAGGGTTAGGTCTCCTTAGTCAGCCTGGCAAGCTTAATCATAAACTCAGGTGTGAACTTTTGGTCTTGGTCTATAAAATCATGGGTACTATGGATAAGGGTGGACTTGGCCTCACTCACTCAATCTATCAGACTAGAATTATGGGACCACCTTAAAGTCTGAGCAAGTTAAGATTCAAGAAAAAGAAGTCCTCTTGGTCACAGCTGGTTAACTTGAAGAACAATCATAGGGTTCTTTCACTGCGCCAGCACAATGGGAGGTTTGTTTAGTGAAATCCCTACAAATGTCAAGGAAATAGATCTGGGGAAAAAATAACACCAAAGGATGGGGAAGGAGCAAAGTTCTCCCAAACAATCGCCAAAAAAAAATTAATAATAATAGTAATACTATGGGTGAGTGGGTGGGGGAAATATCTTCAAATAAACTTTGGAGGGGAAAAAGAGTATTTGACCTTTCTCCGCAAAATGTCGTCCTCACTTCCACGTCTCCCTAATCAGCAGCCTCTGAAGCTTGGGAGGAAAAACGTCTTTGAATTTGTCAGTGGCTGACTCATGAGAAGAAGGATTTCCCTGAAATGCCAGGTACTTACATTTTCTGCAGAACATCTTCCATGAGGCTCTGGGGCTCAGAATCACTGGAGACAAGGCTGACAGCTGAGTTTTCAAGCTGCTCGAAGAAGCCAGCCTGCCCGCCTACACCGAACCAACAACCACCAGGGCTTGAGTGAGGTGAAAGTGAAAGCTGTGTGCAGGGCTCGCCTCTACCAGCAGGGGGAGTGGGAAAGTGGGGAAATGCCGCAGGTGTGGACGATGAGTAGTTGCAACCAGTTCATCCTAAATCCAGAATAGTCTTCAAAAGCCGAGACATTCTCCTACACCGTGGCCCAATGTCACTGAGGTTTATTTATTTGTTTTGTTTTGGTGTGAAGCAATTGGGGTTAAGTGACTTGCCCAGGGTCACACAGCTAGTAAGTGTTAAGTATCTGAGGTCGGATTTGAACTCAGGTCCTCCTGAATCCAGGACTAGAGCTCTATCCACTGCGCCACCTAGCTCCCCCATCACTGACATTTATAATAGATATATGTGATGAAAAAAGGAGGATGATTTTTTTTCTCCCCTCCCCAAACATTTTATTTGCTTTTAATTATTAAGGACTTTTTTGGGGAAGGGGGGAATCTGGACAGACCTACAATTTCATTAGTGTAGAAAACCCCTCTGCGGATTGAGGTTAGCAATTTACCATTCCCCTAGAACTTTTTGGTTGTTAAGTCGTTTCAGTGGTGTCTGACTCTTTGTGAGTTCATTTCGGGGGTTTTTTTGGCAAAGACACTGGAGTGGTTTGCCATTCCCTTCTCCAGCTCATTTTATGGATGAAGAAACTGAGGCAAACAGGGTTAAGTGACTTGTCCAGGATCACACAGCTAGTAAGTGTCTTGTCTGAGATCAGATTTGAACTCATAAAGATGAGTCTTCCTGCTTCCAAACCCCGAGGTCTATCCACTGTACCACCTAGTTGCCCCTCCTTAGAGAGTACTAAGTGATTAAAGGGCTTGCCTGTGGTCAGCTAATAGGTGACAAGAGACGGGAGTTGAACCCACGTCTCCACTGAACCATCCTTCATCATTAAGGAGATCCCATTAGGGATGAATTTCATTAAGGATTTATTATTGGAGCAGCTAGGTGGTGCAGTGGATAAAGCACCAGCCCTGGATTCAGGAAGACCTGAGTTCAAATGTGACCTCAGACACTTGACACTTACTAGCTATGTGACCCTGGGCAAGTCATTTAACCCTCATAGCCTTGAAAAAAAAAGGATATATTATTGACAAGACTAGTTCCTCCACCTCCCAAATACTCCTAAAACATTTTTTTCTGGCTATCTCCTTTACATCTCTGTTCTCCATACCCTGAATTATACCTATCTGCATACATGTGGTATCCCACTTACCCTCCTCACTAGAATGTGAGCAACTAGAGGACAGGGAACATGTCATGCCTAAATCTCTGTATCTCCAGTATTCAGCATAAAGTCTTGCACACACTAAGTACTTACTAAATGTTGGCTAGACTGAATTAAGAATGACAGTTGCTCCCATTTACCAAGTGTCTCGCTATTGGAAGGAGTGCTGGGATTGTAGTCAGAAGAGACCTGAGTTTTAATCTCGGGCTTGGTGCTTATTACCTGTGTGGCTATGGATGACTCATTTCAGCTCTCAGCCTCAGTTTCCCCATATACAAGATGGGAATATCTAGTACTTAGCCAATTAAGCTCATGTGAGGACCAAATGAGATCAAATAACATGCTATGTAAACTTTAAAGTGCTATAGCAATATTGGTGGTGATGGTGGTGGTTATAATCTTACTACAAGCCTTTAAGGCAGGTACCATTACTCTGTTTTAGAGATTAGGAAATTGAAGAAGGTATAACCAAAATTATACACTACCGAGTGGCAGAGTCTGTCCTAGGGTTCAGATTTCATGGGTCCATTCCTGGATTTGCCTTTTCCCTGTTTTGTTGCCACCCAGGTCAAACTTTGGAATAAAAATGGAGCAAGGGGCAGCTAGGTAGTGCAGTGGATAGAGCACCAGCCCTGGATTCAGGAGGACCTGAGTTCAAATTTGGCCTCAGACACTTGGCATTTACTAGCTGTGTGACCCTGTGCAAGTCACTTAACCCTCATTGCCCCGACCAAAAATAAAAAAGTGGAGCAAATGCCCCTTAAAGGGCCTTGAAGTGGGTGCTCAGGCTCATCACATCTTGCCCATTCCCACACAGATGCTTTGTTATATGGGGAATAAAATAAACATTCTGAAAGAAATTTATAATTATTAAATAATTATTAAATTATTAAATAACAAATTAGTGGGGAGATTCCTGACCTTTCCCCAAAATCTACCCCTAGACTATCTTATCTTGGTGGAGTTGTTGCCCCACCCAACTAGAAAACCTTTGAAAGAATTTAATCTAAAGTGAATTCTGCCCCATTGTGTTCCATGAATTGTGTTCTGTGGGCAGGGGGTGGTGGTGGTGGTATGTACTTCCTCTAGATTGCCCAGGGCTGAGGGTGATTTGGAAGTAAATGACATAATCAAAGTCACATTCCCAGCCCCTCATTAGAATAAGTCCATCTCTCACAATAATATTAATTCTTCCCATTAATTGCTGACAAATCAGAGTCAATTGTCACCCTCAGGAACACTCACTGTTCCAAGGGCATATAAACATTGAGTGGGTTCCATGAGGGTTCTTTGGCATTTGAGAGTGTCGCTGACCCCTTTTATTAATTATATGCTAGTATGATTTAGTAAAATGATTAATTACCCAGACACTATGTCTCATAAACTTTTTACACATCACAATTCACAAAATAATGAATCAGTTCATTCATTCCCCCCCCAAAAGTAAATACACCAAATACCAAATAATAGAACAAAAGAAAATGAAGTTTAAGAAAGTGACCATATTATATAAGTAACCAATGAAAAGAGGAGAATCCCAATCAATCAGCCCTTTGGTTATTTTGGTTTTTTCCCCTTGCCTGATGATAAATACCTGGATATTTGAACACAACTGGACAATTCATTGAGCTCCTTACCTTTCACCCAGATTCTATTCCATCCAATCCAACAAACATTTATTAAGCACCACCTGTGTTCAAGGCTCTGGGCTGGGAGCTAAAAACGGGAAGGTAAATACCTGACATATAGTTTCCCAGGAGAAGGGCCAAGAATGGAACAGAAGGCTGCTCATTAAGCCCAAGTGAAAGAGACAAAAAAGCAGCATGGAGCCAGGCTGGGGGAGGGTGGGATAGGAGCAGGAGCAGCTGGAGATGACTTCAGTGCTATGGACTCAGACAGGGGTCACTTGATAAATGAGAGCTGAATGAACAAATATACTTAGTTCCACTGTAATAGGGAAGTTAAGGTCAGGAGAATGCTGAGGTGCCTCAAGAAGATCGGGGCTACAATACACAGATTGTGGGTAAGATGATGTCATTCCTTTACTCCATCATAACCAGCCCCAATTAGGACTTTAGATTGTATTGGGTGGTCAAGTCTGCAGAGGCAGTAGCTCTCTACTTGTTTGGGTGACGATTCACTGAAGGGCTAAAGGATCTGCCCTGTACAACCTGGCCCCTTCTGACAGATCATTCTCCTCCATATGCTCTGTGGTCTCGCTGTCCTGGCCTCCTTATTATTCCTCTGACATGAGATCCCTTAGAACTGGTTGTCCCTTGTACCATGTCTGACATGCTCTTTTTTCTCTCCCTGACTTCCTTTAAAACTCGGCTCAAATATCATCATTTGCCAGAGGCCTTTTCTGGTCCCCCACATGCTAGCGCTGCTCATCCAAGCTTACTTTTCATCTACTCTGTAACCTGTATGTACCTTATTTATGTACATGTTGTCTCCCCTATTTGATCATAAGCTCCTTCAGGGCAGGAGCTGGTTTTGCTCTGTGTGTGTATCTCCAGTGCCTTAGCATAATGGCTGGTAGATATTAGGAACTTAATAAATCTCATTGATTGATTAAATTTTTGGGAAAAAGACCCAAAATATGCATAGTAGTACTTTTTTTTTTTAATGAGGCAGCTGAGGTTAAGTGACTTGCCCAGGCTCACACAGCTAATGTCAAGTGTCTGAGGCCGTTTTTGAACTCAGGTCCTCCTGACTCCAGGGCCGGTGCTTTAACCACTGTGCCACCTAGCTGCCCCCATGGCAGTACTTTTTTAATAGCACCATCTCTCCCCCTATGTATATCCATGATATTTTAGATCTAGAGTCTCAGAGGCCATTCAGACCAACCCAGTCATTTTCAGATGAAGAAACTGAGGCCCAGGAAAGTTAAAGTAGTTTGCCCAAGCAACACAGTCAACAGGCATCAGAAGCAGGGTCTGAACTGAAATCTTCAGACACCTGAACCAGCATTCTTTCCACTATACCAAGAGGGATATCCCTTGATTGGGCGATGGCTGAACAAAGTGTAGCGTGAGAATGTAATTGAATATTGTGGTGCAGGAGGAGGAGGGATCGGAGTAATTCAGAGAAACAATGGGCAGATATATGAACGGCTGGGGAGCAAAGCAAGCAGAAACAGTAGAAGGACGGACACAATGACCATGACAATAGAGCAGTAATTAAGAATTCTGGCTCCTTGGGTGAACAAATTCAGTTGTTGAGGAGGAAGAAATTGACGAAGGAAAGTCATTCAAGAGCCGAATTCACAGGATGTACTGGTACAATCGGAAAGGTTTCTTTGGCAGGCAGATCCTTGGATGCCTGAGATACAGACAGCTCAAAGGAAGGGTCCCCTGGTGCCTGTCCCGAGTTCCTGGACCCCTCTTCTCCCTTTCTGGCGAACAAGCTCAACCACCTTCCCGGTATTCCAGGCTCCAGTGACTAGCCCCCTCCCCCACTGGTTGTTATGGCATCTCTGGTTGCTATGAGCACTCCTGCAAGCTGTCCCATACAAAAGTTAGTCGGCAGGGCAGATTGTTGGTACGACTTGCCAAGAATGGGGTGCTACCAGAAGAAGCAGGGGGAGGCTTTGGAGGCCCTGCTCCTTCTAGACAAAGGATAACTATACCCCCTTTGAAACTATTCTGGGAATTTTTCTCTTTGAGCCAGTGGGGGAAGGCCTGGACTGGGGGTTCATAGATGGCTCTAAGTAATGACTTTTCTCCCCTTATAAGACAAGAGAATAAGAAGTCTTGCCCAGCTTGGCTGGGCCAATGAAGAATTTGTATTTGTACAAGCTTTCACACCCTAATGGCCAGTCTTCCCCAGACCTGTTCACCTTTAACTGATAAGTTATGAATGTAACCTTTGTAGACTAATCTCTAGGAAAAGTTCCATGTCAGCTGACTCACAATGAATGGTTAACACAATGAATAGTTTTTAGACTGATTTGAAAGGCTTTGCTTTGTGTGATAACTGCTTTTCTCTATACACACAAACACAATACATTGTATGTAGATATACTGTATACGTATGCATGTATCTGTGGAGATATACATGCATGTATGCATTTAAGTCTTCACACACACCAATGTGTAAACATATATACAGGTTTCTAAACATTCTCTTTTCCTGTCTCTGTCTCTTTCACATTTATCTATGGGAATGTTTCCTGAAATGTGTTTCTGCTAGTAAGCACCACCAGCAGAGGTTTGGACCACACTGGACCTGCTCACAATCAAAAAGTAGTCTGGGAAGCTGAAAGACAAGTGCCCTGTTGGAAGGTCTGGCTGTTTCACTCCCGCTACCTACCAGGAGTAAAAAGTCAGGGAAGCACGAAAAGGACAGGGTCACTGCTGAGGTGGTGAGCAAGCAGGCAAGGATGCAGCTCACTCTTGCTCCCTCTACCACGTGGCTTCTGTGGGCGTGGCCACCCTTCCCTTGGGCCATGGCCACACCTTCCCTTGAGTCGTGGCTTTCTCTCTAGCCACACTCTCCTTTGTCCCTCCCTCTCTGGATGAGTGATTTTTCTTTCCAACCAGACCAATGATGTTGGATGCTGACCAGTTAACTGCCCCTCCTCTGTGACTCATTCATATACCCAGAGAAATCCTGGAAAATGTATTTTCTCTGCCTTGGGAAGTTGTAAAAGATTAATCAACCCTGTTAACACCAAGCTCTTAGCCAGAAATCAGGCTCTAGCCCAGTACTGAAGTTCAGTCTCCTCTCCTGGGCCTAAGAATCAAAGTGACTTTTAAATACACAAAGTATATGAAAAATCAAAGATAAAGCCAGGAGGGAGAAGATAGATTCAGAAACACACATCCAACCTCTTTGGAGGAGAGAGAAGGAAACAAGTGAACAAGCATTTATTAAATATTTACTAATATGCCAGGCTTCTGTGCAAAGTGCTTTTACAAATATTATCTTATTCGATCCTCATAAACAGCCCTGTGATGAGAGAGGTGCTAATAGTATCCCTATATGAGGGCAGCTAGGTGGCACAGTGGATAGAGCACCGGCCCTGGATTCAGGAGGACCTGAGTTCAAATCCAGCCTCAGACACTTAACACTTACTAGCTCACTAAAAACAAAAAAAAAGATAATAATAATAGTATCCCTATTATATAGTTGAGGTAACTGAGATGGAGGCTAAGTGATTTGTCTAAACTCGTAAGGCTAATATGTGTCTGAGGTAACATTTGAACTCAGGACTTCCTGACTCCAAGCCCAGAGCTCTATCTCTCCACTGTGCCATTTAGCTACCTCAAAGAGAGAGAGAAAAAAAAAAGGAAGTGATGAATCACCAGCTTGGTCTGTGGTTGAAATGGGTTTCAGCAACGTAGAACTGTCCTAACACCTTTCACCTAGGATTTGTCCTCCCCACTTTGGATTCAGAGTCCTTGCATCTGCTGCTTGACTGCTACACTATCTTCTCCACCTCCTATGCCTTCTCTTCTTCCCCAAAATGTGATGTGAAGGGAGGTGATCTTGTCAATTGGTCCAACTCTCCACTGGTCTCAACGTCAGGGCAAAACTCTGAAGGAAGGGGATTGGGAAGAGGATGCTAAAAGATTTCTGACAGATGCAGAAGGCATCTATCTCCACATCTTGATTTTCTTGGTGATACTTGTACCAGGCATATCCAAGACAACTCTACAAGTGTAGCCCTACACGCCTTGAATAAGATTTTTTGTTTGTTTGTTTGGTTGGTTTGTTTGGTTTTTTTTGGCTGGGCAATGGGGGTTAAGTGACTTGCCCAGGGTCACACAGCTAGTATGTCAAGTGTCTGAGGCCGGATTTGAACTCAGGTCCTCCTGAATCAAGGGCTGGTGCTTTATCCACTGCACCATCTAGCTGTCCCCCTGAATAAGATTAATGCTAGAGATTTGGAATTATGCCCAAAGGGCGATAAAGCTGTGTATACCCTTTGACCCAGCAATTCCACTTTTAGGTCTTTTGCCCAAAGAAGTCATGGAAGGGGGAAAGGGACCCACATGTACAAAAATATTTATAGCTGCTCTTTACGTGGTAGCAAGGAATTGGAAGTTGAGGGGGTGCCCATCAATTGGGGAATGGCTGGACAAGTTGTGGTATATGAATACAATGGAATACTATTGTGCTGTAAGAAACGATGAGCAGGAGGAGTTCAGAGAAACCTGGAGGGTCTTGCGTGGGCTGATGATCAGTGAGATGAGCAGAACCAGAAGAACATTGTACACAGTATCATCAACATTGAGTGTTGACCTACTGTGATGGACTATATTCTTCTCACCAATGCAATGGTACAGAAGAGTTCCAGGGAACTCATGATAGAAGAGGATCTCCAAATCCAAGAAAAAAAAAAGAAAGAAAGAACTGTGGAGTATAGATGCTGATTGAACAATATTATTTCTTTTGTTTTGGGTGCTGTTTTTTTTTTCTATTTTGAGGTTTTGCATCACTGCTCTGATTTTTTCTCTTGTAACAGGATTAATGCAGAAATAGGATTAATGTTATTATGTGTATATATATGTGTGTGTATATATCTATATCTATATGTATATGTATAGAGATATATAGACATAACCTATATCAGATTACCTGCTGTCTAGGGGAGGGGGGAGGGAGGGGAGGGAGGGAGAAAAATCTGAAATTGTAAAGCTTGTATAAACAAAAGTTGAGAACTATCTTTACATGTATCGGAAAAAATAAAATACCTTATACATTAAGATTAATGCTAGAGGGGCACCGGCTCTGGAGTCAGGAGGACCTGAGTTCAAATCTGTCCTCAGACACTTAACACTTACTAGCTGTGTGACTCTGGAAAAGTCACTGAACCCCAATTGCCTCACCAAAATAAATAAATAAGATTAATGCGAGAGTACTGCTTTATGTTTTTTCTTCCCTGCCTAAGTACATGTTTACAGAAAGATGGATCACCTAATACTCCCAGCTAGTAAGAATATTGTTGTAGGGTCAAGTGCCTGACATTGATTTGAAAAGTTTGCTTATGATGCTGGTCTGATCTTGGGAAGAAAGTCCATATAGGTTGGGTGTGAGAGGGAGTAGTAGCTCATTCCCTGGAGTTCAGAGGCCTTCCTTGCCCCAGGTTCTGGGGATCTTCCCAAATTGGTGGGAGAAGGGAAACAGCAGGCAGGGCTAGGTAGAGAGCAAGCTGTGGGTATAACAGTGGGCTGAAGAAGGGTGGAGACCCTTACGGTTCCCCTCTGCCAAACACAGGAAGGAAATGCAACCCCACACCCATTGTTCTTGTTGCTGTTGTTCAGTTTTCAGTCATGTCTGCCTCTTCATGACCCCATTTGGGCTTTCTTGGCATAGATAATGGAGTGGTTTGCCATTTCCTTCTCTAGCTCATTTTACAGATGAGGGAACTGAGGCCAACAGGGTTAAGTGACTTGGCTAGGGTCACAAAACTATTAATTACCTGTGGCCAGATTTGAACTGAGGTATTCCTGCTTTCAGGCCCAGCACTCTATCCACTCAGCAATCTAGCATCCCCCACACCCGCGTCCATGGGTAAAGCCAGGATTACCCTCACCCTACTTATGACCTTGCAATAATGAAATGGCAAATACTAAAATACAGCTCATCGGAAAGCAATCTTGTTCCCAGAGAACACAACTTCTCCCATCAGAAAGCTGGGGGACAGACACCAGCTATGGAATGTTGGCACCTGCTTTCAGATGTGGTGACTTTTCTTTGTTACAGAGGAAGGTTCAGTGGTGAGGGATAGAGTGAAAATGACTAATGTTAAATATAAAAAAACACCAATAAAAGTTCTGTAGGAAACGAAATTGGCCTCCTCTTTCCTACGGTGCTCCAAAATGACCTCTGTCCCTTCCCTCAGAGCCTCTTAGCAAGAGCTGGAGAAATAAACAGGCCAAATGATTTCTTATTCACCTCCTGTCTCCTGCCTCGACTCTTCTAAGAGGATTGATTTCTTAGCCTGCCAAAATACAGGCAATGAGGATAAAACAAAATGAGGTGCTTCAGACTTTCCTTTATATTAAAACATTCAGATAAAGGTTGAATGATAGCTGCTACAAAGGACAGAACACTGGGCCTGGAGTTAGGAAGACCTGAGTTCAAATCCAGCCTGATACTCACTAGCTGTGTAACCCTGGGCAAGTCACTTAACTTCTGCTTGTCTTTATTTTTTTTCTTCCTTTTTTTTTTTTTGGTGAGGCAATTGGGGTTAAGTAACTTGCCCAGGGTCACACAGCTAGTAAGTGTCAATTGTCTGAGGTCGGATTTGAACTCAGGTACTCCTGACTCCAGGGCCGGTGCTCTATCCACTGCACCACCTAGCTGCCCCAAATTCTGTTTGTCTTAAAACATTGGAGAAGGAAATGGCAAACCACTCCAGTACCTTTGCCAAGAAAACCCCCTATGGGGTCACGAAGAGTCAGAAATGACTGAACAACAGCAACATGTGCTAGGCAATATGCTAAGAGATTTATAGATATTACCTCATTTGATCCTCACAACAAAACTGGAAGGTAGATGCTACTATTGATTATCCCCATTTTACAGTTAAGGAAACTGAGGCATACAGAGGTTAAGTAAACTGGTCAGGGTCACAGAGTTAGTGTGTCTAAGGAAGAATCTGAACTCAAGTCTTCCTGATTCCAGGCCCAACATTCTATCCCAAGAAAGGGAAATAAAGAATTTGAGGTCTCTCCAGAGACCTCAAGTAGATCTAATCTACTTCTCTGCCCAAAGGAGGAGATGTGGGGGGAATTCTTCTTTCCACTCTCCCAGCACCTCCCTGAAGCCTCCTGGGCTATCCTATCACAGTCTTCAAGCCTCTGGACTGGTCCCCCTTCATTGAGGGGAAGAAGCTGTTCTCTTGTGTGCTTCAAGATGCCATCCTGGCTCTTAACACCTGTGTCTGGTGAGCCTGTCTACTAGTAGTCCCAGGGAACTTGAAAGCTTCCCCTGTGATGGGTTCTTCTAGGTTGTAGATGGTAGTGAGGATGGAGGAACCTGAAACCATCTCCAGAAAAGCCTCAGACATATCAGATTGGGAGTTAGAAGGGACCTCAGTTGTTATATAGAGATCATAGGATTAAAGATTTAGAGTTGGAAGTGACCTTAGAAGTCACTGAATGCAATTCCCTCATTTTGCCAATGAAGAAACTGAATCCTAGGAGGTTAAGTGACTTGCCCAAGGTCACACATCTAGTACCTATCTGAGGCAGGATTTGAACTGAGGTATTTGTGATTTCAAGTCCAATGCCCCAACCATACTGTACCCTTCCACTCACCTCCAGAATAAGTGATTTTTCCATGTAGGTATCATTTTTATGAACATGTTAATTAGGACCAACATCCATATAAGTAAGCACCAAAGGCAGGATTTGAACCTGGGTCTTCTAGTCCCAGCGTCAGTGTTTAGTTCCATTGTGGCCTACTTTCCTACTGGATAAATTTCTTCTCTTCCCACTCCTCCAGCTGAGCACAAAAATATTTTGGATGTATAAAAGTAATGCTAGGGCAGCGAGGTAGCACAGTGGATAGAGCACCAGCCCTGGAGTCAGGAGGACCTGAGTTCAAATCCAGCTTCAGGCACTTAACACTTGCTAGCTGTGTGACCCTAGACAAGTCATAACCCCAATTGCCTCACCAAAAAAAAAGTAATGCTATAGGGAATTGGGTGTCAATAAGAAATGACTTCATATTTTATAGGCATTATTTGCCTATAAATACATGCAATACTAAATCTTATCACATACTTAAAGGCTTTGTAATAGAAAAATAGAAAGTTGGCCACATTTATACATACATACATACATACATACACACACATATATATATGTATATATATATGGGGGGATGGGGCAATGAGGGTTAAATGACTTGCCCAGGGTCACATAGCTTTATCCACTGTGCCACCCAGGATTGCTTGGGTTCAAATCTCAGTTCTGCCATTTTCTTTCTTTTTTTGTTTTTTGCAGGGCAATAAAAGTTAGGTGACTTGCCCAGGGTCACACACATAAGTAAGTGTCAAGTGTCTGAGGCCGGATTTGAACTCAGGTCCTCCTGAATCCAGGGCTGGTGGTCTATTCCACTATGCCACCTAGCTGCCCACTTTGTCTTAATATAGAAAAAAATATTCACCAAGGGAACTGTGGTACTTAGCTTCTATAACATAGACCCATTTCTCTTCATATGGAAATGGCTCTGGTCAGCAGGGAAGGATATGGCATCCACCAAGTCAAAGGGGCCTTGACTCTACACCAATGTATCTTATCTATCCCCTTGTGACCAGGGAGCTCCTTCTAGGGAGACGGACTAATCAGGTTCCGAGAACAGGGTCTTTTGCCTGTTAGAGAAGACGATCTTGATTTGGGGGAAATGGAGAATGTTGGTCCTATCATGACTAATACGTTCATAAAAATGAGACCTGTGTGGGGGGAAAAAAAGGTTCAGGATGAAAATAGAGGAGCAAATTATAGACAATTCTGGTGTATAGGTATAGCCTAAGGATTGATCAGCACTGAAATTCAGGGCACAGATAGGAGTTTTAATGATTGGCTGATTCTCACAACTGGGGAAGATTGACTGGCTTGGGCAAAAAGCCAGAGTGGTTACTTACATGGTCCCTTTGAGCATAAGGATCAAAAAATTATATGGGGGGGCGGCTAGGTGGCGCAGTGGATAAAGCACTGGTCCTGGATTCAGGAGTACCTGAGTTCAAATCCAGTCTCAGACACTTGACACTTACTAGCTGTGTGACCCTGGGCAAGTCACTTAACCCCCATTGCCCTGCAAAAAAAAAAAAAATTATATGGAAAGAAAATGAAGCTATATCACAGAACTCTAAGATGTCAGCTGGCTGTGTCAACCCCCCATTTCTCAATGAGCTGGCATAACCAAAGATATAAAAGTTAGTACTGTGCAAAAAAAAAAAAAATATATATATATATACATATATATATATATATGTATCTGCATATGCACATATACATCATCTTTATAAAGAAGTATTTTATTGTAATTTTCTTATTCTACTGTGCAAAAATATCTTTTAAAAATGTCTTCCCATTTGCAAGTTTACAAAAGAAATTCAGGTTAAAGGAATTCAGCAGCTGAAAGATGTTATGCTCCTTGGTGACATTCAAAGCAGTAAAATTGACATGTTGCTATTGTTTCCAATTTTGTGCAAGATCACAATGGGATTTTTTGGTGACAGCTATGATTTTGATTGATTAGCCAGCTAAAAGCTAGCATCACTGTTCATTATCAACAATGATTATATTATTCAGGTTAACCCTAGAAGCATGTTTGAATACAATCTTCAGATATAGATTAATTTTCCCAACAAATGCCTGACTGTCAATGGAGTTTTTAAGGCACATAGAGCGAGATCTCTTAGCAGTGTCTGGTCCACAAACAGGTTCTGTCTTTTTCGGCTAACCAGGGAGGTAAGACGTAGGCTTCTTAGGAATTCTCACATCTTCTACATTAGCCTCAAACAGGTGGATCGTGCTCACTGTTGGTACACCAAGGCTGACTCGTGGAAGGAGGCGTCTTCCGTGTGGCATATGGCCTACGTGCTCCATGGACCGCAAGTCATTTTCATTTTGATGTTGCCTGTTCACATGGTTCCTCCTCCATTCTGCATGTTCTTCCTGGTTTCTGGAGAGAGAGAAAAATAGTATTTGTCATGCTGTGTATGCTTCCATAGAGTTAAGATTCTCTTGTGTGTCATACAGGATTGTGGGATCACAGATTTAGAACTAAAAGGGACTTGAGAGACTATGAGACTAATCCCCTAATTTTCTCTCCTGCTTTATTGAGTTTTATAGGAAACTCACAGACCTTTAGGAATAAATAACCTTTCTTTTTTTGGGGGGGTGCAGGGCAATGAGGGTTGAGTGACTTGCCCAGGGTCACACAGCTAGTAAGTGTCAAGTGTTTGAAGCTGGATTTGAACTCAGGTCCTCCTGAATCCAGAGCTGGTGTTTTATCTACTGTGCCACCTAGCTGCCCTAATCCCCTAATTTTATAGGTGAGGCACAGAGTCACACACAGCTTAAGTATCTAAACAAGGATTTGAACTTAGGTCTTGGTGACCCAAGTCCACAGCCCTTCAGTCATGGACCTGGAGTGAGAGACCTCTTACTCCAAGTCTAACGCTAGAATTTATGTGACTGTAGAATATCTTGGTTTTTGGGTGTGTTTTTTCGGGGCAATGGGGGTTAAGTGACCTGTCCAGGGTCACACAGCAATAAGTATGAAGTGTCTGAGGTTGGATTTGAACTCAGGTCCTCCTGAATCCAGGGCTGGTGTTTATCCACTGTGACACCTAGCTGTCCCCCTATCTTCTTGTTTTTCTGAGTTTTATTTTCTTCATGTGTAAAAGGGCATACTGACATTAGTACCTCATAGAGCTGTTAGAAGTGTTAAATTAGATGAAATACATGAAACTGCTTTGTGATAAAAAAAAGTAATGCTACCAATGTGAACTGTTCCTATTTGGGAGAGATCCTATGATTTTAATTTGGTAATGTCACTAAACGAAGGAGTGGATGACCCATTGGCTCTAAATCAGCCAGCAAATGGGCTACCCCATTTTGACAGCCCTTTCAAGACCAAAGAAAATTAACATGGACAAAGAGTGCAGGTGGGACCCTTCTTCCATAATTGCCTTGGCCAACTGCCAGGCATCATGAAACTTGGAGCACTTAAACGGAGGTAAACAAAAATCCCAATGTGGTTTCCTGGAATTGTTCCCCAAGCCTTCTCCATCCTCTCTGCTTCTACTGAATAGGAAGCCAACATCGGATAGAGGATAGCTCCTTCTCCCAAAGCAGCAACTTCAGCCCCACTCCTGATAGTGTTAGAAGCATCCTCCAAAGGGGGTGGCTACTTAGGAACAGAGAAAACTTTATTTTTCCCCCCTCATCCCCTCAAATATCTCATCCTCAGGCCTGAACTAAAGTTTCCTGGCAACTTAAACTCTAGAAACCTTTAGAAGACTTTACATTACACTGTCCATCTCGGACGATGGTGTGAACATATGAATTTTCTTGCGCCCCCTTACCCTCCTGAAATGGAAAAATCCCTGATTAGCTTGTGGCCTGAGGTGAGTCACTTTGCCTTGGTTTCTTCATCTATAAAATGAGAGAGGTTGGAATAGATATTTCAAATCCCTTTTATTTCTCAAGTTTAGGAATCTATGATTCAAATGCTACCTGGGAGGGTGATACACGAAGTGTTTATTGCCCAATAAGAGTTCAGCTTAAATTATGAGATGCAGGACAGGAAAGCTTTGATATGAGTGGATGCAAGGGAGGGGGAAGAATTAAGGAAAAGCTTTGAATTAGGATTTCCATGGAGTTCTATAATACTCTGCTCTGAGCAGTATGAGGTCTTTGAACCCTCGGGGGAGGGGAGTAGGGAAAAGAGCCTCCAGGGCATAGGCCAGATGCCTGGAGGGACACCATCCCCATCACCTCAGGCTACCCTGTTATGACATTTGGCCCACCGCACCCCCATTCCAGACTGCCTAAGATACTCATTTGAATTATTGTAATTGGCCTTAATTAAGAAAAAAAGTGGCTGATTTATAAGGTTCTATACCGCCCCCCAGCTCCAGTCACTTATCATTTTTGGTGGTGATGCTGTCTACTGGCCAAATGACTGCTAAAGCTAGGAATTATTATTCCACATGAAGAGGCCCTTAAGTAATCTGTCTCTTATTCAAGTTTAATGCACTGTTGACTTGCTGGGATCTGATAGCACCTTAGAACAGCTTGAGTGCTTATCTAGCAGAAACACCAATGTTTTGAGAAAACTAGACCGCCACACCTTGGAGACAGAGATTGGTTTAGGAAGGACAAGCAATGCAAAAAGTGGTGTGGGAGACTATTCATTCAACTGAACCCTAAAAATATTTCAATGTACCCAACTCTACCTGTGTTACAGAAACTCGAACCCTCTCCGCTATGAGGAGCCGATACCAACCACTGGTTATGCTATTCATTTTCTTCAAAAACTATGGTTTGTCACGGTATTTTTGGACCAGAAGAAAAGAAATCCCCCAAAATATACACTTTTTTTTTCTTTTTTTTTTTGGCTAATGTCAACATCGCAAGACCTGCAACTGTTCTAAATGGATTCTAATCTTTCTGTAAAACTGGTTTAGAGGGTAATCATGTATCATTAGCTTTATCAATTTTCTGAAATCTTAAAAGCTAAAATGCAACCTGCAGATTTTGGTCAAACCACACTGTGTCCAAATGCATTAAACAGCACAAAAGGTGTTCTGATCAGCATGTTATACAACTCTGATCAATACCCCCTGCGGGGCTTAGGCCATTAAAGGTCCACAGCAAATTAACAGTAAGTGCTGGCTGACAGGTGAATTACTTTGGACTTCTATAAAGCATTGTCAAATGTCAAGGAGAAAGATAGAATTACCAGGTCTTCTTTTTGGTGAGGGGACAATTGCTAATGGAACAGACAAATCAGAACTAAGTGCACATGTATCTAGATGCCAGAGTACTTCAAGTCTTCTACTCAACTTGAAAATGAGACCTCCTACTAGAATCAGGGTCTTCTGAGTCATAACATCTCTTGGCCTTTATTTAAGTTTTAAAGCTTTTAAAGTAGAGTCCTAGAATAACAAATATTGGAGCTGGGAGGACCTTAAGAACAAAGAACATAAGAACTGGGAGGACCCTTAAAATGGTGTTATCAACAGAGGCCACTAAACTATATATAAGGATCCTTGAAAACTGCATATTGACTTAGAAAACCACATATTAACATTATCTATGTTCTATTGTGTTAGCAAGTTTGATACTTCTGCCTTAGAACACACAGAATGTCAAAGTAGGACATGACTTTAGAACATACAATGTCAGAGCAGGAAGGAACCTTGGAACACAGAATGTCAGAGCAGGGAGGGTCCTTAGAACACAGAATATCAGAGCAGGGCGGGACCTTGGAACACAGAATGTCAGAGTTGGAATTGCCCTAGTTCAACTTCATCATTTTACAAAGGATGATACTGAAGCCCAGAGAAGGGTCATGACAAGCCCATATCACTAAGTGAGTTAAGAGCTCAAGCTAGGGTAGATCCAACCCAGGTCTCTTGACTCCTAACCCTGTGATCTTGCTGCTAGACAAGGATGCCTTTGCAGAATGTTTTTTTGTTTGTTTTTGTTTTTTGTTTTTTGTGAGGCAATTGGGGTTAAGTGACTTGCCCAGGGTCACACAGTTAGTAAGTGTTATGTGTCTGAGCACGGATTTGAACTCAGGTCCTCCTGAATCCAGGACAGGTGCTCTATCCACTGCACCACCTAGCTGCCCCAAGAAAGTTTTGAAGTATATAAAACAGAATACATAGAAATACAAAGGAAACTAAAACCTAGTGAAGATAAAGATGTAATGTTTTTCCCCATCCATGTTCCTGGTTCTCCAAGGGTCTGTGAACATACCATTCACTCATTCTGTAGCTGAGTGGCCACTAGAGGGTCTCACCTTGAAAAACTTGGGTTGTCGTATGCCTCGGTATCCTCTTCAACACTTGCTGATTTATTCCTGCCCCTGTTGTTGTTACTGTTGTTTCGACCTTTGTAGTCGAAGTGAACAGCCTGCATGTCTTCCAGTTCTTCACTCCTGAGTTGGTACCACAACTGCATATCTCTGGAAGGGCAAATGATAGTTTTTAAAAGCTGTGTAGCTGAATACACTCTGTAGAACCCACAGGAGACCCTCATGACTTGTTTCTGCCTATGTATAGGGAAAAGAGGCCTTGCCCTTGAATTCAGAAGACCTGGATTTGAATCTGACTTCCACCACTTATTAGCTATAAATAATTACTTACAATTAGTAACTAGCTGTGAATAAACAGAGAATGATGATGATGATAATGCATTTATATGATGCCTCACTTCTTTCATGTGTTTTTTGTTTTGTTTTGTTTTGCAGGGCAATGAGGGTTAAGTGACTTGCCCAGGGTCACACAGCTAGTAAGTGTCAAGTGTCTGAGGCCAGCTTTGAACTCAGGTCCTCCTGAATCCAGGGCTGGTGCTTTATCCACTGCGCCACCTAGCTGCCCCCTCACTTCTTTCATTTGATCCTCATTATAACCCTCTGAGAAAGGCAGGTTAGGTGGTATCTTTATCTTACAGAAAAGGAAACAGGCTCAGTTACTTTCAGTTCAAGAGGGAAAAAAAACCTTTTTTTTTTTTTTTGCAGGAATCTTTTATGAAGACAAACCATTGCTAAACAGCAACCCTTCAGTCAAAGCTTTCATTTGAAAAACATTTTGTGAAATTGCTTGTGTAGGAACAATCTGCCCCTGCAGATTTCTGTAAATCCTCCATCTCCTCAACCTGTTTACTCACCCCAGGAAGGCTTTCTGTTGCTGCCAATTTAGCTTTCTGAAGGAAACAGGGATGAAGCAGAAAGAGAACCACTGTGGCTGAATCTGAGGCATGGGCAGAGTCAGTGAGGACTAATAGGTCTAGGGAGACCATTGGTCTCCCTAGGTCATTGGGAGACCATTCTGAGTTCGAATGCTTCCTCTGGCACTTGTAAGCTGTAGGACAATGGTTAAGTCTCTTTTTGTTTTTGTGTGTGTGTGTTTGGGTTTTTTTTAGTGAGACAATTGGGGCCAAGTGACTTGCCCAGGGTCACACAGCTAGTAAGTGTTAAGTGTCTGAGGCTGGATTTGAACTCATGTACTCCTGACTCCAGGGCCAGTGCTCTATCCACTGTGCCACCTAGCTGCCCCCCTCAATAGGATTTTTTTTTTAATGTATAAGGTATTTTATTTTTTCCATTACATGTAAAGATAGTTCTCAACTTTTGTTTATACAAGCTTTACAATTTCAGATTTTTCTCCCTCCCTCCCCTCCCTCCCCCCTCCCCTAGACATCAGGTAATCTGATATAGGTTATATCTATATATCTCTATACATATAGATATAGATATAAATATATACACACACATATATATATAATAACATTAATCCTATTTCTGCATTAATCCTGTTACAAGAGAAAAAATCAGAGCAGTGATGAAAACCTCAAAATAGAAAAAAAAAAAAACCAACAGCACCCAAAACAAAAGAAATAATATGGTTCAATCAGCATCTATACTCCACAGTCCTTTCTTTTTTTTTTTTCTTGGATTCGGAGATCCTCTTCTATCATGAGTCCCTTGGAACTCTTCTGTACCATTGCATTGGTGAGAAGAATATAGTCCATCACAGTAGGTCAACACTCAGTATTAATGATACTGTGTACAATGTTCTTCTGGTTCTGCTCATCTCACTCATCATCAGCTCACGTAAGACCCTCCAGGTTTCTCTGAACTCTTCCTGCTCATCATTTCTTACAGCACAATAGTATTCCATTGTATTCATATACCACAACTTGTCCAGCCATTCCCCAATTGATGGGCACTCCCTCAACTTCCAATTCCTTGCTACCACGTAAAGAGCAGCTCAATAGGATTTTAATGGAGCTCAGTAGCTGCTGTGGTTCCCTTTTGTGGTGATTCCCCAAACCAAAAGAGGTCCACCCCAGGTTGTAGTAGTTGGTCAATTCATGGATGCCCTCAGCTCTGCTATGGGTCAGGAGGCTAATTAATTGGACTGTAATGCATGAATATGGTATACATCCTGGTCAGTCACCTAAAAAATATGGGCATGAAATTACTTGGGGGCCCAGAGCTAAAGAGAGTGTAAGGGCTGGTTCTCTGCATTGTCAACTGGAAAGACTACTCAAAGTATTCAGGTACATTGGAATCAGAATCTAAAATATGGAAGTGCCTTGGGGGGCCATCTACTCTAGCCTGCACCTGATTGATAATTTCTACTATGAAAGAAATCAAGATTTAAATGGTCATCCATTCTCTCCTTGAAATCCTCCCATGAAGAGGAACCTGCCTGAGGCAGCTCCAATTCCTAGTATCCACCAGCAATCAACACTCATTACTCTTAATATTGTGCTCTGAGGCCAGGAAGAACAAATCTGACTCCTTTTCTACATGACACCCTTTAAAATACATGAAGACAGCCATTATTAAATCCTCCATGAGTCTCCCCTTCTCCAGAAAAAAACACCCTCATCCCTTCCATCAATCCTCATTTTCCAATCCTCTTACCATCCTAGCTGCCCCCTTGTGGTAACACATGGAAACTTGTCTGAGTCCCTGAAACAGGATGCTAGAACTGAATTTAGTGCCCCACATGAAGACTGACTAAAGTGGAACATATATAAGAACCATTAGCTTCCTTCCCTCTGGACACTTTGCCCTCTTTTCCTAGAAAGGCATTACCTTCTTTTGACTGCCACAGTGTTATACCATTGCTCACACTGAGCTTCCAGTGTGCTAAAAACCTCAGATCTTTTTCATAGAAACTATTATCTAGCCACATCTCATGTACTTTTTAGCCTCGTGAGAATGACTATTTGAATCCAAATGTAGAACTTGATATTTGTCCCTATTAAATTTAATCTTACTTTATTTGGCTCATTAATGTAGCCCACTGAGATCTTTTTTATATCTGGAAGTTGTTAGCTTTCCCCCGCCAAGTTTCCTGTCACTGCATTTGACAAGATTGCACTTGACAGGACTGATAAGATCTTTGTGACTCAAACATAGGAAGTAATTAATAAACGTTGATTGATTAATAAATACTTACTAACCTTCCCCTACTCTGCCCCAGCAAGCACTTTGGGAGAGAACTGGAGACCTTCTCACATGAAGATTCCACCAGGTTAACAACCATTCTCACCTCTTTCAGATGTAACCAGAGAGCTTCACACCACTCTGACCCCTTTCCCAACACTTGCTAGTCAGGGAACATTTCCCATTCCATTGTTCCCCAAAGTGCCTGGGACCTTCCCATTTGCCTTGCTGCTTTGCTTGATGGACCCTAAACACCACTGGGTCTTTTCATCTGCCATGAGGCTGAACCTTCCTTTATGCATTTATCTCTCCAAATTAATATATGAGCTTCTTGAAAGCAGACACCATCTTATCTTTTTGTATCCTCAGCACTCAGCACAGTAGTGATTAGCATGTAGTAAATGCTTAATGAGCACTTTTCTATTTCATTCCATTGACTAAATTAATCTATACCTTTATACAAAAAAAAGAAATGATTAAAATGTTGACATTGTACGATCAAGGGGAAATCCTGAGAGTATTCTCCTAGAGACTTCCTTCCAAGCTGATACCAACTGACCGATGATTACATATTTGTCTAGTCATTCAGCAAGTTCCAAAGAAACCTAATTGTACTATAATCTAACCCAGTATCTCTCCTGGTTGTACAATAATCTCCCAGTATCTTGTCTACCAAGATAACATGAAAGGCTTACCTAAGTGCTTTGCTGTTACCTAATTATACTGTGTCTACAGCATTTCCCTAATCTTAACACTCTAGTCAGCCTGTCAAAAAAGAAAATAAGATTAGTTTGTTCTTGATGAAAACATGCTGGATTTTAGTGACAATTGTTTCCCTTTCTTAATTACTCACAAATCCTCTTCTTAATACTGCATTCTAAAACTTTGCTAAAACTAGAAGTCAAGTTTACTGGTCTATAGTATGTTTTCTTAATAATGGTCCCTCTCTCAAATCTTCAACCTCTCCCTATCAACTGATTCCTTCCTCATTGTCCTCAAAATGCCTTTATCTCCCATCTTCAAAAAACTTCCTAAAGCACCGGCCCTGGATTCAGGAGGACCTGAGTTCAAATCCAGCCTCAGACACTTGACACTTACTAGCTGTGTGACGACCCTGGGCAAGTCACTGAACCCTTGTTGCCCCACAAAAAAACAAAAACAAAACAAAACAAAAACAAAACCCCCAAACAAACAAAACAAAACAAAAAAAACAACCCTTCCTTCTCTTTTTCCACTTATCTGCTACATTTATAACTCCTGACCACCCTCTCTTCCTGAATACTCTGAATTCTCTAGGTCTTCATGAAAACATTCTTTTCTGGTTCTCCTACCTGTCTGACTACTCCTCAGTTTTCTTTGCTGCCTTTTCACCTACCTCATGTCCCCTAACTGTGGGGACTTCCCAAAGTTCTACCCTGGGATCTCTTCTCTTTTCTCTATACATTTTCTCTTCTGATAACCTCATCTGGTCCCATGGGTTTAATTATCATCTTTATGCAGATGACTCATGGGTCTACAAACCCAATCTCAGTCTGTCTCCTGAGCTTCAGTCTCTTAGCACCATTGTACATTGCAAGCTTGATGTCCTGAAGACACTTTAAACCCAGTATGTCCCAACCTGAATCTTTCCCCTAAACCCTCCCTATTTCTGGCAAAGTCACCACATCCTTCCAGTTATTCCAATTATAACTTTCTGCATGAGCCTTGACTCCTCAGTCTACTTTACCCCACACATCTGACCCGCTTTTTCTACTCACACAATTACCACCTTAGTTCAGGCTCTCATTACCTCTTTTTTTTTAAAATTTATTATTATTATTATTATTATTATTTTTTGCAGGGCAATGAGGGTTAAGTGACTTGCCCAGGGTCACACAGCTAGTACGTGTCAAGTGTCTGAAGTAGGATTTGAACTCAGGTCCTCCTGAATCCAAGGCCAGTGCTTTATCCACTGCACCACCTAGCTGCCCCCTCTCTCATTACCTCTTAATTACATTATAAAACAGTTTCCCTGCTTCAAGCCTTCTCTTCAGTCCATCCCATACACTGTACTCAAAGGAATTTTCCTTAAGCTTAGATCTGACTATGTAACTCCCCTACTCAATTGCCATAGATTCCTGTCACCTCTCCTCTGTTTAGCTTTAAAAACTCTTCATGGGGCAGCTAGGTGGTGTAGTGGATAGAGCACCAGCCTTGGATTCAGGAGGACCTGAGTTCAAATCTGGCCTCAGACACTTGACACTTACTAGCTGTGTGACCCTGGGCAAGTCACTTAACCCCAACTGCCTCACCAAAAAAAAAACCCACCAAAAAACCAACAACAAAAAAAACCCCCTCTTCGTAACCTGGCCCAATCACTCCCCCTCTAGCACCCTCAAATCCAGCCACTCTGGCCTTCTCTCTGTTCCTTACACAAGATATGCCATCTCCCACCTCCATGCCTTTGTACTGACCATCCATCCATCCCACATGACCAGAAAGCACTCTCTCCTGATCTCTGCTTCATAGAGCCTTTCTCTTCTTTTCTGAGGTAGCTCAGGCACCATCTGTATGAAGCCTTTCCTGAATCCTCAACTGCTAGGGCCCTCTCTCTCAAAAACTACCTTTTATTTAATACCTCTCTGTAGATTTATATTTATTAACCTTTTCTCCCCCCTAGGATGTAAGTTCCCTGGGAACAGAGGTTACTTCATTCTTTGTACTTGGATCCCCATTGCCCACACAAGTGGGCACCTAATGAGTATTTCTTTTCTTTTTTTTTTTTTTAGTGAGGCAATGGGGGTTAAGTGACTTGCCCAGGGTCACACAGCTAGTAAGTGTCTGAGGCCGGATTTGAACTCAGGTCCTCCTGACTCCAGGGCCGGTGCTTTATCCACTGCGCCACCTAGCCGCCCATGAGTATTTCTTGATTGCAAATTTCACCCTGGTTCATTTTTTGGAAAACTAGGATGATATTTGCCCTTCCCTTTTTTTGGGTGATGCTAACAAAGTTTACTCTCATTGAAAGTGAAAAGAGAAGGAAATTAAGAGGTAAGCAGCTCAGCCTTCTTTCCTTAATTCTTTGTCGTCACCATCCAATCCACTTTTTTCTTTTTCTTTCTGCTGGGTGACACAGTGGATAGCATGCTGGGCCCGGACTTACAAGGACCTCAGTCCTGATCCAGCCTTAGACACTTAGGACTGTGTGAAATTGGGCAAGTCACTTTACCTGTTTGCCTCAGGCTCCTTAATTCTAAAATGGGGATAATAATAGCATCTATATCTGAGCTGTTGTGAGGATCACATGAAATAACATTTGTAAAGTGCTTAGCACAGTATCTGGCACTATCTAAATGCTAGTTGTTTTATTATTATTATTAATGATTATCCTCAATATTGCTCTAAAACAATGATTCTTATAATGTGGTCTACACAGCCTGGGGTGGGGGAGGTAGGGACCTGAGACCCTTTTAGAGAGTCTACAAGATCAAAACTATTTTCATAATAATACTAAAATGTTTTAATTTTGAATATGGTGAATTTTGAAATATAGAACCCAAATAAACAAAAACTCTATGGGGAGGGGGGGAAGTATCACCTATTTTGTTAAGAGCATAAAGGGGTCTTGAAACCAAAGAGTTTGAGAATCACTGCTCAAAAACAATTCTTCGTGATGCTCTGAGTATTCACTGCTAGCCCCGGCTCATTGTAGGCCAGTGGTTTCTAATATTTTTGGTCCCCGAACCCCTTTGGAAAAAAGAAAAAATGTGTTATCAACCCCTGGGGTAATTTAACACACTACTTGCGTTCTTTTCAATTATTTACTGCTTAAGAAACCATAAAAGAATTTTTAGTGAGAACCTGGGGTTATGCTTGGAGCCAGCTTGATCAGGGGAGAGCTGATGGTCACATTTTCAGGGTAAGCATTTATACCTCAGAAACCGGCAAACGCTACAAATCAAGAGTTATTGTTTTATTGATCGTCTAGACTTAATAAAGAGATGGAGACGATGCTAATAATGCAGATTAAACTGAAGTATGTCATGCATACATTTTTTAAGACCCAGTTCTTAAGCATTTAGCAGCACACCACTGAGCAGACCCTCTTAGACCATCATCAAAAACCCACAAGGGGTTCACAAATCACTAACTGGGAACCAATGTTCTAGGCTCCAGCATCTCTGACACAATTCTTTTCTTTCTTTTTTTTTTTTTTTTAGTGAGGCAATGAGGGTTAAGTGACTTGCCCAGGGTCACACAGCTAGTAAGTGTTAAGTGTCTGAGGCTGGATTTAAATTCAGGTACTCCTGACTCCAGGGCCGGTGCTCTATCCACTGTGCCACCTAGCTGCCCCAACACAATTCTTATAGGGCTATGTGTAAGACTTTTGCATCTGTCCCTATTTAGTTGCTCTTGCTTCCATATTCACATTTCATTTTAAAATCAAAATTGGTAAACAACTTCCCTGTACATACACATTTATATTGCTCTTCTTTCCCCTCCTCAGAAAAAATTTTTGCTTAGAGTATTCAGAATTTTATTCTTGAGAGCTTCCCATGCCCTCTGAGGCTGATGTCTTCTGTAGAATTTTAATCCATGAGGTCCTATTCATCCTTGCTCTAAATCCTTTTAAAACCACCTCTCTTGAAATTTTGGGTGTATTGTCAGGCTATATACAACTTATTCCTTCAGTGTTATAAATTCTAAGACAGAGTGGACACTTCCCCTCAAGGTCGCCCATCATTTCTACTTTAAAAACCTGTCTTTCCTCCGTTGGTGGGAATCAGGTCAATGGTTCCTTCACCTTGTGATGAGATGCCTTCTGTTTCTGACTCTATAGATAGTCTTCACCCAAATGCTCTCCCAACCATGCTTTTATCTTTCTGGTCCTTGGATTTCTTTATAGGACTCTATCTTCTTAATACACAGTGTTATTCAGTTTCCTTTTTCCTTAATTTATTCATTTGAAAAAGGCATGCTTCTTTCCTTCTTACTTTCTTTCTTTCCTTTCCTTCCTCCATCCCTCTCCTTTTCCCCCACTTCTGGCCCTTCTTCCTTCCTTCCCGCTCCCTCTTTCCTTCTTTCTTTCCTCCCTCTCTCCTTTCTTTCTCTCTCTCCCCCTTCCTTCCTTCTTTTCTTGTTTTTGTTTTTTGTTTTTTTGGTTTTTTTTTTCAGTGAGGCAATTGGGGTTAAGTGACTTGCCCAGGGTCACACAGCTAGCAAGTGTTAAGTGTCTGAGGCCGAATTTGAACTCAGGTACTTCTGACTCCAGGGCCGGTGCTCTATCCACTGCGCCAGCTAGCTGCCCCCCTTCTTTTCTTCATATCTCACTTAGGCTAGAAGTAGAAGGGCTACACTATACGGGCCTGGTCTTCTTTTGATTGACACAGGACCTTTAACCATTTCCAACCTGGGTTGGTTTACCCCTCCTCAGGGAGCCTAGTTGCCCTTCTGCTCTCAGGAGTTCACTATATTAGTGTTGAGTTTGGACAACTTATCAGCTTAGCCCATTGAAGCTCAGAACTCTGGAATTCAAGAGAAGCAGTAGCCACAGACTCCCTGGTAGATGGGATTACAGGTGTGCACCACCACACCTGGCTAGTTTACTCTTTCAAAAATCATAGGCCATCTATAGCAGGTGTGCTTCCCGTTCTGCCAAGTTGACATTTGTAGAACAGACCTCCTTCCTAACATTAAGATCCCTATTCATACTTTGCAAATTTGTGTATCTTTTAGGACTGGCTCTCTTCTACTTCAACAGATATCTTGGGTTATTTCTTTAAAAAAAAACAAAACTAAAACAAAAGACTGGGTAATAGCTTCCTACAGGACTTTTTAAGACTAAAAAGATAAAATTAAAACCAAAGGGGAGGGAAATAAAATCCTTCCCCCAAATCTCAGGACTGTTGCAAACTCTGCAGCCCCAGGGTTTGATGGATCAAGAATGGTGTAATGGCAAGATTTGGAGTCAGAATTGAAAATTCCAGCCCTGTTCCTTATTACCCAATCACATCCACCTCAGTGGGCCTGAGATTCTTCTATAAAATATTCATATATAAAACGAGATGGTATCTAAGGTCTGGTCCAGCTCTAACTCCTATGACAGACCAAGCTGTACCTTTCGGTTTGACGCCGTTCTTTCTTCTTCACACATTTGAGGAGACAACAGGTTAAAAATGCGACGGACATCAGCAGGATGATGGCACAGCTAATGATGGAGGCGATCACTGCAACCTTGAAGCCAAAGGTTTCGTACACAGGCAGAGCTGTACAAATGGGGAACGGACATGGAAACAATTTACAAGGTGCCACAGGCCTGATGAAAACGAGCTCGACTTTCCACTTCCCACAGAGCCCTGTTTCACCCTAGAGAAGCTTTCCTATAAAAGGGAACAAGACTGCCAGCCACAAAGGCTCCTGGAATGCTTTGCTTTGGTTTCCTGTGGAGGCATTTTGCAAAGCAGATGTTGCCTGGTCATGTGCTTCCAGCAAATTTGTCACCACAAATGAAGAGAATGTTAGTCTCTCTGGGGCCCCTTGGCTGGAAAGCACCATTAGATCAAATGCCAATGCCCTCCCCCTCCCCTTTAAACTGGCACAAGCCCATCCCTTGAAACACTGGCAACGGTTCTGTGAATCTGTCACAAATGTCGCTATTTCCAAATGAAGCAGCTGTTTGCCTGCCAGCTGTTCCTACCCCATGGGCACAGACCAATGCTAGCTTCATTCAGCCTGGACTTCATAAGGTAAGATTGCACTTCATTGGTATTACCTTGAGTCCAGAGCCTGGTTTTCACTTTAAGACCTCAGTTATAACCCAGAAGTGATTGGTCTTTCAAAAAATAATTTATATAAACCAAACTTGGAGTAGATTGATGATGGAGAGAACATTGAACTCTGAAACTTACTAGCTTGGTGTCAAGTTACCTAAACTCTCCAAGCTTTGGTTCACTGATCTATAAAATAGAGATAATAATACCTGCTTAGGTATTATTGTAGGTATATTGTGACAGTCAAATGAGATAATGAAGAAGGATCTTTATGTGTTGCAAAACACAATACAGATGAGAGCCTTTATTATTCTTATAATGGGAGATGTACCTGGACAAAGACTTTCCATTTTCATAGGGTACCACCCACTAGGTACCACAACCCAGCTTGTGAAGGTTGCCCACTGAGCACAGAATCAACACATAGGGAGACAAATATTACTAAGGGACATATCTATCAAACTATAGTATCTTGATGAATGTCCTTTTCTCATTCTAGACATGTGTCCAAAATACAGATACTCCCCTCTCTACCTAGAGTTTAGAATCAAAGAACTACCCATCATTTGTAGGTCATTAACCCATTGTGTTTTCTAAGACCACAGCTCTTAGATGTGAGATACATTTCGGACAGGTGACTTCTTTTTTTTTTTTCTCGGGGCAATGGGGGTTAAGTGACTTGCCCAGGGTCACACAGCTAGCAAGTGTCAAGTGTCTGAAGCTGGATTTGAACTCAGGTCCTCCTGAATCCAAGGCTGGTGCTTTATCCACTGTACCACCTAGCTGCCCCCCAGGTGACTTCTTGACAGGAGGAATGAACTACAGTGGTAGCATAAAGAGCTCTATAAACATTGTTGTTTTGAGTATCTCCCACTTAAGTCTTCCTCTGGTACTTCTTTGTGATTTGGAGGTGACCTTGGCTCCTTAAAGGCTGTGCCAGCAAGATATAAACACTGGCAGATTCTAACCACACAGGCCTGTCATGATCACCTGGAAGCCAGCCTGGCCAAGCTCAGAGAAACTGATCACCAGGTTGGCCATAGAGTGACGAGTTTTTCTGTAGTAGCAATGATGGAAGATTGTTGACCATGTCATAGGGGATTTGTGGCCTGTGTTGGTGAAGGGAATATCCATGCTAATTAAATCACATCTACCTAGAGTAAGTAATTCCCTATAAAGAAGGAAGACCTAGAAGCACCCCTCTGGGAGGAAATGTCTCATCTCAGACTGACCAAATCATCAACCTAAGAAAACAGGTAAATGGCAGGTAGAGCTAGAAGCTGGATCAGAGGCAGATGTGCAACCAACACTGGCTCCATAGTCTATTGGTTATTCCAACACTGTCAAGGATGTGGGGGCCAAGAGCATGCCAAGATAGGATTAAGACTCAACAAGGAACCAGGGCTTTGCACAGAAAAAGCCCATTCAGCATGTTAAGGATCCTTTGTTACCACAATCCATAAAGCTGGACAATTGATTTTTTTTTTTAACAAGAAAAGACACAGCTGTTGTCAATAACCCTAACAAGGGCACCAATCTATACCCCTTGTGAGACTGCCTGGAGCCAGCTTAGCCAAGAGCTAAGCCAGCCCAGACCTCTGAGCTATAGTGTTGACTGCGTTGTTCATAGAATCACATTTAGAGCTAAAAAAATATTAGAGATTGCCTTTGTCTAACACCAAGGAAGTGAAATGACCTGCCAAGGACCACACTGGTAATAAATGTCAAAGGTAGGATGTGAATCTGGTTCCTTTACTCCAGAACCAGTGTTCTTTCCTCTGTACCACCAGAATGAAAGTGAAAGTGCCTGGTAAGATGTTAGGTCAGGCAGTTTGGTAACCTGGCTAACTTTCCCTGTGGTTTGTGTTCACCTCTGAAAAAGACCTGTGCACTGGGTGTTACTACTAGCCAGCTGTCTTGTCATGGCACACCACCAGAGGGCAAGGTAACAATGATGCCACATACAAGATCAAGCGACAACTTGATTCTGGAGACATCTTCTGAGCCCATACTATTTTCTTGGGTATGTTTGTAATAGAAGTTGTGGGACACCCTGAAACCCTTAATGAGATGACGGCCTGGCTCACAGAAAATAGCCATCAAAGCCCACTAGTCACTGGCCATATGTTTTGTTTTGTGAGGCAATTGGGGTTAAGTGACTTGCTCAGGGTCACACAGCTAGTAAGTATCAAGTGTCTAAGGCCGGATTTGAACCCAGGTCCTTCTGACTCCAGAGCTGGTACTCTATCCACTGCACCACCTAGCTGCCCCTGGTCATATGGTTTTGGAGAAGAATAGGACTAAGGTGTCAGTCTTCAAGTTTCCCCTAAAGGATAGAATTAATGAACTGAAAACTAGTGAATGTGCTTCAATATCACTTACCTAGAAGAGAGAGCATCATGATTTCACACTAATTCACTAATTTTGGCCAGGGGCCAAAGCAATGAAGGTGTACAGAAGGGTAAAGAAGACGTGGGTTAGAAGAATGCAAGAAAGCCAGAAGCCCTTTCAAGTCGGAAAGGCTTCAGTTAGGGGCTTAGTGATGGGCTCTTTGTCCCCTGAGGGCCAACATAATGAACGAGGTCTAGTTTGACCACAGGGCAATGAAATGTTCAGCCCTAGCAATTCATAAAGACTGTCAACTAAGGTAGAGCATGATTGCAATCTATACCAGCAGGAAAAGACCCCTCACAATGAAATCACAGCTCCTGGAGGTTTTGAAGTCATTATTATCAGCAAGTATCATTCAGAGTGGGTTATTTTCATTGATGTGCTGGTATATGTTTAACAAGTGGCTCTCTGGGGGTGGGGGAGAAATGTACACATAACACACTTTTAAAGTCTGATTTGTATTAATACTTTATTACTTTCTTAAGTCTAGATAATCAACAAACTAATAAATCAAAACCTGATTTGTGGTGTTTGCTGGATTTCTAAGTTGTAAATGCTCACACTGATAAATTGAACAATTAGCTTTCATGGGCCAGTATGAGCTAGTTACTTCTAGGATGAATCTGTTAACTATGCCTATCTAATTTATATTGATCTGTGATCTTGGGCAAATCTCCTCTCTAGGCCTCAGTTTCCTCTTCTATAAAATGAGAGTGTTAAATCAGAAGGAAAGAAGCAGTGTAGAGTGGATAGAGAACTCACCCTGAAGCTAGGAAGTCCTGGGTTCAAGTCCACCTTCTGACACACACTAGCTGTGTGACCCTGGGTAAGTGCTCTAGGCAATCCACTAAGGAAAGGTGCTGACCTGCACTGGTAGAGTTAAGTTTCCAGAGCTGGGCATTTACCAAGGAAAGCACAGATCCAAGGTGATTGCTGTCCTGAGATTAGATGGTTGCTAAGGGCCCCTACAGCTCTGAATCCTTTGATTTCATGTTCCTTATGCCTCTCCACTTCAGGAGAGGCATTTCCCAATCTTCCCCAGAGTGAGGTTTATACCCTATAGCCCTCTATCCATCCACATCAGAGAGAAGTCTACCCTAATTTAAGAGGAAAATAGAGGGAGGGAAGAACAATCAGCAAACTCCTGCATTGTACTTCTTTCTGTTTATACTTCTTTTTTGATGGCAGGTAATCCTGGCTTCACATCTTTATTTCTTCATCTATAAAATGCTATCAATAATCTTTGCACCACGTCTCCAGAAGGTTGTGGAAATCCTCTATGTCTTAAAGCTCTCAAAGTGTGAATAATTACTATGATTATTCCTTTCCAAACTAATTATTTGTTTAAATAAGTATTTCTGCCTTAATTATAGCCTTTCCATAAGAAAGTGACTTACTGTTTCCACAAATATATTTGCATTTCTATAAATCTTGCATTTTTCTCTTGGGAACCCATGCTTAATAAACGTATTTTCATGAGCTAAATTCTAACAAAAGCAGACGGGCTTTCTTAAAACAGAAAATTAGCCTCCTAACACAAGGCTAAGCAGAAGCACAATATAGAATATACAAACTATTTTTCTTTCTATGGAAATTAGCTAGTCTTCAGTTAGATAGTAACATTTTGGTAAGAGCCCTGCTCAGTTAGGTACAAAGGGAGAAGGCAAAGTTGGGAGAAGGCTCAAGGAGGGGAGTGTGTCCTTACCCTTGCAGGTTGGTGTCTTATTTGTCCATTCCGTGCCGTTCTCTCTCCAGATGCAGCTAATAATACCTTGTCCCAGCATCTGGTGGCCAATGGGGCAATGGAACATCAGTACTGTCCCGATGGCCGTACCATTGCCATAGATAATTTGGAAGGTTCCCCCTTTAGGTGGAAAGGCTCGGCTACATTGACCTGTGAATTTAATCAGAAAGATCAATTGTGAAGAGTGAATGCAAATGTAAAGAATCTTTTGGATGGAGAATGAGGTGACTGGATTGTGGCACCAGATGTTTGGTGTGACTGAGGCCAGAGACCAAGACAAGGTCAGTGCCCAACATTCTCACTCCCATCCAACAGCTAGGACAATTTACTTTTTTGTCCTTTGCAGTTTTCACTTACGATTTCTTAAAATATAAGAGGGAGGGAAGGAGGGGTAGATTTTGGAATGCAAGACTTTAAATAAAAATGTTTATTGTAAAAAAAAAATTAAAGGAATGTGTTGTTCTGGAGCATTGGTTGTGCAGATAGTCATGGATCAGGTAATGCAATTTGTTGAACCTAGTCGGCAGTTTGTGAAGGACTCAATTCGGCTTGTGAAAAGATGTACCAAGTCAGATAGAAAAGAATGCCAGAAGATCGTTATGGCAACAGCAATTGGATTTGCTATAATGGGATTCATTGGTTTTTTTGTTAAATTGATCCATATCCCTATTAACATCATTGTTGGTGGCTGAATACTTCTGGAAGACATTTGCTGCTTCAAGCTTGATGGACAAGTTTGGGGTTGGGAAGGTGTTGGCTTTGTTCACTTAGTAAAAATTTTGTCTTATGTGGTTTACCTCCCTGGTATTTTCAATGTCTGAATTAAAATAACTTTTACAAGAATCAAAAAAAAAAAAAAAAAGAAAGGAGTAAATTATTGAAAGATCCAAGACTAGAACCCAAGTCCACTTCCAAACCCAGGCTTTCCCCCAATATCATAAAGGAGAAGTCCAATAGCTTCATCTGAAACCCAATGGGCTGGTCCAGAATATCATTGGACCCTTTAAGACCATTATTTTTAAGAGCCTGTTTTTTCAGAGGTATATTTCAAGAAATCAAAAGGGAAAACTGCAAAGGACAAAAAGTAAATTGTCCTAGCTTTTAGAAAAAAAATTTGGCCCACAAACCACAAACCAGCTTAAAAATATAAGCAGCCCAAACTTATATTCCTATGGATAGGACCCCCACATGTAAAGATATGGTGCCCCAAGTGGAGAAAGGTACCACGTGTGGTGACGAGCCATAGTTGTATATGGAGCAACATTAGGGTTGAGAGGCAGCAGGTTCTGCTGAAAAGCATACTGGCCCTGTAAGTCAGAGGAACAGAGTTCAAATTCCACTTCTAATGAGATTGGTGTAACTATGGACAAATCCCTTCTCCTTTCTGGGCCTCGGTTTCCTCATCTTTTTTTTTGTTTGTTTTTTGTTTTTGCGGGGCAGTGGGGGTTAAGTGACTTGCCCAAGGTCACACAGCTAGTAAGTGTCAAGTGTCTGATGCCGGATTTGAACTCAGGAACTCCTGAATCCAGGGCCGGTGCTTTATCTACTGCGCCACCTAGCCGCCCCCAGTTTCCTCATCTTTAAAACTCTCTGAGGTCTCTAAGGTTTACTTAAGATCCTATGAATGTCTACTCTCTGAAAAAAAAAAATTTAACCTCTATGTGCAAAACAATGATTTCAGTTCCTGTTTTCCCTCCAGGGACCATTGTGTGATCTATTCCACACCCTCACCCTCCTATGCTCTCTTTTAATACTAACAAAAGAAAAGTGTTTTCTCACTCTGAGAAAAAGTAGACTTCTAATCTCCAGTGATCTTGCTGCCTCTGAGTGTTTTTTCCTAGTGCTTTTTCCTAGTCTAAAGCTACTGATGGGATCTTTCATTGTTATCAGTATTACCTCCTACCCCAATTGGAATGTGAGCTAGAAGCTTTCCCAGTAGAATTAAGGGTAAAGCAAGGATGTCTATTGTCTCTACTTTTATTTTACACAGTGCTAGAAATGTTAGCTATGGCAAGATGAGAAAGAAATTGAAGGAATCATCAAAGGCAAAGAGGGACCAAAATTATCTCTACTTGAAGATGATATGATAGTCTACTTTGAATAAACAGAGACAAGAGCTTCAGCATATCTCGGAGGAAGAGACAGAAAGAGCCATTTATAATAACAGCAAAATTAATTAAATTAAAGGTCTTAAATGAAATATTTTCAATTCTAGATAAGGGGGAGATTGTCAATCAAACAAGGTGTAGAATAGACAATCTTAACCATATAGAATTTTAAACAAACTTTTCCCCCAGCACAACCAAGGTAGCTGAAATCACAGAAGATATGGATTGGAGAGAGTGTTTGAATTAAATCTTTGATGTCTAACATCTAACAACTACAGAGAACTGACAAATACATGAGATTAATAGCCATTCCTCTCTTATAAAATACATTTCCTCAGAGTACAATTCATTTATCAATTATTAAAAGACAGAAATCCACTGCGCCACCTAGCTTCCCCCCTCCATGTATTTTTTTTTTATCATAAAAGTATTTTGTTATTTTTTAGTTACATGTAGAGATAGTTTTCTCTTTTTTTTGGCAGGGCAATGAGGGTTAAGTGACTTGCCCAGAGTCACACAGCTACTAAGTGTCAAGTGTTTGAGACTGGATTTGAACCCAGGTCCTCCTGAATCCAAGGCCAGTGCTTTATCCACTGCACCACCTAGCTGCCCCGAGATAGTTTTCAACATTTGTTTTTGTATGATTTGTAGTTCCTAATTTTTCTCCTTCCTTCCCTTCCCTCCCCCTTCCCCAAGACAGCAAGCAATCTGATATAGGTAATATATGTACAATCACATTAGGGCAGCTAGATGGTGCAGTGGATAAAGCACCAGCCCTTGATTCAGGAGGACCTGAGTTCAAATCTGGCCTCAGACACTTGACACTTACTAGCTGTGTGACCCTGGGCAAGTCACTTAACCCCAATTGCCTTACTAAAAAACAAAACAAAAAAAACAAACAAACCAATCACATTAAACATATTAATGCATTAGTCATGTTGTGAAAAAGAATCAGAACAAAAGGGAAAAATCTTAAAAAAAAAAAAAAGTAGAAGCAGTATGGTTCAATCTGCATCCAGATTCCACAGTTCTTTTTTCTGGATTTGGAGAGCATTTTCTTTTTTTGTTTTTTGGGGGTTTTTTGTTGTTGTTGTTCTTGTTTTTTAGTGAGGCAATTGGGGTTAAGTGACTTGCCCAGGGTCACACAGCTAGTTAAGTATCTGAGGCCCAATTTGAACTCAGGTACTCCTGACTCCAGGGCCAGTGCTCTATCCACTGCGCCATCTAGCTGCCCCTGGAGAGCATTTTCCATCATGAGTCCTTTGGAATTATCTTGGACCATTGTGTTGCTGAGAAGAATTAAGTCTATCACCGTTGACCATCACACAATGTTGTTGATACTGTGTACAATGTTCTCCTGGTTCTGCTCATCTCAGTCAGCATCAGTTCATGTAAGTCCTTCCAGGTTTCTCTGAAATCTGCCTGCTCATCATTTCTTACAGCACAATAGTATTCCATCACATTCATATACTACAACTTGTTTAGCCATTCCCCAATTGATGGGCACATCCCCTTAATTTCAAATTCTTTGCCACCACAAAAAGAATATACACACACACACACACACACACACGCATACATAGTTTTATGATCTGATCTCTTTGGGATAAATACCAAGTAGTGGTATTACTGACTCAAAGGATATGCACCATTTTATAACCCTTTGGGCATAGTTCCAAATTGCTCTCCAGAATGGTTGGATCAGTTCATAGCTCCACCAACAATGCATTGGTGTTCCAATTTTTCCACAGCTTCTCCAACATTTGTTATTTTCCTTTTTTGTCATATTTGTGTATTTTAAAAAATATGAATAACCTATGATTTTATCATCATAATGAGCTCCCAGTGAGAAATTTCCTTTAATCAAGAAAGAGGTTTAGGGGGGCAACTAGGTGGTGCAGTGAATAAAGCACCAGCCCTGGATTCAGGAGGACTTAAGTTCAAATGTGACCTCAGACACTTAACACTTACTAGCTGTGTGACCCTGGGCAAGTCACTTAACCCTTACGGCCCCCCCCCCCAAAGGGATGGGAGGATTTAGCTAACTATTGAGCTTCACCATTTTTTTTTGTCGGGGCAATGAGGGTTAAGTGACTTGCCCAGGGTCACACAGCTATTAAGTGTCAAGTGTCTGAGGCTGGATTTGAACTCAGGTCCTTCTGAATCCAGAGCTGATGCTTTATCTACTGCACGAGCTTCACCATTTTTAATTTCGACTGTTTCCTACTCCCTAGGAACAAAGTCAGCCTAATATCTATTGCTCTGTGATACCTTTGTTATTGAATTTTAACCAGGAACTTGTTTCCTCCAAGGTCTAGGAATTAATTCTAGACCCAGATCTACTTAGTACAGTATCTCAATGTTCCAGATCAGGGTCTGTGTAAGATTAGACCAAAGAACAGAGATCTTAGGGCAGAGAGGGGCTCATAGACAATGTGTGTCTTTATGGGGGTGGCTAGGTGGCGCAGTGGATAAAGCACTGGCCCTGGATTCAGGAGTACCTGAGTTCAAATCCGGCCTCAGACACTTGACACTTACTAGCTGTGTGACCCTGGGCAAGTCACTTAACCCCCATTGCCCTGCAAAAAAAAAAATACAAAAACAGATAATGTGTGTCTTTGAAATGGCAAACACAAATAAAAGCCATCAATTACTCTTTTGCAGACATTACACACAAAGGTCTTATAAATACAGCTTGGTTCCATGGACTGGGGAGCAGCATCCACTGTGGGGAAGGTGGGGCTTAGCTTTTTCTTTTTTTTATTAGTCTGACTATTATCATCTTTAAAATCTCCCGCTATTTCATCTCTGCATCACTAGGCACCAATTTACAGGGCCCATATAACATGAGGCAGGTTTTATGCCAGATTCCCCAGAATGCAGTTGTGGCATAGCAGGACACACCCAGGTATCAGGGTCCAGTCTCCATTCTGCTACAAATTCATTGTGTGATCTTAGACAAAGTCACCTGACCTTTTGGAGGTCCTGATGAGGACCAGGTGTACCCAAAGGTCCCTTCCTGCTTTGAGATTCTAGGAATTCCTGGTCTTCCTTCCTTCCTTCTCCTCTGCCACCTCCCTATCCTCCAGACATCAAAGCTCTTGTTGTCATTACCACACATAGAAACTTTATTTTTGATGTGTCAAAATAAAATATTTACTATACTTTTAAAAAGTTTAAAAATTAAAAGATACAAGACTCATGGGCAATACCTACTCTTGCCTTTTTAATATTTAACCTGCATCCTTTCTCCAGGCCTGGCCAGATACCAAACTATCTTAACCACAGGGTTATAGAGGATAGAGGCCAGACTTGCGATTTCCCTAGTATCAGAAATTCCTGATGGGTGAGGGACTTCTACCCAAGTCAGCATTCTCTTCTCTACAATTTATAGTCTTAGGGGGTTGTCTAGAGCACTGAGGAGTTAAGTGATTTGTCCACGGTCACAAAGTCAGTATGTGTCTGAGATGGGACTTGAACCCAGAACTTTCTGACTTTGAGGTCAGTTCTCTATACCACCTTGCCTCTTCCCCACAAAATTACTATTCCTATAAAAACAATACACTGCTTATTAAAAACTTTAACTAAGTACTCTGGGGAGCAAAGTGGGATCCCCAAAACAAGTCCAGCTCCTTATCTTTAAGGATCTGCTAGGTCAGGGAGAAGAAACAACTTGAGAGGGGAGAAAAAATTGTGGCTCAAAACTGATTTCCTCTATATAAGGGAACTAGCAATGATGAAACTCCCTCTATAGACATATTGGCAGCAAGTCTGCAATTTAAGGGTCTTCAAGAGGACCCTGAGAGGTTTTAGTGACTTAGTCAGAGTCACCCATCCAGTATTTGTCAGAGGTGGGACTTAACCCCTGGTCTTCCTAAACTGAAAGGAAGGCAACTAGTTAGTGCAGTGGATAAACCATCCGGCCTGGAGTCATTCATCTTCCTTAGTTCAAATCTGCCCTCAACCAACCACTTACTAGCTGTGTGACCCTGAGCAAGTCACTTAACCCTGTTTGTCCCAGTTTCCTCATCTGCAAAATGAAATGGAGAAGGAAATGGCAAACCACTCCAGTATCTTTGCCAAGCAAATGACCAAACACCAACAGGTGGCACAGTGAAGAGCATGCTGGACTTAGAGTCAGGCTGACCCAACTACAAATCTGCCTCAGATACTTAATAGTTATGTGACCCCAGACAATTCACTTAACCTCTCCAGGCTTTGGTTTTCTTATCTGAAAACAGAGATAGTAAGAATAGCTTAACTTAGAGGGTTATTCTGAAGATCAAATGAGATTACATGCATTGTAAACCTTCCAGCATTCTAGAAATAGGGGCCAAAGAGGAATGTAGTTTGCTAAGGGCTTAGACCATTGCTGGAAGTAGACTTCAGTTTTCACTTGAGTCACTCAAATGACAAATTGGGTTATCATGTAAGCAACAGCTCCTAGGCTTCCTTTAGAATGTCACCTTTCTAACAATTGTTTTAAGGGAGAAAATGTTAAGGTGTTTGCAGCAGCAGCAGCAGCAGGATACATACATACTAACCCAAGTTCACTTTTCTACCATGACCTGTCATTAAGAACATGGTACCATTTCTCCAGACATCATTTCTTCACTCAGAAAGTCATAAAACTGAAAGAAGGAATTTTGCTGGCTTGCTGTCTGTGATAAGGGGACCAACAAAAGAGGCTGTGGCAAGTTCATGATGAGTCGTCAGGAATTCAAGCTGACCCCTAGAAATCAGACTAGGACAGACTTTGGGGGGTGGGGCAGGAAGGGCAGGGCAAAACTTTCATTGTCTCTTGATTGTAACTAGAAAGTCAGAAATTTGGCCTCCAAACACCTCCCCTCATCTCCACCCCTACCCTGTCCATTCATTCCATCTAGGTTAACCAACTGGATCAGCTTGTTCTCTAGTGACAGCCTGCCTTCATTCATTCCCAGCATGTCTTACCTCTCTGGAGCTCCTAGTTTCTAAGAGTCTACCCTACTTCTGCCTATCTCTTATTCTCTAGGAAAGATCATAAGATCACAGCTAAACCCCCTCATTTGACAGAAGAAGGAGCTGAGGCTCAAGGAAATTAAGTGATTTGTCTAAGGTGACAAAGATAGTTTTCAGCCAGAGAGATTTGAACTCCAATCCTTTGATTTCAGGACCCAGTCTATCTGTCTAGTTTGACCTGCTATCTTGTCCTCTGCTGTGCCCTCTGACACAAATCAAGAGTGTTTTGTGATTCTCCCTCCTGATCAGCTAGGATCCCTGGGTCTGAAAAGGTGTCATGGTCGTGAATAACAATAATAAAGTGCTGTAATTTTTGTTTCACTTTATCCTCACCCTTGGCTCATAATGTGGATAAATCAACAGCAACCATCACCACTACCACTAATTTCCCTTCTCCCACCTTCCCACGTACCACTCCCGGAAGCCCAACTCAGAAATAAGTTTCCCCTTTGGTATATAGAGGACAGCTAAGTGGCACAGTGGATAGAGTGCCAGGCCTGGAATAAGGAAGACTCATCTTCCTAGGTTCAAATTTTCCTTCAGACACTTACTAGCTGTTTGACCCTGGGCAAGTCACTTAACTCTGTTTGCCTCAGTGTCCGAATCTGTAAAATGAGCTGGAGAATGGGGCAGCTAGGTGGCGCAGTGGATAAAGCACTGGCCCTGGATTCAGGAGTGCCTGAATTCAAATCTGGCCTCAGACGCTTGACACTTACTAGCTGAGTGACCCTGGGCAAGTCACTTAATCCCCATAGCCCCACCAAAAACAAACAAACAAACAAAAAAATGAGCTGGAGAAGGAAATGGCAAACCAATCCAGTTCTCTGCCAAGAAAACCCCCAAAGGGGTCACAAAGAGTCAGACATGACTGAAAATGCTTAAACAACAATGACTGAACAACAACAAATTTCGGGTACAGGACTAGCAGTGGTACAGTTTAGTCAAAGGACACACAGTTTAGTATCCACCAGTAGTGCATCAACGTGCCTGCTTTCCCACAGCCCCACAGGCCCTCTGATGGATATGAGGTAGAATCTCAGAATTGCTTTACTTTGCATTTGCCTGATTAATAGTGATTTGGAGCACTTTTTCATAAGAAAGAAAAAACTGTTGAGAGAAGGTACATCTAAAAAATTTGTAAATATTATATATACAAGCTATGAAAAATACACATACTATATGTACAATATATTAATAGTAGCTCTTTTTGTGGTAGTAAAAAAAAAAGTGACAACCAAGGATGTACCTATAAATTGAGGAATAGCTGAGTGGGTTCTATGAAGGTGATATAATACTTCTATGCAAAAGTGAGAAAGAAATAGATGATTTCAAAAAGATCTGGAAAGATTTCTATGGATTAACACAGTGTAGTTAACAGAACAAGATAAATAATTTATCCTATAATATCAACTATAAAAAATGAACATTTCTGGGACAGCTAGGTGGCGCAGTGGATAGAGCACCAGCCCTGGAGTCAGGAGGACCTGAGTTCAAATCTGGCCTCAGACACTTAACACTTACTAGCTGTGTGACCCTGGGCAAGTCACTTAACCCCAATTGCCTCACTAAAAAAAAAAAAATTTAAAAAAAAATGAACATTTCTGAGGAATTTTATAAACAGGAGAAAAATGAAATGGGCAGAATAAGAATAATTCCTATGAAACCAACAGCCATACGAATGAGGATCAATACAATGACCACTCATTAGACAAGAGGACAGATGATGAAGTAGGCTCTTCATGATAAGGTGATAGATTTAATATACAAAAATCGCACACATGTGTATGCACATGTGTGTATACAGAGCCACTAAAGGAATTTGTTTTATTTGACTATGCATATTTGCTACAAGGAATTTTTTTCTTTTTTTTCTAATGGGGAGGGCAGTGTACAGAGAGAAAATAGATTCTTTTAATTAAAATAAAACAGAGGGGGAGGGGTGTACCACAGATGTGGAATGTTACATTTTTGTGTGCATTTAATATTATTTTTATTTGTATTATAAACATTACCTTAATTATTAATTATACTTAGTTGTTTTCCTTTGTTAAAAGAGACTTCTCAGAGTGGAGATGATCTGTAAATGTTTGTAATGGTAAAACAAAATATACCAATAAAACTTTTTTTTAAAAGGGGGAAAAGGAAATAAGATATTCTATCAACTTTCCTTACTAATGCAAAACTGATCCTAGCACAAAACAGCTGACTCCTACCCCCTATACTGAGTCTTACTATGGAGAAGATTTTTAGATATGGGTATGTCATCCCCAAGACCTCAGAAACCAAATTCTCTATGGGGAAAGGAACCTATTTTGCAGGATCAGGTTAATAAATTATTTGTGGAACCAACTTGCTATTTATTCATTCAAACATTTACTAAGCATCTATGTGCTGTGCTTAGATGCTTGCCTGGAGTCCCGCTTGTTAAAGTGTGAACTCCTTGAGACAAAGAACTGGGGTGGCAGTGTTGTTGTTGTTGTTTGTGTTGTTTTGTGTTTGTTGTTGTGTTTTTTTTATCCACACATAGAAAGCACAGTGCCTGCTGGCACATAGTAAGTGCTAAATAAATGCTCCTTGACCTGGGCCCTTTGTCTGGATCTCTGCCCTCATCATTCCCCCCCTTATCTGTGTATATATGATATGCCCATTCCCCCACCTGGAAAAATGCAAGGTCCTTGAGGTAAAAAAGTGTTCTGTGTGTGTTTCTATCCTCAGCCCTTGGCACAGGGCTTTGCACATTGTGCTTACTGAGTCGAACAGAGATGAATAAAACTTGAGCTGGAATCCTCATTGGAGGAGATAGGTCTTAGTTGGGGGTCTAGACTTTGAGCTCTGCACGATTGCCATCCAGAGTTGCCGCTTTAGTCTGACAATGCCATAGAGTCTCACATTATGTTGCCCTCAACCCCATGGAGCAAAGCATGGTAAGGAAGTTCTTGAAGCAGAGAAAGCTGAAGGAAGAGTTTAGCTGGCCAAGATGTCAGACATGGATTGGTCAAGTCGGCTAAAATAAGCAGACTTGGCTACCGGTTCCTCATTTAGAGTTTCCAGTTCCTCATTCCTGGAGGCCCAGGAAAGCTGTTTAAGAAATAAACAGATACAAATTGCACAAATCAGACAGAAGGGTGAAACCTCCTTTACCTTCTTGTTTGCTATTAGTGCTCACTTTCAGGTTGTAGGCTTTCTATTACAGAAAGGGGCAGAGTTAGGGCAGCCTTCTGGGTGCTACCCCACCCAGGGTGGTCTGTTGCTATACCCTGCCCCCCCACCCCCCCCCCACCAGCACCACCATCCTCCTCCCAGGTGAAAGGAATCAGGAAACGCCAACTAGAGGTGAGACTAAGAGGGGCCCAGACTATGATGGGGAGGTAGAAGTCACTCCTTACATAAGCTCTAGGTCTCTTACCTACTCTTCTGCCTCCATAGATATTTATTTTCCCAGTTAGAAGGGAAAGGAAAGAGACAACAGATGTAGCCACTGACATGTTTTCTAATATAACTAGGCATGATGTAGTATGGCCCAAGATTGAGTTAGTCTATTTGGCAAAGGCCTCAAACTGGTATTTAAAGTTTTTATTTTTTTAAAAGTGACAATGCATTCCAGTGGATTGTAAACTCCTTGAGAGCAAGGATTTTTTTCTCCTTTTTTATTTATTTATTTTTTTTTGCGGGGCAATGGGAGTTAAGTGACTTGCCCAGGGTCACACAGCTAGTAAGTGTCAAGTGTCTGAGGCCGGATTTGAACTCAGGTACTCCTGAATCCAGGGCCGGTGCTTTATCCACTGCGCCACCTAGCCGCCCCCTGAGAGCAAGGATTTTAAAAAAAAAAATTATTGGGTTTTAACATCCATCACCTAAATTTCCTGTGTATTCCTCCCAAGAGCAATCCCTTATAACAAAGCGGGGGGGGGGGGGGGGGGGAGAAAAAACAATAAGCAAAAATTATCAAGATTTTTAAAAGTCTGAAATACATTATGCCCATGGACCTACTACCACTGCACAGGAGTGAGGGAAGGTTTTTTTTCATATGAATTCTTTGAGCTGATGTTCTTTGTACTTTTGCAACATGGGTTTTGTGTTTCCTTGGTTCTGCTTAGTTCTATTAAGACTATCTGAGGTACTTTGTATTCACCCTTAGTTTCCTACAGCAGAAAAATATTCCATTACATCCATAGGCTACAGTTTATTTGGCTGTTCACCAATCAATGGGCACCTAATTGTGTTTCCAGCTCTTTGTTACCACACAAAAAAGTGCAGCTCTTATTGGTCTATCTTTTCCCCAGTGACTCCTCAAGTTAGATGCCATGGGGACTCTTTCTTTTTTTTTTTTTTTTAAGTGAGGCAAGTGGGGTTAAGTGACTTGCCCAGGGTCACACAGCTAGTGTTAAGTGTCTGAGGCCAGATTTGAACTCAGGTACTCCTGACTCCAGGGCCAGTGCTCTATCCACTGCACCACCTAGCTGCCCCTGGGGACTCTTTCTTTTACCTCTGTGGTCTCAGGTCTATCATAGTGCCTCACTCAAACCAGGAGCATAATAAATGTTTGTTGAATTGAAGTTCAGTGACTTATGGGACCCTTAGGGCAAAGGGACTGATTGGACAAGGGTGAGCTGCTACTCCAGGAGAAAATATCTTAGAGGTGACCAATTCAACCAGCACTTCATCATGCCTTCCAGCCCATTCTGATCTTGACGTCTGGGAGATATGCCCATATGCCTTGTACCTTGGAAAGCGAAAGCTGAAAGGCATGATGGAGTGCTGGCTGAATTGGTCACCTCAAAGACATTTTCTCCTGGAGTAGCAGCTCACCCTTGTCCAATCAGTCCCTTTGCCCTGAGGCTTTCACTTTCCAAGGTACAGGGCATATGGGCATATCTCCCAGGTGTCAAGATCAGAAAGAGTTGATTGAAAGAACACCTCACACTCCTCACCAAAAGATTTCCTTTCAACAACCAAGCATTAGATACCTTAATGGATTGAGTAAGGGAAGTAACACTTCAGTCTGTTACTAACCCTCTTACTAAAACCATCCTGAATTCTCTCCTCTCAGTAGGGCCTGAAGACCTTAATGCTTGAGGCTCCCTATGGACAGAAAAGCAAACAAGTATGTACAAAGAAGCTATATATAATAGGAAAAGCACTAGAATGAAGAGAGGTTGGAAAAGGCTTTCTGTAGAAGGTGAAATTTTATTTTTATTTTTATTATTATTATTATTTTGGTGAGGCAATTGGGGTTAAGTAACTTGCCCAGGGTCACACAGCTAGTGAATGTTAGGTGTCTGAGGCTGGATTTGAACTCAGGTCCTCCTGACTCCAGGGCCCCTGCAATCTAGCAAACGGGGTAAAGTGACTTGCCCCAGGGTCTTACAGTTACTAAGCATCTGAGGCCAGAATTGAACTCAGGAAGATGAATCTTCCCAGTCTATCCACTGAACCACCCTAGTTCTGTGTGTAAAGTTTAAGAAGACTATCGAGATGAAAGGGAGGGTGTGAGGGGTAAGTTATGAAGAGCTTTGAACACCAAAGAGAGCGCATTTTTATATTTGATCCTGGAGGTGATAAGGGAGGCACTGGGGGGTGGGGGTGTGACATAGTCCAACCAGCACTTTAGGAAAATCATTTTGTTGGCTGAATGGAGGATGCAATGGAAGGTAATAGGAATAATCATAGCATTTATATAGTCCTTAGTTCACCTAACTTCATTTAGTCCCTTAGTCCTTACAACAAATCTGTGAATACAACAGATACTGTTTGTTTTACAGATGAGAAAACCAAGATCCAGGTTAAGTGACATGCTCATGTCACACAATAACTGGTACGATTTGAACCCAAGTCTTTCCCAACTCCAGGATTAATGACATTCTCCATACTAAATGATAGTGGGATCTACCTCTCTGGACAGGGGCTGATCCAGGACAAGACTGGAAAATCCATTCATTTACTCACCAAGTACTAATTTCATGTAAAATATTGCTTGCTTAGACCGCCTACACAAATGCCCAGGGCATTTTCATGTGACTCTAAGTTTTTTCTGCCAGGTCAGAAAAGATCAGTGTGAATGAACATCAGAGGTGTTAAAAGCTTCCTATGTTAATCATTCCCTTCCAGGTGTGTCCAGAGAAAGGAGTAACAGTATTTAACACATAGGGAGAAACTGTTAATGGTACAATTCATTAGGGAGAAGCGTTAGGGTCCAGCACTCTACAAATTAAACATTTTAGGCAAAGACTGACCCTACCCCAACTTAGAAATCAATTTAAAAGGTTAAAGAAGACATCATTCCACATCTTTCCACTCTTCCTCTTAACATGAACTCCAGTGGGGAAAGAGTCCAGAACTAAGAAATAAATATAGCAGAAGGGCTGGCTGTCCACAAAGAGGGTAGACTTGAGTTGGGGGGAGGGGTTGGGAAGCCTGCCTATCTACCACTGTCCAATGGAAAAGCTTCCGGACCCAGTTTTCTAGAGACAAGAGCTCAGCAGTGAAGTATATTCCCTCCTTTCAGCAGATTGGATGGGCGACTACAGGTACAGAATGAGACATAAATTTTCAGACATGGCCAAATTGACTGTATTTCTTTGTTGCAAGAGGTAGTTCTATGATGGAGGAAGGATGTAATTGGGAAGGAAAGCAGCATCCCATGAGAGAACCAAATTGTGGAGGGACAAACCAGGACTTTGCCCTTCATTAGTAATAAACTCAGGCATAGTTTATTACAAAAAGAGACAGCTAGGGGGCAGCTAGGTGGTGCAGTGGATAAAGCACCGCAGTGGATAAAGCACCAACACTGGATTTAGGAGACATGAGTTCAAATCCAACCTCAGACACTTGACACTTACCAAGCTGTGTGACCTAGGGCAAGTCACTTAACCTTCATTGCCCTCCAAAAAAAAAAAAAAAGATCCTGCCCCCCAAATAAATAAATAAATGGATGGGTGAATGAATGAATTAATAAATAATGAATAAATGAATGAATGAATGGATAGATAGATAGATAGATAGATAGATAGATAGATAGATAGAAGAGACAGCTTAGATTAGGACATGAGTCAAAATGAATGATCTGTTGAGATGTCCCTGGGGCAGCTAGGTGGCACAGTGGATAGAGTACCAACCCTGGAGTCAAGAGGACCTGAGTTCAAATCCAGCCTCAGACACTTGGCACTTACTAGCTGTGTGACCCTGGGCAAGTCACTTAACCCCAATTGCCTCACAAAAAAAAAATTTTTTTTAAAATACATTTATTAAGTAGGGCAACTAGGTGGTGCGCATGGATAAAGTACTGGCCCTGGATTCTGGAGTACCTGAGTTCAAATCCAGCCTCAGACACTTGACACTTACTAGCTGTGTGACCCTGGGCAAGTCACTTAGCCCCCATTGCCCCGCAAAAACAAACAAACAAAAAAAAACACACACAAAAAATACATTTATTAAGCACTTACATACCAAGCATTATGCTAAGGTTGATGGGTACAAATAACAAAAACAAAGGCAGTCTCTGCCCTTGAAAAGTATATATTCTAATAGAGGAAAATGAAGGCCAGGGAAAAGGTGTACTCAGAGTGCAAATTGAAGAATATTTTCTATTTCTTTTTCTTAGAATGTGACTAAAGCAGATATCCATTTTGCTTTTTTGAAATTTGAGGGGGAGAGAATTTGGAACTGAAAATAAAATTGAATTAAACAAACAAAAAGGATATGTGATATTGGCATTTCCTCCAAACCACTACCGTCTAATTTCCCCATTTCTCTCAGAGGTACTCCTATTCGCCCAATCTCTCATGTTTAAAATCTTATGGTTATCTTCGACTCTTCCTTTTCCCTAAATCTCACACCTAATTAAAAACAAAGCTATGCCCATTCTACCTCAGGTCAACATTCAATCAATCAATAAGCATTCATTTGTGTCAGACATTACAACCAAACAAACATCTCCCCAATGACTATCCCTTTCTCTGTACCACTGCCCACAACTGCTCATCATGACTTACTCTGTATCTGCCTCCACTTGTTCCCGACTGTACGCCATCTATGCTTGGACCAATATCCAGAGGGGGCTGGTATTTCCCTAAAAGTCAGCAAAGCTGGGCTTTGCTTGGACTCGGGGTAGAAGAAGGTTCAAGGTGTACCAGCCTTGAGAGCTTTCTGGTAGCCTCAGCCATATGGCTGTGGCCTCCTGGTTACCTAACAGGTCCTCACCCACATGAGGTTAGGATTCGTTAGACTTGATGGACATCCCTGAACCTAGAAAGTTACCACAGCCTGGCCAGCAGAACAAATCTATTTCTATATGGAAATGAGAGTTCCTACAACTACTAGTGTGAAGTGCTACCATAGCCTACTTTCATATCCTTTCTGTGTTAGTGTAAATAAACTTCTTTTATTAACTGTTCAATCACTTACAAGTGCCCACAACAACAAACCTGAACAGGATGCTGACCCACCCCTGTTAAGGGCTAAAATTCTAGCTAAACTGTCTAAAATATTTAATGAGTGGTTGCCAATATATTATAAGCTTTAGCAAGAGTTAGACTTTTAAGCATTTATTAAGGAGAATAAGAATTTAGTAAAGAGAGAGAGAAAGGCCTTGATTCCTATCTATTAAAGGGAGAGCACATTTCTAGCTCCCTTCTCCGCTGGAGTCCTCAGGAAAGAGTGCGAGAAAGAGCCCCCCCTGCCCCCCCCCCCGTCTCTTCCTCCTTCCTCCCACAAGCAGACGTCACTTCCTGACACCAAAGAAAAGACTCCTGGTCTTGCCCTCAAAGACCTTTGCTTCATGGGCGGAACTCTTCTACAGTAAGTCTCCAGCAGGTGGCGTCATTCCAATCATTACGCCCCTAATATCATTATTCGTCATTACCAGAATACCCCCTTTCTCAAAACCCCACAAGGGTTCCCTATTGGCTCCTGAATAAGGATTAAACCTCCTTAACCGAGTGCAGTATTAGACAAGGAAGATGCCAAGGCCATCCACTGCACCCCAGGCCATCGCCAGTGCTCTTAACTTTTGTCTTGCCACTGGATTTTGATGAGGCTGAGGACTTTGGGCAACTCTGCCTCACTTAAATCCATTTCACTCAAAAGTCAAGACATCACACACTCCATGATGTCACTGGTCCTCTTTGGAAAAGGAATGACAGGCCAGCTAGGTGGCGCAGTGGATAGAGTACCGGCCCTGGAGTCAGACACTTAACACTTACTAGCTGTGTGACCCTGGGCAAGTCACTTAACCCCAATTGCCGCACTAAAAAAAAAAAAAAAAAAAGGAATGACAAACAATAAATTTGAGATCCTTTGCAATTTATCTTTCCAGCTTTATTCATACCAATATCCCTCTATTTTACCCTCTAGCCCCAACTGGACTTTTTGCTGTTCTTCTAAAACCTCAAACCCCTGAGCTTTCCTACCTTTGTCTATGCCTTTTCCCATAACATTGTCTCTCCTTGGAAGGACCCACCTCCTTCACTCTTTAGTTGCCCAATTCCCACGCATCTCTGAAGGCCTAAATCAACTTCTCTCTTCTCCAGGAAGCCTTCCCTGACCCACCCCCCTAGTTGGTAATGAACTTTCCAACATCACTTCCTCCCATTTCATATAGCCTTTTGTTCGCACCTAATGCATTTATTATTTTGTATTGGCGTTATATCTGTTCATGGACCATGTCTGAGACCCTTGGCTCCATTCCCTACATGAGGGCTGGAAAGATAGCTTAGGAGTCAGCTGTGAGGCAAGAGCACCACAGAAAGAGGTTTGGAGTCAAAATATCAGAGTCGCAGTCCTACTGCTTTCTAATGGTGTGATCTAGGCTAGTCACTTAACTTGTCCTGGCCCCCAGTTTCCCTCATCTTTGTTTTGGTTTTTGGTGGGTTTTTTGCAAGGCAATTGGGGTTAAGTGACTTGCCCAGGGTCACACAGCCAGTAAGTGTTAAGTGTCTGAGGCCAGATCTGAACTCTGTTCCTCCTGAATCCAGGGCTGGTGCTCTATCCACTGCACCACCTAGCTGCCCCTAGTTTCCCTCATCTTTAAAATAAAAGGGTTGGGTTAGATACTCTAAGATGTCCCTTCTAGCCCTAAATCCCATGATCCTTTGATCTTGGTTCAATGTCCGGCCCTGGCACAAGTCACAACCTTTTTGTGCTTCAGTTTCCTCGGCTACAAAAAGGGAGGGGAAGAAAGGAAATACACAATTATTAAGGGGCAGCTAGGTGGCTCAGTGGATAGAGCACCAGCCTTGGATTTAGGAGGACCCGAATTCAAATCCGACCTCAGACACTTCACACTTACTAGCTGTGTGACCTTGGGCAAGTCACTTAAGCCCAATTGCCTCACACACACACACACAAAAAAGAGTAATATAAATGTCAGGTCTCTTAGTAAGTCTACACAGTAAACACTTACTGATATCTGTGAAATTTAATTGGTACTGATAATGTTTTGCAAGGCTCAGTTTCCCCACTTATTCTATGCTGATAGCATCATTATCTGTATCTGACTCACACTTTATTCCAATCCAAATGGGCACCCTCCCCCCTTTCTATTTTTCTAAAATGTAAGTCAAAACGAGATACGAAACTGTAAATACTGAGAGGAAAAAGATGGTTGAAAGGCAATGAATGCAGAGATAATTAGGCTAGTTAATTGCCCACATTTCAAAAACATTTCCTAATGATTTCAATGAATAAATTTGTTTGGCACCTAACCATTTCTTTTTCCTACCATAACAAAAAAAAACCAATCCAGTCATAATACCCCCAAATTAAGTAGATGATCTCATTTGAAAGCAGCTCTCCAGTCCTTACTAATCAAAGCTTCATTTTCACTCCACAGGGCCAGATTTGGGTTAGGAAATCATCAGAAAATTATATCCTGAGGCCATTGACAAGGAGAATTATTCATTACATTGATGGAGCCACTCTTGGTCATAGGGAGTAATGGAATCCTTGAAGGCTCTATCTGGAATTGACCTTAGGTCACATCTCTTCTCTGCTTAATGGATGAGTCTTGTCTAAAGTATCATTGACAAGTGGTCACCAGCATCCTCTTGAACACTGCCAGAAATAATGAGGTAGCCAGTTCTACCACTGGACAGCTCTGATTGGCAGGAAGATACTCCTTACAATGATCTGAAACCTGCCCTAGAACTATGGACCACCAATCTTAGTTCTCCTCTCAGCAGTGATAGACAACAAAGCTAATTCCATTTCCTCACCTAACAGCCCTTTGTATATTAGAAGGCAGTGATTATGCCCCAGCAAATTCTTCAAACTAAGCATTTAATTAATTCAATCAATTAACAATTATTAAGCACCTACAAATTATAGATCACTGTCTTAAAAAAAAATTATTTGCCCCCAATTACATGTAAAAACAATGTTAACATTTTTTCCCTAAGTTTTGACTTCCAAATTCTGTCATGTGTCTCCCACCCCCCCCTCCCGCTTCCCCTCTTTCTTTCCTGAGATGGTAAACAATCTGATACAGGTTATAGATGTGTGGTCATGTAAAACATATTTCTGTATTAGTCATTTTGTGAAAGAAAACTCAAACCTAAGGGGAAAAAAAGAAAATGAAAAAAAAATAGTATGCTTTGGTCTACATTCAGATGCCATCAGTTCTTCCTCTAGAGGCAGATAGCATTATTTCATCATAAGTTCTTATCTTTGATCATTGCATTGCTGAGGATAGCTAAGTCATTCTCAGTTGTTCATCATACAATAATGCTGTTACTAGGTACGGTGTTCTGCTTTTGCTCACTTCATCCTGCATCAGTTCATGTAAGCCTTTCCAGGTTTTCCTGAAATCATCCTGTATAAAGCTCTATTAAACATGAAGGGAGGGGGCAGCTAGGTGGCGCAGTAGATAAAGCACTGACCCTGGATTCAGGAGGACCTGAGTTCAAATCCAGCCTCAGACACTTGACACCTACTAGCTGTGTGACCCTGGGCAAGTCACTTAACCCCCATTGCCCGAAAAAACAAACAAACAAAAATAAAACCCACAAAAATATACATTTATTAAGCATGAAGGGAAACAAAATGTAGCTGGGACATAGTTCTCACCTCATGGAGTTGGCAGTTGATTAGGAACACAAAGAATGTTGATAGGCTAGAGCAATCTAACATGAAAAAATAAGGATAAATAGAAAATCCTACACTTTGGTTAGAAATAAAGAAATTCCATAAGGGTAAGATGAGGATGGTGTATATAGTTAGATAAGAGTCCCCATGGATAAAGATCCACAGGTGTTAGTGAACTGCAAGCTCAATGAGTCAACAGCACGAGGTAGCCAAAAAAAGCTAATAATAGAAGCTAATAATATCATAGAATGTGTCCTCATAGAAGCACAGAACAGAGGAGAAGTGAGAGTCCTTCTGTCTTCTGTCCTGGTCAGACCACATCTGGAGGCTTGTGGTTCAATCCTGGCCACATTTTAGGAAGTACGTGGCTAAGTCAGAGCATACCCATGAAGGCAACTATGATGATGAGAGGGCTAGAGACTGCGCCCCTTGAAGAGCCTGAGAATGTGTACATCTGAAAAGAAAAGACTTATAAGGAGGCTGTGACAGCACTCTTATAATGGTGTCACCATGTCATGGTTTCTAGTCCTATCACCATTCTGCTCAGCCTCTTCCTTGTTAACATCTCTTCTAAAATGTAGTACCCCAGCGCTGGCCCTGGATTCAGAATTCAAATCCGGCTTCAGACATTTGACACTTAATTAGCTGTGTGACCTTGAGCAAGTCACTTAACCCCAATTGCCTCACCAAAAACCAAACTAAAATGTAGTACCCCAAGATGGCCTCAATACCATAGCAGTGTTCAGAATGAAGCAGTTAACGTAGAACGATTTTTAATAAAGAGCTGGCATTTGTTTACATATGCTTTACAGATGTTATCCCATTTTCTCCTCACAATGACCCTGGAAGACAGGTGCTGTTATTACACCCATTTTATAATCTTTTTAAATTTTCTTGAATTCTTACTCAATGATCCATGCGCTTGTTTTCAATAATGTTTTTCAATTTAGTATTTTGTTCCCCCCAATTACATGTAAAAACAATTTTTAACTTTCATTTTCAAAACCTTGAGTTCCAAATTCTCTCCCTTCCTCCCTCTCCACCCCCCCCCTCACTGAGAAGGCAAGCAATTAGATATAGGTTATACATGTGTTGTCATGCAAAACATATTTCCATATTAGTCATGTTGTGAAAGAAAACATAGACCAAAAAAACCCCAAGAAAAGTAAAGTTGAAAAAGTATGCTTCAGTCTGTATTTAGATACCATCAGTTTTTTGTCTGGGAATGGATAACATTTTTCATTTGGTCCTTTAGAGTTGTCCTGGATTATTATACTGCTGAGAATAGCTAAATCATTCACAGCTGGTCATCTTAAAATATTGCTGTTACTTTGTACACAATACATTTTACTTTGCATCAGTTCATGTAAATCTTTCCTGATTTTTCTGAGAGCATCCTGGCTCATCATTTCTTACAGCACAATAATGTTCCATCACAATCACATACCACACTTTGTTCAGCCATTCCCCAATTGATGGGCATCTCCTCAATTTCCAATTCTTTACCACCAGAAAAGAGCTACTATAAATATTTTTTGCACTTACAATGCATTAATGTCTCATTTTCCCCACATCCCTTCCAACATTTGACATTTTCCTTTTTTGTCCTATTAATCAATCTAATAGGTATGAGGTAGTACCTAAGAATTGTTTTACTTTACAGTTCTCCAGTCAATAGTGATTTAGGGTATTTTTTCATGTGGCTACAGATAGCTTTGACTATATCATCTGAAACTGTTCATATTTTTATTTTTCATTTTTTAAATTTCTCTTTCAACAAACATTTATTTTATTTTCCATTTACATGTAAGGGTAGTTTTCAACATTCATTTTCATAAGATTTAGAGTTCCAAATTTTTCTCCCTCCCTCCCTCCCTTTCCTCCCCCCTCCACAAGATCGCAATCAGGTTATATATGTACAATCCACAAGTGTTCTTTTTATCAGTTCTTTCTAAAGCGGTGCATAGTAAGCTTCCTCATTAGTTCCTTGGGATTGTCTTGGATCATTGCACTGCTGAGAGTAGTTAAGTCATTCACAATTACTCACTGAATAATACTGCTGTCACTACACACAATGTCCTCTCAGCTCTGCTCACTTCACTATACATTGATGTTCATTAGTCTTTCAAGGTTTTTCAGGGATCATCCTGTTTGTCATTTCCTGTAGCACAAGTCCATTCCACTACAATCATATAACACAGCTTTTTCCATCATTCCTCAATTGATGGACATTCCCTTGATTCTCAATTCTTATCCTCCACCAAGAGTTGCTATAAATATTTTTTCTACAATTTTTCCCTCTTTTCTCTTTTTTCATGATTGCTATTGTTAACTGTTTCCATTCCATCCTATTCCCTTCCCCATGATATTTATTCTATTATCCATCTTCTTTCATCCTATCACTCTTCAAAAGGGATTTGCTTCCATCCTATTCCCTTCCCCATGATATTTATTCTATTATCCATCTTCTTTCATCCTATCACTCTTCAAAAGGGATTTGCACTCTGCCCTTCCTTCTTTTGCTCCTCTCTCTTTATCCCTTTCCCCTCCTATTTTCCTGCAGGGTTATAGAGATTACTCTACCCAATTGAGTATGTACATTATTCCCTCCTTGAGCCAATTCTAATGAAAACTGCTCATATTTTTGACCATTTCTCTATCAATATGGAAATGGCTCTTATTTTTATAAATTTGACCCACTTCTCTATATGTTTGAGAAATGAGGTTTTTATCAGAGAAACTTTCTTAAAATTTTTTTCACAGTTAGGGTTGCTACCTATATTTCCCTCCATCCTATTTCCCCCTCTATTTATTCTCTCTTCTTGTCACCCTGACCTTCCTCAAAAGTGTTTTGCTTCTGATTGCCACCTCCCCCAATCCACCCTCCCTTCTATCACCACTCCCTCATCTCCCTTCCCCTCCTACTTTCTTGTAGGGTAAGATAGATTTGTATACCCAATTGAATGTATGCTATTCCCTCATTGAGCCAATTCTGATGAGCCCCACACACCTTCCGCATCTTCCCTTCCACTGTTAAAACTTTTTCTTGCCTCTTTTATGTGAAATAATTTACCACATTCTATATTTCCCTTTCCCTTTCTCCCAGTGCATTCTTTTCTCACCTCTTAATTATTATTTTAGATAGCATCCCCTCATATTAAACTCACACCTGTACCCTCTATCTATAGATACTCCTAACTGCCCTAATAAGGAGAAAATTCTTATGAGTTTTAAGTATCATCTTCCCATGTAGGAATGTAAACAGTTTAACCTGATTTCCCTTATTATTTCCCTTTCCTGCTTACCTTTTTATGCTTCTCTTAAGTCTTGTATTTGAAAGTCAAATTTTCAATTTAGCTCTGGTCTTTTCATCAAGAATGATTGAGGGGAGGGGCAGCTAGGTGGCGTAGTGGATAGAGCATCAGCCCCGGAGTCAGGAGGACCTGAGTTCAAATCTGGCCTCAGACATTTGCCAACTTACTAGCTGTGTGACCCTGGGCAAGTCACTTAACCCCAATTGCCTCACCCCAAAAAAACCAAAACCAAAAAACCCAATATAGGATTCCTATAATTTGAAAATGCATATTAAAGACTCCTAATCTTTAGGGGCAGCTAGATGGCGCGCAGTGGTTAAAGCACCGGCCCTGGATTCAGGAGTACCTGAGTTCAAATCCGGCCTCAGACACTTGACACTTACTAGCTGTGTGACCCTGGACAAGTCACTTAACCCCCATTGCCTGCAAAAATAAAAAATAAAATAAAATAAAGAATGATTGAGGGGCAGCTAGGTGGCACAGTGGATAAATCACCAGCCTTGGATTCAGGAGGACCTGAGTTCAAATCTGGCCTCAGACACTTGACACTTACTAGTTGTGTGACCCTGGGCAAGTCACTTAACCCTCATTGCCCTGGAAACAAAAGAATGAAAGTCCTCTATTTCATTGACTATCCATTTTTTCCCCTGAAGGATTATTCTCAGTTTTACTGGGTAGGTGGTTCTTTGTTGTAATACTAGCTCCTTTGTCCTTCAGAATATCATATCCCAAGCCCTCTGATCCTTTAATGTAGAAGCTACTAAATCTTTTTTAACCTGACTGTGATACTTGAATTGTTTCTTTCTGGTTGCTTACAGTATTTTCTCTTTGACCTGGGAACTCTGGAATTTGGCTATAATATTCCTGGGAGTTTTTATTTTGGGATCTCTTTCTATTTTACCTATCCTCTGGTTCTAGAGTATCAGGGCAGTTTTCCTTGATAATTTCTTGAAAGATGGTGTCTAGGGGGCAGCTAGGTGGTGCAGCAGATAGAGCACTGGCCCTGAATTCAGGAGGACCTGAGTTCAAATCCAGCCTCAGACACTAGACACTTACTAGCTGTGTGACTTTGGGCAAGTCACTTAACCCTCATTGCCCTGCCAGAAGGAAGAAAAGGGAGGAAGGAAGGAAGGAAGGAAGGAAGGAAGGAAGGAAGGAAGGAAGGAAGGAAGGAAGGAAGGAAGAGAGAGAGAGAGAGAGAGAGAGAGAGAGAGAGAGAGAGAGAGAGAGAGAAAGAAAGAAAGAAAGAAAGAAAGAAAGAAAGAAAGAAAGAAAGAAAGAAGTCTAGACTCTTTTTTTGATCATGCCTTTACATAGTCCAATAATTTAAAAATTATCTCTCCAGGGGCAGCTAGATGGTGCAGTGGATAGAGCACTGGCCTTGGATTCAGGAGTACCTGAGTTCAAATCCAGCCTCAGACACTTAACACTTACTAGCTGTGTGACCCTGGGCAAGTCACTTAACCCCCATTGCCTTACTAAAAAAAAAAAAAAATTCTCTCTCCTATATCTATTTCCCATGTCAGTTATTTTGTTCCAATGAGATATTTTACACTGTCTTCTATTTTTTTTGTTCTTTTGGTTTTATTTTATTGTTTCTTGATTTCTCATAAAGTATTAGCTTCCATTTGCTTAGTTCTAATTTTTAAGGAATTCTTTTTCTCCAGTGAGCTTTTGTACCTCCTTTTCCATTTACCCAATTCTACTTTTTAAGGAGTTTTTTCCTTCAGTGAACTTTTGTGCCTCTTTTTCCATTTGACCAATTCTACTTTTCAAAACATTCTTCTCCTCATTGGCTTTTTTGTACTTCTTTTACTATTTGAACTAGTCTGTTTTTTAGGGTGTTATTTTCTTCAGTATTTTTTTTTGTATGTGTCTCTTTCATAAAGTTCCTTTTTCATGATTTTCTTGCATCACTTTCATTTCTCTTCCCAATTTTTCTTCTACCTCTCTCACTTGATTTTTTTTTTTTTTGGTTGAGGCAATTGGGGTTAAGTGACTTGCCCAAAGTCACACAGCTAGTAAGTGTGAAGTGTCTGAGGTCAAATTTGAACTCAGGTCCTTCTGAATCCAGGGCCAGTAATCTATCCACTGCATCACCTAGCTGCCCCTCTCACTTGATTTTAAAAATCCTTTTTGAACCCTTTATTGGACTGAGATCAATTCGTATTTTTCTTGGAGGCTTTGGATGTAGGAGCTTTGACTTTGTAATCATCTTCTGAGTGTATGTTTTGATCTTCCTTATCACCATAGTAACTTTCCATGGTCAGAATTTTTTTTGCTTTTGTTTCTCATTTTCCCAGCCTATTTCTTGACTTTTTAGCTCTTTGTTAAAGTGGGACTCTGCTTCCAGGGTGGAGGGAGCACTGTCCCAAGCTTCAGGGATTTGTGCAGCTTTTTTACAAAGATACTTCTAGGGACCTGTAAGTTCTTCCAAGGTGGTATGATCTAAGGAAAGGTGTGTTTACTACTCTTCTGGCCTGTGTTCTGGTCTGTGAGTGACCCAAAATCACTCTTTTCTGCCCCCAAACTGTGATAAGGTCACAAGTTCAGGTGTGCTAATCCTCTTCCTCTTCCTGGGACTGCCACCAAGACTGTGACCTGGATCAGAGTATGGGCAAAGCAACAAGAATCCTGCCCCAGTGCCAGCAAAGAGACTCCTGTAATCTCCTTCTGATTAGTTGTTCTACCTCCTTACCATCTGTGGGCTGAGAGCTCCAGAAGCAGCCACTGCCATTGCTGATTCAGTGGTTCCCAAGGCCTGCTCCTGGTTTGCTGGGGTCCATCTGTGCTGGCATAACCTGCGCTAGACTGTCACCCAGTTTTAACAGACCTTTCCTGCCACCTTCTAAGTTGTCTTTGGCTGAAAAATTACTTCATCCCATCTTTTTTGTGTGTTCTACTACTGTAGGAATTGTTTTATGGCATTATGTAAAGATGTTCCATGGGTTTTAGGGAGAGCTCAGGTAAGTTGCTGTCTTTTCTCTGCCACCTTGGTTCCACCTTTTCAATAATGTTTTTATGCCACTTCTCATACCAAGTTGCCATCAGCTTGTATTGTAGCCTTCTTCCCACTGTGCACTCTTCCATGTCCTTTGGGTCACTTAGTGTTTTGGGGTTTTTTTGCAGTAGATAGTCATGGACCATGACTCAAAACTAGAGTATTATCACCAGAAGAAGACTGATATTTTCACTATGTATTCCTGGTAATGATGCAGATCAAAGTCAACCCACATCTTCTCATCCTGTGGGGTTGATACCTGGCCTCCCATAAGTCCTCCACAAGGGGACCACCCAACTTGTTGGGGTCCTTCTAGCTATGGTTACATCATATTGGTAACAATTCATCTTGCCATATTGCTTTTATGAAATGTTTGCACCAACATTAATGCACTGTTTGGAGCTATTAATTGGGCCAGCCATTCTGTAAATCAACTTGGGACTTTGTCCCCAAAGTTACAAAATTGTGCATATCTTTTTGATCCAGAGATACCACTACTAATCCTATAATCCAAAAAGGATCAAAGACAAAAGAAAAGGATCCACATGTACAAAATATTTATAACATCATCTTTTGTCTTGACAAAGAACTGAAAACTAAGGGAATGATTATCAGGAATGGCTGAATATATTAATTACAAAGGAGTATAATGGAATACTATTCTGTCACAAGAAATGATAAAGAGACTGGTTTCAGAGAAGCTTGGGAAGCCATCTATGAATTGATGCAGAGTAAAGTGAGCAGAACCAGGAGGATAATTTATATGACAACAATAATACTGTAAATCAAACAATTTTGAAGGACACAAGAATTCTAATCAGCAAGATGACCCACCATGATTCCAAAGAACTGATAATGAAGCATGGTACCCATCTTCTGACAGGAGGTGATGAACTCAAGGCACAAAATGAAATATATAGTTCTAGATATTGTGAATAAGAGAATTTCTTGTTTGATTATACATGTTTGTTTATAGGGGTTTTGAACTTTTTTGGCAATGGGAGGTAAGAAAGAGAAAAACAATTTTTGTTCATTAAAAAATAATAATGATAAATTATTTGCACCAACCTACACTTTCATCCATAGTGTTTGATAGTTTGCTTCTTACTATTTTTTTGTTATTCAGTCATTTTCAGTCATGTCTGGCTCTTCATTACTCCATTGGGAGTTTTCTTGGCAAAGAGACTGGAGTGGTTTGCCATTTCCTTCTCTAGCACATTTCACAGATGAGGCAAGCAGGGTAAAGTGATTTGCTCAGGATCATGCAGCTAATAAATGTCTGAGGCCAGATTTGAACTCAGGAAAATGAGTCTTCCTAACTCCAGGACTGGTACTCTATTCACTGAGCTACCTAGCTACCCCTCTGTATGACCTCTGGCAAGTCAATTAACCCTCTTTCCCTCAATTTCCTCATTTGTAAAATAAGTTTGGACAGATGACCACAGAGATCTATAATCCTCTGATCTGCCTTAATTTGAGAGATGTAGATTGTTTTAAATGTTTATCTTTTATCATAAGTGTTAACTTACCTTGTTAGACTATAAGCTCCTCAGGAAAGAGATTGTCTTTCTTTTTGTATTTGTATCTTTACTTAGCCCAATGCTTAACATAGTAAAGGCTAAATAATTTTTTTTTAATTTCTTTTCATTCATTCATGCTGGTAACTTTCTCCACTATTCCTGTCTCTATTATCTAATTATTGTTTGGAAAACTCCTTGACTCTCTTTTTTTTTTGTGGGGCAATGGGGGTTGTGACTTGCCCAGAGTCACACAGCTAGTAAGTGTTAAGTGTCTGAGGCCGGATTTGAACTCAGGTACTCCTGAATCCAGGGTCAGTGCTCCATTCACTGTGCCACCTAGCCGCCCCCAACTCCTTGATTCTTAAAAGTTTTCTTCAAACTCATTTATTTGGTCTTATTTCCTTACTTAATTCTTAATTATTTCCTTATTAATTCTCACTTAAGTCCTTTAACAGTTATTTAATCATGTCTCAGGGTATCTTGCCTCCTTCCTTTATTTATCTGCATCATCCTCATACTTTAGCTGACTCAGTTACTAAAATGAGGTTATTACCTGAATGTACAACTTACCCCTCAGGGCATCTGGTGAGAAAAGTATTTTATAAGCTCTTTGGAGAGGCAGCCCTGCTATCCTGAGGGAAAATGCTGGATGTGGAGTCAGGAGGACTTTAGTTTAATCCAGGTTCTGCCACTATGATTAACTAAGGGAAAGTCACTGAACATTTCTGAGCCTTAGTTCCTGGATTTGTAAAATGGGGAGAATAATAATACTTGCATTACTTACCTCTCAGGGAGATGGAGAGGTAAGTGCTTTATAACCCTGAAAAAGCTAAAAAATAATTTAAATTTTTAAAAAGCAAGCTATAGGGGCAGCTAGGTGGAGCAGTGGATAAAGCACCGGCCCTGGATTCAAATCCTGAGTTCAAATCCGGCCTCAGACACTTAACACTTACTAGCTGTGTGACCCTAGGCAAGTCACTTAACCCCCATTGCCCCGCAAAAAAAAAAAAGCAAGCTACATTCCTTAAATAAATCTTAAAATGCTATGTGAATTGAGATGTTATTAGATCATAATATACCTAAAAAGTATCTGATTTTTCTTTCGTTTTAAGTAACTTTAATTGATGCTTTCTGCTTATATCATCATAGTATCCCATGTATCCCACTTGCTCTACTTCTCTGAGAGCTATATTATATGACAAATATTATTTTTTTAGAAAGGGAGAAGAAAAGTCCGCACAACTGATCAAGTATCTGATTTTTCAATGAGTACTTCTTCTAGCAACTTGGATGAAAGAATGAAAAAGCACCCAAGAGCCTTTCTCTAGATACTGTGCTAAGCAACAGCAACCCAAGTACAAACAAGGAAGGTAGTCTCTGTCCTATAGGGGCTTATGATCTAAGGATACTAGAGTTGGAAAGAAGAGGGGAATGAGTGTACTCCAGTGGTGGTGGTAGCATGGTTTAGAAATGGCTAGGAAGTGGTATAGTAGGGGGAAATAAGATGTAAGCACACCTCTTAGAGCCCAGGGCTGCAGGACCAGATTACTTAATTTTTGTAATTCAATTTTGTATAACTCTCATTTTTTCCCAATTTTTCTTCTGCCTCTCTTATTTAATAAAATCCTTTTTCAGCTCTTCCAAGAGGGCTTTTTGGCCTTGAGACCAATTCATCTTCCCCTTTGAGGCTTCACATGTAGGCATGTTGACACTGTTGTGTTCTTCTGAGTTTGTGTCTTCGTCTTCCCTGTTGCCATAGTAGCTTTGTATGGTCAGGGTTCTTTTCTGCTTCTTACTAATATTTTAGCCTATTTCATGCCTTTTAAATTTGGGCTTTGCTCCTAGGGTACCAGGGGTACTGTGCCAAGCTTCTTTTGCTGGGGGCCAGGAGCCTGATGACTGGCTTTCTGCTCTGAGGCCTCAGCAGCTTAAGGCTTGCTCACTGTACTAGGTGACCTGCTCTAGTTGTGCCTGTTGTGTAGCAGATACCCCAGCTTCTGTGTTGAGACTGAGGGCCTCACAATTGGCCTGCTGTGCCACTAGCCTGTTGAGCTAGAACCAAGGGTCCTCAGCTGCTGATCTGTGTGATCGGCTACTGTAGCTAAGAGCCTTCCACTGGCTTGTCCAATGCTCCACTTTTACTCAAGTGAGGCAGACCTTTCATAAAGTCCTTCTAGGTTATCTTAAGCCAGAATGTTGTTTCACTCTAAAATCCATTTAAAGGCTTAATTTAATGTTGTTTCTGAGGGAAATTTCAGAGAACTCAGGCAACTTCCTGGCTTCTCTCTGCCATCTTGGCTCCACCCTAAACCCTCAATTTCATATTAGAACCTTTTAAGATAATATACCATACATTTATCTTTTAATGACTTCAAGTCTGAATTCACCTTTGACAACACTGCTCCCACTACCACATTTTGAGATTTTGTCAATTTAATGTCATGGTCAATTTTAGGCCACTCTTCCAATTCATTTATAAGCTATTTAAAACTCTGGAGTGAGTGTGTGTGTGTATGTGTGTAAAACCTTTTTAAAAGAACCACACTGTCTTCTGTTTTCTAATCCATTCTATGACACTTGAGGCTTATTTGAGAGTTTAGTCAGTTTTTTAATATAATTATTATATTATATTATTATTATATTATATTAGGTTTATCTTTTCTCCCATCTTTCTATCCAAAGAAAATGCAGATTCTCAATACCAGTAGGAGGAATTGGATGGGAGTAGAGATAGCACAGTTTGGAAATGTCCCATAAGAGGCATGGTAACCTGGATCTGGGCAAGATAAGGTTATCTCACCTATCAGAGCCCAAAGTCCCAGGGGACAGAATGCCAGTTCCAATGAGAAGAAGAGTGTTAGTGTGCAGGCAGTACAGTTTGAACATAACTAATTTAGTAGACTTGCTGAAAAATTCATCATCTTCTGAGCAACCTGTTAATAAGATTGTCACAACTTATCTAGGCTCAGACAAAAGACCTATAGAGCTGCCAGAGCTGGAACTTGGCTCAAATAGTCTTGGAGAAGCCAAGGTCACCCAGGAGACCAAATTCAGAACTCAGAACAGGGCTGTAGTGAAGGAATAACAGTAATGAGATTCTATCCCATAGTTCATTACCCGTAATCCACTTCCAATCTATATTCCCAGCTCTCCTTCAAAACTAAGTGATTTCTTCCCCTCAACCTGAGTCTCTAATACAGGAAAGTTCTTAACCTGGGGTTTGTGACATTGGTTTATTTATATATCTATCTTTATATCGATAACTAGGTATCAATATAGATTGATAATTATATCTCCATATAATTGGTTTCCTTGGCAAGTCTAAGTACTTAAGTTTATGTGTTTAAAAAGATGCTTCAGAGAAAGAGTCATAGGCTCCACCAAGCTGCCAAAAGGATCCATTACATAAAGACCATTAAGAAGGCTTCCTGGGGCAGCTAGATGGCGCAGTGGATAGAGCACCGGCCCTGGAGTCAGGAGTACCTGAGTTCAAATCCGGCCTCAGACACTTAACACTTACTAGCTGTGTGACCCTGGGCAAGTCACTTAACCCCAACTGCCTCACTAAAAAAAAAAAAAAAAAAAAAAAAAAAAAAAAGAAGGCTTCCTGATTCTAATGCTTCTCCTTAATCCCTGATGTAGTCCTCACAAAGTCCTGGTCTTGCTTTCCAACCCCTCTTCTTACCCTGGCCCTTCTGAGGTAATTTCTCTGAGCCCCATCTGTTTTCACTGTCTCTTCAGAACCAATATCAGCATGATCAAAACCCATGTTTTCATTTTTTTTTTTTTAGTGAGGCAGTTGGGGTTAAGTGACTTGCCCAGGGTCACACAGCTAGTAAGTGTTAAGTGTCTGAGGCTGGATTTGAACTCAGGTACTCCTGACTCCAGGGCCAGTGCTCTATCCACTGCACCACCTAGCTGCCCCACCATGTTTTCATTTTTATAATTTTGTCCATATTTAAAACCCTCCTCGCCTGCTTTGGCACAAGGGTTTTCAATGAAACCATGAGATAAGTGGATATTTACAGTCAAAGTACATTAAAATTGATTCATATCTAGCCACTAAAATATTTATTAGGTGCCCACAATGTGCAAGACCTAGTATTTTTTAAGCATGCAAATGTCTGTACTGACAAGCCAGGAAATGAGGGCTTATTTGAGCTAATTTCCTGCGGTTGGGTAAACTGCTAAAGACCTGGGACTCAGCAAAACCATCTGCATCCCCAGCATAGTTTGATAAAAATTGTACCATTAAATAATTCTCTTCCATTTGACAGATTTACACACAAAACCCTCACCCCTTTAATTTTTCAGTGAAACATTTTAAATATGTTTTTATTCTATGGTCTTTAGGTCCACTTACTTGTCCTGGACTCAGAGCAGTAATAATGACAATAAAATTTTTTAATATGAAGTAAGATATCCACACATTTATAGAGCAATTTATGCTTTTCAAATCCCTTTCCCATGCCTCTCCTTTGAGGTTCACAACAATGATGGAATGCTGGGCAATGCAAGTAATATTATCTCTACTTAGCAGAAGAGGAAATTGAGACAAAGAGAAGATATATAGTTTTCCTAGGGTCATTCAGTAGCAAAGGTAGTAGAACCAATGTGGTTCAAGGTCTGGACTTGGAATCAGAGGGTCTGGGTTTTAAAAATCCTGGTCCTGCCATCACATTACCTGTGTGACTGTGAGCAAGTCACTTAATCTATCTGGGCCCCAGATAGATTAAGTGAAATGAAGGGCTTAGTCTAGATGGGATACCTTTCTGGCTCTAAATGTACGATCTTATGAGCCCAGTTTATTCATGCTCAGTTCAGAGCCATCACACTCTTTTCTTGGCTACCCAGATCCCAGTGACCAAGATTTGCCTGGCTACTATTCCTATTTCCTCACCTCCCTGAGGCTTATCTTTTTACTATAAGTCACTATATAAATCCCAACTATGACTATTATCACTTCCTACTACCCCTCATATTAGCCACAAATCTTTTTAGATCAAGTCAGAACCTGTTCAACAAAGTCCCATCTGGAGAGCAGATACCAACCACAGAGAATGGCAGCGATCAAGCTATTATTCTAGTGATCAGGGCTCTCTACTGGTGAGGATCGAAGCTTTGATCAATCAAGTATTTATTTGTTGTTGTTGAATCATTTCAGTCTATTTGACGTTTTCTTTTTTTTTCTTTTTTTTTTACATATAAGGTATTTTATTTTTTCCGTTACATGTAAAGATAGTTCTCAATTTTTGTTTATACAAGCTTTACAATTTCAGATTTTTCTCCCTCCCTTCCCTCCCTCCCCCCTCCCATAGACAGCAGGTAATCTGATATAGGTTATATCTATATATCTATATACATATACATATATATCTGTACACACATAATAACATTAATCCTATTTCTGCATTAGTCCTGTTATAAGAGAAAAAATCAGAGCAATGATGCAAAACCTCAAAATAGAAAAAAAAAACCAACAACACCAAAAACAAAAGAAATAGTATGGTTCATTCAGCATCTATACTCCAGTTCTTTTTTTTTTCCTTGGATTTGGAGATCCTCTTCTATCACGAGTATTTGATGTTTTCTTGGCAAAGATACTGAAATGGTTTGCAATTTCCTTCTCCAGCTCATTTTACAAATGAGGAACTGAGGCAAAGAGGGTGAAGTGACTTGCCCAGGGTCACACAGCTAGTAAGTGTCTGAGGCCAGATTTGAATTCGGGAAGAGGAGTCTTCCTGACTCCAGGCACAACGCTCTATCCATTGTGCTTTCTAGTTGCCCTAAGTATTAAATGCCCATTATAAGTCAGGTACTGGGCTATGTCCTGGTATATGAGAAACAACTAAAAAGAATGGGAGCAGTAATTGTTTCAATGGTGGAGGAAACAAGTACATATATAAACAAATGCAGCATAAATATAAAGTGAATAAATACAATGAATACAAACATATTCAAAGTAAAACAAAGTATCGGGGTGAGGGGAGATCAGGAAAGGCTTCAGGCAGAAAACGCTGCCTGAGCTGCATCTTAAAGGAAGACAGTGACTCCATGATGCAGAGCTAAGGAGGGACCTACAGAGCTGCCAGAGTGGAACTTGGCTAGAATAGACTTGAAGAAGTAAGGGCCATCTCCAGACCAAACTCAGGATTCAGAATAGAGAGGCCAAATTGGCTGAATTGTGGAATGTAGGAAGAGGAGCAATTTTCAATAAGGCTGCTATATGAATGGGCGCAGAGTGAAGTAAGTAGAACAAGGAGAAAATTGCAGCATTTTAAAGATAAACAACTATGGGTATTTTGATCAGTGCAATGACCAGCCATGATCTCAGAGGATTTATGCTGCAACATGTTACCCACCTCTTGACAAAGAGCTGATACAGTGCAGAGACATTTTTTTTTAACATGGCCAATGTGGAAATTTGTTTTGTTTGACTATATATATATATATATATATATATATATATATATATATATATATATATATATATATATATTTGTAACAGAGGGTTGTTTTTCTTTTCTTTCCCCTCAATCAGAGGGCAGGATAAGAGAAGGAAAGAAGAGGTTTTTTGTTTATTAAAACAAAATTTTGACACAGTTTCCAAGGAAGCTGCAAAGAAAGGTTGGGACTAGATTGAGAAGGGCTTCAACAGCTCAACACAGGAATTTCTATTTTATTTTAAAGGTAGTAGGAAGCCACTGGAATTGATTGAGCAGGGATATGATTGAGTAGTCAATCTGTGTTGAAGGAAAATTACTTTGGCAGCAGTATGTAAGACAGACTGCAGTAGAGAAGGACTAGAGGCAAGAAGATCAATAATCTAATATTCAACCTCATATAGGTATAAAGTTTTTCAGGATTTCAATCTGCAGCTGGATTAGAGAGCTTACTATGTGGACATTGACATGGATTCTTTACAAATCAAATCTCACCCCATGGTACTATCTACACTTTTGTCTTGTTGAATTTTGTGAAATTGGATGTTATGTGAAATTAAATGGTCACCAACTGGAAAAGGTTAGATATTTTCTTTTATTCAGAGAACTTCTGTCATTGACTACCAGTCTCCAAAGATTTAAGATGCAGGGTTCTCCAAAATGCAAAAGAGAAACTCATGGTCAGTATAAGTAGGCTATGACACCTTACCACTGATGAATCATGCAAGACCCCCCCCCAAAATGAATCATGCAAGACTCATGCAAGTGGGCTAAAGGATGTCATTAGAGATACATAATTGGAAAACTGGGGAGATCCAGGGTCAGCCAATGGACAGCCCATGTACTCCATTGGTATCAACCATCCATGAAATGTCACGAGATTTAGAGGAAACCCCCCATCATGTTGAATGGATACATTGAAGATGATTTATTGAAGGATATGGACAAGAGACACTGGGTGAGAGGGCATGGATGAATTATTATCTGCATTGTTGGAGGGATTACCCATGTCAATTAGACCTCAGCTCTATTGAAGTATCAGAGTATCTAAGAGAGTTTCAGGGAATAATCCAGATAACATAAAAGTGACATAAAAATTTCCCTAACACTTGCACTCCCTCCTTCACAGGATTTTTTTAAATCCCACAGGATTATTATTTTTTTTTAGTGAGGCAATAGGGGTTAAGCGACTTGCCCAGGGCCACACAGCTAGTAAGTGTTAAGTGTCTGAGGCCAGATTTGAACTCAGGTACTCCTGAATCCAAGGCCAGTGCTCTATCCACTGCACCACCTAGCTGCCCCCTACCACAGGATTATTTTAACAATTAAATGAGAAGCATGTAAGGACACCTAATAATTTAAAAGCCCTCTATAAGTGGGAATTATCATGGGAATTCAATTATTCCTAGAAAGACAGCATGCAATAATGGAAAGAAAATAGGGTTTGAAGTCAAGAGACCTGAGATGTGATCCTCAGCTCCAACACTTGCTTGCTGCTGCACAATCTTCCATTCAATTTCCTCATCCATAAAAATAGGGCTAATGAAACCCATACCACTCTACCAAGTAGTTGTGAAGAAAAGCACTTTGCAAACCTGCAAAATGCAAATCAATGTCACCATCCCCTTGCATGCTGGGTAGGTCTGGCAGGTTAGTGACAAGTGTGTCAGGGGAAAAAATATACCATTAACACGCAGAGGCAAATTCTGGAAATGGTATGGAAATGGTGGAAATGGTTCCTTAAGATATGAATTTAAATATCCAAACCTAGGAGAGGTTGAGCTGTAAAACCCTTTGACCCCATAAAAGACAACCCTTTAAATCCCCTTTCAGAACTCAGGGCCCAGAAAGAGAAGTAGGAGACTGGGGTGTAGAGAGCAGAGGTTTGGAATCTAAAATTCTTGAGCCCTTCCAGATTTGCAGGGTTCTGCTTTATTACAGTGCTTTCCTTAGCAATAAAAGTATCAGTTCTCATCTCCAAGGGAAAGTTTCAGCCATGTGAAAGCAAAAACACCTACTCATTGGGTTCCACAGTTCCAATTCTTCCTGAAGTCACCAAATTTCCCCAGGTGGCATTTACATAATTTTATTTCCGTAGAGCAGATTAATCAACTTGTTTGTTTTAGAGACAGGAGGGAAAAGACATCAGTGATTCCATTGCTTCTGCACCAGCAAGCCTGGATCTCAACTATTCAGAAGAGTGATGTCTCTTCTAACAGGGATCAACCATTTATGAAGTTTTCTCTAAGCTTATCAATAAGGGGGTGTGAGAAGGGTTTTAACATGGATTTCTCACAAGGCAGATGACAATTTTGGCTTTGGGATGACCCAGCCCAAACATGCTTATATATCTGGGACAGTTGTGATAGCAAGTCCTGTCCACATCTGGCATCAGCAGTCAGCCTCTGTTTGTTCCCATGGAAACAATATCCAAGGGGTAACTCTGGAAATTACTTCCTCTGGGCTGCAATTTGTCCTTAGGTTAAAGATTTTTATGGTCTACATTTAACAACACAGATTGAATGTAATATTACACCTCAGTTTCTGGGAATTGTAAAATCTCACACTGTCCCCAAAATCTAGTTGCTAATGGCATCCCAAGTCAGGCTGGCTTCAGATGGGGAGGGGAGGGAGAGGGTGGTGTTTACAAATTTTCTACCCTGAACTCTACTTAGAACGGGGGTCATGTAACATTAGACTAATGCCTTTCACACAAGCAATCCCCTATGATGTCACTGCTCCTTGTTTCATCCCAGGGCACCTCTTACCAAGGGACCTGTAAGAATGGAATCTAAAGCCTTTTGGAGGAAATGGATCAAGAACAAATCATGGAAAAACTGAAGAAGGGGAGGAGTCACAGATTGGTTGGGGAAAGGGGAAAGGAGTCCCTCTACCCCAATCCTGGCTACAAATGCAGCTTTTTTTAATTAACCTAGACAAGTTGGTATCTTTTGTGCACAGGGGGAAATTCTGATGGCTAATTATACTCCCAGAAAGATGCAACCATTCCCAAAGGGACATTTCTTAACAAGTTTTCTTGGTGGTCCAGGTACCATGGTTTCCAGGCAATTCTTAGATCTCATCCAGGACAGAAATGTGCCTCAGTAACACATTTAATATTGCTTATACTATCAGACACAACTAAGGTGATCAGCTGGTTTTGCTAAACTGTCTTGTTTTTTTCCTTTCTTTTTTTAATCTATGACAATAAATGGATCACTGAGGGAGGGGATATATTTGGAAAGAAAGATGATGTAAAACCAAAAAGATGTTAAATAAGATTTAAACAATACCTTTGAAACTCTGGCCAAGTGAGAAAGGGTAAGTCACCTTGTCCTTGTCCTTTCAATCTCAGAATGTTTCTCTACCTCCCTCCTGGGGGAGAAAAACCAATGATGATGACGACGACTAGATGTTCTAAAGAAGGGTCCAATACTGTCAGTTCCATGCCACAAATATTTATTGGGAACCTATTGTGTGCTGCACTGAGTGAGGAATACCAAAGTGAGTGAGATACATAGTTCCTGCCCTCAGGAACTCGTGGTCTAGTAAGGCAGAGAGAGACCAGATAATTATAATAAAAATCAAATGCTTTGCTACAAGATATTGTAAAAACAAAGCCTCATAGGGGTCCAGAGGAGGGAGATAGCACTTTCTTTTAGTAGGTAGGGAGGAGATTAACAAAGGGATCAACAAAGATGAAACATTGGAGAAGGGCCTTGAAGGATGAGCAGAATGTGGACATGTAAAGATGAAGAAAAAGGATGATTTAGATAAAGGAAGCATAACCCCCAACCCCCATCCCCAGCTCCTCTGGTTTTTGTTTAGTAATCAGTGACTTGCCTTGAGACTTCTATCTAATGCAGGAGGACTTTCTTAGTCCCTTCCACCTCTATCCCCCAAGGCCTCTCTTCTAAGGTTATCTTCCACTTACTCTGCATGTATACTGTATATACCTATTTATTCATATATCTTTTGCTTTTTAAAAGAAAGCTTCTGCACTTAACCCCAATTGCCTCACCAAACCCCCCCAAAAAAAAGAAAGAAAGCTTCTGGGGCAGCTAGACGGCACAGTGGATAAAGCACCAGCTCTGGATTTGGGAGGACCTGAGTTCAAATTCAACCTTAAACACTTGACACTTACTAGATGTGTGACCCTGGGCAAGTCATTTAACCCTCATTGCCCTGCAAAAACCAGATAGATAGATAGCTAAATGAGTAAATAAAAACTTTTTGTGAGTTCTGGAGGAAAAAAATAATTGAAGCATGTGAGGAAACATCAAATAGTACAGTCTGATTGGAGTGTAAAATATATATAAGGAATTAAGTGCGGGAGTGGGGGGGGGGGGACAGCGGGAATGACAGGTAATGCCTGGATGCAGAGATGCCAAAGAGGAAGGAACAAAAATGAGGGGATAGATTCAAGAGAAGACACGGAGCAAATTGGATGTGGGATACAAATGAGATGGAGAAGTGAAAGATGATGCCAAGAATGCTTTTATGTTATAAAAAAAACCAATGAATATGAAGAATTTGGAAAAATATGAGAAGACTTACATGAAAGGATGAAGAATGAAATAAGCTGGAAGAAAATACAGGATCGTAAAATCATTCATTCAGAGCTGGAAGAGACCTCTAGTGCAACCCCATTATTCTACAGGTAAGGAAGTAGAGGTCCAAAGTGGTGAATTCAGTAACTTGCCCAAGGTCATACAGGTAATAAATATCAGAAGTGGAATTTGAACCCAAGTCCTTTGACTCTAGAGGTAATGGCTCTTGATAATGAATCTTTTACCCAGTCACTACAACAAAATAAAGGGAAAAAATAACCACCAAAAAAACAAACAAACAAACAAACCCTAAACCCTGCAGACTATGTTATTATAATGATCAAACCTAGTCCAGAAGAACAGATGAGAAAACGCCCATCCTCTAGCTGTACCAAATCTGAAGCTATACTATAAAGCAGCAATCATCAAAACTATTTGTTACTGGCTAAGAAATAGAGTGGTAGATCAATGGAATAGGTTAGGCGTAGGAGACACAGTAGTAAATTACTTTAGTAATCTACTGTTTGATAAAACCAAAGACTCCAGGTTCTGGGATAAAAACTCACTCCTTGACAAAAACTGCTGGGAAAACTGGAAGATAGTATGGCAGAAACTAGGCATAGACCAACATCTTACACTGTATACCAAAATAAGGTCAAAATGGTTACATGATTTAGACATAAAAGGTGATGCCAGGGCAGGAGGACCTGAGTTCAAATCCAACCTCAGACACTTGACATTTACTAGCTGTGTGACCCTGGGCAAGTCACTTAACCCTCATTGCCCCGCCCCCCAATTAATTAAAATTAAAATTAAAAAATAAAAATAAAAAGGTGATGCCATAGGTAAATTAAGAGAGGAAGGAATAGTTTACCTCTCAAATCTATGGAGAGAAGAAGAACTTATGACCAAACAAGAGATAGAGAATATTATGAAATGCAAAATGGATGATTTTGATTATATTAAATTAAAAAAGTTTTGTACAAACAGAAGCAATACAGCCAAAATTAGAAGGGATGCAGAAAGCTGAGAAACATTAACAGTCAGTGTTTCTAATAAAGGCCTCATTTCTAAAATATATAGGGAACTAAATCAAATTTACAAGAATGCAAGTCATCCCCCAATTGAGAAACGGTCAAAGGATACGAACAGGCAGTTTTCAGATGAAGAAATCAAAGCTATCTATTGCCATATGAAAAAAATGCTCTAAATCAGTACTGATTAGAGAAATGCAAATTAAAACAACTCTGAGGTACCACCACACATCTACCAGATTGGCTAATATGACAAAAAAAGAAAATAATAAACATTGGAGAAGCTGTCAAAAAATTGGAACACTAATGCATTGTTGGTGGAGCTGTGAACTGATCCAACCATTCTGGAGAGCAATTTGGAACTATGCCCAAAGGGCTATGGGACTGTTTATACCCTTTGACCCAGCAATGCCACTGTTAGGTCTTTATCCTAAAGAGATCATAGAAAAGGGAAAAGGACCCACATGTACAAAAATATTTATAGCTGCTCTCTTTGTGGTGGCAAAGAATTGGAAAAATCAAAGGAATGCCCATCAATTGGGGAATGTCTGAACAAGTTGTGGTATATGAATGTAATGGAATACTACTGTGCTGTAAGAAACGATGAGCAGGGGGGCAGCTAGGTGGCACAGTGGATAGAGCACTGGCCCTGGATTCGGGAGGACCTGAGTTCAAATCCGGCCTCAGACACTTGACACTTACTAGCTGTGTGACCCTGGGCAAGTCACTTAACCCTCATTGCCCTGCCCCAAAACAAAAAAAAAAGTTTAAAAACACAAAACAAAACTATGAGCAGGCAGATTTCAGAAAAAACTGGAAAGACTTAAGTGGACTGATGCTGAGTGAAGTGAGCAGAACCAGGAGAACATTGTACACAGTAACAGCAACATTGTGTGATGATCAACACACTTGGCTCTTCTCAGTAGTGCAATGATCCAAGACAATTTCAAAGGACTCACGATGGAAAATGCTCTCCAAATCCAGAAAAAAGAACCGTGGAATCTAGATGCAGATTGAACCATACTAGGGTTCCTCCCAGCTCTGTATCCATGGTCCAATAAGTCAGGGGGTTCTTAACCTTTTTTGTTTCATGGATCCCTTTTGGTTTGAGTGATGTTTATGGACTTCTTCCAGAACAGTTTTTTAAATGCATAAAATAAACTATCAAGGATTGTAAAGGAAATGAATTATATTAAAATGGTTATAAAAACACTTTTTAATACAGGTTCACAGACCCCTGCTATAAGGGGAAATAACCTGTCCAGGTTCACACAGGTAGTTATTAGCAGAACTGTGATTCCCACCCATGTCTGCATTGGGTGCTCTGTGACATCCAGACTCTCAAATGGTAGGAAGAGAAATCAGACTGAGAGTAGTTGAGAAAGAAGACAAGAGGGGGCAGCTAGGTGGTGCAGTGGATAAAGCACCGGCCCTGGATTCAGCAGTACCTGAGTTCAAATCCGGCCTCAGACACTTGACACTTACTAGCTGTGTGACCCTGGGCAAGTCACTTAACCCCCATTGCCCCACAAAAAAAAAAAAGAAAAGAAAAAAAAGAAAGAAGATATTGAAGTGGTGATCACAGATAGCTCCTTTGAGGAGTTAGATGGTGAAGGGGAGGAATTAGATAGTGGAGAATTGGAAGTAGGCAGCATGGCCAGGGATAAGGAAAGGAGATACAGAACAGAAGGGGCCAGACTTGAGCATGTCTGTTGTTGTTCAATCATTTCAGTCATGACCCCATTTGGAGTTTTCTTGGCAAAGATGCTAGAGTGGTTTGTCATTTCCTTCTCCTGCTCATTCAAAAATGAAGAAACTGAGGCAAATGGGGATGAAGTGACTTACCCAGGGTCACACAATTAATAAGTATCTAAGGCTGTATTTGAACTCAGGTCCTCCTGTCTCCAGGCCCTGCAATCTATCCACTGTACCACCTAAAGAGATGTTCACTTTTTTCATTTCTTTTAAGTGAACCATAGCAATACCTTGGATTGTTTTCCTCACTTGGGCAGATTAACAGAGTAAAGGACCTTGGCCGGTAGCAAATATTTGGGTGAATAATTAAACATTTAGAAAAGTTAAAAGACATTCACAATGGGAAGGGGGAAGGGGAGGGGGAGGTTTAGGGAGAATTGACCTTGCAGCCAGAGTAAACAAGCAGTGGGAGAAGTTTTTTTAAACAGGTCCACAGCTTCCCTCAGCCCCACCCACCAAACCCACACCTGGGGCCTGCCATCACTTCTGGGAAACCGAGACTGCAGCTAGAGAGAATCAGCCCTTTTTAACTGAGCTGCAACAGAGAGCTGTGAAAATCTGCCAAACCACAGACCCTTCTCCCGGGAAAGGGTCACTTTCATTCAGTGTAATCCCCCAGCCGCTGCCCGTTGGAAAATTCGTCAGCTTTTTTTTTTCCCTCCCTTTTCAGATGGTGACCTGACCATATAAGTTGAAGGTGTATCTGGATACCCTTTGTTACAACACAGAGTTTGGTCTATAATCAAGCGACTTCAAAAGTTATTATGAAACAGACAGAAAAACTAAAAAGACAACAACAACAACAAAAAACAACAAAACAAAACACACGGACAGACCTAATTTCGGTTTGTCTGCCATAACACAGGGAGGGTTTGCTAGGCTCAACCTTGGACTCACACATCTCCAACAGAGTTTTCTAGTTTCCACCAGGGTGAGCACAGGCAGAAAGAGATGCTCAAGGAGGAAAAAGACCTTTTGGGTATTCCAATCCAAACCACAACCTGCCTGAGAGGTAACAGAAGCAAATGCTGCCTGCTTGCTAAGGGGGACTCCTCTGCAGGACCAGTTGGTGAGACCATCTGGTCACGCTGGGTGCTCCGAGTGGAGCAAAGGTTTGCTCCCCTCCTTCAGAGCTCCCCACAAACAGGATGAATTTTGGTAGAGGTTGAACTAGGACACGTCTAGAGAATGGGAAAGTATGAGAATTTAACCAGGGAGATCTGGGTTCAAACCCCACCCTTGTGGGATTTGTCTGATCCTGGGGACAAGCCACCTGATCTCTCTGAAACTCAGTTTCCACATCTGTAAAATAGGGAAAGAGAAACTCTTACTTACTCCAGTTACCCCACAAGGTTGTAAGTGCTTTGTAAATCTTAACTCAATATAGAATTAGGAAGATATTAGTTATAATTTTCTGATTTAGCTATGTCTTCCTTATTGAGGATGTAATGATTTAGTCATAAGTCCTTGAATAAATAAATGGTGCTGAGGGACTATTGCCATAAGGATAACAACTCACATTTCTAGAGAGCCATAAGTTTTGCAAGGTGCTATTCCTCACAAAACCCCTATGAAGTAGATGGTTTAAGTTTTATTATCCCCAAACAAAGACTCATAAGGTATAAGTAACTTGTCTATGACTACCTAACTAGTAAGGGTGTAACACAGAACTGGAAACTAGGTCTCTGGATTCCAAACTCAATGCTTTATACCATTTTTTCTTGTGCCAAGAACCTCTTTGGCTGCTGAGTAAAATCTATGGACCTATCCTCAGAATGATGTTCTTAAATGTATAAAACACATGGGATTATAAAAGAAACCAATTCCATTGAAATCCAGTTATCAAAATAACATTTAAGGGGCAGCTAGATGGTGCAGTGGATAGAGCACCGACCTTGGATTCAGGAGGACCTGAGTTCAAATCCAGCCTCAGACACTTGACACTTACTAGCTGTGTGACCCTGGGCAAGTCACTTAACCCCAATTGCCTCACCAAAAAAACAAAACAAAATAACATTTAATTTTTTTTTGCAGGCCATTGAGGGTTAAGTGACTTGCCCAGGGTCACACAGCTAGTAAGTGTGTCAAGTGTCTGAGACAGGATTTGAACTCTGATGCTCCTGAATCCAGGGCTGGTGCTTTATCCACTGAACCACCTAGCTGCCCCCCAAAATAGCAGTTTAAAAAAACAAGTTCAGGGGCAGCTAGGTAGGCACTGGCCCTAGATTCAAGACCTGAGTTCAAATCCGGCCTCAGACACTTGACACTTACTTGCTGTGTGACCCTGGATAAGTTACCTAATGCTCATTGCCCTGCCCCGCCCCCCAAAATAAAAAACAAGTTCACAGACCCCAGGTTAAGAACCCTTGAATTACACTATCTCTTAGTGTACTAAGAGATTAACATAACTAAATTTACTTCTCCAGATAACATACCCAGTTAGGAAGATTTAATAGTACAACCATATGTATGCCCTTTGATTCAGTATAAACACCAAGTTTAGAATGCTTAGTTGATATTATGAAACAATAACCCAAAGGGCAATGGTGGGAGAAAGGATACTGTTAGGTGTTACCAAATACCACTTCCACTAAAAGGAGGCATAAAAGACATCATCAGAGATTGGAAGAAGAGTTAGGCTGGTTTTGATCAAGGAAAAAGATAAGAGAGAACCCAAGGGCTAAATTGCAATTGTAGCAGAAAGAACCAAAAGAAAGTTTCCAGGGAATTGGGTAGATGATCTATGGGAGACATGGATATACATTTCTCATTGGATGAGAAAGCATGAGGCAGCTGCATTCTGCCCTAGGGAAGGAAGGACTCACATCAAGACACTCAAGGATTTAAAGTATTCTGTGCAGGGCACAGTGCTGGTGCTAGGGTCCCTAACACACCCTCTCTTTAGGCATTCATCAAGTACGGTAGAAAAGGGACATCTGTGAAAAAAAGGAGAATATGATGGTTTAAAAGCAAAAGAGAAAGGGGCAGCTAGGTGGCGCAGTGGATAGAGCACGGGCCCTGGAGTCAGGAGGACCTGAGTTCATATCCGGCCTCAGACACTTAACACTTACTAGCTGCGAGACCCTGGGCAAGTCACTTAACCCCAATTGCCTCACTTTAAAAAAAAAAAAAAAGGAAGAATAAAAGCAAAAGAGAAGTAGATCGAGGTCAAGTGTTTTGAGAATTTGGGGGACTAAACAAAGGTGGCAGATATCCTGAGGAGAGTTTAAGGAGATGGCACCTAAGGTGTTGCTGTTTATCCTCCATTTTCAAAGAGAACTAATGACATCACAAGCAAATGGGAGAGAACCAGGAGACAACAGTGCAATGAAAACCTAGAGAGGGGAGAACATCCAGGAGAAGAGTAAGAATGACAATGTCAAATGTTGTCAAGAGTTTAAGGATTAAGGAAATACCATTAGATTTAGCAATTAAAAGATTATTGGGGGGGGCAGCTAGGTGGAGCAGTGGATAAAGCACTGGCCCTGAATTCAGGAGGACCTGAGTTCAAATCCAGTCTCAGACACTTGACACACTAGCTGTGTGACCCTGGGCAAGTCACTTAACCCTCATTGGTCCACCCCCCAAAAAAATTTTTAAAAGATCATTGGGGGGCAGCTAGATGGCTCAGTGGATAGAACACCGGCCCTGGATTCAGGAGGACCTGAGTTCAAATCCTGCCTCAGACATTTAACACTTACTAGCTGTGTGACCCTGGGCAAGTCACTTAACCCCAATTGCCTTACTAAAATAAAAAAAAAAGATCATTGGTAACTTTGGAGAGAGGGGTTTCATTGGATGATGAGGTCAGAAGCTAGAATGGAGAGTTTAGAAGAGGTTTAAGATAGGGGCACCTAGGTGGCACAGTGGATAAAACACCAGCCCTTGATTCAGGAGGACCTGAGTTCAAATCTGACCTCAGACACTTGACACTTACTAGCTGTGTGACCCTGGGCAAGTCATTTAACCCCAACTGCCTCACCAAAAATTAAAAATAAAAATAAAAACAATAGGGGCAGCTAGGTGGCGCAGTGGATAGAGCACCGGCCCTGCATTCAGGAGGACCTGAGTTCAAATCTTACCTCAGACACTAAACACTAGCTGTGTGACCCTGGGCAAGTCACTTAACTCCAATTGCCCAGCCAAAAAGAAGAAGAAGAAGAAGAGGTTTAAGATCATAAAATCTTAGAATTGAAAGGGACCTTAAAGTTGATCTCATCAAAGAAAATGCAGATGGAATCTAGCCAAATCACTCTCCATAAGAGAATCCCTACTCAACCAGCCTCCACTTGAAGACTTCCAGGGACAAGGAGCTCACTACTATATGAGACAATAGGGGCAGGTAGGTGGTGCAGTGGATAGAGCACTGACTTTGGAGTCAGGAGGCAGGAGTTCAAGTCCAGCCTGAGATACTTGATATTTACTAGCTGTGTGACCCTGGACAAGTTGCTTAATCCCAATTGCTGCAAGTATCTGGGACCATCTCCAGTCATCCTGATGTGTATCTTCCCAGTGGACCCAGATGGCTCTGGAGGAAATCGTGAGGCTGGTGATTTTGCACAGCCCTCCCTCACTTAAATCCAACTCATAGAAAGTTGTGACATCACCTTCTGATGGTCATGGTCTTCTTCAAGAACAACGTTAACAATAACATGGGGCAATGTTTTCCGTTATCAGACAGCACTGATTTGGGGAAAAGTCTCCCTTACGTTGAGGAGGCAGTGTTGTGTAATGGACAGAACCAGCCTTAGAGTCTGGAGGACTTGGGTTCCAGTTCTGCCTCTGGCCTATGGTCCTTGGCAAGTTACTTAATTGGTGGGGCAGCTAGATGGCGCAGTGGATAGAGCACTGGCCCTGGATTCAGGAGTACCTGAGTTCAAATCTGGCCTCAGACACTTGACACTTACTAGCTGTGTGACCCTGGACAAGTCACTTAACCCCAATTGCCCCTCAAAAAAACCAAAAAAACAAACAAAAAAAAAAAAAGTTACTTAATTGGTCAGTATCTGAGGCAATTCTTTTACACTCAAAGTTGCAGAGCACGTGCTTTGTTGGTAACAGGAGTTTCCTCCCAGAGAGCTAAACAGTGAAGTCAGAGTCCCAGCAATCCTTCCTTCCATCCCCTCAGATGAGCCCAAATCTGCTTTCCTGCCTCCCAGATCTGTCCCCTAGAGCCACAGTTTCCATGATGGACCTCCAAATACTTGAAGCCAGTGCCCATGACTCTTGAGTCTTTTGTTCCCCACATTAAATATGCCACTTTTTAAATGGAAGTGGTGTTTGGCAACACCCAGAATCATCCTTACTCCCCACCATTGCCCTGTGGGGGCATAATATCAACTAAGCATTCTAAACTTGGTGTTTGTACTGAATCAAAGGACATCCACATATGGTTGTACTATTAAATCTTCCTAACTGGACATGTTATCTGGAGAGGTAAATTTAGTTATGTTAGTAAATCATCCCAAGAGATAGTGTAGTGCAAGGGTTCTTAACCTGGGGTCCACGAACTTGTTTTCTAAAATGCTACTTTGATAACTGGATTTCAATAGAATTGGTTTCTTTTATAATCCCATGTGTTTTACTTTATACATTTAAGGACATCATTCTGAGGATAGGGCCATAGACTTCACTCAACATCCAAAGAGGTCCATGGCATGAGAAAAATGTACGTTTCTTGGAGCCACAGGTGAGAACTGAGTGCCAGGTGGACACCAAAGGTAAATGAGCAGCTCTCAAAAGGGCTCAGCAAACCTACACACCAGAGGTGCTGGTCCTCCTTGAATGCCCCATACACCTGCAGTAAGCCTTGAGTGAAAGAAGAGAATAGTTTCAAAACAGGCAGAGATCAGTAGGTACAGGTGATTTTATTCTAGGAATAAGGGACAACAAGAAAAGACATGGGGATGAGAGAAGAGAGAACAAGAATGAGAGGAAAGGAGAAATCCTGACTGGCTCCAACAACAGTATATGGAAATATAGAATAGGAGTAGAATGAAGAGGAGGAAGGGAAGGGAAGGGAATGAGCATTTATAAAACATTTATTATGTCCCATATACTATGAATATGATCTTATTTGTTTTGTTTTGTTTTTGCAGGGCAATGAGGGTTAAGTGATTTGCCCAGGGTCATACAGTTAGTAAGTGTCAAGTGTCTGAGGCTGGATTTGAACTCAGGTCCTCCTGAATCCAGGGCCAGTGCTTTATCCACTGCAGCACCACCTAGCTGCCCCCGAATATGATCTCATTTGATCTTTACAACCACCCTGGGAGGTGGGTGCTATTGTTCTTATCCTCATTTTAGAGTTGAAGAGACAGAAGCAGATAGAGATTAAATGATTCATCCAGGGTCACACAGCAAGTAAGTGTCTGGGGCATATTTCAAATTCAGGTTTTCCTGATTCCAAGTCCAACACACTCTTTGCTCTACCACCAGGCTGCCTCTAGTTGTATAGTCCAGTGTGACACAATGTACAGCAAGGGTCACAGACTCCTGGAATTGGGCCAAAAGCACCCAGACCCAGAAGAGGGCAAAGAAAGAAGGAAATGGCCCATATGTACTCAGGTATTTATAGCAGCATTTGAGGGGTTGGTGCAAAGAACTGGAAGAAAAGTAAATGTTCATAAACTAAGGAATAACTGAACAGATTGTGGTATGAGTGTAATGTAATATTACTGTAGCACAAGAAATGAATAAGAAGAATTCAAAGAAACTTGGGAAGACTTACATGAACAGAAACAGAGAAAAATGAGCAGAACAATGAGAACCATGTACACTGAGAACAATAACTCAAAGAAAGAGTAATACCAAGTGACTTCCCCCATGACATCCTAAGCTCTTTCCTTGAGGGCAGGGACTGTCTTTTCCCTCTTTGTATCTCCAGCTCTCAGCATAGTTCCTGGAACACAATAGATGCTTAATAACTGTTTGTTGATTAATTGAGAATTCTAATCAAGGTAGTGACCAATCATTAATTCAGAAGATCAATGGTGAAAAGATTGAGAAAAAGAGGAAAAGGCAGGTCAAGTCTCAGAAGAGAAGCAGTAGACTAGAAATACAGAAATACAGAATGAGGTGTAAGTTTTCTGACCCAGCCAAAGTGTTGATTTGTTTTGTTTGACTTATTTGCTACAAGACCAGCGAGGTGGCACAGTGGCCAGAGTGCTGGTACTGGAGTCAGAAAGATCTGAGTTCAAACACTCACTAGCTGTGTGACCCTGGGCAAGTCACTTTACCCTGTTTGACTCAGTTTTCCTCATCTGCACAATGAGCTGGAGAAGGAAATGGCACACCACTCCAGGATCTTTGCCAAGAAAACCCCCAATGGGGTTACAAAGAGTCAGACATGACTGAAAATGCTTAAACAACAATAACAAACATTTGTCTCAAAGGACAGTCCTGCTGGGTGGGAGGTAAGTCAGTGAGATGTGACAGAGATTTTCTAAAAGAACAACACTGAAACTTTTTTTTTTTTAAGTGAGGCAATTGGGGTTAAGTGATTTGCCCACTAGCTAGTAAGTGTTAAGTGTCTGAGGCCAGATTTGAACTCAGGTACTCCTGAATCCAGGGCCGGTGCTCTATCTACTGTGCCTATCTAGCTGCCCCAACACTGAAACTTTTAAAAACTGATAGACACCTATCTTCCTAGAGGATTCTCCTGAGCAGAATACATACTTACCTCCCACTGGAAACCAACTACCTCACACACCTCACACACAGTCAGGAAAGTATAGTAATATTAAGTTTTAGAGAATGTTTCAATTTTTTCTTTGTTTTTATTATGTGTCATGTGTAACAACTAAGATTCTGAATTTCCTTAGACATGTTTTTGAGAACTCTCAATGTTTGATTTGATTATTAGCAAAGCTATTTAAAGTTGTGTTAAGCTCAATTTTGTAGGAAATTTTCCTGGCTGATTACCAGCATCTACACATTTGAAATACGGGAGAGACTTCACAACTACACCCAGAGGACATCCCAAGAATCATCTGAGAAAAGACTTCCAAAGACTTAAGTGGGCATTTTCCTGTTTTCCTTTTCCACATTGTATATAATGTCCACTTACTAAAGGGGAGTGCCCCCTCTAGTTTTTTCTGTTTGTGATGTCTACCTGAGGGGGAGGGAAATTACTTCAGGAAACATCTCATATCCCTTTGGGATTATTAGGTAGTTTTTCTTTTCAATCAAACTTTGTAAAAATCACCAAAGTTTGGGGGCAGCTAGGTAGCACAGTGGATAAAGCACCGGCCTGGATTCAGGAGGACCTGAGTTCAAATCCAACCTCAAACACTTGACACTTACTAGCTGTGTGACCCTGGGCAAGTCACTTAACCCTCATTGCCCCACCAAAAAAAAAGTCATCAGTCAAAAACCAAAACCGAAACCAAAAAATGTCATCAGTGACCTATCAATAAATCAGAGTCCAGTCACCACTATCTTTAATATCTTGAAAGCATTTTAAATTGTTGACCATTGCTTCCTGCACAATATTATGTCTTTCCTTGGCTTCCATATATCCCTGATTCTCCTCCTAAGCATTATCCATCTTCAGTGTCTATCCTAAGCACAAGCAATGATGGACCGATTCAATGAACTGGTGATCCAACTACATGTCATTATCTAGACAACTGACATTTTTCATCCACTTAGATTTCCCTGTATGGCTTCTTATGCTTATCTTTTGAGTAATGATCTCAGTGAGGAGCATATTTAATGTTCTGGGTCATAACGCAATCAGCATAATAACACCTGCAAGTATAAGCACTTTAAGGAACAGCTATAGGGAATTTCACCACCATTGACTCTTGCACCGAATATCCTCCATGATACTAGCAAACATCTTTAGTAAGCATTTATTTCCTTTTTATGCCTAACTAGACTATAATCAGAAAATCACTAAAAAGTTCTTTCTGTGCCTGCAAGTATAAAGGAATCTTACATCAATGTGTGCAAAAGACCTGTTTCTTCTCAGGGGAGGGCCTTTAAGACTCCTTTAACAAGGTCGAATGCTTTAAAAAAAACACTTTAGTAATTGTAAAACAATAAATACCACAGGATCTTATATTTTATGTATCTTTTGGTCAATTGTGTAACTATGAAGTTGTGTGGTATGCTGTAGAAAACCTGCCTATTTCTTTCTCACATTTTCATTAAGGATACCCTTGGTATGCATGTAGATCACTCCTGTAAAGATTTCAGAAAGATAAAACAAAAAAAAAAACCCTGGGGGGCAGCTAGATGGTGCAGTGGATAAAGCACCAGCCCTGGATTCAGAAGGACCTGAGTTCAAATCTGACCTCAGACACTTGACACTTACTAGCTGTGTGACCCTGGGCAAGTCACTTAACCCTCATTGCCCTGTCCTCCCCCTCACCCCCCCCCAAAAAGAAAAGTTTTTCCTGACATCAAATCTAAATTTTCCTCTTTGTAGTGTCTGCTCACTAACTCTACTCTTTGGGCTAAGACAAAATGTAGTCAGGCCCTCTTCCACATAAAAGCTTTTCAAATACTTGAACACAGCTGACAAGCTCTTTCCTTCCTTCCCTTTCCCTGAAGTCTACTCTTCTCCAAGCTTAAGATTCCCCGTTCCTTCAACAAAACCTTATATAGCAAGAAAGAGATCCTTTACTGCCCTGGTTTCACTCCTCTGGACACTCTCCAGTTTATCCGTGTTCTACCAGAAATGAACACAGTATTCCAGATAAGGACTGACTAGGACTGTCGCCTCCAAAATAAAAGAGATTGCTCTAAAAATGTTAACAAATTTCCTCCATTTGTCTATTTGTTGTCCTCCTGTCAATCTATATATTTATGAAAGGTCTTAGAAACATCTTGCTCAGATGAGTCTCATACCATATAGACTTGCTTTGTCCACTTCTTTTTATGGTCTTTTGAGATAAGAAACGCCTTGGCATAGTAGATAGGTCCCCAGCCTAAAGGTCAAGAAGTCCTATGGGCAAGTCACTTAACCACTGATTATCTCAGGCAACTCTAAAAGACCAAACTGGGGAGAAGATGCTCATCTGCAGGAGTCCTCCGCAGCAATGACATCCTGTATCCAATTCCATCCCATTCCAAAAGGAGATACTTTCCCCCACAACCTTTTACTATTCTCCTGCATAAGAGTTTGTAGTCTATCCCATTGTTGCCTGAAGTTGCCATTTAGAGCAAATGGTTTCTGGGTTCCTTTGTTCTCCCACTTCTGATGACTGCGTCACATCATTTCAGTTTTTTTTTTTGTTTGTTTTTTTTGTTTTTTGCGGGGCAATGGGGGTTAAGTGACTTGCCTAGGGTCACACAGCTAGTAAGTGTCAAGTGTCTGAGGCCGGATTTGAACTCAGGTACTCCTGAATCCAGGGCCAGTGCTTTATCCACTGCACCACCTAGCCGCCCCCGTCATTTCAGTTTTTAAAGGAAAGAATGAGGATCAAGATCAATATCATTGCTTATTTCCCATTTCATTTGTCATCAATAGCTCATTCGAATAAGTTGGGTTGAAACTTTTGTAATTGCTGTCAGTCTCTTCTTACTTTTTAGTCTTTCCTCGAATTTGGTTTTGTGAGAAAATAATGGGGTTTGGGGGACTCAGACACACACACACACACACACACACACACACTCTGACTGGTTTTGCAAGGCCAGCCCAGAGTCAGGAGAATCTCAAAGGAAATGTAGATGGACCTTCCTAACTAACTAAAGAAAGTTAACTAACTTAAGACCACCTTCAAGTCACATCAATCAATGGACTTGAATGTTACCAGTCAATTAGCTTAGATCAAGGTGGAGTGACTCACCTCTACCTGAGACAGGTTAAAAAGCTCTGGAGAAGGGTCTCTCACTCTCATGGCATGCTTTTCCCTCTTCCCATGCTCTCTCTTTCCCCTCTGTCTTAGGTATGTAGGGCTTCTTAACTCTCTGAGCCATGTAATTTATCTCTTTACTAATATTTAATATGCTTTAATAAATGCTTAATGCCAAAACTGGTGCAGTAGCCTCTAATTTCTAAGTAACAAATATATTATAAATCCCAGCTAAATTCCCTAACACTTGTGACAATTATAGGGTGACCACATATAGTTTTATTTGCCACAGTTTTGGACTTTGCTCTAATTCTAACTTGGCTAACTAGTCAAGGGACTGACTACACACACACACACACACACACACACACACACACACACACTCTCTCTCTCTCTCTCTCTCTCTCTCTCTCTCTCTCTCTCTCTCTCTCTCTCTCTAATAGGATAGGACTTCCATGTCAGTAACCAATAATTTGCTATCTGTTAAGATTTAAGGTTTTTTTTGTTTTGGGAGGTTTTGTTGTTGTTGTTGTTGGGTTTTGGTGAGGCAATTGGGGTTAAGTGACTTGCCCAGGGTCACACAGCTAGTAAGTGTTAAGTGTCTGAGGCTGGATTTGAACTCAGGTCCTTCTGAATCCAGGGCTGGTGTTCTATCCACTGCGCCACAGAGCTGCCCCCTAGTTTTATTTTTTATAGCAGTGTTAAAAATAACAATAGCTAATGTTTATATAATACTTTAGGGTTTTCAAAGTGCTTTACATTTGAACTCACTTCATCCTTACAATGACCCTGTGAGGCAGGTGCTATTATTATCCCTATTATATAGATGAGGAAACTGAGGCACAGAGAAGTTAAGTGATTTACCCACAGCTAAGTAGCTGAGGCTGGATTCAAACTCGTGACTTCATGATTCCAAGTTCTAAACTCTACCCACTGGGCCACCTACCAGCCGACAAGCAGTTACAATGTTCAGTGGTAAAAAACAAACTATCTCATAACCACAAACTGCATTCCAGTTTCAATTCCCCCTCCCACAAATGTATGACTTTGACCACAGTAGGGATAATTATCATAGGAACCAGCATTTGCATATGACTTTATTTTTTTTCTTTATGGGGGGGGGGGTCAGGCAATTGGGGTTAAGTGATTTGCCCAGGGTCACACAGCTAGTAAGTGTCAAGTGTCTGAGGTCATATTTGAACTCAGGTCTTCCTGAATCTAGGGCCAGTGCTCTGTCCACTGTACCACTTAGCTGCCCCACATATGACTTTAAAGGCTCCCCATTGCCTACCTGATAAAAGCAAACTGTTTTTCCTTTAGCTAATCAATCAACACATTTATTTAAATGCCTATGTGCCAGCTAATGTGTTAGATGCTAGGTTTACAACCAGGTAAGAAAAAGCCTACATATAAGAAGTGTGAACCTTAATGGAGTACATTATATGGCTATAAGTACATCCATAAATGTATGCAGAATTAATAATTATAAGATCACTTGGGAGAAGGGCACTATCAAGTGGGGTGCTGGAGAGGAGAGGAAATTAGGAAAGACTTCCTATAGAAACTATAATTTAAAAGAAGAAAAAGATTCTAGGTGACAGAAGTGAGGAGAGAATGCATTCCAGGCCTGAGGTCGGGCAGGTACAAAAGTATGTCCTGAGGTGATGGGGGAGTCAGATGTCCAGTGGGAGAAATAGAGAAGAGACCAGTTTAGATGGATTTCAGAGTTGAGTGCTGGTGGAAGAAAGAGTAAAGTCAACTAAGGCCAGAAAGATAAGCCATGGGCCAGGTGTTGGGTGGAAACTAAAGAGAAGAATTGATGTTTTTTTTTTCCTAGAAGCAAAAGGAAGACACTAGAGTTGATGAAAATGGAAAAATGACATGGGTAGATCTGTGTTTACAGAAAATCACTTGGGAGGCTGTGTGGAGAATGGCCTACAGTATGGGGAGACTTAAGCCAGGGAAACAAATAGACAACAAAGAAAGAGAAATAGAAGTGGCCATGATTCAGGTAAAAGGTGGGGAGGGTCTGAACTAGGGTGCTTGTAGCCATGTGAGCGGAGACAAAGGTTTAAATGAGGAAGATACTGTGGAGAAAAAAAATGGAAATATTTAGCAACTGGCATCGTTGACAGAACCAGTAAATTTCAGAAGAGAGGAGGGTTTGAGGGGAAAGCTAATGAGCTTAGTTTTAGACATATTGAATCTGAGATGTCTCCAGGACATTCAGTTTGAAATATTAAATGGGCAACTGGTCACGTTGGACTGAAGGTCAAGAGAAAGTAGGGCCAGATATATGGATCTGTGAGTCATCTACATAGAGAGTAGACCAAAGAGAGGGTATGATTAGAGAGAGAAAGAGGGCCTAGGACAGAACTTCAAGGCATGCCCTCAGATGTGGGGCAGATTACAGGGATGATGAGCCAGGAAAGGAGCTGGAGAAGGAACAAGTGGACAGGTAGGAGAAACAGGAAAGAGTGGTGTTACAGAACCCTAGAGAGGAAAGTACCCCCTGAAAGAAAGGGGAGTCAACAGTGTCAGATACACAGATATGGCTTCTTTTTTTGGGTGAGGCAATTGGGGTTAAGTGACTTGCCCAGAGTCACACAGCTAGTAAATTGCTAAGTGTCTGTGGTCGGATTTGAACTCAGGTCCTCCTGAATCCAGGGCCAGTGTTCTATCCACTGCACCACCTAGCTGCCCCAAGATACAGCTTTTGTTTGTTTGTTTGTTTTTGTTTGGTTTTTGCGGGGGCAATGGGGGTTAAGTGACTTACCCAGGGTCACGCAGCTAGTAAGTGTTAAGTGTCTGAGGTCGGATTTGAACTCAGGTACTCCTGATTCCAGGGCCGGTGCTCTATCCACTGCGCCACCTAGCTGCCCCATCCTTTTTTTAAAAAAGCTGGGGGGCGGCTAGATGGTGCAGTGGATAAAGCACCGGCCCTGGAATCAGGAGTACCTGAGTTCAAATCAGGCCTCAGACACTTAACACTTACTAGCTGCGTGACCCTGGGTAAGTCACTTAACCCCCATTGCCCCGCAAAAAAAAAAAAATGATGAGAACTGAGAAAAAAATCTGATTTGATAACTAAGAGATTGTTGGCAATATTGGAGAGAGCAGCTTCAGGTGAGTAATGAGGCCAGAAGTCAGATTGTAAAGGGCTGGGATTGGGAAGAAAGAAGCAGAAGCAATTGGTATAGGTGGCTTTTTCTAGGAGCTTGGGAAAACAGAAGGGACATAAAATAATACAATGCAGCAATGGTATGGTTAAGTGGGATTTGGGGCCCATTTGTGCACAACATGGAAGGAGCCAGTGAGACAGAGACAGAGAGAGACTGAGACAGAGACAAACAGAGATAGAATCAGAGAATTGTCAGAGCTTTGATCTGCTGGAAAAGACTGGAATGGGTAGGTTTCAAGCTCCCAGGTAGAGAGATGGGCCTTGGTGAGAAGGACCACCTGGAGGATGATGTCAAAAGGTTTAGAGATAAACAGATGGGGAGAAGAGGCAGCTTACTTCATATGGCTTCAATTTTCTCAGTAAAGTAAGAGGCAAGGTCCTCAGCTGACAGAGAAGAGAAGGTGAATAGATTAATATTCAAGAACCATCTTGATCTAGTGTCACCTACTGTTTCAACCGTCTCCTATTATTCATCTACATGTACTTTCCTCTCCAGCCTAACTAAACTATTTAACATCTGTTTTATGAATCCATTGCTTTCTCAATGCTGTACTCTTCCTCACACTGCTTTCTGACTGTAACATTCTTTTACCCTCCTCAGAGAACAATCTATCTAAGACTTAGTAGAGAGCATCTGGAGTGAGTGGTAAAGTGGATAGAGCAGTGAGCCTGGGAATGAGGAAAACTCATCTCCACAAGTTCAAATCCAGTCTCAGACACTTACTCTGCTGTGTGACCCTGGGCAAGCCACTTTACCCTGTTTGCCTCAGTTTCCTCATCTGTAAAACGAGCTGGAGAAGGAAATATCAAACTACTCCAATATCTTTGCCAAGAAAACCCCAAATGGGGTCACAAAGAATCAAACATGACTGAAACTACTGAACAACAACAGATAGCATGTAGAAGTTAAACGAACTTAGCAAGTGACTTGCCCAAGGTCATGGAGTTAATAAATGTCTGAAGTGGAATTTGAACCCAAGTCTTCTTGACTACAAGCCCAGCACTCAATCTACAATGCTACATCTTTATTTCTCAAGGGTTCTTTTTTATGTTCTGCTTTGCACTATACTTAGCACATAAGTGTATAGGATTACATTTTTTACTTTTTTTCCCCTAGCCTTCCTGCTAGATTTGTAAGTTCTATGAGGTCAGGGGTCAAACTTTAATTATCTTTGATTCTCTCCCAACAGAGTAGAATAAAATGCTTTTCACATTCTCCAATACTTCAAGTATCAGTGACTTTATGCTCCATCCACAAATGCATCTCACAACCCCTTTAAAATTTTAGTAGACTGTTTCATGAACACCTGTGGTCCCCCACAATAAATACCTGCACTTAGCTAGCTTCAACCTTAGAAAACAGACACCTGAAGCATATAAAAAACACAGGTTTAAAGCTTACAGAAATTTCTTGTGGACCAGACATCGCACTAGAACAATAATCATAAAGGCTACCAATAGGCACAGACCACTGACTTTATCAAATTTAACGAAATGTTTTACCTCCAGATGGAACCTGTGAAATGACTGAAGTCCCAAGAGTAGAATCAATAGGCCTGCCCTCCATGGGCAACAATCCACATGAACTCAACCAATACCAATAAAATGTTGGTAAGTCGCAAACAAATAGCTGACTCATATGGATTTGTTTATAGAAACAGAGGAGTTTATAATAGCAATAAAAGATTGTCATTTTCACCAGAAATAACAAAAAGCTTATCTTTAAGGAGCCTGGATTTAATAATCAATAAAGACAACGCAAAGGAAACAGCAGAAATCGTGTGACATATCACTGCAGGTTACAGAAAGTTCGTATCAACCAGCACCTACAAAGGCACAATCAAGTAGCCAAGAATTATACACAAGAAGCTTGTTATCCCACATCAATGGACAGATGACAAATTCTTACATTACAAAATACAGACTCCTACGTATCTTTGAAAACTTAATAAGCTGTACTGGAACCAGACCATTATCACAGTCCAAAGCATTGTCCACAATTGTCAGGGTATAAAACTGATCCATAAAAATATAAGAATAATGGTTTTTAATATATGTTATACCACATAGTCATAATCTCCAAATTAAGTAAGAATGAAAAGCTTTCAAAAGGGAGAGACCTAATGGAAGAAATCAAAACTATATGGAAACTCTCCTCCAGGCTTTGCTCCTGATTCTGGAGACTTCCACCTCCAGCCCAGCAGGCTTCTCACCCAGGAGATTCCTTTGGCCTGATATCCTCTCCATCCCCCAATTGGTGAATTCCTTCCCAAAACTTCCATTTGAAGAAGTGCCCAGAGGTGTCATGCTCACTCCTTCCTGGATCTGTTCCTGACTCTCTGGACTTTTTTATACCTCCCCCTGATCAGGTAAATCTCCACCCCACCTCGCACCTTTCCAGCTCACTTTTTAACTTCACCTTCTCTCATCAGAATGCAAACTCCTTGAGGGTAGGAACTGTGTTTTTTCTTACATTTGTATTCTCCGTGTGTAGCGAAGCACCTGGCACATTTTTGTTGTTATTTAGTCAATTAGTCATGTCCAACTTCATGACCCTTTTTGGGGGTTTCTTTCTTTCTTTCTTTTTTTTTTTGGGGGGGGGGGTGTGAGGCAATTGGAGTTAAGTGACTTGCCCAGGGTCACACAGCTAGTAAGTGTTAAGTGTCTGAGGCCAGATTTGAACTCAGGTCCTCCTGAGTCCAGGGCCAGTGCTCTATCCTCTTTGCCACCTAGCTGCCCCCTTGGGGGTTTCTTGGCAAGATGCTAGGGTAGTTTGCCTTTTCCTTCTCCAGCTCATTTTACAGATGAGGAAACTGAGGCAAATAGGGTTAAGTGACTTGGCCAGGGTCACTTAGCTAGTAAGTGTGTGAGGTCAGGTAAACTCAAGTGCTCCTGACTCCAGACCCAGTACTCTATCCACCATGCCACCTAGGTGCCCCTGTATGTATACTTGATAAATACTTTAATTATCTAACCTGATGAAATTCATTTCATCTCTATTTTTCTGCCTACTATGGAGGTTGTCTTAAAGATGCTTTCAGTGAACCTACACATGCCCTTCACTCCTAATACTTTTATTCAATGATAAAAAGCAGTCATTTTATACATCTGCTCAACAGTCCTCAGAATAGAAAATATAAGGGAATAGCAGGATAGCAACTCATCCCGAGACCATTCTATCTAAAAAACCCCATCTAAAAATCTAAGAATAAAATACTACGGGAAATTGTAGACACCATGCAATGCATCGCTGTTAGCTGAAAAAATTCAGTATCTGCCAAATACCTAGAGCAAGAGGTGGTTAGGACTATACATCAGAAGCTAGATCTGTTTCCTATACTTCCAGAGGACAAAGAAACACAGACCTCAAAACATTCTTGAAAGCTCAACAAACAAACAGTATGGAATATCACCATAGATTGTTGCCCACAATAGCCCAAACATTACATTGCTCCAAAAAAAAATTGAGATCAACATTTTAAATAATAGATGCCACTCTACTGATTACACTGCATTTCCAAATTACATGATACCAAAGAAAAACCTTTCAAAATCTAGGGGATCCTATGCTCTCAGAATTGAATTCTGCCCCATGTCTAATGCCAGAATTTGTTTTAACTATACATATTTGTAATGGGTTTTGTTTTTCTTCCTTTTTCAGTGGGTGGTAGAGGAGGTAGGATGGAGAGAATTCAGAACTGAAAATAAAATTGAATTGAAAAAACATATATATATATATATATATATATATATAGGATCTAGCAGAAGAAATCAGTCATAAAGGAAGAGGAAGAAGGACAAATAAACCATTTTCCTGTCTCCTATTGGAATTGTCTTCAAGATACTTTCAGTTAGCCTATGAACAATTAGTTTAAAACAATTAGCTTATATCCAGTTATTTATCCATCTATGTGACAGTCTTCAGAACATTAAAATATAGGGGCAGCTAGGTGGCGCAGTGGATTGAGCACTGGCCCCAGAGTCAGGAGGACCTGAGTTCAAATCTGACCTCAGACACTGAACACTTACTAGCTGTGTGACCCTGGGCAAGTCACCCCAATTGCCTCACCAAAAAAAAAAAAAAAAAAAAGAACATTAAATATAAAAGAATAATGGCAGGCTAAATACTTGCTCCAACATCATTTCTATCTGAACTCTACCAAAAAAGATAAGACGGGGGCAGCTAGGTGGCACAGTGGATAAAGCACCTGCCCTGGATTCAGGAGGGTTCAAATATGGCCTCATACACCTGACACTAGCTGTGTGACCCTGGGCAAGTCACTTAACCCCCATTGCCCCACAAAAAAACCAAAACAAAACACCACAAACAAAAAAGATAAGACAAAAATAATAATAGCTAGTATTTATGTACCACTACAAGGATTAAAAAACACTTTGTACAATAATGGCTTACATTTCTATTTCATATATATAGACATATACACATACACATATATATCATATGTACATATTATACATATATATGTATATACATACATATAATATGTACATATTATACACACGTATCTATATTTATAGACAGTAAATTATAGAGTAGTAAATTCCTTTGATCCAGACAATACAACTGTGCACTAATTACTGGAGATATCATTACACCCATTTTACATATGAGGAAACTGAGGGGAGGTTAAGTGCCTCTCCCAAGGTCACATGATCCAACAATAAGTTTTAGGTGCAAGATTTAAGTCTAGATGTTTTCTGACTCCAAGTCCAGCATTCTTTCCACTATGTCATGTTGCATCTCAGAAAAGGGATAAGAAATGGAGTGATGGGCTAATGAAATCCATCCTCACTAATAGACAAATAGCATTAATGCACCAGGAGTGTCATCTTTGTATGACACACACATTGGACATTCTCCCCAAAGACTGAAGCCTTTAAGGGAGTACTGATGGGAACAAACAAACCACACTTGCAATTACACATCCTAAACTGGCCAGAGCCAAGAGTAGTGCAATCAGCAGGAGTAGGTAAGAAACAAACGCAAGCTGGAAGCATGAATTGCCTAGGACATTAGTCTCTTGACTTTCCTGATGCTGGTCGATCATTATTCCAAAGAGACTGGGGGACAGACAGATGCTAAACTGGTTTAATAACTTAAAAGAATACTTATAAGTGATGGAGAAAAGATGGTCAGTGACTACAGGGAGCTCTTTATCAATGTCCTTACTGCTCTGTAGATAACCTCAGCTTATATGGATCAGACATAGCCAATCAACGTAAAGGTCTCAGTATATGAGGCTGTAAATAAAACCTGGACTGACAAGTGAAGGAAAAAATGAGAAAAGCTTCTAGCTTCTATACAAACTATATATTTCTAATAACCATTGGATGGGATGATCTGAGATGAAATAGATTTCTATATACAGGTATTAAAAGGGTTCATACTATTTCCTTTACCACTACACTGAATGTAGGGCAAAGAATGGGATATGGTGGAGAAAAAATTGGGTTTGGTTTCAGAGGAACTCAGCTTTCCTTCCAGCTCCCTTACCTAAAATTTGTGTGACCTTTTTACAAGTCTCTTCCCCTCTGTGAGGCTCAATTTCCTCTTTTGTAAAATGAGTAGGCTGGTACAGATGATCTCTAAGGTCTCTTCCAGCTCTTAATATCATGATCCTGAACAAGGATGGTTATATTTTATTTTATGCTTTGATAGTACTATAAGCCTTTAACCAGGGTCAACTTCTAGCCATCTACAAAGCACAGACCTCTTTAATGCTTGTTTAGGTCAATATAAAGACCACTCCTCCATAAAATGAGAGAGCTGGACCAGACAGTTTTGAAAGGCCCTATCCTATACTAAATTCTATGATCCATTCAGTGGGGGAAAGGATCCACCAGATCTGGTCAACCACTGGGCAACCAGTCTCTCTTTTTTAAAAAAGTCATACTATTAAAAGTCATTATAATTAACAAACCTTTAGTGAGGCTTTATAGTATGTTCAGTCCTGGCTATGATAGGTGCTATGGGGAATACGAAACATACATAGACATAGTCTTCATCCTGAAAGGAGAAGAGCTGATGGCCTATTTTTGAAGAAAATACTAACATATGACCCCAATTAGTGTGTTCATTACATATAAGAGAATTTATAAGTGTTGGACTGTATGGCATAGTATAGGAGGGAAAGGAATCCCCAGGAGAGTGAATACAATTGATAATAGCTACCATTTACATAATTGCTAATTAAGACTATCATGTATGCACACACATATAACTATAAATTGTCTCCCCAGATAGAATGAAGGTTCTTTGAGGACAGGGACCTTTATTTTGGTTTGGTTTGGTTTTGTGGTTTTTTCCGGGGCAATGGGGGTTAAGTAACTTGCCCAGGATCACACAGCTAGTATGTGTCAAGTGTCTGAGGCTGGATTTGAATTCAGGTCCTCCTGAATCCAGGGCTGGTGCTTTATCCACTACACCACCTAGCTGCCCCAGGGACCTTTTTTGTTGTCTGTATCTCCTGACCTTCTATGGAGTCTGGCACATATAGGTGTTTAATAAATGCTAGTCAATTGATGGATAGAGCACTCTAAAGTTTGCCAAACACTCTCATGTTTTTTATCTCATTTGAACCTCACAACCTCGTGATAGAGGTACTGTAATTATTATATGCCCACTTTACAGAAAAGGAAATGACGGTGCAAAGAAGTAAGTGAATTTGGGGCAGCTAGGTGGCACAGTGGATAGAGCACCAGCCCTGGAGTCAGGAGTACCTGAGTTCAAATTCGGCCTCAGACACTTAACACTTACTAGCTGTATGACCCTGGGCAAGTCACTTAATCCCAATTGCCTCACTAAAAAAAAAAGAAAAGAAGAAAAAAAAAAGAAAAAGAAAAAAGAAGTAAGTGAATTTGTGCATGGTCACATAGTTACTAAGTGTCAGAGGTAGGATCTGAACCTTCCTGGCTCCCTGCCCAGCACTCTATCCACCATACCCATATAATTGTCATACCTGCAGAATGAGAAAATTCTATCACTTAGAGCCCAGGAGACATGAAACAATCAAAATCTCCAAATGTTTTCATCCCTTGTTTCAATCTTCTTTTCAAAGTGCTCGCATACCTACTACCCTGTCCAGTTTAATGGCAGGAACAATGTCCTGGCTTCATATTCTTTGAGACAAGTGGCACTCTTGTCAGGAGAGTATCATTTCTCTTCCTAGCAGAAGACTGGGAGTGAATATGCCATTTCTGTGAAGAGCTCTTTCCCTGAAACATTTTCTATGCGCTTTTCACAGGCACCACATTTAATTCAATGTTCCTAGAACTAGAAACCATCTTCAGTCCTTTCCAGTCATTCTAAGTTCTTTTGTGGGAAGAAGAATTCCTGCTTGCATGGATTACTTGGTAGACTTGGCTTGCAGGAACACATTCGGTTTTGTAGCTTTTAAAGTCACTGTCCTCTAGCAAATCCCATCAAGTGGACAGAATTTAATTGTATCGATGTAACTTGCCTCCATCCATTTAAGTGTCTCCAAAACAAATTTCTGAAAAGAGGCATTTGTTTCTCAGAAGCCTGCCACTAAACGCCAATGAAAACAGACAGGACAACATGAGTGACTGATTTCTGAATGTCACTGCTTCCTGAGCAAAGACCCAAATATCTTCTGCAGCTGTCACTGGTACTGTGCTAAGAGATGGGAGCTGAGGCATGGAATTTTAAGACTGGGAGGCAGATTACCATAATTTTTTAATATCAACACTTTTTAAAGAGACTCCCTACACCAAAGAAATCCATTTCAGACTTTCAGACCCCTCCAAAAAAGGTTCCACGTCTGGTGGAGGGAAGAGTACTAGACATGGAGTCAGAGAAAAGGGTAAATCTCTACCCCTTAATATCTGTGCCACCTTAGACAAAAGTCACCTTAACCTTTCTGGGCCTCAGTTTCTTCATCTGTAAAGTGTACTAGATGCACTCTAAGATCGTTTCCAGCCCTAAGCCTATGATTCTAAATTCATCACTCTAATCAGTTTGCCTTCTCTCTTTGTAAGGGAACGTAGGGATGCATTCACAGCTCTCAAAAATGATCATTTAGAAGGTTGCCTTGACCCCTTTCCAAGATAAATCACATCTATGTGATTCTTTTAAAGGTTCTGCCACCAAACCTTGTTTAAAAACAAAACCTGTCACCGTCCTGGAAGTAAACTTAAAGGTCATATCTAGAAATTCTCATCTGTGGCTAAATGTCTGCTCACGTTAAAACTCAATCTCTAACACTTGGGTTACTGCTAGCCAGCTTTCACAGGGGACGGGGGTTAAGTTCCTATTTCAAAACTGTCTCAGCATTTCCCCGCAGCTGAAAGGGTTACAGAGGCAAACACATCCGCGCCTTCTCCCGCCCACAGAGAGATCTGTGAGCCAGGACTGCTGAGGTGGGGGCCCTGGTTTGAAAAGCAAAGTTCAGCAAACCCCAAGGTCGGGTTAAAAGGGGAGTACTGAAGATCAAAGCGCTTCTCAGCTAGTCCTATAAAAGCCGTGGGTCTCTGCCCCAGCACTGCTTCAGAGACGACTCCAGTTATCTAGTCACTTTTCTGCAAGGCTCTGCTGGAAGCCCTACAATTTAAATGATCTGACCTGAAGGGAAGGTTCTTTCACTACCACCTTTGACATCACTTCCCCCGCTGTTCTCTGGGCTGTGGTACCAAACGCTGCGCTCCGAGGAAGGAGCTTTCCTTTCAGGGGAGTCATGAAGTCTCCCCGAAAGGCCGCGTCAGCCAGATCCAGGTGTTTCCTTCCCCTCTCCGCGCAGCCCAGCCCACAGCTCCCCCGGGCCGGCTGACACCTCCAGGGCACAGTACCCGGTGGCGTCCCAGTCCCTAAGGGGAGCAGGCGAAGCCCCGGGGGCTCCGGCAGCTGCCCCGGCTCGGGCGCCCGGGTACTTCCTCCTCCCTCCAGCACTTAGCCCAGGTCCCAGAAAAACAACCTGGGGGCAGTCAGTCCCCGCGGGACTCCAGCCCGGCCCCGCCTGGCCCCACCCCACCCCACCCCCAAGTCCGTCTCACCTGTGCGGTTCTTCGGGATGAGATCCTCGCTGTCGTCTGCCAGCACCGCTGTCCGGGACACATCGAGGCCCGACGCCGCCGTGGCTGCGGGCATCGCTCCGAGCCACTTTGCGCTGTCCCCGCCGCCTCCCCCGGGGGCACCAGGCTCCGGAAAGAACCGGGGAGATAGGGAGAGGAGGGAGCGGGGGAGAGGGGGAGAGGGGACGGGCCGAGAAAGGAGGAGAGAGGGAAGAGCCGGAGTGGGCGGCCTCGGGCGGCTGGCGGGCCGGTCCGGTGCGGTCCGGTGCCGGGCGGCGCGGCGCGGTGCCTGTCCCGCACGGCTCTCCTCCTTCCCTGCCTCCCTCGCGCGCGCCCAGCCCAGCCTGGCGAGGAGCCGCTCAGCCCCTTAATGGTGACAGCTCCATGCAGTCCCTCTGGGGCGCCGTGTCCCGAGAGCAGTGCCGCTGTCCCTGGGCAGTGGAACGTGGGCCGGCCGGGCGACAGGCTGGGGCTGAGCTGGGGCTGGGCTGGGGCTCGGGGTCGGGCTGGGGCTGGGGTGGCGGCGGCGCTGGGTTGGGAGAACTGGCGCCTAAGATCTACCCTGGGCTCTCGCAGCCGGAGCTGTGGGCTCGGTTTTCCTTCTCCGGCCGCCCCGCCCCGCCCTTTCTCTCCCCCCCCCGACCCCGCCCCTAGCCCAGCCCAGCCCAGCCCAAGCCTCCCTGCTGCAGCTTCTGGGGCCCTGGGGGGGCGGGCTGAGAAATGAGGAGCTGCCCCCCAGGGGGCGGGGCCGTCAGGGGAGGGGTCTTGCGCAGGTAAAGTGATTGTGCTCGAGGAAGGCCCTAATCTGTACCACTACTCTCGACTGCATAGGAGGAGGTAGAGGAGGGACTATTCCCCCTGTAAACCAGATTACTTTACAGGTCTAAACAGGTGCATGTAAAGGGGGCCGCATGAGCCTTACCCAGTCCTTGTCACAGGCACACAGACCCAGACCTCCAAAATAAGAGCTCACATTTCAACCAGGCTTTCAAGTTTATAAAGTACTTCTCTCAAAACCACCTTTATGAGACAGGTCGCGCAAGTGTGATGATTATCCCCATTTTCCAGCTGGGAAAACTGAATCTCGGGAAGTAAAAGTGACATATCCAAGGTCCAGGAAATAAGGGTCAAAACTGGGGTTAGAACTCAGACTTCAACTCCAAGGTCAGGACTCTTGGAGGTACACTTCCTCTCAGTAAATTCAGTCTCACAAATTTCTGGATTGTAAGAAATCTTAGAAATCATCTCTTCGAAACCCCCCAACCTTTTTCTTTCCATCCTTGCCTTTCTCCTCTTTCCCTCAGGGCTCATCTCCATCTTCACTAAAGCTTCTGAGCTGTGATAGACAAGCCTTGGCAAACTGCTGTGCCGAAAACCTTGGAAGGATCCAAGCTTCCAAGAGCTTGGAAGCATCATCTTGCTCCTACTTCTGTATGGCCGAGGTAGTGATGGGAGAAGACAGAATTAGCCTGCTCCAAGTATCCTTCTGCTAATGAAGTAGAGGCAAGAGCTAGATGTGAGGCCAGGAATTGCACATTGGTTAGCCCTAGCTTGAGTTCGTAGGCAGCAAGGGAAAAACAATGGCCCGTGTAAGATTTTTCTTTAGGAGGCAACTAAAAAGGGAAAAAAAACAACTTAGCTCTTTGTATTTTAGACATAAATGTATACATATATCTTATATATACATTGTATAATACAAAATTTTTCTTTTAAAGTAATTTACATGGGGCAGCTAGGTGGTGCAGTGGATAAAGCACTGGCCCTGGATTCAGGAGAACCTGAGTTCAAATCCGGCCTCAGACACTTGATAACTACTAGCTGTGTGACCCTGGGCAAGTCACTTAACCCCCATTGCCCTACAAATAATAATAATAATGATTTACTAGTGTTCTTTTTAAACATATCACTCACTTCCCAATGATGCCCCTTCTAATAGAACCCTACCTTGTAACAAATATAGTCAAACAAGACATCTTCACATACTGTCCATATCTCATGACCTAGTTCACACCTATCATCCACCAACCCTCCAAAGAGAGGCAGGAAGCATGATTCACCATCAGTACTCTGAAATCAAGATTGGACATTGCATGGATCCACTTCTTTCAATGTCGTTTACCTTTACATTATTGTGTTCCTTGTGGAAGATGTTCCCCCAGTTCAGTTTATTTCACTCTACATCAGTTCATACAAGCTTTCCCAAGTTTCTCTGAATTCTTTACATTCATCATCTTGTATGTACAATATTTTATCATCTTCATTTTCATATTCAGCCACAATTGCTCAGTCATTCCATAGTGAATGGGCACCCACCTTTTTTTCCAGTTCTTTGTCATTACTTTATTGTTATTTTTTTTAATTGTTAGGACATTTCCCTCTGCCTTTGACCTCATTGGAGTGTATGCCCAGCAGTAGAATTGTTAGGTCACAGAGCTATATAAACTTTTTTTGTGTGATTACAAATAACTTTCCAGAATGATTGACCAATTTGAAGCTCCACCCACAGTGTATTAGTTTGCTTCTTTTCATGTTGTTGTTCAGTCATTTTTTAGTCACATTTGACTCTTTGTGATCCCATTTGGGGTTTTCTTGAAGATGGTATTAGAGTAGTTTGCCATTTCCTTCTTGAGCTCATTTTACAGAAGAGGAAACTGAGGCAAACAGGGCTAAGTGACTTGCCCAAGTCACACGGCTAGTAAGTATCTGGCTAGATTTGAACTCAGGCCTTCCTGATTCCAGGCCTACCACTCTATACACTGTGCCAGCTAGCTGCCCTGATTCTTTCTAAAGGATGTCCAGGTGACAACTATGTAAATGAAAATTACAATAAAATGAAACTAATTGCACTGATCAGTATAGTCCCTGGAAGAGAAATGAGCAAATACACATTTCTTCTTTCATTGGAGAATTAAGGAATTAGGAATAGGGTATACATTTTCAAGTGCAGTCAATGTGTCGATTGATTTTGCCCAACTTTTTATTTTCTTTGCAACAAGGGAAAACTCACAGGGTAAGTGGGTATATTTTTTTAATGGCTTGAAAAGAAAAGCAAGAGATATCAATAAAACTTAAAAACACTAAAAATAAACAAATAAACAAATGGATGAATAAACAAAGAAATAAATAAATAGATGAATGAATGAATGAATGAATGAATGAATGAATGGAGGATGTCCAAAATTTACCATTGTTGTCTTTCTTCACCTTATACAATCTAATGGGTATAATGGGAAACATCAGAGTTGTTTTCATTTGGATTTTTCTTATTAACAGTGATTTTGAGCAACTCATGATATTATAAAGTACTTTGGGGGGGGCAGGGCAATGAAGGTTAAGTGACTTGCCCAGGGTCATACAGCTTAGTAAGTATCAAGTGTCTGAAGCTGGATTTGAACTCAGGTCCTCCTGAATCAAGGGCTGGTGCTTTATCCACTGCACCATCTAGCTGCCCTTAATCAATTCTTCTTGACTTGATTCAATCCCCTGCAGAACACTTTTTCTTCAAATGGCATCACTGATAGAAAAATTCAAAAAACTCAGTGAATTTTCTATTGCTCTTCCTTACTTAGAAACCCATGGGAAGATATCCTTAAATTCAATTTTTAGTTCAATTCAATTTGACAAAATATTGACTAAGTACCTAGTAAGGTGAATAAGGTATTGTATCAGGCTCAGAGTCAGTCAATAAACATCAAACATCTTTTATGTTCCAGGCACTGTGCTAAGCGTTGGGTATACAAAGAAAGACACAAGACAGTCCCTGCTCTCAAGGAGCTTACAATCTAATAGGGGAGACAACACAGAGAAAGAACCTGAAAAACTGGAGGGGGGGAATTGACCTGGCAGGAACATGATGGAGCATGATGATGTCCTGCATCCAGATAGAGAGATGATCTGAGGAGATGAGAGTTTCAGAGTAGATTTTATCTTGAAGGACGATGGGTTTCTGGAGATCATTAAGGCCGGGAAAGCAGCCAGGTGATACAAAGACATAAAAGACCAAGCTGCACATGCACATGCACACACACACACATACACACACACACACACACACAATATGGCTTACATGCCTACATACTACTGGAGGGGATACAACACCTACATAGATAGGTAAGTAAAAAGCCATTTCCAGAAGGAGAGAACACTAATTAATGGGATCAGGCTATTGTGTCTTCATTGCCTCAAACACATGGGTCACCACTCCCCACCCAACCCTCCTTTCTCTTATTTTGCAATGAAAATTCCACAAAATCTCAATGAAACCTTTCAGAGTCTTCTAAAGTGACTGCTTATTTGGGATTATGCAAATAAAATTACTAGCACAGTCCTCTGAGGCAGAAATTTCACATCCCCTCCCCCCATTCAAGTTACTGACAAAAAAAGTTTCTTCCCATCAAAATATGTGATAGCAAAAAATTGAGAACAAAGTGGATACCTATCAATTGGGGAATGGCTAAACAAATTGTAGTATGTGAATGTAATGGGATAGTGCTGTGCTGTAAGAATCAACAAATATGATGAATACAATGAAGCATGAAAACACTTAACAATGAACTGATGCAAAATGAAGTAAACAGAGCTAGGAGCATGATGCTTATTACAATGTAAATAGAAAGAGCAGCTTCTGCCACAATCAAACAATCAAAATTAAATGTGTAAATTACAAAGAATAGGCTTGGCCCCCAAGGAGAAACAAGAGATATATCCTATATGGAGCTTTGTATAGAGAGGTAAGGGTGAACACGTGCGGAACATCAGGTATTTTCAATGGGTTGTGTGGTATTCCTGGATTTTTTTCTCTTTCTTGTCTTTGTAAAAAAGTATTTGTTATAAGAACACATGCCTAAAAAGTATTTGTTATAAAGGAAGGGGGAGTGGTATGGGGAAATGTAGGTGAAATAAAAAGCAAAAGAGCAATAAAAAAACCTACTTTAAAAAAAAAAGATTGCTTTCCCTAACCCTGCTCAGGCATTATGGCACTTTTACAGAATACAAGAGCTGGAAGGGCTCTTCTGGGCCATTGAATCCAACTTCCTCACCTTATAGATTAGAAAATTAGAACAAGGGAAAGGCTTATCCAAGGTTATTCAGTCTTCTACTGTAAATTGACTTTAAGACCCATCTTTTCCAAAGTCTATTTAAATGCATCTATTCTTACTATGTACATGAATGATATTAATTCATGTATTAATGTGATTGACCAAGGTAGGGGGAAGGGGGAAAGATTGGTTCTCATTGTAAATCTATATCAGTGTATCTGTGCCAGGCAGCCAGGTAGGGCAGTAGATAAAACACTAGGCTTTGAGTCAGCAGAACCTGAGTTCAAATTTGACTTCAGCTACTTACCAGCTGTGTGACCCTGAGCAAGTCACTTAAACCTCTGCCTCAGTTTCCTCAACTGTAGAATGGTGATAATAATAGCACTTATATCTTATGAGAAAAAAATGAGATAACTTTTGTAAAGTGCTAAACACAGTGCCTGGTACTCAGTAGGTGCTTAAGAAATGCTTGTTCCCTTCTCCCAGGCTCTAATTTCCCAGAGGGTAGGGACTATCTGCATATTTTTCTGTATATACCCCGCAGCATCATTCCATCTTCTTAGCCTCATAGAACTGGGACTAGAACCCAAGTTTCCCAATTCTTAAATTCAATTGTTCTTTCTTGCACATAGTATTGCTGCCTTACTTCACAATTATTTGAAATGAGTTTTGTGATGCTGATGAAAAACACAGATAAAAAGGGATGAGAGGGAGGGGCAGCTAGTAGATAGAGCACAGGCCCTGGAGTCAGGAATACCTGAGTTCAAATCCAGCCTCAGACACTTAACACTTACTAGCTGTGTGACCCTGGGCAAGTCACTTAACCCCAATTGCCTCACTAAAAAAAAAAAAAAGAAAAGAAAAAGGGATGAGATAGGAGAGTGGTCCATTGGAAAGAGTACCAAATTTGGAACACTGGACTCTACCACTTTCTACCTGAGAGTTCTTGGGCAAGTTACTTAAATGCATTGGGCAGACCCTCAGTTTTCTCCTTTGTAAAATGAAGGTCTTGGATTAAATGACCTCAAAGGTCCCTTCCAGATCGAAGTTTATGATCCTGTGACCTTAGAACCCCCATACTTGGATTAGGTACAGAACTGAAACTCAGACCTTTGAAATCATCTGGTGTCAAACTCAAATAGAAATGGAGCCACTAAACTGTACATAAGGATCCCTGGGGATAGCAGATTGACTTAGAAAACCATGTGTTAACATTATCTATGTTCTATTGGATTTTAATTTATTTTATTAAATATTACCCAATAAAACCTCATTTTAATCTGGTTAAACAGCACTAAGGAGTCTGTGGGGCTGACACCTCTAATCTAGTCCAACACCCTCAAGTGTACAGTCTAGGAGAAGGGAAGGGACTTCTCCAAGGTCACACTGCACTTCTGATCCAGCCTCTCCCTGAATCATCCCAAGGTTGAGAAACAGTATTGAAAGTAACTCTCTCCTTGTCACACAGGGCTATTGTTACATATAGCTGGAGGCAGTGACTGATAAGTATTTTTGAAATCCTGGGAACTAAGACTCATTGCCTGAGATGAGCTAACTCCTCTAACCTACACCAGGGTCCTTGAGGAATGTGGGGCTCCTCTGCTCATGTTACCCCAGTCCTCTTCTCCCTGAGCAACCTGGGAAAGCCACTTTAGCCCTTTCTTATGGACAGGTCTCTGCTCCTAAGGTCACTTAATTTTTGTAATAATTTTGTAATTTTTTAAAAAACAGAATGCTAAAGTCAGCTCCAGAAGGGCCAACCTGAGGAGTCTGTAAAAGAAAACAGTCTGATTCAGGATAGGCATTTGGCTAGAATTAGGACAAGGTGGGCTGGAGAACCACCTTAAATGAGAGAGATGACACATCTGCCCCGCTGGACATAGCAGGAGAGGAGACAAGGGGAGGGGGAAGGGACAGTGTGAGTGCAAAGGGAGAGAAAGAGAAGAGGAAAAAAAGGAGAGGGGAGGAAGAGAACAAAGAAGAGAGGAGGAAGAGGAAAAAAGAGAGTGAGAGAAGGAAGGTGGGAAGAAGAATAGAGAAACAAAGGAAAGAGAGAAAGGGAAGTTGGGGAGGAGGAAGAGAAAAGTCATAGTCATAATCATAGTCAATAAACATTTTTTTTAGTGCCTTCTATGTGCCAGGCACTGTGCTAGGAGCTAGGGATAGAAATACCAATAAAAAGAAAGACATCCCCAGGATAGCTAGGTGGCTCAGTGGATAAAGCACCAACCCTGGATTCAGTAGGACCTGAGTTCAAATCTGCCCTTAAACCCTTGATACTTACTAGTTTAGTTATGTGACCTTGGGCAGGTCACTTAATCCTCATTGCCCCACCAAAAAAAAAAAAAAAAAGACATCTCTGCCTTCAAGGTGCGTACATAGAATTGTTTCTTTTCTTAGGTTTTTCCCTTTTGTTCTGATTCTTCTTTCACAACATGACTAATGCAGAAATATGTTTAATGTGATTGTACAAATATAACTTATATCAGATTGTTTTGAAAAAAAGGGAAAAAAAAGTTGGGGCAGCTAGGTGGCGCAGTGGATAGAGCACCAGCCCTGGATTCAGGAGTATCTGAGTTCAAATCCAGCCTCAGACACTTGACATTTACTAACTGTGTGACCTTGGGCAATTCACTTAAGCTTCATTGCCCAACCAAAAAAAAAAAGTTAAAACAAAATCTTGATTTTGTTGATATTATAAATCTCTTGAGATTTCCATGATCCCAGATCTGGGTTAATGAGAGTAAATCCTTTTTTCATAGATTTTAAAGGAGTCTTTCTTTTTTCTTTTCTTTTCTTTTCTTTTTTTGGCAGGGCAATGAGGGTTAAGTGACTTGTCCAGAGTCACACAGCTGGTAAATGTCAACTGTCTGAGGCTAAATTTGAACTCAGGTCCTCTTGAATCCAGGGCTGGTGTTTTATCCACTTCATCACCTAGCTGCACCAGAGTCTTTCATTAGACATTGGTATTACCTGATTTGGAGACTCTATTGTTGCCCCGGTTCCTTGTAAAGACTTTCAGGAGCAGCTTACAATTTAAAACTGCTTTATAGTTTAGAGCCTAACTTCTTAAACTGTGGGTTGGGACCCCATAACTGAATGTGGGGGGTGGAGAAAAATTTGGCAACAGTAAAAATAAGTATACCTATTTTATATACCTATATACCCTGGGTCCCATAAAAATTTCTCTGGCAAAAAAGCATCACAAGTGGGAAAAGTTTAAGAAGCCCTGGTTTAGAGTAGTATTTTCCTTACAATCTTACCTTAAAAGAAAGTTAGTGCAAAGCCTTTCCCTTCCCTTTGACTAGTAGCTGAGACTCCTAGAGATAAAGTCATGCCCCCAGGGTCACATCTGGGGTAGGGGCTGGGGCAAAAATGCAGCAAAACAGGTATTTGAATCCAGGTGCTCTGACTCCCTAGTCCAGGTCTCTGCCCACTATATTATTCTGCACCTTGAAGATAAGACAGAAAGTAAAAAGGTCTCTTTTCATGTCTCCCAAAATGTTCCTTATGTTTTTCCTGAATTTTTTTCACCAAAGGACCTAAAGTTTGACAATCCAGTTGGTCAACAGACTCAGGCAGACTGGGCTGAGGGCTGGCAAAGAAGAATTCTAGGTACCTCCATGGCTCCCATCCTCAGCCTCTGATTCTCTGGCTAGAAGAGTTCTTGAACATGATTACTATCATATTCAATTTAATACACTCTAAAAAAACCCCACATCTAGCAGAAGTTCAGTTTCTTATGCAATCATCTTTTGTCATTCTACTTGATATTTTCTAAGTTCACAATAAAAAAAGAACTTAAAAAATGTTTAAGTCCCCTCCCCCAAATAATATAAGAAGAAATATGATTCTCAGATGAAGAATGCTATGGGAGTATCAGATATTCCAGGCAAGTCTCCATATGCCAATATACCTAAGGAATGCCCTTATCTGATCAAAGTCTTGGGGTAACCTGAAACATTAATAAATACTTGGTGATGGATTGGTTCCCTCCTCAAGCCCAAGATGCCACCACATGGTACAACCAAATCCAGAGGAGGCACTCACTTCCCAGATCCTGTTGCCAAGACAGAACTCTCCTCCTGCTCCTTCTTTCCCACAAACCAGATAGAGATGAGATCTAGATCAAACCCTCTCCCTAGGCAATCCTAGTCATGGTGGAACTGTCTTTTTTACCACCATCATCCCACTCCTCTCTGCTGTTTTACCCTAAGTGAAAATATTTCTAGGTAGAGCCCTATCACTAAACATTTAGGCACAAAATGATATCTGCCCTGGACATACTCTTTTTTTGTTTGTTTGTTTTGTTTCGGTTTTTTGCGGGGCAATGAGGGTTAAGTGACTTGCCCAGGGTCACACAGCTAGCAAGTGTCAAGTGTCTGAGGCCGCATTTGAACTCAGGTACTCCTGACTCCAGGGCCGGTGCTTTATCCACTGCGCCACCTAGCTGCCCCTTGGACATACTCTTTTAAAATTTTTACCAGTGGGGCAGCTAGGTGGTGGAGTGGATAAAGCACCGGCCCTGGATTCAGACTTGACACTTACTAGCTGTGTGACTTTAGGCAAGTCACTTAACCCCAAATGCCTCACTCCCCCAAAAAAACATATTTAACAGTGAAACCAACCCCCCCCAAAGGAAGGCAAGATAAGAAATGACAGGAAAGCCAGGTTTTTGGGGGGATTGGTTTCTACTGATCAATACATGAAGATAATACTTAATTAGACTTGTACTGATTACCTCACAGGATTTTTGTTGTAAAAAGTACTTTGTAAAACCTTAAAGAACTTTAAAAAATGTTGAGGGAGCAGCTAGGTGGCACAGTGGATAAAACACCGGCCCTGGATTAAAATTCAATCTCAGACACTTGACACTCACCAAAAAAAAAAAATTTAATAAAAATAAATAAATAAATAATAGGTCCCAACCCAAGCCTCACTTGGTCATTGTTTGGGTTTTGTTGGCTCAGAGTGAGTGTAAATAGCAATTGTTTCTGTTCTGGCTAGAAACCCTGGAAGTCTTCCACTCCCAGATTGATTTTTTTTTTAAGTAGGCAAAATAATCCGTCTTTCACCTCCTTTCTTTCTTTCTTTCGTGGGGCAATTGGGGTTAAGTGACTTGCCCAGGGTCACACAGCTAGTAAGTGTTAAGTGTCTGAGGCCGGATTTGAACTCACATCCTCCTGAATCCAGGTCTGGTGCTCTATCCATTGTACCACCAAGCTGTCCCTCACCTCATTCTTACCCAGCCTTAATCACTGAATGGGTGTTGCATCAGACAAACTGAGACCTGGGAAAAATCTTAGCTTAAAAGGGCTAAGGTCTCCCACTGCATCTCGAGCCATCACCAGTCATCCTGATCTATGTCTTGCCACCGGACCCAGATGGCTCTGGAGGTGAGAATGAGGCTGATGACTTTGCATAGACCTTCACTTAAATCCAATCCACTTGCAAATCAAGACATTACCTTGGTAATGAAGGACAAACAACACTTGAAGAAAGAGGGATTCTTTAAGGCAGAAGTGAACAGGGAGTCCATTCCAAGCATGGGGGACAGCCCATGTAAAAGATGTGGAGATGAGAGATAGAATATCCTGAGTAAGAAACAGAGAAGGCTATTTTAACAGTCACATACTGTGGGATGGGGAATAAGGTCCAATGAGGCTGGAAAGAAAGATCAGGGCCAGATTGTGAAGGGTTTTAAAAGCTAAACAGAAGAATTGATATTTTAACCTGGAAGTAATAGGGAGTCTTAGGAATTGATAGAATAGTGATATGGTCAGATATGTACCTAATGAAAACCACTTTGGCAGCTGGGTTGAGAATCAATTAAATAATCAGTCAATAAGCATCTATTAATTGCCTACAATATGCCAGGCAATAGGCTAGGTACTATAAGTATAAAGAATTAAATAATCCCTTCTCCCAAGAAGCTAATATTCTGGAATAGGATAGAGATTTGAGATAGTCTAATTGGGAGCCTGCACCTCTCTAGGTGAAAGGTGATTAGGGGCCTGAATCATAGGTATACGAAGCTATGTACACAGAAAAAAGGGGTTGATGCAAGAGTTGCAGAGGTAGAAACCACCTATCACAGCTAGTGCAATGGGGGCTGAGGGGCTCTGGCCAAAGGGGAGCCACTTTTTCAGGACATAAACAGGGAGTTCTGCATGCTGCATATGGGTAGTTTAGAAAGCCTAAATCAGCAAGTCCAAGATAAATTCTAATAGCGGGGCCCTGCCAGTAATGCAGGGCTTATGCACATATTTTGTGACTGTTTCCTGTTTGCTTGTTTTGTGCGGAAGAAGGACCTTTTAATTGGTTTCTAGGTCTAAGTATGCATACAAAAAGACTCCTACTGAGTGACTAGCTCTCTCTTTTTCAAGTGTGAATTGAAAGAAATACGGTCAGTTTTTTGGGTGAGAAAAGAGGTTTCAGGTTCTTAACTGGACACCCCTAATTGCCTCATTGACTGTGGCCTTGATAAATCTTGTATTCCTCTTATGACTTTGCTTTCCTGGTCTTCGAGGTGGAATGGCTCTATAGGCTATGAAAGAGGCAAAGAGGAGAAAAAGACCTATTTGTACAAAAATATTTCTAGCAGCTCTTTTTTGTGTGGCTAAGAATTGGAAATCAAAGGGATGCTCGTCAATGGCTAAACAAGCTGTGGTATATGATGGTGATGGAATATTATTGTGCTAGAAGAAATGACAAGCAGGACAATTTCAGAAAGACCTGGAAAGACTTGTATGGCAGATGCCTTAAGTTCGAGCCCAGTCTCCCTAGGAACTGAAGTGGTAGAGGGAAGAATGTATCTCTGGTTAAAGGAGATATATTTGTCCCTGTATTCTTGCTATAACTTCAGTCAGTCAATAAACATTTTTTAAGCACCTACTATGAGCTAAGCACTATACTAAGCAGGGTTACAAAGAAAAGCAAAAGACAGTCCCTGTCCTAAAGGAGTTATATACAAATTAAATTGGAAATAATCAACAAAGAGAGAGGATTGTAATTCAGGGGGATTGGGAAAGTTTTCCTGTCAGTGGTGAAATTTTAACTGGGACGTAAAGGAAGCCAGAAGGTGAAGATGAGGAGGGAGAGCATTTCAGGCATAGGAGAAAACCAGTAAAAATATCCAGAGTAGGAAGATGGAGTTTCTTGTTCAAGCAACAGCAAGGAATCCAGTATCACCAGATCAAAGACTCTGTGGGGAAGGCAGGGTAGAGTATAAGACAACTGGAAAGGAAAGGGGTAGCTAGGTTTTATATTTGATCCTGGAGGTGATAGGGAGCTACTGGAGTTTATTGAGTAGAGGAGAGATATGGTTAGATTGGCACTATAGGAAGATTACTTTGGCAGCTGAGAAGAAAATGGACTGGATGTAGGAAGAGATTTGTGGCAGGAAGACCAACCAGCAAGCCATTTCAATAGTGCAGGTGTGAAGTGATGAGGGACAACCAGAGCCATGGCAGAGTCAAAGAAGAGAAAGTGGAAGATACAAGAGATATTATGAAAGTAAACATGGACACGCTTTGGCAATAGATTGGATATGTGCAATAAGGGTGAGGAGTCAAGGATGATACCTAAGTAGTGAGCCTGGGTGACTGGGAAGTTGGTGGTTCCCTCAACAGTAATAGGTATGTTAGAAAGAGGGGTGGGTTGAGGACAGGTGAATAATGAGTTCAATTTTGGATATGTTGAGTTTAAGATGTCCAATACAGTTTGAGATGTCCAATAAGTACTTAGAAACTGGAGGTTGGAAGAGAGGTTAGGGTTGAGTAAGGAGATTTGAGAATCATCAACATAGAGAGGATAATTGAATCCATGGGAGCTGATGCGATTACCAAGTGAAATAGTATAGAGGGAAAAGAGAAGAGGGCACAGGTCAGAGCCTTGTGGGACACCCACACTTGGGAGTGTGACTTGGATGAAGATTCAGCAAAGGAGACTTAGAAGGGGCAATCAGACATAGGAAAAGAGCCAAGAAAGAGCAGTGTCATGAAAACCTAGAGCAAAGAGCATCTTAGTAAATATTTTTTGTAAAGGTTGATTGAAGTTCATTACTTATTGATGAAATTGAGGTGATATTAACTGGTTGAATGATACTGGGAAGATTCTAACTGGCACTAGCAATTGATATTGGATAGTAATCATTGGTAATTGACATTGAGAATGAGAATGAGACTGGATCATATAGCAACTCCAAATCTCTATCTCTATCTCTGATTCTGACCTAGTCCAACCCTCAGCTTTTACAGAAAAGGAAACTGAGGCCCAGAGGAATGAAATTATTTCTGCAAAGTCCCACAGGTAAGAAATAGCAGAGTCAGGATTCAAACCCAAGACCTCATTCCAAATTCAGGACTCTCCACTGTTCCACACTGAGCTACAGATCCCTGTTTCTTTTCTTTTCTTTTCTTTTTTGCAGGACAATGAGGGTTAAGTGACTTGCCCAGGGTCACACAGCTAGTAAGTGTCATGTGTTTAAGCTCAGATTTGAATTCAGGTCCTCCTGAATCCAGGGCCAGTGTTTATCCACTGTGTCACCTAGCTGCGCCCCCCCATCCCTGTTTCTAACTGGAATTCTAAATTTATCTGTCTGTGTACAGAATGGTTTCACACACACACACACACACACACGCATTTGCACTTAATGGCAGTTATTTCTAGGGCAGGGATTGGGGGAGGGAAGAAAAAAGGGGGAAAAAAAGAAAGTTGCATGATAACTTTATAGATTTAAAAGGAACAGTAAGTTGTACATAATAGATTTGCAGTTTCACATATAATCATCTTTTTTGTATTCTTCTATGTTATGGAAATGTTTATTTCATAAGTTCAGAATAAAATAAGTAAGGTTAGAAAAAATAAACCTATCTGTCCTACCAGCTTCTCAAACTCAGTATGTCTAAGATTGAACTCACTGTTTTCTACCCCATATATGCTCTCTTCCTTATGACTTCATTATTTTTTTCTGTGGCACCACCATTCACCCTGTTTTTTGTTTGTTTGTTTCTTTTTTTTTCTGGGCAATTGGGGTTAAGTGACTTGCCCAGGGTCACACAGCTAGTAAGTGTTAAGTGTCTGAGGCCAGATTTGAACTCACATCCTCCTGAATCCAGGGCCAGTGCTCTATCCACTGTTCCACCTAGCTGCCCCCAATTCACCCTGTTTTCCATGTTCAAGATCTTATCTTTGATTCTTACCTCTCCCTTACCTGTCACATCCAATCAGGTACCAACTCCTGTCAATTTTACCTCATCAAAATCAATATTTCTTAGATTATACCTTTCTTCTCTTCAATCATTCCTTTCCTCTTTGTTTTCACTACTTGCTATTCTAGGATAGACCTTCATTATTAATGCCTCTCTGTCCCCTCTAATTCATCTTTCATATCACTGATAGAATAATCATTCTTATACATAGAGCTGATCATATCTATCTTCTGCCCCCAAAAATCTTCTATGGCTCCCATTGCCCCTTGAGGAAAGCTTAGACTTCCTTTCCTGGTATTCAAGACCCTCCACAATCTGGCTTCACTCTTCCTTAGTACACACTATTTCATATTAATCCACTTCCCTGTCCTCTATACTCCAATTGATCTGGAATACTCTCTCTCTCTCTCTCTCTCTCTCTCTCTCTCTCTCTCTTTCTCTCCCCCTCTCTCCTTCCCTCTCTCTCTTTCTCTCTCCCTCCTCCCTCCTTTTCTCTCTCTCTCTGTCTCTCTCACATTCAGTCATTTCAGTCATGTCCAACTCTTCATCATCCCATTTGGGGTTTTCTTGGCAAAGATATTGGAGTGGTTTGCCATTTATTTCTCTAACTCATTTTACAGATGAAAAACTGAGGCAAATCATATTAAATTACTTCCCCATGGTCACACAGTTAGTAAATATGTGAGGTCACATTTGAACACAGATCTTCTAGACTCCAGGGACTGCTGCCCCAGAAGAATATCTCTGCTGTCTAGATATCTGCTTTGCTCTTCTGCCTTCATGCATTGCCTGTACTGTTCTCTATATTTGGAATGTTCTCCCTTCCCATCTTCGTTTGCTGAAAACCTACTAATACTTTAAATCATAATTTAAAATTCTGGGGCAGCTAGGTGGCGCAGTGGATAGAGCACTGGACCTGGGGTCAGGAGTACCTGAGTTCAAATCCGGCCTCAGACACTTAACACTTACTAGCTGTGTGACCCTGGGCAAGTCACTTAACCCCAATTGCCTCACTAAAAAAACAAAAACAAACAAACAAACAAAAAATGATACCTCCTCCAGAAAGTCTTTTCCAATACATCTCAAAGTCAGTAACAACCTGCCCCAGTGGACTTCATATAGAACTTTGACAATTCTCTAATACACTATGTAATACAGATTCATAGAATATAGACTTGGAAGGGGCCTTAGAGATGATCGAGCCCAGAGGTTCTTAACCTTGTCATTGGCCCTTTGGAGACCTGGTGAAGTCTATGGCCCCTTCCTCAGAATATTTTTTTTTAATTCATAATTGAAAAAAATTCTAAATTCCAGCTAGAGATTAGTGAGAACAGACTCCTCAAAATATATCCACAGATCTCTTGGGAGGTCTGTAAAAACCATGTTAATACCCTCCTCTTTGGCAAAATGCCCTCATTTTACAGATGAGGAAAGAGGCCTAGAGAGGCCAAATGAGTCCTGCAGGTCTTAAGGAACACAGTTATGATTGGAATTTGGGTCTTCTGATGCCAAAGCTGTTACTCTGCAATTCACCTCATCAGCTTTCTATAACTCCCATTTCTTAAATTACTTTAATGTTTTTCAAAGTACTTTCTGAAGAGTCCTTTTCCCCACTTGCTCTCCCCCCCCCCGGCCCAGGGCAATGAAGGTTAAGTGACTTGCCCAGGGTCACCCAGCTAGTATCAAGTGTCTGAGTCTGGATTTGAACTCAGGTCCTCCTGAATCCAGGGCCAGTGCTTTATCCACTGCACCACCTAGCTGCCCCTTTCTGAACAGTTCTTGAGGTAAATGGTGAAAGTATTTAAATGTTCTGTGTTCTGGTAATAGCACCTGGTATTTCTATAGCACTTTTTAGATCATCTATTATCTCATTTGATCATCATGGTAATTCTGGGAGTGCTATCATTATGCCCATTTTCCAGTAGAGGAAGTTGAGGTCAACAGAGGTTAAATGACTTACCCAGGACCCAGGAGCACATAGCTGGTCATTGTCTGATGCTGGATATGAATTCAGTTTCTTGTCAGTACACTGAAAACTCTCAATTCAATAAGGACAGAAGTCATGTCTCACCTAACCTCTATTGATGCACAGCCATGAGATATATATTAAAAGAGCCAGAAGGTCTCCAGTACATTGAGTGGATCCTCTATGGAAGTTTGACTGGAGGACACAGGCAAGATTTGCCCAGGATGGAAAGACCCAAAGTGGTTGTGAACTACGCTGGAGGAGAGATCAGATCATACATCTGTCCAAGTATCTCATACATAAAAGAAACAATGCTTCATTGGGGCCTTTTTCATATAATGTCCCAATTTTGAAAACACTACTCTATAATTAAAGTACTGGTTTTCTCCAAGCTTAATTTACAATTCTCTTTGAAGTTTGCAGTTCTGTTAGTCCCCAGCTCTCTCAGCTGGTTGATTTGTCTCTGTAGTAGGAACATATGACACTTAAAACTTCTGTCTCCAATTAATTAATCCTTTTTCATCATTTGGACCAAACCTAGAACTTCCTTGCTATGAAAGGCACCATGGTATAGTGGATAGACAGCTATACAGGGGAGTCAGGAAACATGGGTTCAAATCTTCCATTAGACACTTACTAGCTAGGGGATGGGCAAATAATTTAACCTCACTGAGCCTCAGTTTTCTCATCTGTAAGATATAGACAACGGCAGCTTGGTGATACAGTGGATAGAATGCCAGTCCTGGAGTCAGGAAGACACATCTTTCTGAATTCAAAACTGGCCTCAGACAATTACTACCTGTGTGACCTTGGACAAATCACCTAACTCTGCTTCAGTTTCCTCATCTGTACAATGAACTAGAGAAGGAAATGGCACTCTAGTATCTTTTTTTTTTTTTTTTTGCGGGGCAATGGGGGTTAAGTGACTTGCCCAGGGTCACACAGCTATTATGTGTCTGAGGCCGGATTTGAACTCAGGTACTCCTGAATCCAGGGCCAGTGCTTTATCCACTGCGCCACCTAGCTGCCCCCCACTCTAGTATCTTTGCCAAGAAAACCCCAAATGGGGTCACAGAGAGTTGGACACAACTGAAAACGACTGAACAACAAAATATAGATAATGATACTTCGGCTACTGATCTCCCAGGGGTGCTGTGAGGGAAGCGTTTTGCAAATCTCAAAGAGCTATATAAATATGAGGGTTAGGATTATGATTATTTTGGACAGCTATTATCAGCAGAGCAAAGTCTTCATTGATTCCCACTCTCTCTAAGTCTTTCCTAGAGTAAAATATGAAGAAGATTCACCTTTCCTGGCCCTGTGATAATTTTTTCCCAATTGGTCATGAATCAGAAGCATGATTTTGCACCTTTCACCCCATGGGCCCCTATTTTGCTGCCCATATCTGCTTTAGGTTTTCTTCCTTCTTGTCTGGGTAGAGATATTTTGATGAAATCACTGTTTCACTGGTCAATTGCCTAGCAAGGGGCATTTGCTTAATAAGATTGGCATCCATCCAGGTAACTGAGAGCAGTCTATCAATCAACTGAGTCTTCAGCTGACAGCCTTGCAAATCTGGTTCCTTTCATCAACATACACAGTTAGATAGGTAATGAAATAGGTATGTAGGCAGGCAGGTAGACAGATAGATATGTGTGTATATATGTGTATAGACCTTTTGACTATATAATTCATGTATGTATTGTTTTGTTTTTGTTTTAGTGAGGCAATTGAGGTTAAGTGACTTGCCCAGGGTCACACAGCTAGTAAGTGTTAAGTGTCTGAGGCCGGATTTGAACCCAGGTACTCCTGACTCCAGGACCAGTACTCTATCCACTGAGCCACCTAGCTGCCCCCTTCATGTATGTATTTTTATGCAAGTGTTTTCTTCATAAAACCATTCCAAAAGTTTTATTAGGCACCATCTATAAGCAAAGTCTTGTGTTGATAGGATGCTGATGATATCATGGTGAGAAAGACATGGTTAAGTGCTGAATATATTCCAAGTACTGTGTTAGGAGCTGGGGAGGCAAAGGTAAAAAAAAAAAACCAAAAAAACAGCCCCGGCCTTCAAAAAACTTCCATTTGATTGAGAGAACCAACATATTCACCTATAAGGAGGTTCAAAGCTAATACAACTATAGTCACACCCTCAAGGCATTTATACTTTTATACAGACAATAAAGTATGTATGCATGAAGAGTTAAAGAACAATATGTGACAATCTCATTCTAATAATAATTCTCTTGAGAGGACCACCACCCTCCCAATCTTTGGCTTCAGAATCTTGGAATTATCTTCAATTTTTCTCTGTCCTTCACTGCCCTGGATGTATGTATGTTTGTCACACAGAAATATATAGATATGTATGTGTGTATATATAGATATGTACATATGTGTATACACACATATGTGTATACAGGTATATACATGGACCATGTACACCATATATCACATATGTAATACAAACCAGAAATACACATGTGTGTATATGTGTATGCATGTGTATATATACATATACATGCATACATATCTATACAGGTTTGTACATGGACCATATATACCATATATATGGACCACATATAATATAAACCATAAATACACATGTCTGTGTGTATGTACACACATGCACACATATAGCACCTTTCACAGCAGGTAGATTCACCTTGTACCTTCTAGATTCCATAACATCTGTCTCTCTTGCATTTGTCTTCTCTCCACTCCCACTGTAGCTACCCTTAAGTCAGGCCTTCATCCCTTCCCACTCTGACTATAGAAATGGCCTTGCCCTCACCGGCTTGACTCTATCCCCCTCAAAAAACCCATCTCAGACATTGTTGTCCAAGCCATCATCCTAATGCTCTTGCTCTGACCTACGTAGTTCTTTACTCAAAAATGTCCATTGGCTTCCCAACGCCTGAAGAATAAAATATATGCTTGTGATCCTGGCATTTAGGTGCTTTGACACTGATTCTATTGTCTTTTTTCCAGACTGATCTCATACTGCTCCCCTTCTCAGAGTCTTTTCCAATGAAACTGGAACATCATCTTCTCACTCATTTCTGTATCCTCCCTTTGCTGAAACTGTTCACACTTGTAATAAACATCCTCCATTCCCCTCTCCATCTCTATTGAAGTCCCCTGTCTTTCTTCAAGGCTCACCTTGGTGCCACCTCCTCCTGGAAGCCTCCCCTGACCCCAGAGAAACAATTGGACCTCTCTGATGCCCCTCTCACTGTCTCCCTTACTTCATAGGTAATTGTATACATGCTTCCCCACCTTTTAACTCCCTGATGGCAGGGGCCATATAGTTTTTCTGCCTTTTTTATCTCCAATGTCTTGTATGTAGCAGCCTCTGGACAAATATTGGTTAAATTGAATTGAAAATATGTATTAAAAATCTGTGTCTATACCAATCACCTCTTGGCAGAGAAGTGATAGACTAGAAATGGAGATTGATATGTACTTTTGCAGACAAGACCAATGAGCTGAATTATTTTGTTCTGCTATACTTATTACAAGGGAGGGATGCTACTGGTAAGAGCAGGGTGAGTTAGAGAGTAGTAAAAGAGATTTTTTAAAAAGAAAGAGAATATCAATAAAACACTTTTCTTTCTTTTTTTTGGTGAGGCAATAGTGACTTGCCTAGGGTCACACAGCTAGTAAGTGTCAAGGGTCTGAGGCCGGATTTGAACTCAGGTCCTCCTGAATCCAGGGCCAGTGCTCTTCCACTGTTCCACCTAGCTGCCCCCAATAAAGCACTTTTAAAAACGCTTGTTTCCTAACAGAAGATAAGAAGTTCAAAAAAAGGCATAAATAAGGCAATAGTTATTACCATGTTAAATTTGAAATATTCCTTAAAAACATTGTCCAACCAAAACCAAACCAAACCAAACAACCCAAAACCAGAAACAGAAATTCATTTACTGATCTGATTGTTTCTGATATGATCATCTTTTTTTAACATATTGAAATGTTCATGTTTGTAAATTATTAAGTTCATTTAAAAAATTTTGCCCCCCAAAATAAGATCTGAGGGTTATGAGGTACTATGTGAGAAAGAATACGTTCCAGACCTTCCAGTCTGTGGCTATGTGTCTGGGGTACACAGGAACCCAATTCTCCCATCTATACTCTAGATCCTCCAATATGAGGAAGTACTTGTTGTGTCTATATGAGTCTATATGTACTCCCAAGTATTTGTTGTGTTTATATGTACTCCCAACTCTTCTAATTTGAGACCATATGAGGTATTTATTTATATCTCAGACCACACATTGGAGGAGCTGCTAGAGCCAGTTCAGACTGACTGCAGAGAGCTCATTGCTAAGTTTTCCATGTGAGCATTTACACCTCAGAAATCAGAAATGCTACAAATCAGGGCTTGAGTTATTATTTTGTTGATTGTCTAGACTTAAGAATGTTGTTGTTTTGTCCTTCATTTGCAAGGAGGACCAATGACATCACAGGGTAATGTCTTGACTTGTGCAGGAATTGGATTTCAGTGAGGCAGGTGCACAAAGTTGTCAGCCTCACTGTCTTCCAGAGTCATTGAAATCCAGTGGCATGAGGAAAGTCAAGATGACTGGCACTAGGGGCAGCTAAATGGTGCAGTGGATAGAGCACCAGCCCTGGAGTCAGGAGTACCTGAGTTCAAATCCGGCCTCAGACACTTAACACTTACTAGCTGTGTGACTCTGGGCAAGTCACTTAACCCCAATTGCCTCACCAAAAAAAAAAAAATAAAAAAAAAAAAAGATGACTGGCACTGACCCAGGATGAAGTAGACAACCTTGGTGTCTTCAATGCCTGACTAGTCTCTTAAGCCCTCCACAGTGCCTACTTCAGCCACCTTCACGGCCTACTGGAACAAATTGTTCTCATCTTCTGGAGAAAGTCTTCCCATGCTTGGGATACATATCTCCCTAACTGAATGACAAGTTTGAGACCTGTTGGTTACCCTAAACCTGATTTAGCCTGACTGCCCAGATGGTTTTATCAGGGTATGGCCACTGTGCATTCCATAGCTTCTTGGAGCCACTGGTGAGAGTTGGGTGGAACAGGTAGACACCAAAACTAAATGAGCATCCCTGAAAAAGACTTGGCAAGCCCTCACACCAGAGGTGCAAGTCCTCCCTGAAAATCCCATCTACCTCAGACTTAAGAAAATGATGGGGGTGGGGCATAGGGGCAGCTAAGTGGCAGCACAATGGGTAGGGCATTGGCCATGGAGTGAGGAGGACCTGAGTTCAAATCCAGCCTCAGACACTTATCAACTATGTGATCCTGGGCAAATCAAAACTCCATTGGCTCAAAAAAAAAAAAGTGATGGGGAAAATGTTAAAATGCAGATTAAACTTAAAGGTGTGCCATGTGTTTTTTGTTTTGTTTTGTGTTGGGCAGGGCAATGGGGGTTAAGTGACTTGCCCAGGGTCACACAGCTAGTAAGCCATGTTTTTTTGTTTTTTGTTTTTTTGGTGAGGCAATTGGGGTTAAGTGACTTGCCTAGGGTCACACAGCTATTAAGTGTTAAGTGTCTGAGGCTGGATTTGAACTTAGGTACTCCTGACTCCAGGGCCGGTGCTCTATCCACTGCACCACCTAGCTGCCCCAGCCACTGTTTTAACAGTCAGCCACTGTTTTTAAACAGTCAGTTGTTAAACATCTACCAGCACAGTCTTGATGATACATCCCAAATCCTCCAGTCTGAGAATATGTGTGTGAGTGCTTGGGTTGGAATTTCTTAGCCTGAAGCTAAAGGTACCTTGATCCATTCAATCGAGATCCTTTGTCATATCTGTATGGATCCTCAATTCTGCATCTCTGAAAGGTATTGTGTGTATATAGGAAAGTATGTACAGGCTATCTGAGGTACCACATGTGGGATCATCAGATTCCACTGACTCTGGTTTGTATTTACTAAACTATGGTGGGCATGGAGGGAGGGAGGGTCAAGACCTGTGCTTTCATTTGTGTGGAACTACAAGTGTAGAAATCCCATCTCCCATGCAAATAGATACTGAATATAACTTATAGTCTTGGAGAATTTCCCAGAGCATGGAGAGGTTAAGTGCTATGCCCGCGATCAAACAGCTAGTAACTTTTTTTAATATAAATATATTATTTCCAGTTACATTTAGAGATAGTTTTCAACATTTGTCTTTATAAGATTTCTAGTTTCAAATTTTTCTCCCTTCCTCCCCTCCCTTACCCCTCACCAAGACAGCAAGTAATCTGATATAGGTTATATATGTACAATCACATTAAACATATTTCTGCATTAGTCATGTTATGAGAGAAGAATCAGAGCAAAAAGGAAAAACCTCAAAAAAGAAAAACAACAACAAAAAACAATAGAAATTGTATGGTTCAATCTGCATCTAGATTCCACATTTCTTTTTTTTTTTCAGGATTTGGAGAACATTTTCCATCGTGAGTCCTTTGGAACTATCTTGAACCATTGCATTGCTGAGAAGAAACAAGTCTATCACAGTTGATCAGCACATAATGTTGTCGATACTGTGCACAATATTCTCCTGGTTCTGCTCATCTCACTCAGCATCAGTTCATGTAAGTCCTTCCAGGTTTCTCTGAAATCTGCCTGCCTGCTCATCATTTCTTTTTTTTTTCCTTCCTTTTTTTTTTTTTTTTGTGGGGCAATGAGGGTTAAGTGACTTGCCCAGGGTCACACAGCTAGAATGTGTCACGTGTCTGAAGTCAGATTTGAACTCAGGTCCTCCTGAATTCAGGGCCAGTGCTCTATCCACTGCGCCAACTAGCTGCCCCCTGCTCATCATTTCTTACAGTACAATAGTATTCCATTACATTCATATACCACAACTTGTTCAGTCATTCCTCAGTTGATGGGCATTCCCTCAATTTCCAATTCCTTGCCACCACAAAAAGAGCAGCTATAAATATTTTTGTACATTTGGGTCCTTTTCCCTCCTTTATGATCTCTTTGGGAAAAAGACCTAATAGTGATATTGCTAGTTCAAAGGGTTTGCACAGCTTTATAACCCTTTGGGCACAGTTCCAAACTGCTCTCCGGAATGGTTGGATCAGTTCACAGTTCTACCAGCAATGCATTAGTGTTCCAATTTTTCCACAACTTCTCCAACATTTATTATTTTCCTTTTTTGTCATATTAGCCAATTTGATAGGTGTCATGTGGTACCTCAGAGTTGTTTTAATTTGCATTTCTCTAATCAATAGTGATTTAGAGTGTTTTTTCACATGGCAATAGATAGCTTTGATTTCTTCATCAGAAAACTGCCTGTTCATATCCTTTGAGCATTTCTCAATTGGGGAAGCTAGTAAGTTTCAAAGACAGAACTTGAGCGTAGGTCTTCTTGTCTACAAGGCCAATCTTCTAACCACTCTATTCTGCTGCATCTGTTCTTATTGAATTATATATAGTTTTCAACATTTGTTTTCATAGGATTTTTAGTTCTAAATTTTTTCTCCCACCCTCTCTTCCCTCTCCTCCCCAAGGAGGAAAGCAATCTGATATGGTTTATATATGTACAATCACATTAAACATATTTCTGCATTAGTCATATTGTGAAAGAAGAATTAATCAATCAATCAATCAATCGCAAGGGGAAAAATGTCAAAAAAGAAGGAAAAAAACAATGGCCCAAAAGTAGAAACAGTATGGTTCAATCTGCATTCATAGTCCACAGTTCTTTTTTCTGGATGTTGAGAACATTTTCTATCATGAGTTCTTTGAAGGTGTTTTGGATCATTGCACTGCTGAGAAGAGCCAAGTCTATCACAGTTGTTCATCACACGATGTTGCTGTTACTGTGTACAATGTTCTCCTGGTTCTGCTCCTCTCAGTCAGCATCAGTTCGTGTAAGTCCTTCCAGGTTTCTCTGAACTCCTCTGCTCATTGTTTCTTACAGTACAATAGTATTCCATTACATTCATATACCACAACTTGTTTAGCCATTCCCCAATTGATGGGCATTCTCTCGATTTCCAATTCTTTACTCCCACAAAAAGAGCTGCTATAAATATTTTTGTACATGTGGGTCCTTTTCCCTCCTCTATGATCTCTTTGGGATACAGATCTAGTAGTGGTAGCACTGGATCAAAGGGTATGAACAGCCCTTTGGGCATAGTTCCAAATTTGAGCATCCAAATCTTAAGGTACACTGAGAGTCCAAATCTTGGTCAAAGAGATTTACCAATCTCCATATCACTCATCTGATATCCACATTTTCCCAGACCTGGCTGAGTATACATAATGAGAAAGACTCTACCCATTCACCTAAACTTAGAATTTCTTTAGTGTCTTTGATTAGATCTTGATCATCCTGGCTGATTAAGTTTTTGGGCAAGATTTTCCACACTGGTTGATTTCTGGATGAGGAGGTAGAAAAGGGAAAAAACCTTGGTCCTAATTAAGTAATTAGTTATTGAATACAAGAGAGAAATAATAATTTCTCTCAGGTCTAAACGTACTTTGAAAAAATCATAGCAACTCTACTTTAGTACTTAAGAACTGGAATTAAGTGTCTATGGATTAGAGAATATGGCATATAGATGAAATGGAAAATTATTTTATAGTAAAAAAAATAAGGTATATGACAAGTTCAGAGAAATACAGTAAGATTTATACAAATTGACACAGGGTAATATGAACAGAACTAGAACAATATTAGTAATAGTAGTAGTAGTAATAGGCCTCCACCAGTCACGGACGACCATGGATCAGTGCCTTGAAGAGCCACAGGCCACAGTGTGGCTGTGCAGTCCGATAAGGGTGCCGCAGCTCCTGAGTGACTTATAACCGGTAACTGCCTTATCCCGTGTTGTATCTACCCCATGAGGAGTAGCTGGAATATCCTCTCCAGGGCGCTGGCCTGGGCGGATCAATATGGAAAACAAGCTGTTGCCCATGCAGCAGGTTTTCCCTCTCCGTGACACTGGTGGATCCAAAGGAGAGGCAGAGCCAATACAGTTTGGCACCAGTGCCGCAGGAGTTGCCAGAGGGATGTGATGTCCAACATCCAACTGCCTAAGGGACTCTTAGCTGCAAGGCAGCGGAGTTTAAAATCAGGGTTTATTTCCCCTAGGCGGCTTGCCTGCCAAGGCTAACAAGCCCCACCTGCCCCAAGAACAATACTACTTGACTATAATAATACAAATAAAAGTAATACTAAATAGAAACCAAACACTTCAGTAAGTACAATGATCAGTCTTGATCCAGAAGAATAGAATAGAATATTTCCCTCCTCTAAGCAAAAGTTGGGTAACTATGAATACAGGTTGTTGTTTTTCCTTAGCTGTTTCTCTTTATTATAAGGGTATGGTAGGGAATGGAGGTGAAGGGAATATCCAGAAATTACTATATATTTTTGTTTTGTTTTGTCTTGCAGGGCAATGGGGGTTAAGTGACTTGCCCAGGGTCATACAGCTAGTAAGTGTCTAGTGTCTGAGGTTGGATTTGAACTCAGGCCCTCCTGAATCCAGGACCAGTGCTTTATCCACTGCACCACCTAGCTGCCCCCTTCTATATATTTTTTAAAGACAACAGTACAATTTTTTTTAAAGATATTTGTCCATATTGGATTAGACCTCAAAATTATAGACACTTAAAATGTCAGAGCAAAAAGGTACTTCAGGTAACAGCCAATTCAACTTTCCCTACTCATTTTACATAGATGGAAACTGAGTCCCAGAGAGGGGAAGGGATAGAATCAATTAGTAGTAAACCTGGATCTGGAAGCCAAAGTTCTGTTAGCAATTCAAGACTTCTTTACTTCTTCTACTTCACTCTGATTCCCCAGGGGTTTTCTATATGGTTAGGTCTCCTTATACAGGCCTGAAAAGACTTGTCTCACCATTTATGTGACATTAGGAGAATAGTTTGGAAAAAAACTGACTCCATGTTCCAATTTCTGTGTCTAATTTATCCATGACAAAGACCCCCACCCCCACCCCTAGCTCTGACCTGGAAATTCACATCCTCAGTGGAACAAGGACACAGACTCAAAGGATTTATAGATCACCACAACATGGAGGGATCTATATGGGTCATACCCAGGACGAAAGACATCTAGTAGGAGTATGTGGTGAAGAATACCTCTAGGGATCTTCTGGAAGGGATTCCTTAAAGGGAGGCTGGATTCAAAGTCCTCTCAAGTTCCTTTTAGCCCTATGATTACAACTTTGTGGCTCAAAGAGTCACCTGATGAAATTGCCTAACAATGTGACCTCACATTAACAACTTTGGGCAAGTCCTTTTCATTCTCTCTGGCTATCAGTTTTCCTCTCTGCAAAAGGAGGCATTTGGACTAGATTATAGCTAAGGTCTTTTCAGGTCTTCTATTATTCTGATTCTTCCTCATCAAACTTTTTTCTTCCAGCTTTGTTGTTGTTCTTTAGTTATTTATAGTTGTGTCCAACTCTTCATGATCACATTTGGAGTTTTCTTGGCAAAGATACTAGAGTGGTTTGCTATTTCTTTCTCCAGCTCATTTTACAGATGAGGAAACTGAGGCAAACAAGGTTAAGTGACTTGTGTAGGATCACACAGCTAGTAAGTGTCTGAGGCCAGATATGAACTGGGATCTTCCTGACTCTAGGCCTGGCATTCTATCCACTGCACCACCTAGCTGCTCAGCAGCAAACAGAAAAAGAAACCATTTGAATTTTTCTTCTTTTTCCCTTTCCTACCATCCTGGTAGAGGTGTGAATGGCTAAAAGTAAACAGAAGTGTGCTGGGGCCAGCTCAAACTGCTTTCTCCAGAACTGATAGTTAAATATTTCAATGTGAGCATTTATAACTTAGAAATGAACAAATGCTACAAATCAGGGCTTAATCATTGTTTTGTGGATTTTTCTAGACTTAATAAAGGGATAGAGAAAATATTAGTAAAGAAGCTCAAATTTTAAAGGGTGCTGTGCATGCATTTTGGGGGAGAGGCAACAACTGACAAGCCAGTTGTTGAATATTTACCAGCACACTCCTGAAAATAGGGCAAGTAGAAGGAAGAAATTAATTCAAGTGGTGATCTCAATTTGCTTAAAAACTACCAGTGGGGGGGGGGGGAATTACCAGTGAGGGAAAGCCCACTCAGGTAGCCCATTACATTTGGGGGTAAGAATTAGTAGGAAGGGGCAGCTAGGTGGCACAGTGAATAAGCACTGGCCCTGGAGTCAGGAGTACCTGAGTTCAAATCTGGCCTCAGACACTTAACACTTGCTAGCTGTGTGACCCTGGACAAGTCACTTAACCCCAATTGCCTGACCTTAAAAGAAAAAAAAAACAGAAAAGAATTAGTAGGAAGTTTTTCCTTACATCAAGCCTAAATCTACCTCTTTCTATCTTCTCTTTATTGCTCTTAGTTCTGCTCTTCAGGGCCTAGTAGAACTGGTCTCTTCCCTCTTCTGTTGACAACTCTTCAAACACTCAAAGATGACAGATCATATCTCCCCCAAGTTTCCTCTTCACTGAGGTAGCACAAGGCACATCTTCTTCCCTTGGTGCCAACAGGGCTCTCAAGACAGCTAAAGCATGTCAGGGTAGAGTCTGAAAAATTCATATCAAATATACATGGCTTGTGGAGTATGCTTTAAAACACTCTGGTGATTTCACTTGTCCTCATTTGTCATTTAGATTACACTTCCTCCTTTGGCTCTATCCCTCCCTCCCTCTTAAGACTTGGCACTGCTGAATTCTTTCTGATCCTAGTTGGTATTCAATTAAGTCACGAAACCTAACTTGATAGAACACAGAAGCCCATGTGGCAACATCTCCCTCACCAGAGGAAACTTTTGCTTCCTTCAGTACAATTTAAATTGCTAACTAGATTATAAAGCATCCGTGATCTTTCGTCAATAACCCACAATCCCAATGATGAAGAAGAGATTAAAGCCACACCAGATAGTTCTTCCTCTTACTGTAGCAAGTATCACCAATGACCAGCATCTTCTCTGGGAATCACATTTGGCCATTAAAAAGTGCCTTTCAATAGGAATTTGTTCTGAATAAAGAGGATTCAATTCAACTTAATAAACATTTATTTAGTCTTCTTATATGCCAGGAATTGTGATGGATCATGGGAATGAAACAGAAAAAGAGACTGTATGAATACAAAGCACTTTGTGACCAATGGAATGATGGAATATCTGGAAAGAAACCTATAAACCATTTAGTCCCACCCATATTCATGTGGTAGGGAATCCATTATTAGCTGTGGCCATAGTGCCTGTTGAAATTTGGTTTAGATTTCAAGAATTCAAATCTGTAATTCAAATCTGTAATTCTCAAGGTTTTTCCTTCATAGAGAACATGGAATTTGACATCAGCAGAGCTGAATTCATTTTTGTGTGTGTGTGAGGCAATTGGGGTTAAGTGACTTGCCCAGGGTCACACAGCTAGTAAGTGTCAAGTGTCTGAGGCTGGATTTGAACTCAGGTACTCCTGAATCCAGGGCCCGTGCTTTATCCACTGCGCCACCTAGCTGCCCCTGCAGAGCTGAATTCAAATCTAGACTCAGCCACCTCTGTGTCCTTGGAAAAGTCTTAATTGTTCATCTGCAAAATGACTTGGGTTGGGTCTAGATGACCTCTAATTGTTCCCTTTGAGCTCTAAATCTCTGATGCTTGTGATGATAGAACTGTACAATTGTCAACTGTTGTCATCTTTCTTGTTATTTCAAACATTACCAGAATTTCCCAACAAGAGATCTGGCCCCAAGGGCAGCTAGGTGGTGCTGTGGATAGAGCAGCAGCCCTGGAGTCAGGAGGAACTGAGTTCAAATCCGACCTCAGACAATTGACACTTACTAGCTGTGTGACCCTGGGCAAGTCACTTAGCCCCCAATTGCCTCACCTAAAAAAAAAAAGAGAGAGATCTGGCCCCAGAGGACCTGGATTCAAACCCTCAATTTGTATTTACTAACTGAAAGATTTCGGGCAAGTTACTGAGCCTCCCTGGGCCACAGTGGTCTGATATGTAAAATAAGGAGATTGGACTTCGTGACCCCAAAGGACCCTGCTAGCTCTCAATCTATGATCCCATCCAAAATGTCAGACCTGTGGATGTGACTTCCTATTTCCCTGGAATAAGGAGTTTAAAGACATCTGAATAGAAATACAAAGTGACACACACATAACATTTCATAAGGCTGGTTGAAGGCTACAGAATCCACATCCTTGAAATGGCTGTGTATGACTGCGTGGCCCATGTTACAGTCTGTACTGCTTTATCTATCGACTACACACAATAATAGAGCAACACTGTATCTATGCAATGAAGATTCAATTATGCCTATAGCTGTAGACCAGATCTTTGACAGCCTAATTCTGTCTTCTGAGCTCCCAATCAGCACCTTCCATAGCCTACAGGAGGTTCTATTCTCTCCCCTTAGACACCTTAAATAAAATATGTCCAAAGCAGAAAATATCAGATTTCTCCCTAAATCTTATTAACAACAGCAGCACCCTCCCATCTTGAATGTTCCAAAATGTTAAGTTGGTGTTATCTTCCCTCTTTATCTGTCCACATCACTGGAGGAAGAAGAGGGAGTGAGCAGTAACAACTAAGGAAATCAGGAAAGGTAAATGAGTTCATCCTTGCAGGAAGGCAGGGATCTTTGTCCAACCCCCTTTTAATCCTGGTGCCTTCCCATGTATAACCTATATCAAATTGCTTGTCTTCTCAATGAGGGGGGTAGGAAGGGGAGGGAGAGATTGGAACTCAAAATTTTTGAAAAACAAATGTTAAAATTTGTTTTTACATATAACTGGGGAAAATCAATATAATTATCCTTGTTTTAAAAAAACAAACTAGTGCCTTCCCTCCCTTACTTATTTCCTATTAATCCTTTATATAACTTGTTTGTGTGTGTGTGTGTGTGTGTATACATATATATGTATGTGTGTGTATGTGTTTTATTGTTTCCCCCATTAGATTATGAACTTCTTGAGAACAAGGATTGTCTTTTGCCTTTTGTAGTACCCCTAGCATTTAATACAGTGCCTGGCATATAGTAGGTGCTTAATAAATGTTTATTGACTGATTGAATTTTAAAATTCAAAACATGGAAGAGATGGAATGCTGAGGTGAAATAACAGCAAACTGGCCCATTTGGGTGGAATGTAGCCTACAGTAGGCTGGGGCCACACTGTGAGGGGCTTTAAATATCAAACCAAGGAATTTGTACTTAATCTTCAAGGCAATAGGGAGCTACTGAAAATTCTTGAGAAGGAGAATATCACAGTCAAATCTATACTTCAGAAATATCAATTTGGCAGCCATATGGAGGATTTGGAGGTGGAAAAAGACTGGAAGGAGGAAATCTGTTTGGAAATTTGTAATAGTACAAACAAGAGGGCTTGGTAAGAAACTGAAATAGAGTGCTGGTTACGGGAGGGGAGAGAAGAGAACTGATACTGGAGGTGTTGTAATGTGGCAAGTGGGAAGAGTAAAGGATGGTTTGCTGTTGAGGTTGCAAAACTGGGTGACTGGAAGGATGTTTGAAAGAAAGGTGGATTTAGGGTGGAAATTAATGAGTTTCATTTTTGACATATCCAATCCTAGTGCCTTCCCTTGTATAACCTATATCAAATTGCTTGACTTCTCAATGAGGGGGTAGGAAGGGAAGGGAGAGATTGGAACTCAAATTTTTTGAAAAACGAATGTTAAAAATTGGTTTTAGGGGCGGCTAGGTGGCGCAGTGGATAAAGCACCGGCCCTGGATTCAGGAGTACCTGAGTTCAAATCCGGCCTCAGACACTTGACACTTACTAGCTGTGTGACCCTGGGCAAGTCACTTAACCCCCATTGCCCTGAAAAAAAAAAACAAAAAAAAATTGGTTTTACATGTAACTGGGGAAAATAAATATAATTATTTATATATATATATATGTAATTTTGACCAAATCCAGTAGATTCTGCTTCTTTCAAGATATCCACCATTTCCCCATTTCTATGTGTTTGCTCATGTTGTTCCCTATGCCCAGGAAATCCTGTTTCCTCCAAATTGCTTGTTGAATTCCTATCCAGAGGAGGAAGAGGGAGTAAACACTAAAACCTAAGGGAATCAAGAGGAACTTCCCTAAATGAAACCACCAACATATCCCTTCCAGTTACCCAGTTTTGCAATCTTGCATTGTCCTCAACTCTTCCCCCTCCCCATATCTTCCCAACTACCAAGGCTTGTTGTACCTCACCTTTTGGGGGGGAGCAGTGGGTGGAGGCTATTTTCTATAAACTCCTTTTTCTCCCATCGTTTTCATTTCATGTTTCCTTCTGCCACCCCCTTCTCCTTTACACTTGTCTCAAATGATGAAGTGGCCTTACTACTCAGCTTGTTTAGCCATTCCCCAACTGATGGGCATTCCTTTTATTTCCAATTCTTAGCCACCACCAAAAGGGATGTTATAAATATTTTTGCACATATAGGTCTTTTTCTCTTTCTGGGGGATATCTTTGGGATATAAACCTAGCAGTGGTATTGCTGGATCAAAGAGCATGTACAGTTCTATAGCCCTTTGGGTATAGTTCCAAATTGCTCTCCAGAATGTTGGATTTTTTCACAACTCCACCAACAGTGGATTAGCACCCCAGCTTTCAGTGGCCTTATTCCTTACCAAAGCTAACTCTTCTACTTGTTCAAGTAATCCCATTCCATCCCATCTCCTCCAACAACATGCCTCTCTGTCATCCCCACTCTTTCACTCATTTTTCAATCTCTCCTTGTCCACTGGCTCATTTTCTACTTACTATGAACATACCCATGTCTCCCCTACCTTGGAAAAATCCTCACTTGATCCTTTCATCTCGACTAGTGATCATCCTGTCTCTTCTGGCTTTTGCAGCTAAACTTCTCAAAAAGGCAGTCTATAATACATTTCCACTTTCTCCCTTCTCACTCTCTTCTTAACCCCTTACACTCTGGTTTCTAATCTTATTCCACCAAAACTGCTCTCTCCAAAATTACTAATGATCTCTTAGTAGCCAAATCTAATAGCTTTTTCTCAATCCTAATTCTCCTTGACTTCCCTGCAGACTTTGACACTCTCTCCCCCTTGATATTCTCTTCTCTCTAGGTTCTTAGGACACCACTCTCTCTCCTGGTTCTCTTCTTACCCATCTGACCAATCCTTCTCAGTCTTCTTTGCTGGATCTTCAAACACATCTATCCTGCCCCACTTTCTCCACTGACCTCCAATCTCCAACTGCCTTTCAGACATCTCAAAATGGACATCCAGGAGACATCTTTTTTTTTTTTTTTGGTGGGGCAATGAGGGTCAAGTGGCCCAGGGTCACACAGCTAGTGTCAAGTGTCTGAGGCTGGATCCGAACTCAGGTCCTCCTGAATCCAGGGCCAGCGCTTCATCCACTGTGCCACCTAGCTGCCCCCAGGAGACATCTTAAACTCAGTATATCCAAGATAGAATCCATTATCTTCCTCCTCAATGCTTCCCCTTTCCTACCTTCCTTATTACGTAGAGGGTAATATCTTCCTCCTAGTCTCTCAGGCTCACAACCTAGGAATCATTCTGGATTCCTCACTATCTCTCACCCCTTATATCCAATTTGTTGCCAACACCTGTCAATTTCATCTTCAGAACAATTTCCTCTTCTGATACTGCCACTACTCTAGGGCAGGCTCTCCTCATCTCACACCTGGACTAAGGCAACAGCCTGTTAGTGGTCTATGAAAATAAAATCTCTCAGCCTGTCTCTCCTTACTCCAATATATCCACCATTCAGTCACTAAAGTGATTTTCCTAAAACAGAGGTCTGATCATGTCATCCTTCCTATTTAATACATTCCAATAGCTTTCTATTGTTTCCAGGAGCAAATACAAAATGCTCTCCTTGGCATTCAAAACCCTTCATAACCCAGCCCCTTCCCTTCCCTTTCCAGTCTTCTTACAACTTACTCCCTAAAACATCCTCCAATCCAGTGACGCTGGATCTCTCAGCTCCCGACATTTTCTCTAGCAGTCCCCCATACCTGGAATGGTCTCTCTCCTCCACTCAGACTACTGACCTCCCTGCCCTCCTTAAAGTCCCAACTGAAATCTGACTTTCTACAAGAAGCCTACCCCAACCTCTCTCTCTCTCTCTCTTTTGTGGGGCAATGAGGGTTAAGTGACTTGCCCAGGGTCACACAGCTAGTACGTGTCAAGTGTCTGAGGTTAGATTTGAACTCAGGTCCTCCTGAATCCAGGGCTGGTGCTTTATCCACTGCACCACCGAGCTGCTCCCCAATCTTTCTTAGTTCCATGCCTTTTGTCTGTTAATTATTTCCTCTTTATCCTGTATATAGCTTAATTTGTATATATTTGTTTATATGTTGTCTCCCACATTAGACTGTAAACTCCTTTAGGGCAGGGACTATCTTTTGCCTCTTTTTTTTTTTTTTCTAAGCACTGGTGAGTGCTTAGAAGTGTCTGGCAAACTACAGGTGCTTAATAAATGTGTATTGGTTGATTGATTGATTCTGTCTTCACAGCGCTTCTATTCATTCCTTTCTTTTCATTCCTAAAGCCAGCAACCTCATTCAGTCCTTTATCATCTATTATACTATTATACTGTACTATTATAAATAGCCTCTAAACCATCAGTTTCCAGTCTCCCGCCTTTCCAATGAATCATGTACCTGCCAATGTATTGCAAACAGCCTCATAACTGGACATCAGAGTAGTCATTCAAAGGCAGGTGTCCACACATACAGTTTGAAGAATGCAAAAAGAATTTCAGAAACCAGAGGTTAATTGAGACCAATGCCTCTCACTGGTGCCTGAGCATTTCTTTTTTTTTCTTTTTTTTGTCTTGTGGAGCAATGGGGGTTAAGTGACTTGCCCGGGGTCACAGCTAGTAAGTGTCAACTGTCTGAGACTGGATTTGAACTCAGGTCCTCCTGACTCCAGGGCCAGTGCTTTATCCACTGCACCACTTAGCTGCACACCCCCCCCCAGCATTTCTACTTAAAACTTGCTCACCTATATTAATCTCACTTTTCTTATAGGTATGTAACTCTGATCTCAGTACAGATTTTAACTTCACTGGAATAATTTCCATGGAGGCTGGGGGGGTGGGGCCGGGGGGGAGGGAGAAATATCTTCCTCAAAGTGGTCAGGCAATAATAATGAAGAAAAGGAGGATAATGTTGAATCACAGTGATACAAGTAATAATAATAGTTAGCATTTTTTTTAAGCAGAAAATAATTTTATTAACTGTTTTAGGGGGAAAGCTGCCACATCTGTTCTTATTATATAATTTTAGTTCTGACCAGTAGAACCAAAACCTCCTGATCCACGTTCAGTGTCATCTAGGCCTTGGACTTCTTCAAGTTCTGCATAAAAAACCCATTCACAAATCAGCTGTGCAATCCGATCACCTTTCTTCACTTCAAATGTTTCTTTGCCAAAGTTAAATAGAACAACACCAACATTTCCTCTGTAATCTTCATCTATGACACCAGCTCCTACATCTATGAAATGTTTTGCAGCCAAGCCAGAACGTGGAGCAACTCTACCATAACACCCAGGAGCGAGAGAGATCTGAATGTCTGTTTTCACAAGGGCTTTCTCCATGGCCAGTATTGTATAATCATAGGCACTGTAGAGATCATAGTCCGCAGCCCGCGCAGACCCCTTGGATGGGGCTGTGGTATGCTCTGAGAGGCGCGTGAAGCGGAGGCGCACGGGGGACTCCTGGTGCTGCTCAGACCGAGGCCTCTTGCTGGGGGAGACTGCTGCGGGGGTCGCTTCGGAGCAGGGCACGACTGCGGAGAAAGAACAGGAGAGGGGAAGTGCAGCAAATGCAATAGTTAGCATTTATATGGCGCTTTAGGAATAGCTAGGTGATACAGTGGATAGAGTGTGGGGTCTGAAGCCAGGAAGACACATCTTCCTGAGTTCAAATCTGGCCAGCTGTGTGACTTTGGGCAAGTCATTTAACCCTGTTTGCCTCAGTTTCCCCATCTGTAAAATGAGCTAGAGAAGGTAATGGCAAATTACTCCAGTATATTTGCCAACAAAAACCCAAATGGAGTCACAAAGAGTTGAACATTACTGAAATGACTGACCAACAAAATATAGTTAAAGTTTGCAAAGTTCTTTACATATTTATATCTAATCCTCACAGAAACCCCAGACAGATAGGTTCCACCCCCATTTTACAGATGAGAAAACTGTAACTGGGAGAAGTTAAGTGATTTGCCCAGGATCACACAGGGTAAGCATCTCAGGCAAGATCTGAACTCAGTTCTTCTGATTCCAAGACCAGCATTGTATTCACTGCACAGTTTAGCTACTCCTTTGGGACAAAAACTATTAGGAAGTAAGGGCAGCTAGGTGACACAGTGTATAAAGCACCAGCCCTGGATTCAGGAGAACCTGAGTTCAAAACTGGCCTCAGACACTTTGACACTTACTAGCTGTGTGACCTTGGGCAAGTCACAACCCTCATTCCCCCACAAAAAAGAAGAACTATTAGGAAGTATTTTCCCTTTCCTCAAGCCTACCTCTTTGCAGCTTCTCTCTATAACAACTAGTTCTGCTCTTTCTGTGACTTTTGACCTTGAAGTGACCTCTATAGAAAAGTGGAAGCCATGCTGAGAAGTAGAGTGGAGAGGGCCCATTGAGGAACAGGACAGAACCCTTCTGAGACTCCGTTCTGGACCATCTAGTATGGAGTTAAGTAATGGCCAGCGGCTCTCTCATTCATTGGAGATGAACAGAAGATAGTGCAGACCGAGTGGAGCAGATGTAGGTGAGGGGGAGACAGGCTAATTTTAGAACAAGAAACCTAGAGCAGGATGATCATATGTGATTCACAGAAGCCATAGCACCTTCTTCCCCACTCAGTTCTTGGAGCAGGGAGAGATCCTTTTCATTGTCCTTGTCACTCATTCAATTCCTGTTTCTCTTTTAGCTAGGAGGGAAGAGGCAGAAAGGACAGCTGGAAGAGAAGCTATTTGTATACCCCTAGGTTACAAACCCAAATGGCTAGCATCTGAATTAAAGAAACCTTTTTTTTTAATTGCCTGTCCTCGTTTTTATGCAGTGGAAACTAATTTATTAAAAACTCAGGTGACAAAGGATTGTGGAAAAATATGTGCATTAATGCACTGTTGGTGGAGTTGTGAATTGGTCCAACCATTATGGAGAACAATTTGGAACTATGCCCAAAGAGCTATAAAATAGTGCATTCCCTTTGATCCAACACCACTACCAGGTCTGTATCTCAAAGAGATCAAAGAAAAAGGAAAAGGATCTATACTACAAAAATATTCGTAGCCCCTCTTTTTGCGGTAGCAAAGAATTGGAAATTGAGGGGATGCTTATCAATTGGGGAATAGCTGAACAAGTTGTGGTATGTGATTGTGACAGAATACTATTGTGTTATAAGAAATGACAAACCAGATGGTTTCAGAAAAACCTGGAAAGGCTTATATAAACTGATGCAAAGTGAAGTGAGCAGAACCAAAATATCATACACAGTAACAGCAATATTTGATGATGATCAACTGTGGAAGACTTGGCTACTCTGATCAATACAATGAGCCAAGAAAATTCCAAAGGACTGTGGCATTTGGAATATTGGGGGGAAGCCTGCCTCTAAGTTATTGGGGAGCCAGACTGGCTGTTGCACCAGTTTTTGGCATTAAGTATTTAATTTTTTTTTGTTTGGCATTAAGCATTTATTAAATCATATTAAATTTTAGTAAAAAGTTGACTGCATGTCTGCCTGAGTTCCCTACTATTTACATACATAACACATTTTTCCAAGTGAGAGAGAAGAGTGTGTGCCTAGCTCAAACAGGTCCGAGCACAAGAGAGAACAGGAGCGAACTCAAGCCTGCTGTGGTCCACCCCAGTTCCTCCTTCTCTAGGGACAGCTCTTACACATTGCTCAAAACTAATCAGCCAGCATCATTCAATTCCATTGGTCGACATGACCTGAGGGTGGTCCATTACCTATGACCTAATGATGTAGTTACTTAATGGAGGTGTGCAAAAAAAAAAAAACATCTCTAAAGGGCAAGGCTGATGAAGTCTAGGTGTGGTTTCTATCTCTACTTTACTGAGTTCATCTGATTTCCACATCTGTTGATCCACCCATGGGCTCCTGGGCTGGTCCCAAAAGAGACTAGGTAAAGTTTCTGAACTAAGCCCTCAAGTTGGGGGGGGGGGTCCCACAAACCCCCATTACTAATAATTATTTCCTCACACGATGAAAATATTGATGAATAAAATAAATACATTTCTTAAAATGTAGGCACTAGGAAAAAAAGAAAAATACTAAATGTAGATGGAAACTTACTTTTTCTACCCACTTTATGTTTCTTGCTTTTAATTTTTTTTTTTTTGCAACATGGCTAATAGGGAAGTATTTCACATAGGAAAAAAACCCAATGACCATCTAACATGGATATGTCTGACTGCAAATTTGCCAGTGAGCAAGACTGAAAGAGAAAAAATCAAACCCAAGGGAGAGAGGAAGAAAAAATTTTTCCCCTCAGTGTTAAATTCAGATAGTTACAGAACCAGTGAGAGAATGTTTATTATTCCTAATATTTTTGCAGAGTGCAAATATGTTCAGATCATACTAGTTAATTAGCCCCTAGTAAGAGCAGTGGACTTTTGTATATATATACACACACATATATATTATATATACGTATGTGTATATAATAATTATATTGAAATATTGATAACTGTATTTCAATATAACTGGTTTCCTACATAGTAATTCCAAATATTTTTTGTGTGCATTTAAAAATATTATTCTGAGATAGAATTCATAGCTAGCTAGGGTCCATTAGATTGCTGAAGGCGTCCCATGACTCATCAAAAAAAGATAAAGAAATCCTGTTCTCAACCTTTTCCTTTTTGGACTCAGAGAAATAGACATATAAGAAAATGAACCTGGTAGCCAAGGGAGAATTGATGAAGTTGCTAACCTAAAAAAAATTTTTTTGCAGGGCAATGAGGGTTAAGTGACTTGTCCAGGGTCACACAGCTAATAGGTGTCAAGTGTCTGAGGCTGGATTTGAACTCAGGTCCTCCTGAAGTCAGGGCCAGTGATTTATCCACTTTAAAATTTTGACCTTAGGGGCAGCTAGGTGACACTTACCAGCTGTGTGACCCTGGGCAAGTCACTTAACCCCTATTTCCCCGTTAAAAAAAAAAAGAAAGAAAAAAAAATTTTTGACCTTAGCCATGCTGACATGGCTAAGGACACTGTGGCCAACATAGTAAGTACCCCAGGAAAAACAAAATAACAGAATCTTAAAATTCGAAAGGACCTTAGAGGTCCCTTAAGCTAATTCTCTCATTGTATTGAAAAAGGAACTCTGGGAAAAACCCCATTTCACAGTCTCAGTTTCATTATAGCCTATGCTTCTATAACCTTCTAGATTTGGAAAGCCTAGATTTTTGTTTGTTTGTTTATTTGTTTGTTTTTGCAGGGCAATGAGTGTTAAGTGACTTGCCCAGGGTCTCATAGCTACTACCTGTCAAGTGTCTGAGGCAGAATTTGAATTCAGGTACTCCTGAATCTAGGGCCGGTGCTTTATCCACTGCAGCGCCACCTAGCTGCCCCCTGGAAAGCCTAGATTTTAATGTTGCCTCAGACACTTCCTAGCTGGATGACCCGGAGCAAGTCATTTAAACTTCCTTATGGGTACCAGTAAGTCAAGGAGAGTTACTTTGCCACCACCTCTAGCAGCAGCAGCAGCCCCATTGATGGACAGGCATTGCACTTCACTTTATTGCACTTCGTAGATATTGAGTTTTTTACAAATTGAACATTTGTGGCAACCCTGCATTGAGCAAGGATATTGGTGCCATTTCCCCAACATGTCTCTGTGTCACATTTTGTCACAATATTTAAAACTTTTTCATTATTATATCTATTATGGTGATCTACAATAGGTGATCTTTGATGTTATTATTGTCATCGTTCTGGGGCGCCACAAACCATGCCCATATAAGAACTTAATCCATAAATGTGTGTGTTTTCTGACTGCTCAACTGACACGGCTGTCCTCCAAGCTCTCTCCCTCTCCTTTGACCTCCCTATTTCCTGAGACACAACAATATTGAAATTAAGCCAATGGCTACAATGGCCTCTAAGTGTTCAAGTGAAAGTCAATCAATATGACAAACTTCATTGTTGTCTTATTTTAAGAAATTACCACAGCCACCTCAGCCTTCAGCAACCACCACCCTGATCAGTCAGCAGCCATCAACATCAAGGGAAGATGCTCCACCAGAAAAAAAAGAAACAAAGAAAGAAAGAAACAAACAAAGAAAGAAACAAAGAAAGAAAGAAACACAGAAACAAACAAACAAACAAAGAAAGAAAAGACTCTCTGAAGGCTCAGATGATGGTTAGTATTTTTTAGTAATAAAATATTTTTTGTTTTAAGGTATGTACTTTTTTTTTAGACATAATGCTATTGACACTTAATAGACTACATACAATATAGTGTAAACATAATTTTAATATGCACTGGGAAACAAAAATATCTTGTGATTCACTTTATTGCAATATTTGCTTTAATTTTGGTGGTCTGGAACAGAACTAGCAATATCTCCAAAGTATGCCTGTGCTCAGAAAAGGTGTTAATGTGGAAAGTGAAGTCCATTTATCTGTCTGAGCCCAGTTATCCCTTTATGAAGTGTGAAAGTGTTTCATAATGCCTCTAGTACTGAGTCTCCTCTAAATTTGGAATTCTCTCCCTCCTCATCTCTGCCTCTTAGACTACCTGACTTCTGTTAAGACTTAAATGTTCAAGTTGTTGTTGTTGGTTGTTTTTGTTATTTGTCCTTCGTTCTTGAAGAGGTGATGTCATGACTTTCAGTGAATTGGATTTAAGTGAGGGGGTGCAGCTAAATGGTGCAGTGGATAAAGCACCAGCCCCGGATTCAGAAGGACCTGAGTTCAAATCTGGCCTCAGACGCTTGACACTTACTAGCTGTGTGACCCTGGGCAAGTCACTTAACCCTCATTGCCCTGCCCCCCCCAAAAAAAAAAGTGAGGCAGGGCTGTGCAAAGTCACCAACCTCACTCTCCTCCAGAGCCATCTGGGTCCAGTGGTAAGATATATATCAAGCACCAGCCCTAGATTCAGGAGGACCTGAGTTCAAATCCGGCCTCAGACACTTGACACTTATTAGCTGTGTGACCCTGGGCAAGTTACTTAACCCCCATTGCCCCACAAAAATAAAAAATACAAAATATAAGATATATATCAGGATATATAAGATAAATATCAGGATGACTGGTGATGGTCCCAGATATTTAAGACAATTGTGCCCAGGGTCACACAGTTAGTAATAGTAAGTGTCTGAGGTAAGATTTGAACTCAGGTCCTCCCAACTTCAGAGCCAATCCACTGTGCCACCCAGCTGCCCCAAATTCTCAAGTATCAACTGCTGGAAGTGCCAGGAGCCCTTTCCCAGTCCCCACTCCCACTCACAGCTTCTGGTATCTTCCCCTCCACAGTTACCTTGTATGAACTCTGTATCTCTCTTGTATATATTGATTATATACATGTTGTCTCCTCCATTATAAATTAAACTCCTAGTGGGGAGAGCAAGGATTATCTCCCTCTCCTTTTTTGGGTATCCTCATCCCTTAGCACAGTGCCTGAGACACAGGAAGAGCTTAACAAATATTCCTTGACTACATTCAGAGAGTTCAAATGTTAATAATCACCAATCAAAAATAATTCTTAACCTCATTAATATCCAGAGATACAAATGAAAACAACTTTGAGATACTATTGCTCACGCCTAGCAAGTTGGCAAAGAGAGCTAAAAGCAACTCAACTCATCACGCCTGGCAGTGTGGGCTGATGGAATCGCAAGCTTACAAGTTTCCAAATGTTTTTGGAAAGTAGCCTGGCAATCTACAGTAAAGGTTATGAAAAGAATAGTAGCCTTTGATCTAATCATTCCTCTGTTGGGAATATACCTTGAGAGTGTTAAAATATTTTTTATAGCAACAGTATTTGTGAGTACAGAATACTGGAAGCAATCTAAATGTGGAGAGTGATTAAATCATTTGTATTACATTGATGCAATAGAATATCATATACTACAATTAAGATTGATGAGTTCGAGGAATAAACAAAATCTGGAAAGGCTTTTGCCAGGATGGGGAAAGACAAAACCAGAGGAAAACATGTATTTCACTAGACCTGAGAATTCAGTGATTATAAGGGAACACTCAGATGAGAAAAATCCCTCAAATAATGTAGGGCTGAACCTTCTCTGGTCCAGTATGACTTGCCACAGTATGTGTGAGGGGTGAGACTTCAACCCAGGTCTTCTTGGTTCCAAGGACAACAGTCAGTCAATAAGCATGTGTTGTCATTTATTAAGTGCCAGGCACCATGTTAAGCACTGGAGATGGGTGAAGAGAGAAGGATAAATATGGAAAATTCCTCCTAGATCCTTTATTTAAGGAGGATACCCAAGGCAGCCAGTTTTCATCATTTCCCAGCTGTTCTCTTGGGCTTGCTATGATGAATGTATGAACCACCTGGATCTGATCTAGTTTCAAATTTTTCTCCCTCCCTCCCCTCCCTCACCCCCCCCAAGACAGCAAGTAATCTGATATAGATTATATATGTACAATCACATTAAACATATTTCTGCATTAGTCATGTTATGAGAGAAGAATCAGAGCAAAAAGGAAAAAACTCAAAAAAGAAAAACAACAACAAAAAACAACAGAAGTAGTATGGTTCAATCTGCATCTAGATTCTACATTTCTTTTTTTTTTTTTCTGGATTTGGAGAGCATTTTCCATCATGAGTCCTTTGGAACTATCTTGGGCCATTATATTGCTGAGAAGAATCAAGTCTATCATAGTTGATCAACACATAATGTTGTTGATACTGTGTACAATGTTCTTCTGGTTTTGCTCATCTTACTCATCATTAGTTCATGCAAGTCCTTCCAGGTTTCTCTGAAATCTGCCTGCTCATTGTTTCTTACAGCACAATAGTATTCCATTACATTCATACACCACAACTTGTTCAGCCATTCCCCAATTGATAGCCAACCCCTCAATTTCCAATTCCTTGCCACCACAAAAAGAGCAGGAGCTGCCTTACTATGAAAAGGATTTTATGAACCCCTAAATTAATAGGAGCAAAATGCCCTTTGACTGAACTTCAGACCAAACCCAGAGAGCTAACAGATAATGCCCTATCTGCTGACTTCTTTCCCCAGGATAGTAAGTTCCTATCTTGTAAAAACATCTGGGCATTTTTGTCCTTGCCAAACCCCATTTTTTGGAATCATATAATCTTTTTACAATGTTTTTGTTAAGTCAAACTATCAAATTGATTGGTATTTCCTACATTCTTGTTATAACTGAAATTGCTAAACTCATGCATTATGTCCATTCTTATTATGATATTTGCTTTTAGGTTGATTTGTAACATGCTAATGAAACTGATAACACCCTGTAACCAGTGAGCAAAGAAACCTTAAATACCCTCAGAAAGAGGGGGTCTTCAAGCTCCTTCTTTGGAAGATGTCTCCACATGATTCATGCTTGCTTGTTCTTAGGACAAATAAACTGGTACTGTTTACCCCTAGCAGTTCTCTGATCTGGTTGTTTGTTTGTTTGGTTTTTGGTAGGACAGATACAGAAACAAAATTTGACAGCCTCCACCATCCTACAAGATCACATAAATTCTGAAACTTTCTCCCATTGAATGGAGAAGATAGTACGGAGAGTTCCCTTTCCCACCTGGCTGCAGGACTTCATCTACCCCCTACCTTTTCAGCTTAAAAAAAAAAAAAAAGTTGCCTTCTCCCATTAGATTGTGACCTCCTTGAGGGCAAGAACTGTCTTTTTGCCATTCTTTGTATCCTTTTGCCTTTCTGTGTTTAGCACAGAACCGAGCACATAGTAGGCACTTCACAAACATTTCCTGGTCGATTGCAAAGAAAAGCAAAAGATGGTTCCTCATGGGAATGAAGGAGCAAAGAATTCTAATGGACTTAGAAGTAACAAGTTATGCCTTTGTATGTATTAAAATGTATGTATTTAAATACAAATACTTGGAAAGCAAATTTAATTGGCCATATAAATATTTAACATTTAGTTTATGATATGCTTTTTAAAAAGTCTACAGATGTCCCATAGACAACAACAGGGTTAGCAGCTTCCAGGAGTGTTCCAAATATTCAAATACAGCTATGATCACTTCTATGTGAGTTTTCCCTACAAGAATGGAAACCCATTCATGCCTCTCCATCCTGTTCTCATCCAGGGGGTTCTACTCAATGTGATGGGGTCTTCTATGCTTTCTCTTGATACCTGGAGAAGACCAGTAGAGTTCACAGGCATTTATTTCATCACTTACCTCTCTAACCACATGGCCAATTCTTAAATCAAATGTTCCTTTAATAATATCCTTTATTTTTGTTCTTTTTAATAGTCCAGCATTTGCTAGGTATTATGGCCTGCTCACACCCACCAAATACTATGTGATACATATTTTTTAAAATACATTTTTGCTTTTAAAAAATTACCACAGGGCAGATAGTCCAGTCCAGTCCAGTCCAGAAATCCTTAATCTCCCTTTAATTTACCATATTTCCAGTCCCCACCCCCACACTCAAACTTGTTATTTAAAGAAAATCAACTTAGTTGCTAAAAAGTTGTAAACACATTTGGGGTTTGTTTTTTTCAGGGCAGTGAGGGTTAAGTGACTTGCCTGGGGTCACATAGCTAGTAAGTGTCAAGTGCCTGAGGCCAGATTTAAACTCAGGTCCTCCTAAATCCAGGGCTGGTGCTTTACCCATTGCTTTACCTAGCTGCCCCCAACACATTTGTTTTAAATGTGTATATGAATAAAAAAGCATTTATCTATTTGTTTTTTGATTGTTTATTTGCACACTGATCTTTTATTTGATTATGTAAAACATTACCATATTTGTCATTTTGTACAAGAAAACCTAATTAAAAGAAAAAATGAAAGAAATTGAAAAATAGCATGCTTTAGTCTGTGTTCAATCAATATCGGTTCTTTCTTTGGAGGTGGATAGTATGTTTCATCAATAGTCCTTTGGGATTGTCTTGGATCTTGGTTTTAGAGCCATAGGTGGAAGAAAAGAAGTTATGGAACTGACGTGGGATAGAATTTGGGGTCAAATTGATCGTCCCAAAAGAATTACAAGACTCAGTGACTCAGTTTCCCAAGTTTTATTGCAATACTCTGGGTGACCACAGGGAGAGAACCAGAATAGTGGAAAAGTATCTCTCAAATAAGGAAATGACAGTTATATTTATAGTATGGATAAATTGATTATCAATCTCATTATAATAATCTCCACCTTGGGGAGGTACAAGGGTGGGCCTGTCCTACTCATTATAATATTCTCCACCTAGGGGTGTTACGAAGGAGGGTTTATCCTAATTTGGAGTTCCTAGGGTCCTAAACCAACCCCCCCCCTCCCGCCCCCGCCCCCAGGTGGGTACCTTTTTCAGTGGAGGTGTGTTTTGGGGGTTATGTCATAAGGTGAATCTGGGGACAAATGTGGCCTTTTCTGCGCATGTCTCTTTCTGATTCCCATGGCTAGTTTCAAAATATAATCATTTTTCTTTAGAATTTCTAAAGCCTTGTCATTTCCTTTATTGTTATTTTGACCTGACCTGTTTTGGTCTGTTATGGATACTGATCACTGTGGGTATGATAACCTAGCATCCTGACTTGTAAATTATCCATTAACTGGGGTATGAATCCCTTTTTTTTTTTTTTTTAGTGAGGCAATTGGGGTTACGTGACCTGCCCAGGGTCACACAGCTAGTAAGTGTGAAGTGTCTGAGGTCGAATTTGAACTCAGGTCCTCCTGACTCCAGGGCCGGTGCTCTATCCACTGCACCATCTAGCTGCCCCCTGAATCCCTTTTAGAGCTAATATCTGAGTTAGAGCTTGGATCTTAGGTTTTTCTATTAACCCTTTTTTGCCTCCTACATCAGAACTGTGGCTTTTGAGAAGTCTTGAAGTAGTTAGATATTAAGCACAAGGGACTTTGAGAGTTTTTCTTTTACTGTATTTTAGAGATAGTAACTGCCCTCAAGAAGTTTATATTTTGGGTGACTATACAGATATATGATAGAGGTAGGTTGTGATGGAATAAAAAGAGCAAAAGAGCGAATCTGGGCAAAGTGAGAGAACATATTTAGCAATGGGAATCATGTGAGTCAAATCTTAAAGAAAGAAAAGGATGAAGTAAGATACAAATGAGCAGCGCCTTCTCACCCTACCCCCACCTCCTACTCTTTTAGTTCCTTTTTGTGTATGGTCTTTCCTCATTAGAATGAAAGGTCCTTGAGGGCAAGGTCTGTCTTTTTTTTTTTTACTTGTATTTGTATTCCTTAATTTTAGCCCAATGCCTGGCACATAGTAAATGCTTAATAAAAGTTTCTTGCCTCCTTTTCAAAGGATGACCAATACACAGGGGCTAGGGGTGGCATCACTCGGATGTGGAATTTGAAGGCTTGGAATGGAACCTCTCTGCCCTATGGCAGCTTCCAGGAAGACCCTGATACTGAGCTCAGCAATCTAGTCTTAAAGGTTGGACCAAGGATCTCAGGTTACTTTGGCAAATCTGACCCTGCAACCAGACACAAAGTCTTTGTGTGTTTATCATCTTCATGGAATCAGGAAACTGGACTTTGGTAGAGGAGTGGGATGGGGGGAAAGGAGTAGACTGGGTATATTGTAAAAAGGAAAGGATTGGGGCAGCTAAGTGGCGCAGTAGATAGAGCACCAGCCCTGGAGTTAGGAGTACCTGCGTTCAAATCCGGCCTCAGACACTTAACACTTTCTAGCTGTGTAACCCTGGGCAAGTCACTTAACCCCAATTTCCTCACTTTAAAAAAAAAAAAAGGAAAGGATTGCCTTGAAAAAATATTCTGATGAAATCTGTGGGACTTAGCAAATGAATGGATATGGGGGAGTCCATAAAAGGAGAGAAGAGGTTTTTAACTTTTTTTTTGGGGGGGGGGGTTTGAACCTTTTTGATCCCATTAACATTCCAGCTGCAGGTCAGAATTTCATCCAAATTACTTTGGGAGGGGGTCAAATGTAATTCCTTTAAGGTCAACCTTGTGCCTTTTTTTTAGATGAATAATAAAAAAGTTCTAGTTGATTAATTGACTAGTGAACGTAATTTTATCTCTTATTCTAGAACCAAAGAATCAGAGACAGAGTTCTAAGTGTGAAACCCAATCTAGAGGCCATTTAGTCCATCTTTATTCTATCTTTGAAGAAGCATTAAAACCAAATCGAAACAAAAAAAAATTAGGGGGTAGTTAGGTGGCACAGTGAATAAAGCACCAGCCCTGGATTCAGGAGGGACCTGAATTCAAATCCGACCTTAGACACTTGACACTAGCTGTGTGAGCCTGGGCAAGTCACTTAACCCTCATTGCCCCGTAAAAACAGAAACAAAAACAAAAACAAAAAAACCAAATCGCCTTGGATAGAGTGTTACCTTGTTCTTTTCTTAAGATTTTTAAATCTCCCTCTAAGCCAGAAACAACCAGGGAGATAGTAAATGGGTCCTTGAAAGCAGATCAGGAGAAACTAGAGGACATTGGAAATCCCCAGTCACTGTGCTTGAGAAGGAGTATGCAAACGTGGAGGAAGTAGACCATATCAGATAAACCTCAGTCTTCTCTGTAATATAGAGGACATATGACAGTTTGGTTTAGAAAGAATTCCAATTCAGTTGAGAAACAAGCTGGGCTGGTGGGGTGCTTAATATGGGGCTGGGAGCAAATCCACAAATGAATACACAAATTCCTTCTTACAGATGGGGAAATTAAAGGGGGCATTGGAGCAAAGCACAAGAATCTAAGGGAATGTCCAGCAATTGGGTAAGGGCTGAACAAATTGTTGTCTATTAATATAAGGGAATAATATCGTGCCATAAGAAATTATGAAAAAGACAGTTTCAGAGGAACTTAGGAAGATTTGTATGAACTAATGCAGAGTGAAACGAGCAGAACCAGGAGAGCAATTTATGTAAGGACAACAATATTATGAAGAAAAACAACTTTGAAAGACTTCAGAATTCTCATCAATGCAGTGACCTGCTATGTCTCCAGAGACCTATGCTACTCATTTCCGAACTGAGAGGCAATGGACTCAGGATACAGAGATACATTTTTGCACGTGGTCATTGTGTGGGCTTTTTTGGCTTAAGGATACTTATTTGTTAGAAGAGATTTTTTCCCTTCTTTTTCTCAGTTTTTACTTGAGGTGGAAATTGAAGGTAGATGATTAGTAATAGTAATGCCAAAAAGAAAAAAAAAAAGGAAGAATGTTATTGAAACTTTTTTTAATGTACATAAGAGAAAAGAAGGAAGTTCAGAAGGAAGCACAAACAGGGTGGTTTGACTAGTAATGTTTGAAATTTATTGTGTACTTTTTAAAGGCAAGTAATATGAAATGGAGACTCACAGTTTCATATATAATCATGTTCTGCTGTATATATGGAAATACTCTTTGGGGTGTTTAAGTTCAAAAATTTAAAAAAAAAAAAAAAAGGAAAGAAATTCCCAGAGGGGACTAAGCAGGCTGTGGGGAAAAGGAGTAGAGAGACAGCTCCCAGAAGCCCTGGGGGTGCAGAAGAATTGTCTCCTCTCAGCCTAGGGGAATTTCCTTATAGAACCTAGGATGTGTGACCCAGATTTCTCTTTCTGTTTGCAATGCTAGACCACATCCTCAGGTAGGGAGATGGAGGTCAATAATTGGTGTCTGCCCTTGAAGCAGATCCTCTCTCCTACATAGCCCCAGGATGTATGCGCAAGTGTGGAGGGGGGTAGGAAGTGGGGCTGGCCTTTTGATGATTCTTATGTGGTCACAAAATGCTGCAACCTTGAGTAGTGGTTGTTAATCAATGTAGGAGTGGAAAGCTTTGGGTATTCTGTAAAAGCAGAACTGGCTTCACACTTCAAAATGGGAGAGGGGTCTTTTTCTCTGTTTTTAGGCAGTGGGGCAGAATTGCACATGGAATAAAGAAAACTGGGTTCAAGTACTAGCTCCACCCCTTAACTAGCTGTGGGACCTTGAGTAGGTCACTTCACTTCTATAAAGTAGGTATAAAAATACCTTTTCAACTTCACAGAGTTCTAAGAAACTAATATGTATAAACATGTAAGCTGTTATAACTAGTCTACAAAATGGCACAGATGTGAGAGAAGACTGGACCATCAGTGGGCCTCAATCTCTTTGGCTTTAGGAACCCTTTCCACTCTTAAAAATTGTTCATGACCTTCTCCCACTTCTCTGAGCTTTCGTTGACATGGGTTATAATTAATGATGTTTACTGTATTAGAAATAGTTTTTTAAAAATCTTAGAATCCTTATGAAAATAGTTCTGACCTCACGGACTCCCTGAGCAATCTCAGGGACTCTTGGGGGTCCGCAGACCACACTCGGAGAGCCACTGGGCTAGACCATCACTAAGGTCCTGCTACCTCTACCAGTCAATCAATAAATCCACAAGCTTTGATTAAGTATCTACCAGATGCTGGTCACTTGTGCTAGGTGCTGGAGATAGGGACTGGACTTATGGGCACATACTCTAGAAGAGTGGTGCACTTTGCCACAGCAAACTTCTCTTTTTATTCTTAAATCCGCCCAGGGTCACACAGCTAGTGTCAAGTGTCTGAGGTCAGATTTAAACTCAGGTCCCTCCTGAAAAAAACAAACAAAAAAACCTCCCCTCTTCATCATTGGTTGAGGACAAAGAGATGCACATTCTTCTGGAAATATCTCTACCTCTACCTATTTCCCCCCAACATGTCCCCCTCCCCATTCAAACATCCCAAATCAACCAGACTGCTGGCCTTAGGGCCACCTTCTGTAATCAACTTCTAGCTTCCTGTAAAACCCCTTTCTAGGGGCAGCTAGGTGGCGCACTGGATAAAGCAACAGCCCTGGATTCAGGAGTACCTGAGTTCAAATCTGGCCTCAGACACTTGACACTTACTAGCTGTGTGACCCTGGGCAAGTCACTTAACCTCCATTGCCCGGCAAAAAAAACAACAACAACAAAAACAAAACAAACAAAAAAACCCTTTCTTGCCTGAAGGCTCCCTTCTTGTAAGACTCCCTCCCAGAGTGAGATTATCATTCCTTTGTCAAAAAACAAAACAAAACAAAACAAAAAAAACCCCATCCCTTTGTCTCTGAAACAGCATTATTCCTTTTCTTTTCTTTTTTTTTTTTGGTTTTTGTGAGGCAATTGGGGTTAAGTGACTTGCCCAGGGTCACACAGCCAGTAAGTGTTAAGTGTCTGAAGCCGGATTTGAACTCTGGTACTCCTGACTCCTGGGCCAGTGCTCTATCCACTGCCACTGCGCCATCTAGCTGCCCATTATTCCTTTTCTAATTGAGATAACAGCATTCTGTTTTTATTTCTCTCAGAGAACTCTAGCATGAGGAATCTCCCTCTATCATTTCAGTCTTAGAGAAATGTCAATAGCACTGAGAACTTAAATGACTTGAATAGGTCACATGGGCACTGAGTGTCAGAGGTGTGACTTAAAGCTCTTCTATAGACTCCATCCACATCTCCTCCTCCTTGATCTGAAATTGTGCTTCAGCTCTTCCAACTAGAGACCAGGCCCTCGTTGGCATCTGCAAGCACCTGTGGTCACCGGTCCCACTGCTTTCCCCTCTGGCTTAGAGTGAAGTAATCACATGAAAAGCAACATAATCTATTACCCCACTGTCCCTGCTTTGACCAAACTTCCCTTCTTCCCAAGCCACCATTCCCCCACTTCCCTTATATCTTGTCTAACTGAAGATGATTTCACTTTAAAAAGTCCTACCTGGGCGGCTGGTGCAGTGGATAGAGCACTGGCCCTGGATTCAGGAAGACCTGAGTTCAAATCCGACCTCTGACACTTGCCACTTACCAGCTGTGTGACCCTGAGCAAGTCACTTAACCCCATTGCACCGCAAAAAAAAAGTCCTAAGTAAATTGATATATAAAGTATTATATTATTGTATTTAAATAATATTATTCCAAATGCTATGAACAATTATTGTGTATAATTAGAAATATCATACATAATTATATTTCTTTATTATATTATGTTTTGTATTGAAATTGTTATATTAATGTATCAACCTTCTCTAAGATAATCACAAGGTATCAGGCAGGAACAAAAACAGTCTTAAACCAAAGCAATAAATCCATAAATTGGGAATTCTGGGCAAGCTCCAGCCCATGTTTGTGTGTTGGAGGGAAGAGTGAAGTGGGAAGGGCTGTTATGTGAGAGTGGAGGGGTGGGGTTTTTGTTGTTTTTTTAAATTCTGGGGGATCTGAACAGTTTTAAAGTGAGTCCTGCCCTTCCTCCTCCTCCTTGTTGTTTGTTGTTCGTCCTTCATTCTTGAAAAGGACCGAAGGCATCACGATGTCGGGGTGCAGTGTGTCCGCCTGCGGCCGATCGGTCCCGATCGGAGCTCAGAAGGCTGACCTTTGGGGATGGAGACGTCCCTTGGTTCCGCGCATCTCCGGTTACCTTTGTGCTCTAGCGATTCTGCTTTGCTTGCTGAGCACAAAGCTTTCTTTGATGTGGCCACGCGGTGCTGGGCAGTCCTGAGCCCGCTACCCCTCCTCCTAGCTAGGGCACTGCGGGTGGGTCAAGGACAATGGCAGTAATTAGGAGCTTTAAAGTCTTGACACAGATCGCCCAATTAACCCTCCCAGAGGGCAGCGGTGGGGAGATCTTCATAATCCTCACTCTCCCCTTAGTTTGAAATGGGTATTAGGCGTTTAAGAGATTCCCTCCAAGACCCAAACCAAACAAAAACTCTTCTCAACTCTCCTGCCTCACCTCCTCTCGCCCACGGCACAGAAAGATCTTCCCCCAGGGGGAAAACAGACCCCCAGGCACCAGAGGCACCAATGCCCTCACAACCGGTTTAGGACTAATCACCTGTGGGCAGTGAGGTCTTAATCTTAGCTTAATAAATGCAGCTAAGTGAAGAGGGACTGGTGCTTCTGATGAGCGCAAATCGCTGGGGTTTCAGCGTGCCTAATATGGGTCTGGGGCTCCTGACAAGACATGCACCTTTTTCTTTTCTTTTCTTTTGCGCAATGAGGGTTAAGTGACTTGCCCAAGGTCACACAGCTAGCATGTGTCAAGTGTTTAAGATCGGATTTGAACCCAGGTCCTCCTTAATTCAGGGCTAGTTGCTTTATCCACTTCACCACCTAGCTGCCCCAAAGACATATACTTTTAGAGCAAAAACCCCTGCTTTCCAAACACCGCTTTCACCCAGAGCTGCATTCCTTTAAGGAATGCAGACATGGCTCTCACTGCTTTAGGATCTGGAAGAACCAGCAGCCCAATTCCATAGCTCATAATAACCCTTCACCTATGCTTGGTGCTTCAACCTATGTAGTCATTTGTCCTTCATTCCGGAAGAGGATCATGATATTGGAAGTGATGTCATGACTTGCACTGAATTGGATTTAAATGAGGGAGGGCTATGCAAGGTCACCAACCTTACTCTCTCCTCTAGAGCCATCCAGGTTCAATGGCAAGATGTGTGTGTGTGTGTGTGTGTGTGTGTACGACTGGAGATGGCCCTGGATGTTTAAGGCAATTGGGGTTAAGTGACTTGCTCAGGGTCACACAGGTCCTCCAAACTTCAAAGGCAGAGCTCTATCCACTGCATTACCTATCTTGTCCACAATTTAACCAAGGGCTTTAGTTAATACTCCCATTTTAATGCAGCTTTGGACATTTTGAGAACCCCTGTGGGGATGCATATCAAGGGCGAAAGTTACCACCCTCATTCTGCTGATGCAGAAAGCAGAAGCAGAAGTGACTTGAGCAGACCCACAGATTAGGTAAAAAACAGGATTTCACCCCATGTCTCCTGACAGCCTTCTTTCTACCAATGTATTTCCTCATTTGATCCTCACAACTTTGTGAGACAAGAATACAAGTATTATTGTGCCCATTTTATAGAAAAGAAGGTGAAGTTACAGCTAGTAAGCAATAGATCCAGGATACTCCATGTGTCTCTAAATTCAGGACTCCAGCCCCACCCCGAGTCAAGCTATATGAATTTGTATACACTTATGAAAACATCCCCTCTGACCTGAATAATAATGATGATTAGAGCTAGCATTTATATGGGGCTTTTAAGGCATACAAGCACTTTACAAATATCTCATTTTATCCTTACAACAATCATGTGAGGTGGGTACTATTATAATCCCCACTTTACAGATGAGGAAAATGACATTCCCAGGATCACACAGCTAGGAAGCATCTGGAACTAACTCCAAAATCTGTGTTCTGCCCTCTTCATGTTAGAGTATTGCAGTTTGTCCTTTGTTCTCAAAGAGGACCATGGTATCGGAAGTGATGTGTAGTGAATTGGATTTAAGTGCAAAGTTACCAGCCTCACTTTCTCCTCCAGAGCCATCTTGCCAGTGGCAAGATATATATCAAGACAACTGGAGATGGCCCCAGATGTTTAAGGCAATTGAGGTTAAGTGACTTGCCTAGGGTTAAACAACTAGTGTCTGAGGTGAGATTTGAACTCAGGTCCTCCCAACTTCAGGGCCAGTGCTCTATCTACTTCGACACCTAGCTGCTCCCTTCAACTAGCTCCTATGTGAATATAGAGGGATATAGAGTGTAGTAGTAGATAGAGAGTGTGACCTGGGAGTCAAGAAGACCTGGGTTCAAATTTTACCTCTGGCATACATTGACTGTGTGACCCATGGCAAGTCACTTAACCAGGCAACTTTCTAAGACTAGAAATTGAAGAGAAGGTGATGACCTGCTCTAGTGAAGAGAGGTCTTTATGAGTGCTTTATACCTTTAAAATCACAGGAGGAAGGAAGGAAGGAAGGAAGGAAGGAAGGAAGGAAGGAAGGAAGGAAGGAAGGAAGGAAGGAACGAACGAACGAACGAACGAAGGAACGAAGGAAGGAACCTGAAAAAAAGAAGAGATGTTAGAGGTGATCTGTTTGACTCTCTCTGTGGGACTGTGTAGGAAACCCCTTCGCTGACCCCCTCACACCCAAAAGAGGAGAAAAGGCAGGTAGCTTTTTTCAAGCATTTAAAGAGTTGCCATGTGGAAAGGATTAGACTTCTTGTATTTGACTCCAGTAGGGAGAACTAAGCCAGCAAGGTGGTACAGTGGTTAGAGTGCTGGGCCCAAGTCAGGAAGACATCTTCCTGAGTTCAGCTGCAGCCTCAGATACTTACCAGCTGTGTGACCCTGGGCAAGTCATTTCACCCTGTTTGCCTCAGTTTCCTCATCCATAAAATGAGCTGGAGAAGGAAATGGCAAACCACTCCAGTATCTCTGCCCGGAAAACCTCAAATGAGGACACAGAGTCAGACACAACTGAAAACAACTGAACAACAAGAAGAACAACAAGGGAGAACCAAGAAGCTTGTGGACGTGGTAGAGAGGCTTCTTTAGGTTTGATTGAGGCCCATAGTGCTGACCCAGCCTCAAACTTATCAGGTCTGTCTCCCTGGAGGCCTTCACTGAGCAGGTCAGGAACGCCCAGTATGACTATCAATGCTACACAATGGGTGCCCAGCTGTATGAAGATAGTAATCTATAGCCTAGAAATGTCTGTGAGCTTGGATAGTAATGGGGGGTGGGGGGAAGGGGGTAAATAGAGTAGTTCATGTGACCAAGCCTGGAGCTGCTGGGTGTGGATTACCACAATAGTGGGAGGATCTCAGGTAGAGATGGAGGTGATAGAGAATTGGACTGGTAGGTCAGAAGACCTGAGTTCAAATCCAGCTGTGTGACCATGGGTGAGTTACCTAAACTCTCTCAGCCTTATTTTCTCTATCTGTAAAATGGGGATAATAATAGCACCTACCTCCCAGCATTGTTTTGGGGATAAAATCAGAGAATATTGACGAAGCTCTTTGCAAATTTTAAGTCACTTTGTAAACGCTACATATTATTATTATCAGATGGACACTGTGTACTAAGATTAACTTACAGGATGTGTTAGTTCTTGTGAGTATAGAAGAGTATGAAGCCTAACATGACTGTATTCAGCAAAGACAGCTTACTTGGGACACCGCAGGGCTTATCCGCCCTGTCCCTGGTTTCTATGCCATTAGCATTGATGTTTCTGAATGGGCAGGAGGAAGTGGCCAGGGTGGTGTCCACAGTTCTGATCAGTAACAGGATCTGGAATTTCCAGAAAATGGTGAGATTAGATTCCAGCAGGGATTTGCCATGCAGATTGTGCAAGCCCTTAGAAAGCTGTTACACTAGACTGAAATGAGAAGCAGTTCTCTGACTTGGCCAGGGTCACCTCTAATTCTGGGATTCCCTCTGTGTGTGACCTCTCCCTCTGGCCTGATAAGCAGCCTGTGCTCTCCCCCTTCATAACTGCCTGATTTCAGTGCCAAGTTGAGAGTACAACCTGAATGTGCCCAGAGTAAGATGTCAAACGGAGTCCATGTTTGTTCTAGGGATGTTCGTTGAGGTATCATCATCCATTTTAGGAGTCAAGAAGAAAATTTTGGGCTACAACCAACCTGTGATGGTCCTGTGCATCCTCCCTCTCATCCATGCAGGGCACCTGCCTCTACTCAGCTTTCCAGATTGTTAGTATTCCTGATGCCTCTCCCTGCAGCAGCTTCCTCCCTGTCCTTCTGGTTCTGTTTGGGCTCTCCTTGCATTGAGTTCTATCCACTATTCATTATATCTCTACAGGTCTTGGCTGGTAGTGACTACCTAAGCTCCTTCCTCATACAGCTGCATCCACATTTCAATGACTTTTATCCCTTGAGTTTCTGGCACTGGGTAACAAAGACAAAGGGCATGAGGAGAGGAAAGAGGCATCAGTACATCAATGGACCTGTGGCTAATCCATCTGTGTGGTGATGCCTCAGAAGATGTGATCATTGCCCATCCCCACCTTGTCAGGTTGTGTAACATTTATGTATAACTTCCCATAAATCTCATACAGGGAGTCTATCCAATGTGTCAAAGACCTTCTAGAGTAGTTCTTAACCAAGGGACTTAAAAATATTTTTGATAACTATGATAATATTTTGATAATTTCAATGTTTCACTTGTAATCTGAAGCCTTATTTTCTCTATCTGTAAAATGGGGTCCAGGTAGCCAAAGGGGTCCATGACCCCCAAAAAGGTTAATAGTTGTGAGGAGAATGACTCCTGCTCAATAATTCTCTGGAACTCAGCGGTGGTGATGTGTCAAAGACTCTTTTATTGTCATTCTCATGAGAATGGGCAACCCAGTGTGCAGCTGGTGGGTGCAAAGAATGGAGGCTGGAAGGCCTGTTTTATCCCCTAGTCCCTAACTTGAATGGACCCTCCTCTTTTTCATCATTGGTCTGATTACTCAAGGGTTACAATCTATGTGCAAAAACGAGCTAATTGGAAGGCAGTATTTCTTAGCCAATGGGGGAGGTGATACAGGGACAATTCTTCAATCTTCCCTCATATGAACAAAGCTCAGGAGCTGACCTAATTGAGAGCAGCTCAGGGCTTCCCTGAACCATGTAATTTTGTTTGCAGGAGGAGGAGACCTTTTTCCTCAAACAGTTCTGGAAGAGTGTAATTTGAATGGTGACTATTATATTCTTATTGAGAAGAGACCATTCCCCATTTCCTCACAATAGTCATGCTCTAGGGGGCAGCTAAATGGTACAGTGGATAGAGCACCGGCCCTGGAGTCAGGAGTACCTGAGTTCAAATCCAGCCTCAGACACTTAACACTTACTAGCTGTGTGACCCTGGGCAAGTCACTTAACCTCAATTGCCTCACCAAACAAACAAACAAAAAAACCAATAGTCACGCTCTAGGTGTCTTGATATTATGTGGATAACATTGGACATTAACCAGCTAGCCACTGGTTATCCCTCACTTCTTACCTCCTGATGGACCCATGTAATTTTGGGATCACATTGATCTCTAATGACATCCTGCATATTGCTCCTCCTGCTCCACTCTTCATCGATAGTATGCCTCCACCTACTCATGCCCACCAAAGACCTTTCCACTGGCCTTTGTCTTTTAAAATTAAACTTTGGTGATTTTTACAAAGTTTGATTGAAAAGAAAAACTTCCTAATAATCCCGAAGGGATATGAGATGTTTGCTGAAGTAATTCCCCTCCCCCTGGGGCAGCACAGAGGACCACTTTCCGGGTATCCTCTGGACTGAATTTTTGTTAAGGTAAAGTTGGACATGGGTAGAGTTTTTAACGTGGGAAGGAGTTTGTGGAGAGATTTCAGAGAGTCACTGAATGTGTTTGAGAAAAATATTAGATCTTTATTTTTATTAATCTCTATCCTTCAATAATTTTAATACATTATTCTGAGAAAGTGTTCATAGGCTTCACCTAACTACCATAGGGATCTGTCATACAAATCCTTGGATTTCATGGCCTCTGGGGTGTATTCCAACTCTTGAGATTCTTATACGACCTCCCAAGAGTTCTCAGACATACCTGGATCCTCTTGGGCATGTAGGAGGTTGGGGCTAACTCTACTTGCCTTGATTGCCCGTTATTTCCTTTCTCTTCACCTCCTTTCTGACTGTACCCTCAGACCTTGCTTTCGTTCAGAGGAGAGGATGCTTAGATGGTCACTGAAGTCTGCAGCACCCCTGCCTGTTCTCATTTCTCCAATCACTAAATGAGATTCGTATAGATTCATTTGTTGCAATTAAGCAAACTGAAAAGTCTTTCTTCCCTAGAAAACTAACAGCAGATTCTGCCATCTGTCTTCACAATCTTTTGAATAGTTCACATTTCAAAGCAATTCCTGGACCTAAATGTAAAAGGTTACATCATTTTTAAAGAAATTAGAGAAGAATGGGAAAAGATGTCTCAGGATCTGTGGTTATAGGGAGAATTGATGATCAAACCTCAGATAGAGAAGATCATGAGAGAAGAAATAAACAATTTTCATTTTATAAATTGAAATGTGTTTGCAAAGCAAAATTAATGCAACTAGGGGCAGCTAGGTGGTGCAGTGGATAAAGCGCCAGCTTTGGATTCAGGAGGACCTGAGTTCAAATCCAGCCTCAGACACTTGACACTTACTAGCTGTGTGACCATGGGCAAATCACTTAACTCTCATTGCCCAAACAACAAAAAAAAATTAATGCAACTAGAGAAAAAAGAAACTCAAATGATTTAATTTTTTTTATCAACTATATCTGATAAAATTCTGATTATAATTTGTGAGAAATGGGTAATTGTCTCCTCTCAATGTGGATATAACAGTCAGTCTTACTCCCCTGACCTATTTGTAGGACAAAGGTCTCAGATCCCCTCCTCCCCCTCAGGTTAGTAAGGTCACATGGTTCAAGGAGCCCTGGTCTCAATTAGGTCCTCTCCAGAGTTCTGTCCATATAAGGAAGTATAAGGTCCACTCCTGAGTTATGCCTATACAAGGAAGAGGGGTGGGAATACTGCATTCCGATTAGCTAGTTTTTGCCGTAGATTGTAACCCCAACCAGTGATGAAAAAGGGGAAGGTCCATTCACGTTAGGGACTAGGGTATAAAACAGGGCCTGCGAGCCCCCTTTCGGGGCACCCACTAGCTGCACACTAGGGTATCTCCTCATGAGAAGAAAATAAAGCCTTTGTCACCTTGCTGCTGAGTTCCTGAGAATTATTGAGGAGAGGATGAATTTTTCCCTCACATAATTAAATAAGGAAGTGACAGCCATACATAAAACCAAGAGTCATTGGGGTCAGCTAGGTGGTACAGTGGATAAAGCACCGGCCCTGGATTCAGGAGGGCCTGAGCTCAAATCTGGCCTCCTCAGACACTTGACACTTACTAGCTGGGTGACCTTGGGCAAGTCACTTAACCCTTATTGTCCCATAATAATAATAATAGCTTTCTGTAATTTTTTTTTTTTTGGCTGGGCAATGGGGGTTAAGTAACTTGCCCAGGGTCACCCAGTTAGTAAGTGTCAAGTGTCTGAGGCGGGATTTGAATTCAGAAACTCCTGAATCCAGGGCCAGTGCTTTAACCATCTAGCGCCATCTAGCTGCCCCCTGTAAAATTTTTTAAAAAGACAACAAGACTCTTCACCAGATATATGTCAGTCAGTAAACATTTATTATCACTGACTATGAACTAGACACTGTGCTAAGCACTGAGGATACAAAGAAAGTCAAAAGACAATTCCTGGAGCAGCTAGGTGGTGCAGTGGATAGAGCACCGACCTTGGAGTCAGGAGTACCTGAGCTCAAATCCGGCCTCAGACACTTAACACTTACTAGCTGTGTGACCCTGGGCAAGTCACTTAACCCCAATTGCCTCACCAAAAAAAAAAAAAAAAGACAATTCCTGCCTTAAAGGAGCTGACATTCTAATGGAGGAGATAACATGCAAACAATTATATATGGACAAGCTATATAGAAAATAAGTAAGAAGTAATTGGAGCAGCGAGGTGGAACAGTGGATAGAATGTTGGTCCTGGGATTAGGAAGACTCCTCTTCCTGAGTTCAAATCTGGCTTCAGACATTTATAGGCTGTGTGACCCTGGGCAAGTCCACTTAATCCTGTTTGCCTTAGTTTCCTCATCTGTAAAATGAGCTGGAGAAGAAAAGGGCAAACCACTCCAGTATCATTGCCAAGAGTCAGACACGACTGAACAACAACAACAAGAACAACAAGAAGTAATCAACAGAGGGAAGGCACTAGAATTATGAGGGTTTAGGAATGACTTTCTTTAGAAGGTGGGATTTTAACTGGAACTCGAAGGAAGCAGGAAAGCCAAGACGCAGAGATGAGGAAGAACATTGAGGATTCCAGGCAGAGTGGACAGCTGATGAAAATGCCCTGAGCTGAGATGGAATGTCTTGCTCCTTACTGTTGTAAGAAAGTCAGTGTCACTGAACTGAAGAGTCTTGTGGCAGTGTAAGGAGACTGGAAAGGTAGGGCACAGGCAAGGCAAGAAGGTCTTCATTTTTATTTATTTATTTTTTTGGTGGGGCAATGAGGGTTAAGTGACTTGCCCAGGGTCACTCAGCTAGTAAGTGTCAAGTGTCTGAGGTCCGATTTGAACTCAGGTCCTCCTGAATCCAGGGCTGGTGTTTTATCCACTGTGCCACCTAGCTGCACCCAAGAAGGTCTTTAAATGACAGTGGAGTTTATATTTAATATGGGAGGTGATAGGGAGCCACTGGAATTTATTGAGTGGGATGGTGACACAGTCGGACCTGTGCTTTAGGAAAAACACTTTGATAGCTGAAGGAATGATGGACAGAGGGGAGGAGAGGCTTGTGGTAAAAAGACCAACCATTAGACTATTGCAATAGTCTAGGCACGAGGAGATAGGGGTCTGCATGAGGGCAGTCACAGCATAAGGTGTCATAAATTATTTATTTATTTTTTTTTGGGCGGGGCAATGGGGGTTAAGTGACTTGCCTAGGGTCACACAGCTGGTAAGTGCCAAGTGTCTGAGGCCGGATTTGAACTCAGGTACTCCTGAATCCAGGGCCAGTGCTTTATCCACTGCGCCACCTAGCCGCCCCCTATAAATATTTATTACGTACCTACTATGTGCCATAGGCTGATGGGGATATAAAAAGAGGCAATCCATACCCTCAAGGAGTTCATGATCTAATGGGGGTCTGTAATGACAAGCAAACAAATAGGTACAAATAAGCTATACACTGGATAAATAGGAAATGATAGCAGAGGGAAGACACTAGAATTAAGACAGGTTGGAAAAGCTTCCTGTAGAAGATGGGATTTTGTTGATGTTGTTGTTCTTGTTTATCCTTCATTCTCTCTCTCTCTCTTTTTTTTTTTTTTGCGGGGCAATGGGGGTTAAGTGACTTGCCCAGGGTCGTACAGCTAGTCAGTGTCATGTCTGAGGCCAGATTTGAACTCAGATACTCCTGAATCCAGAGCTGGTGCTTTATCCACTGCGCCACCTAGCCACCCCTGTTTATCCTTCATTCTCAAAGAGGACCATGACACTGGGGTGATGTCATGACTTGCAATGAATTGAATTGAATTGGTACAAAATCACCAACCTCACTCTCTCCTCCAGAGTCATCTGGGTCCAGTGGCAAGATATACAGCAAGATGACTGGAGATGGCCCTGGTTGTTTAAGGCAGTTGGGGTTAAGTGACTTGTCCAGGACTCACACAACTAGCAAGTGTCTTATGTGAGATTTGAACTCAGATCCTCTCAAGTTCAGGGTCAGTGCTCTATACACTGTATCACCTAGCCTTCCCCAGATAGGATGGGATTTTAGTTGATACTTAAAGGACATCAGGTTAGCTGGTAGGCAGAGATGAGGAAGGAGAACATTCCAGACCTGGAGGACAGCCAGAGAATATGGGTGGAGTCAAGAGATGAAGTGTCTTGTTCATGGAACAGCAAGGAAGACTGGAAGGGAGAAGGCGCTGTGCTAGGTTCTTCAGATAAAAAGACAAAAATGAACCAGACTCTACCCTCAAAGAGCTTACATTCTATAGGGGGAGATAACAGGTACATGTATAAGTATAACAAAAATAAGCATGTGCCATATTTATACATAATATGCATAATTTAAAAGTATATACAAAAGACTATTAACAATTTCCAACAGAACAAATGCAAAGTTTCCAAAAGAAGAAATGTAAAATATCACCAAGAGTTTGGAAAAATGCTCCAAATCACTAAAAATACAAACCAAAACAATCCTAAAGTTTCACTTCACATCCAGGAAACTGACAAAAGTAACAAAAGACAAGAAGTGACAGATGAAGCCACTATCAGAAATCGCTAAGAGCCTGGGATCTAAACATAACCGGTGGCTTGGTACCAAAGAGCTGGATTGATACAGTCAGGAGTCATTCTTAGAGATGAGGTGGGATGTAGGACAGGACAGACATATCAAGGAGTAAAGGGACTATTAAAATTTAAACCAGCCAACTAGATGTCAGGATGGATGTGCCTAAGAAGTAAGGGGAGATAAAATTCTATAGCAGGAAAATCAATTAATTGTGGCTACTACCTGGGCTAGGAAGACAGATAACTCCAGAAGTCAGGACTATCATTTCTTTCTTTCTTCCTTCCTTTCTTCCTTCCTTCCTTTCTTTCTTTCTTTCTTTCTTTCTTTCTTTCTTTCTTTCTTTCTTTCTTTCTTTCTTTCTTTCTTTCTTTCTTTCTTTCTTTTTCTTTCTTTCTTATTTCCTTCCTTCCTTCCTTCCTTCCTTCCTTCCTTCCTTCCTTCCTTCCTTCCTTCCTTCCTTCCTTTCTTTCTTTCTTTCTTTCGAGAGGCAATGGGGGTTAAGTGACTTGCCCAGGGTCACACAGCTAGTAAGTGTTAAGTGTCTGAGGCCGGCTTTGAACTCCTGAATCCAGGGCCAGTGCTCTATCCACTGCTCCACCTAGCTGCCCCAGGACTATCATTTCAAAAAAAAAAAAAAAAAGAAAAAGAAAGAAAGAAAAGAAAATCCCCCTGACTCTCAGGAATCTTTCCCCACCCCACACCAAAGGTGTTCACCCCATTTATCCTCAGTAAAAGCTTTGGCCTTTCTTCTGTTGGAAGAGAAAGCCACCTCCTCCCCTTGAGGCTAAGTCTTCACTTCCCTCTCCTTCACTTTCTCTATGGGGAAATAAAGGACCATTTTAATCCTAATTGAACTGTGTAGGAGAGTGTAATTCTTTTTCTTTTTCTTTTTCTTTTTTTTTTTTTTGCGGGACAATGGGGGTTAAGTGACTTGCCCAGGGTCACACAGCTAGTAAGTTTCAAGTGTCTAAGGCCGGATTTGAACTTAGGAACTCCTGAATCCAGAGCTTTATCCACTGCAGCACCTAGCCGCCCCCTGAGAGTGTAATTTTTTACAGAGGAATACCTAAGGACCCCGCCACCTATTTCCCCCATGACAGGGACATCTCTGAAATCATTCTCTTTGGCTCCCCCTCCCCCCGCCCCCAACTCAGGGTTTCTCCTGGAAACATTAAAATTTGGTTCGTGTCTCAAAACACTCAAAAAAATCTCTGTTTCCATCAAACACTCAAGTTAGCCATGCATCGAATATAGGACCGGCTTTATTTCACTCAATGGAAAATGTAACACAGAAAAGATTTATGCCCAAGCCCATAATTCCTGTCCTTCCTTCTCCAGCGGGCTTCTACTTCCCTCAAGGACCCTTTACAGTCCTTTGGACTCATAGTACCCTTAAAGTGAGGGCACTGCCCCCTAAAAGGGACTGTGTGTACAGACACAGTCCCCAAGCAGGTACTAATAGTAGGAGGCAAGGTCTGGGCTCGCTTCTCCAGAGCATGGCTCACCCCTTTGCTGGTTTTCTTCTCTGACTTCTGCCTGATGTTGGAGCCCTTTGACTTGGTCCAGAATCTTGGTGTTGCCTCTTCTCTCCAGGGCTTTGTTCCCCAAATCCCTCCTCTTGTCCGTGGACTCTGCTGTTCCTTATCTCATCTGCTCCACTGTTTCTGGCTTGCATTTTGGTGGCTTCTGATGATATTTAGATATTTCTTACTGTGGCATCGCTGCCTCCAGGCTCTGCCCATCTCTGGGGACACTTGGTCCACACTGTTCTTCCTTTCTTCTTATAGCCAAGTGGTTTCCTTTTCTTTTCTTTTTTTTTTTTGGTGAGGCAATTGGGGTTAAGTGACTTGCTCAGGGTCACACAGCTAGTAAGTGTCAGGTATCTGAGGCTGGATTTGAACTCAGGTCCTCTTGAATTCAGTACCGGTGCTTTATCCTATGTGCCACCTAGCTGCCCTGCTTACTAGCTATTTGGCTCCAGACAAGTCATCTAACCCCTGTATGCCTCAGTGTCCTCCACTGTAAAGTAGGATAACAATAGTACAGTACCTACTTCCCAGAGTTGTAGTGAAGATCAAATGACATAACATTTGTCAATTGCTTACTTAGCACAATGCCTGGCAAACTCAGCCAGATACTTAATAAAAGCTTCTTTCTTTCTTTACCTTCCTTCAGAGAATTACTGGCTTCCCTTCCTGGGAACCAAATCTAAATATGGGGTGGTCCTTCCTCGAACCTGAAGCTTTCAGCTCTGATTCTCCATCAACCCAGCTTTGGTCTTGTTTCCCTTTAAATGCCCCCTCCGAGGGCATGGCTCAGGTGAATAAGTAACCACTACTCCACCAATCATCCTCTGTTTGGTATTTAATAGGGATGTTTGTTTTTTGTTGTTGTTATTGTTTTTTAGTGAGGCAATTGGGGTTAAGTGACTTGCCCAGGGTCACACAGTAATAGGAATGTTTGTAAAGAGGAATAATACCAAGGGCATCTAGGTGGCGCAGTAGCCCTGGATTCAGAAGGACCTGAGTTCAAATCCAGCATCAGACACTTGCCACTTACTAGCTGTGTGACCCTGGGCAAGTCACTTAACCCCCATTGCCCTGCCCCCCCCCAAAAAAAAGAGTAATAATACCCTCAGGGTCAGAAGAGGCCTCAGAAGGGTTGTGGCAGTGAGGAGCCCTTTATTCTCCTTGCAATTAAAATTTCTAAGTCCTGGCACCAGATGTCCTTCAGATGCACTTGCAGCTTCAATATGGGGGCCTGGGGAAGCTCCCCAGTTAGACAGCTCACTCGATGGAGCAGCTGCATTGCTCTCTTCCTAGATCCCTTCCCCAGTACTTTGCATAGCTCCCAAAGTGCCCATGGTGAAGTAAGTCCCTCCAAGGTACCCGGAATTCATAGAATGGCACTCCCCGAAATCAGTAACCCTTTGTGAGTTCCCTTTAGTGATGCTGCAGCCCACTTTCCACTTTTCTTCACCCTTTTTCACCTTAATTCACCTTGGAGGCAGGGTCCCCCTAAGGAGCATCTAGCTAGGTTTATGATGGTATCCATTAGCTAAGGCTGTGGCTCACATTTCCTTAGCTACAGGCAAGTCAGAGAAGACAAGGAAGATGGACAAAATGCTTAATCTTCCCTACAAATTGGCCGAATTCTGCCGGGGGAGCTCAGCCATATCAGGATATCTTGGGGACCCTGGCTGAGACAGCAGTTTGTTTCTTAGTCAGACAGAACACCCATTGTCTCCAGACAGGCCCACTCTCCACAGGTAGGAATCTTCAGGTCTTGTTTTCAGCTTCTTTCCCCTTTCCATTTTTTTTTTAAATCCGGTGTTAGGTTTAAACAAAGAGCTTTTCACTGTGATTCCAACCAGCCTGTCAGTGGTTCTCCAAAGGCAAGAGGGGAGAAACAACTCAAAAAATAATTTTGACCACATCTTCAATAGCTATCTCATTTTTATTTTTATTTTTTTAGTGAGGCAATTGGGGTTAAGTGACTTGCCCAGGGTCACACCGCTAATAAGTGTTAAGTGTCTGAGGCCAAATTTGAACTCAGGTACTCCTGACTCCAGGGCTGGTGCTCTATCCACTGCGCCACCTAGCTGCCCAGCTATCTCATTTTTGTTTTTAATGTTTTGTTTTTAAAACACATTTTCATAATTCAATAACAAAAGATTATCCTAGACTAATTGAAGAAAAAAATTAAATTGAGCTTTTTTTCCCCACAGGGGAATATAATTCACATGGATTTATGCCGAATTATTATTCATTGGAGAAAACAAAATGATTGGATTAAATCAAAGATATTGTAAAGATTCAAGGCCTGAAGATCAGGGATCTGGCATTCTTGCTTCCTCATCCCCATTTATGAGAATTTACATTGTAGTATCTTTTTTCTTAATTGAGTCTCAGGTGAGCCTTTTTATGAAGTTCCAAACCATAGAATCCTCAGGGAAACTTTGAGATCTAGTATAACTCACTGAATTCAATGAAATAAAATGTCTTAATTGCCTGACAATTGCAATTGCCATTGCACCGTGTATGTAAAAAGAAAGAATACAGGTCTTGGCTTCAAGAAATTTACTTTCTTCTGGGCAAGGGAAAATACAAGTTCACAAATAGCTAAAAGTATAAATCAATGGGTGGGTTTAAAGCTGGGGAAAAGTTTTGCTGGTCACATATACATAATAAAGGCAGGAATTTGTTCAGGCTGGAAGAATTCCTTTGCATGGGAGAGAAATGAGAGTTTAGCTACTGGAAATGAAACAGGGAGACACACAGATTCTCAGTGTGGTAGAGAGGGGAAAGAGAGAGAGACCGGGACTGACATCTAGGCAGAGATAAAGAGAGACCCAGTGATAAAAGTTTCCTAGACAAGGAAATAGATTTAAGCTTGGAGGGTTAGTTAGGGATTCTCTCTTCTCTTCCTTCTAAAGAACTTGGTATCTGGGGCAAAGACTATTCTGCTGGAGAGGAGAATCTTTTCTATCTACTACTCTGAAAGAAACAGGCAAATCATTCCTTTGGAGGAAAAAAACGCAGAAAGGCTCCCTCCCGCCCCCAACCGGGAAAGTTTTTTTCTCTCTAGTCTGAATGTTGGATGTGTTAAGGACTTAAGAGCTCTAGCGTTAAAAAAATTTTTTTAATAGTTATTTTTAAATTTTGAATTCCAAATTCTCTCCCTTCCTCCAGTCTGTTATAGGGGAAGATTTTCCCTCATAATAAGTCCCTTTGAAAGGGCAAACAATATGGTGCCCATGAAACATGTGAAGTCATGGAAGATATATTTCTATATTAATCATGTTATATAGCATTTTTAAAAAAGGCTTTAAACTGAAAGAGGGTAGAATGGGTAGAACCCATTCATTCTTTTTTTTGGTGAGGCAATTGGGGTTAAGTGACTTGCCCAGGGTCACACGGCTAGTAAGTATCAATCATCTGAGGCCGAATTTGAACTCAGGTACTCTTGACTCCAAGGCCAGTGCTCTATCCACTGTGCCACCTAGCTGCCCCCCATTCATTCTTTTATGAGGAAGAGATTGCTCCCTAGCTACAGACAGCAGATGAAAGCAGAAATTGGATGGAGAGAGGAACTCTAGAACCACCTGGGGCCATATCTGGCAGTGATTATGGGACTGGTGGAGTAACACTGGTCAGTAGGCTCGCCAGACCAACAGAGAGTATCATCCAGCAGAGACTATGCATTAGGAGTTGAGGAGGGAGTTCATTCTAAGCATCGGCATAGGTCTGTAATGGGAAATGGAATAGCAAGGAAGCTGGTTGTTGTTGCTTGTCCTTCATTCTTTTTTCTTTTTGGCGGGGCAATGAGGGTTAAGTGACTTGCCCAGGGTCACACAGCTAGTAAGTGTCAAATGTCTGAGGCTGGATTTGAACTCAGGTTCTCCTGAATCCAGGGCCAGTGCTTTATCCACTGTGCCACTTAGCTGCCCCCGTTTGTCCTTCATTCTTCATTCTTTTTTTTTTTTTAGTGAAGCAATTGGGGTTAAGTGACTTGCCCAGGGTCACACAGGTAGTAAGTATTAAGTGTCTGAAGCCAGATTTGAACTCAGGTACTCCTGACTCCAGGACTGGTACTCTATCCACTGTGCCACCTAGCTGCCCTTATCCTTCATTCTTTTTTTTTTTTTTTTGCGGGGCCATGGGGGTTAAGTGACTTGCCCAGGGTCACACAGCTAGTAAGTGTAAAGTGTCTGAGGATGGATTTGAACTCAGGTACTTGTGAATCCAGGGCTGGTGCTTTATCCATTGTGCCACCTAGCTGCCCCCCCCCCCTTGTCCTTCATTCTTGAAGAGGACCGTGCCACTTGGGTGATGTCTTGACTTGCATTGAAGTGGATTTAAGTAAGGGAGGGCTGTGCAAAGTCATCAGCCTCACTCTCTCTTTCAAAGCCATTTGGGTCCAGTGGCAAGAAATATCAGAATGACTAGAGATGGCCCTAGATGCTTAAGGCAATTGGGGTTAAGTGAGTACAGCTAGTAAGTGCGTGAGGTAAGATTTGAATTCAGGTCCTCTTGACTCCAGGCCTAGCCCTCTATCTACCATGGCACCTAGCTGCCCCTAGGAAGCTGAGTAGCGCTTAAGACTGGAAAGTCTTCCTGCTTTTCCCCTCCACATATGCTGGAATCCAGTGACACTGGCCTCTTTGCATTTTGTCAAATAAGACACTCCATTTCCCAACTCCAGCAATTTCAATGGATGCCCCCCATGCCTGGAACTCTTTTCCTACTCATTTCTACCTCTTGGCTTCCCTGGCTAGTTTCAAGTCTCAGCTAAAGTCCCACCTTCTGAAGGAAGCCTTTCCCAGTACCCCTTAATCTTAATGCCTTCCCCCTGAAACTATCCCCAAATTATTTTATGTATAAATTAGGCCTACATAGTTGTATATTGTCTCCTTCTTCAGACTGTAAGGTCCTTAGAGAGAAGGGACTATTTTTTTTAAATTCTAGAGCTCTTAACACTAGAGAGAAAAAAACTTCCCTGGTTGGGGGGGGGGGGTGGAAGGGCAGAGGGAGGGAGCCTTTTTGTTTTGCCTTTCTTTGTCTTTCTTTTTTGCCTTTCATCCTCAAAGCTTAGCACAGTGCCTGACACACAGTAGTGCTTAGTAAATGCTAGTTGACCAATTGAAAGGACAGGTTGTGAAGGATGGATGAAATATATATATATAAATAATAAACATTTTTATTTGTGGTTTTGAGTTCCAAATTCTTTCTACCCCATCTTCCTTCTCTCCCTTCCACTCTCCCTGAAGTAGTAAGTAATCAGATACAGGTTTTACATGTGAAATTATGTAAAACATTACCATATTAGTCATTTTGTATAAGAAAACTTGAATAAAGAAAAAAATGAAAGAAAGTAAAAATTAGCATGCTTCAGTCTGTGTTCCATCAATATTAATTCTTTATTTGGATGTGAATAATATGGTTTATCATTAGCCCTTTGGGATTGTCTTGGATCATTGTATTGTTGGGAATAGTTGGGTCATTCAGTTCTTCATCAAACAATATTGCTGTCTCTGTGCACAATGTTCTCCTGGTTCTGCTCACTTCACTATACATCAGTTAATGCAAGTCTTGCCCAGGCCTTTCTGAAATCATCCTGCTTGTCATTTCTTATAGCACAATAATATTCCATCACCATCATATACTACAGCTTACTTAGCCATTCCCTAATTGATGGGCCTTCCCTTGATTTCCAATTCTTAGCCACCACAAAAAGAGCTGCTATAAATATTTTTTGTACAAATAGGTCTTTTTCTCTTTTGGGGAATGCAACAAGTTTTGTTGTTGTTGTTGTTTTTTTGCAGGGCAATGAGGGTTAAGTGACTTGCCCAGGGTCACACAGCTAGTAAGTGTCCAGTGTCTGAGGTCAAATTTGAACTCAGGTCCTCCTGAATCCAGGGCTGGTGCTTTATCCACTTTGCCACTAGCTGCCCCATGTGACAAGTTTTAAATGACAAAAAGAGGAGTTTTTATTTGGTCCCAGAGGTATTAGGTAGCCATTGCAGTTTGATAGAAGGTGAAATACTCACACTTATGCTTTAGGAAAATCAGTTTGGGAGCAGTGTGGAGGGTAAATTGAAGTGGGATGAGGAGACAAAATAGGACGTTATTGCCACAGTTCAGGTAAGACGTGGTATGGGTTTGTACTAGAGTGGTACCTGGGTGAGGGGAGAGAATTCTATAAACAATGTTAGATGCTTTGCAGTACAGTTCATTGTGGGAGTACCCTACAGAGTCTGTGATTGGTGACTCCACTGATACTTCCTCACCTCCCTCTAAAAATTGACTCAGAAGGAAGAAGCTATAGGAAGTACCTCTCTGAGTCTGATTGGAGGCTTTTTCTGGACAGCCTATTTCTTACATCTCCTTGATGTCACCCTGTCCTATTCAGCCAGATATTCTCACTCCTTGTTGGTCCTAATCTTTGACCAAAGACTCTCTTCTTTCTGTCACAGAGAAGTTGCAATGAAGTGAAAATATCTCTAGAATGAGAGTCAGGACAGACTTAGGTTCGGGAGAAACAGCATAGAACAGCAGAAAGAACACTGGCTTTTTTTTTTTCCTGGCAGGGCAATGAGGGTTAAGTGACTTAGCCAGGATCACACAGCTAGTAAGTGTCAAGTGTCTGAGGTTGGATTTGAACTCAGGTACTCCTGAATTCAGGGCTGGTGCTTTATCCACTTTGCCACCTAGCTGCCCTGAGCACTGGCTTTTGAGTGAGAGGTCCTGGGTTCAAATTTTATCTTTTTTGATTACTGCCCATGTGATTTTGAAGAGGTCACTTCATCTCTCTTGGCCTGTTTCCTCATCTGTAAAATGAGAGAGTTGGATTAGACAACCATTAAAGTCCCTAGCAATTCTAAATATATTATGACTTCTTCCTCTGTCACCCAACTATGGGACCCCAAGCTCCTGTGTGACTCAACACTTATAATACCTACCTTGCAGAGCTGTTATGGGGTAATGGATGCCATGGGTCTTGTGAACCTTAAAGTGGTTTATGAAGGTCAGCTATTAACTGTCCTCTAGTTCTTTTCCCAGCCTGAGTGACCCCATTCTTTCTCCTCTTTATTTCTTTAGCTCATAACCTGACTGTCCTCTTTGTGTTTTTAGTACAGGCATCTCTTGCATAAGACAGTCTATCTACTTATTTATCACATGTACACACACACACACAGCAGAATGTCACAGTTATGGAATGGTGCTGTATTGAGCTCATGAAGAGACAGGCAGGGGCCATCAGTCACACTTACTTACCCCCTACCTTTATTCCCCACCCTCGAGGTGACTAGGTGACAGAGCACTGACCCTGAAGTTGGGAGGACCTGAGTTCAAATCTCACCTCAGACACTTACTAGTTGTGTGACCCTGGGCAAGTCACTTAACCCCACTTGCCTTAAAAATCCAGAGCCCTCTCCAGTCATCCTGATATATATCTTACCACTGGATCCAGTGGCTCTGGAGGAGAGAGTGAGGTTGGTGACCTTGCACAGCGCCCCCTCACTTAAAAATCCAATTCCTTACAGGATATGACATCACCCCAATGTCATGTTCCGAGAACAGAAGGATAAACATGACTCCTCTCCTTAGGTATGACTTTCTCACCAACCACTTTTTTTTTTGGACCCTACCCACTGAGAGCGACTTTCTCCTCAAACCAAGACTGAGAATAACGGCACAGGCCCTGAATCTGGGACAGCCTAGCTAGTTACAGCAGTTACTTCTGCTGACTCAAGTGCTTAGGAAAACCCCAGTAAATGTATTCTCTCTGCCCTGGGAAGTTATTCTATAGTTCTGATCTCCCCGCCGGAGACTGTGCTCTTTAAATATCCCTCTAGGCTTCTCGATTTCTTCTTAACTGCTGGTTCTCAATTGTATTCCAACAATAACACACAGATTACCAATGCAGGTGGTTCATTGTCTTTTATAGCAAAGATTGATTAACAAAGGTAAACAAACACTTAAGAATCAAGGATAAACCTCCCCTACCTCCACTCAAACATCAGACTCAAAGATCTGGACTGGTCTACTAAGGAGAACAAGGGAAAGGGAAAGGAGGAAGAATTGAAAAATCACCAGGCTCCTTCTGAAACCCCAACAGATTTACATCAGCAAAAAAAAAAGTCTTCTCTGATACCCTTTGTTCACAATCCGCCCAAAGAGCCTCAATCCTGTATTTGGGAATCGATAATTTCATGGTGGGTACCCTCTACAGCTTCCATATTAAAAGCCCCCTTGTGACTTTCTACCACTAGGTTTTATGTGTTTTCTTTTCCCTACAAGTCCAAAGGTGGGGAGAGAGTGGGTCTGTGAGTCACTCCCCTCCAACAGTCTGAAAGTCAAAACTTTCCAGGGAAGGGGATGAGGAGGACACTGAGAGATGTCTGCCTGAAACCAACAAAGGTCTATCTCCTGCAAACTGATCTTCCTGCTCACACTTGGAATAAGTAGAACCTCAACAATGTTACATGTGTCTTATTTCTCCTGTCTGACTATCATATTTGAGGTCAAGGATCAGTCTTCTTTTCTGTATCATACAAAGCCTAGAAGGCCCCAATGAGTACTGAGAAAGCACTCGGAATACATGGCATTTTTAAAAATTCAATTTTCTTTTATTTTTGATACGGGGGGGAAACCGATAGGAGAAAGCACATGGGTCCTTAGGATTCCTCTGTAAAGCATTACACTCTCGCACAAGACCTAATTAGGAATAAGAGAACAGGTTTATTGGGGTACAAGAGAAACCGGCTGGGAGGAAGGTTTTGTCAGAACAAAACGCTTCCCCCCCCTGGCTAACTTGTGGGGTGCCATTTTATAGGGTTTAGATGGGGGTGGGTAAGAGTCTCTTATTGCGTGAGGGGCTGGTGGTCTTCCCGCGTTGCGCTGGGGTAGGAAGAATCCCTCGTGAGAGATCTGGTGGTGGGTGTCAACTTTGTCCTGATGGGTCTAAGCAGTCTGCTGATGGGCAGTTCCAGGTGGTCTTCTCCTGGATTACCTCATCCAGATGCTTAGAATGACTGAAATGTAGGGTGATGGTCCTGGAGCATGCTCAGTTCGATCTGTGCCACTTATCTCCGTTAGGTGAGTGTGTGTGTCCTTGATTGTGTTCAAGGAGAGGCCTACTTGATTTCAAGGGAAAACCCCTGAGGTTTCAAGGAAAAAGTTCCTTGAACCCCCCAGAGAATTGTTGGGGTGACCGGGGCCCATAATCCTCCCATGACATTTTCAGGCCTATCTCTTTTCTCATCGAGACAGCAAGGAAAACAAAACCCATCACAAAAATGTATAATCAAGCAAACAAATTCCCACATTGGCCATATCCAAAAATATATGTTTCAATCTGTACTCTAAGTCCGTCATCTCTCTATCTGGAAATGGGTAATATGTTTCATCAAGAGTCCTCTAGAATTGGGCTTAGTCATTGTGTTGATCAGAGTTTCAGAAGTCTTTGAAAGTTGTCTTTATTGTTATTGTACAAACTGAGCTTCTGGTTCTGCTCACTTTACTTTGCATCAGTTCATACAAGTTTCTCAAGGTTTTGGGGCAACTAGGTGGCACAGTGGATAAAGTACTGGCCCTGGATTCAGGAGAACCTGAATTCAAATCTGACCTCAGACACTTGACACTTACTTGCTGTGTGACCCTGAGCAAGTCACTTAACCTTCATTGCCCTGCCAAAAAAAAAAAAAAATTTTCTCAAGGTTTTTCTGAAACCATCCCCCTTATCATTTCTTTTTTTTTTTCCTTTTTTTGTAAGGCAATTGGGGTTAAGTGACTTGCCCAGGGTCACACAGCCAGTAAGTGAATCCTGAATCCAGGGACAGTGCTTTATCCACTGCGCCATCTAGCTGCCCCCCCTTATCATTTCTTACAGCACAATAGTATTCCATCACATTCACATACTATAAAGTATTTAGCCATTCCCCAACTGATGAGCACCCCTTAGTTTCTAATTTTTTGCCACCATATAGAGTTTCTATAAAAATTTTTGCGTTATATACAGTTACGCCTTTCAGAGCATGGGGGTTAGGTGCACCGTGCCTCTATGATCTGGAAAACCTGTGTGAAATTTTTTGGCCCTCCCTTCATACCAGAAAAGAAATATGATTTTTTTTCTTTTTCTTTTATGCAGTGTTTACGGTACCTTATTGTAAAATTTGAGTTAAGTATTTGGTCATAGGCCAAATGTAGGTCTCGATGTTAAGGTCTGTATTTAGGTCAATGTTAAGTAAAAATATTGAAGCTTCCACAAAACTCCCCCAAAATTCCCATTTACAGTAATTTCTTATGCTGTCCCACAAGATTGAGTGGGAGTCAGGAAGACCCAAGTTCAAATCCAGCCTCAGACACTTACTAACTGTATGACCCTGGGCAAGTTATTCAACATCTGTTTGTCTTAGTCCTTTGGAAAAGAAAATGCCAAAACATAGCAGTATCTTTGCCAAAAAACAACAACAACAACAACAACAACAACAACACACACACACACACACACACACACACACACACACAAAACAACCCATGGACAATATTGGCATACTATGGTCCATAGGGTCACAAAGAGTTGGACATGAACAACAACATAGGAGTGATGATGATGGTACCATTCCCTTTATCCTCTTGTCATGTCTATTTCACATCTTCCAGGTCACTTTCCCTTGATTATCTTGCCCTGTGATATAATAGGAAGAGTTGTGGCTAAGGACTATTTCTTGCCCAGGATCACACAATTCATAGTTACCAGGGTTGGGATGGAAATTCAGAACCCTCCTTATTTCAATTTCAGTTTTCCTTTCCACTGAAGCTAGAAAATTAGTTTGGGGCTAGGAGATAGCCAAGATTTCTTCCAAATCTAAAATGATATTATCAGGATTTAGTAGGTATCCACCAAGTTATCTATGGAAGAACATGCAGAAATGCAATCAATGGAAGCAGAATATACCTAGGAATTTTCCTGCTGGGGATGTTGTCTGTCCTTCCTTCTCAGAGAGGACCATGGCAGATATCGTGACTTGCAGTGAATTGTATTGAAGTGAAGGAGAGCTGTGTGAGGTCACCAACCTCACTCTCTCCTCCAGAAGATATACATCAGGTAGACTAGAGATGGCCCTGGATGTTTTTTAAGGAAATTGGGATTAAGTGACTTGCTCAGGGTCACACAACTAGTAAGTGTCTGAGGTGAGATTTGAACTCAGGTCCTCATGACTCCAGGGTCAGTGCTTTGTCCACTGTGCTACCTAGCTGCTGCTGGGGATAGATTCTGATGGAAGAGGTGGGTTTCGCCTATCCAAGAACTGACCATGAAGGATGAAAGGTAGGTCTTGTCAGTTTTATTTGTCAGGCAGACCATGGGATTTGGATACCTGGAATACTGACACCTGGGAGGGTGGGTCTATCAGTTTGTGTTCTAAATCCCTGGACCCCTTGGCACCCCTTCTAGCGAAGAAGCTCATCCCCCTTCCCGAATTCCCGATTGTTAATCCCCACTTCCTCTGATTGCTATGGTAATTCCCAGTTTGCTCAGATGTGGACCAAAGATAGGTGGGGGTGGGGTGGGGTTGGGGTGGAGTAGGTAGAGAATACAGATACAATTGGCCAAGAGTGATTCCCAAAGCTACCTGGAGAAACTGGTGGTCAGTTTCTTTTTTATGATAATTGGGGGGGTCTATTAATTTAAACCTCTTTGAAGTTACCTATTCTGGGAATTTTCCTCTTGTGTCCCTTTGATGAGAGAGGGGTGGTATTATTAGTAAGGCCTGGATTTATGATAGTGCATGATGTTTTGTTTTGTTTTCGTGGGGGAAAAAAATCCATGTAAGCCTTGTCCTGCTCAACCTTACTGGGAATTGAGGCAAATAGTATCTGCAACTGATAATGTTTACACCTTAGATACTATCCCCTTCTCCAGGCTATTTGCAAACGTTTAATAAACAAGACAAATGGGGCTATACCTTTGGAAAAGACTCTAGTGAAGACCAATGTAAATTGCAATTGTTAACTTAAGAGTTTTCTAACTTATTTCATAGTCTTCATCTTCGAAAAAGCCATTGCTATGGAATTGATTTGTGCATAAATGGAAAATATTTCTTGAAATTTGCTGCTATAAGTAAAGCTGCCAGAACCGATCCAGAGGGGCAGAGGAGAACAAAGAGTTTCAATGGAAGGCAGAGCTGAAGAAGAGAGGGTCAAGCTTAAGCAGGAGGAAGCCCAGCCCAATCAATGAATCAAACAATTTATTGAGCACCTACTATGTGCACTGAAAATACAAAAATGAATCTTCCCCTCCCCAATCAGCTGTGGGGACAAGAGGGATGGGTGGAGAGGGGATAGGACCAAAGGACTACCATGACCTTGTGGGGTCACCCCAAAGCACCAAACTCTTCATTGCTGAGCTAGACTACATGTGGCCTATTAGAAAGAGCAAGGACTAATGTGTCACCAGAAGCTGGAAAGGATCCATTTCCGGGCATGCTACGGGCATTCTCTCTTTTTTTGTGTGAGGCAATTGGGGTTAAGTGACTTGCCCAGGGTCACACAGCTAGTAAGCGTTAAGTGTCTGAGGCCGGATTTGAACTCAAGTTCTCCTGAATCCAGGGCTGGTGCTCTATCCACTGTGCCACCTAGCTGCCCCCCACATAGGGTATTCTCAAGCCAGAACCAGTGGGGCTGCCACTGACTCAGAGGGTTTCCCTGATTATACCCTTTACATACACAATGAAACAAATACACAACGATGAGAAGACAGGCACTAACAACTATGGACAATCAGGAAAGGCTTCATGAAGGATGTCGTCCTTGAGCTGCCCACATTTGAAAAGTGGATTGTGAGATAGAGGCAGTTACCCTATAAAGTCTGGCTGTTTCACATACCTGTTACTGGTAGTTAGTGTATCCCACACATGGCTGAGGACTCTATAAACCCAGAATCACTACATTAATATAAAAAAAAAATTTTCTCCCCTGCTCGAAGACCTACTTACAGAGTTCAAATTACTCACTTTTCCCAACTAGTAATAATATTGCTGTAAGGCAAGCTGAACGATAATTAGGCAGATTATTTGTTTTGTATTTGGGGGTCAGGGGAGGGCCAGGAGGTCTTTTGGGAAGGTCTGTCCCCACAACCCCCACCCCCACTCCATGTCAATACCCAAGGCAAAAGCCCTTCCTTGGTTAAGGAGTCCGGGTGGAGGTCCTGGGAGGCCAGTCATCAGTATCCAAAAGATCTGCAAGTTGGGTCCTGGGAACACACCATGTCTCTCTGACCCTAAGGCAGTAGCAGAAATTTAGTCTTGAGGGAATGGGATAGAAAGATCTGAGCAAGACCAAGAAAAGCTCATTTAATACCAATCTCCTGAGCAATTGCCTCAGAATTTTCTTACACTGGACTTTAAGATTTGGGGCTGCTAAGAGCCTTTGAGATCATTTAGTTTGATTTCCTTACTTAAACAATGAAGAAACTGAAGCCGGTGGTAACTTGGAGAAGGCAGTAAATAGCAGGGCGGGAGTCTGAACCCATGTCCAATTCCTTCAAGTGATCTTTTCACTTCTACACGTTGCTTAGAACACAGAGCAGCTTAGAACACAGAGCAGCTTAGGGCGCTCCGTGGACCCCACAAAATGGAGGTCTCTGCTATTACAAGGGCTATGGGGAAGGAAGCTAGGCAGCCATGATGATGCCACCATGACTTGTCAGATACAAACTCTTGAATCTGTCTGCTGATATTCCTCTTGTAAATAAAACCTACTTTCATTATGGTGATACCTGTACACTTCCTGTGTCAGCTTTCTGAGCTGACCCTTAGGGAGTTTCCCAGGTTTCTGGGTGGGACCTTAAGTGAATAGGCTTATGAAATTCCAGAAAACTGATCCAGGGCTTTCTTGTTAGGGTTATCTCTGACACAAGGGTAAAACACTGCCCTTGGAATTAGAAACCTAGGACTTGAACTATTTCCTAGCTGGATAAATGTCGTTTATTTGTGCCTTCATTCATTCATTGATTGTTTTATTTTTACATAATCTTCATTTAAAATATATTCCTCCTTCCTCACCCCCAGAAAACCACCCCTTATAACAACAATTTAAAGGTTCAGACACAATGACCAAAACACGATTCAAATCAAACATCACAGGCAATGTTTAACACTCTCACATTGTTGACATTGCACAGATCATTTTCCTAATTCTGCTTAGTTTAGATGTCTCCCTTTACTTTTCTGTATTTCATCACAATGATTGTTTCTTCAACTGTATTAATTAATATTCCCTTACATTTGACAGATTCACCTTATGATGTGTAAGCCTCCAAAACACACCTCCTCAGAAAAAGGTACCTGCCTCAGGGTTGGTTTAGGACCCCAGGAAGTCCAAATTAGGATATGAACCCCCATGTGCCTCCCTAAGGTAGAGATTATTATAATGACACTGATAATCAATCAATCCATACTATAAATATAACTGTCTTCTCTCTCCCTGTTTGAGAGATACCTTTCCATTTTTCTGGTAATCTCCCTGTGGTCAACAGTCTTTCTTTTTTTGATTAGATCTTTTTTTTTTTTTTTTTTTTTTTTTTTAGTGAGGCAATTGGGGTTAAGTGACTTGCCCAGGGTCACACAGCTAGTAAGTGTTAAGTATCTGAGGCCAGATTTGAACTCAGGTAGTCCTGACTCCAGGGCCGGTGCTCTATCTACTGCGCCACCTAGCTGCCCCAACAGTCTTTCAATAAAACTTGGGAAACTGAGTCACTGAGTCTTGTAATTCTTTTGGGATGACTCACAATCAATTTGATCACCCTAATTCCATCCCACATCACATTCACATAACAAAATTTGTTCAGGAAATCTCAACTCTATGGGCTTCTACTTTTCCCCCAGGTCTTTGCTATTACAAAAAAGTAGTTATATACAAGGGCAGACTGGTATATGTTTAACAACTAGTTCTCTGGGGAAAAAATGTATTGTATGTTAAACAAATTTGTAGTAATAAAATTTTCTCCATGGTTTTCTTAAAATGTAGACAATCAATAAAAACCATCCATCAAGCTCTGATTTGTAGTCCTTGCCAATTTCTGAGGTGTTAATGCTCACACTGAAAATTTAACAATTGGCTTCCCCAGTTTGAGCTGACTCCAGCACATTCCTGAATGATGAATTTAGGGGAATCACTGGGTTCAAATTTTGGCTCTGTTGCTTACCACTGTCTGATCTTGGGCATACTCTGCCAAACTTCCCTGGGCCTCAGTGCCCCCAGCTATAACATAAGGGAGTTGTACCCAATGACATGTAAGGTTCCTTCCAGTTTTGAATCTATGAGTTTCATTGAGTTTCAATTTCTTCATCTGTCAAATAGGGTTAATAACCTTTGTCCTCCCCAACTCATAGGGTTGTTGTGGGAGACAATTTTGCGATGGAGCAGAAAGTATTGGGTGAGGGAGGGAGAAAGCAAGAGTATTTGGGAATTGATAGGGATGTTAAAGAAAAAAAAGAGTATCAATAAGACAAAAAAGTCTTGACTCTGGAGCTGAGACCTGGGTTATAGTCCAGGTCATTACTTTTAGCTCTGTAACCCTGGAAAAGTCACCTAGTCTTTCTTTTCCTCAATTTCCTCATCTGAACATCAGAGGGTTGTACCAAGAGATCTCAAAAGCCTCTTCCAGTTCAGAAAGTCCATGAATCTATGCGTTTAAATGAGATAATGAATGTAAAGGGGCTTTCACAACTGACTGCCCATACAAAGGTGATGTGGTATCCAAGCTATTGTTATTGAGAAAAAAGGACTTCCTTATGCTGAAACCATTATTCTATTCTATACTTTCCCTGAATATCTCAGATTCCCAGAATCTTTGTTTTGAAAAAATTCAATAGCCATGTCATTGGAGGAGAGCCAAAGTGTCTCCTTTTTTGGGGGAAAGAACAAAATAATTCAATAATGGCCGCCTTTGACTTTACTGCAGTCTTCATCTAACATCCAGTTTACATTCCTGGGTGTTTGCTTTCTCTGCTTATTCAACTCCCAGAAAGATCGAAATGAAATTCTTTCTCTTAGATTGGAAAATGGATAGAAAATGTCCACCCCAGGCCAATAATAGAGAGCAACTAATGAATCTCAAATCAATGACTCCAAGAGCAGGGTTTAGAAGGCAGCAGTAATGTATGAGGAGTCCTTCACTTAGGTCAATATTGGGTATGGTAAGGGGGATTTTGGGGGGGGTATCCTTCAAGGGGGAGGCTTCTGAGTTCCACCTAGCCCGGCCTTTTGGGCAGTCACTCAGTGCTAGACTTTTCCAATCCCTCTCCATTTTATAGACCGTACATCACATGTCTTCATACACTTAGTGGTCCATCCATACTAGCCTCCATGTTGATGCTCACACAGGACATTCCATCCATTTCCCACCTTTGCATTGACTGCCCCCCAGGGCCTGGAATGTATTTTTCTTACCTGCACCTCTTAAAATTTCAAGTTTTCTTCAAAACTCAGTTCAAACGCCACCTTCTACATGAAGCTCTTCTTGGCACCAGTAAATTAAAATAGTGTTGTGGGGCCTTGCCCCACCCCCTAAAATGACCTTATATTTATTTTGCATATATATTTTTGTTTGGTTGGGTTATTTTGGTGAGGCAAGTGGTGTTAAGTGACTTGCCCAGGGTCACACAGCTAGTAAGTGTCAAGGGTCTGAGGTCGGATTTGAACTCAGGTCCTCCTGAATCCAGGACTGGTGCTCTATCCACTGTGCCACCTAGTTGCCCCTTGCATATATATATAAGTAAGTATTAAGCATCTGTGAGCTATGTACCAGGCACTATACTGAACACCTTATAACAATCTGGGAGGCAAAGGGAGTGTTCAGGGAGGACTAGCACCTCTGGTGTGAGGGCTTGCTGAGCTCTTTTCAGGGCTGCTCATTTACCTTTGATGCTCACCTGCCACCCAACTCTCACCTGTGGCTCCGAGAAACTGTAACACACACAGGGGACCTATCCTAGTAAAGCTGTCTGGCAGAGGGGCTAAATGAGGGTGAGGGTAACCAACAGGCCTCAAACTCATTGGTGAATTAGGGGGATGTCTACCCCAGGTATGTGAAGACTTCCCCCTGGCAGAATGGGCTGATGAAAACAATTTGTTCCAAGGGTCATGAACGCAGCCTGAGCAGGTGTTGTAGAGAGGTTAGAGATGGGTCAGACATGGAAGATGCCAAGGTCATTCTTTGCATCCTGGGCCAATAGTCTTGTTACTTTTGTCATCTTGCCACTTTGACTTCAATGACCTGGAAGAGAGTGAGGTTGACAGTTTTGTGCAACTCTGCCTCACTTAAACCCAATTCACATGCAAGACAAGGCACCTTATGGTGTTTTTGGTCCTCTTCAAGAATGAAAAATCAACAACAACAGAAACAACCATCACCACCACCCTGAGAGGCAGGTGCTATTATTATCCTCATTTTATAATTGAGGACACTGAGACAGAGGTCAAATGACTTGTCCAGGGTCACACAGCTATGTGTTATTTGAAATATTGTGGGACTAGCTGGGGTTTCTAAAAATATTGCTACCTATAAATTAAAGGCTATTGCAACCGGTTTTGGCAGTAAGCATTTATTATTAATTAAGATCACATATTACTAAAGTATTGACCACGTGTTTGACTGACTTCCACACTAATTACAGGCCTTACAGGCTTGAACAGTTACATACCCAGCATGAAGAGTCCCAGGAAGGGGGCCTGGGAGAACAAGCCCAGGGTAAGAGAGTAAGAGAAGAGCATAGGAGAGGAGTGTTAGAGAGAGTGTCCTCAGGGATTTTTATCCTCTTTCAGGTAGAGGTGGGTCACCACACATTGAACTAAGCTAATTGGTTAGCATCATTCAGCTCTTTTGATTGACATGACCTGAGGGGTAGTAAAGGTGTGTGTTCCTCCCCTAGTTAATCAGAAAGGTCAATCTGCATTCCTTTTGTTAAGGTCCTACAGGCTGAGGAGGGGGAGAGAGCAGTTTACACTAGTCTGGGTTTCTCCTAGAAATCCAACACTAATAATTATTTTCTTACAGCTATTGCCTATATAGCTTATGTATATTTTGATATACATACTTTTTCTTCCTTGATAGACTGTAAGCTCTTTGAAGGCCTGAACGGTTCACTTTTGTCTTTGTAGTCTTAGCATTTACCCTACAGGCCTTGAGGGATGACAAGAGCTACTAAACTAACTGGGCTAAGGTAATAATGGTCTAGTGTGCTCCCTTCACAATAACATTTCAATACTTCTCCAAAAGGCTTATGCTCTTTCCACTGATATAGCTAGTCTTCCAGGCTCGTAGGTGTCAGACTTGTAGTCAGGAAGACCTGGATTTGAATTCTTACTTTTTTTGTTGTTGTTGTTCAGTCATTTGTCAGTTGTGTCCGACTCTTCATGACCCCATTTGGGATTTTCTTGGCAAAAATACTGGAGCGGTTTGCCATTTCCTTCTCCAGATCATTTTACATATGAGGAAACTGAGGCAAACAGGGTGAAGTGACTTGCCCAGGGTCACATAGCCAAGGTCTAATTCACTCTGCTCCTGATTCTGTAAATCTGAAAGCACTATACAAATATTAGTTATTAGCTATTATGAGTTTTTCAGTGACTCCCAAAACTCAGCAGGAGATGATGTGTGCAGTGCACATAAAAGGCTGGAGCTTCAGCTGTGAATGAAGATTTTGTAGGAGAGAGACTACACATAGACATAGGGAAATTACTTGGATCTTAGCTCCTTTTCCTGTAGAATGATACAGCAGAGAAGCATGTAGTGATGAAAAGCAATAAAATAGCAAGGATAACTACAGCAGCATTTAAATAGAAATTTAGGGATTGCAAAAACACTTTATATATATCATCTCATTTGATCTTCAAAGCAATTCTGTGAGGTAGGTACTACTATTTATTTATTTTTTTTTTGCAGGGCAATGAGGGTTAAGTGACTTGCCCAAGGTCACACAGCTAGTAAGTGTCAAGTGTCTGAGGCCACATTTGAATTTAGGCCCTCCTGAATCCAGGGCCAGTGTTTTATCCGCTGTGCCACCTAGCTGCCCCCGGTAGGTGCTATTATTATCCCAATTTTACAGATGAGAAAACTGAGGCTGAGAGAAGTTAAGTGAGTTCCACTCCTGACTCTCCAGACCTATTTCTTCACCATCCTGGAAGATCCCTTTGCCCCTGCAGCCTCTTCTTCTGATTGGTCAGTTCCTCCTAGAATGTCCATTTTAAGGAAAGTACCTAAGTTAGCTACATTCAGTCCTTCCTTCATCTCTGAACTCCAGTCTTAACTCTGGATTTCTTTCTCCACCATGCCCCGACATGGTTCTCTCACCTACTTCTCCCCACTTTGCAGATCCCTTTTATGTGTTCTATTCTCCCCTTTCTGAATAACTCGGTGGCTCAGTGAAAAGAGCTCTGGGTCTGGAGTCAGGAAGACTCCTCTTCCTGAGTTCAAATCTGGCCTCAGACACTTAGTAGCTATGTGACCCTGGGTGAGTCACTTAACCCTGTTTGCCTCAACTGCCTCATCTGTAAAATGAGCTGGAGAAGGAAATGACAAACCCTTCCAGTATCTTAGCCAAGAAAGCCCCCAATGGGGTTTCAACTGAAATGACTAAACGAGTGCCTACTATGTGCCACAACAAAACTCTCCCATTCTAATGTAAGCCCCTAAAGGGCAGAGACTATCTTTTTTGCTTGTACATGGATTCCCAGCCCTTAACACAGTGTGTGGCACGTAATAAATGCTCAATAATGCATTGAGCACAATGCCTTGATTTGCTTTGGCTTGCCCAGGGTCCCACAGGTAGTAGTGATATCTGAGGTAGGATTTAAACTCTGGTGCTCCAGTCTTGTCTACATCACCTAACTTCCTCTAGATCAAATTTTATCTCACAGAACATAACTGACTATGGGTTTCCAGACTCTCAGGTTTGTTTGTCTTTTCCCATGATATTTTTTAGGGGAGCAAACAACCAACCAACCAACTAACCAACCAACCAACCAACCAACCAACCAACCAACCAATGCCTTATTTCAATTCTTGGTTTGATGTGCATGTGTGAACTTCTAATGCGGAAGCAAAGATAAATGGTGAATCAAACTGGTATTATTACCCTTATTGGTATTGTTACTATTATTACCTATTATGTCCTGAAACTGCAAATGTAGACCCTATTCGGGGGAG